>NC_090928.1:298767818-299454493 GCF_040938575.1 Ambystoma mexicanum | reverse complement strand
CCATGAGAGTTAGAGGGAGAGGACGATGAAGAGGAGAGCGAGGACAGGATGTCCTGAGTTTTAGTGGAGAAGTGAGCTGTACAGAGGGCCTGGGAAGGAACAGGAGTGGTGGAAACTGCAGGATTGATCAGCTCCTCGCAGATTTTAAAGAGTTCGGCCGTGTTGCTAGAGGCCGCATAGATGCAGACTTAGATGTGGGCTCTCTTCTTGGACAGGACAGTGAGTCTGTATTGCCTTTGGAGCAGGCGGCAGGCCAGTTTGTCAGAGGATGCGTCCGAGGACCACCACTTCCTCTCAGCCACCCTGCACTTGTGTTTCAGGGCAGCGAGGTCAGAGTCAAATCAAGGGTTGCACTTGGAGTTAGGCTTCAGAAAGATGCTCATGCCAGGGGCAAGGATATTCAGGGTGTTGGAGATAGAAAGATGCAGTTTAGAAAGGGCTGCATGAGTCAGCCACAGGAGTAGAAGGAGCAAATAAAGGTAGAGGCAAAGGCCTCCACTGACATACGTTTCATGAGCCAAATGACCAAGAAGGTAGGTGGCAGTGCTGGGGTGGGCTTTGACTGGAGGACAGAGTTTCAAGTGAGAGGAGAGCACAAAGTGGTCAGTCCAGGAGAGAGGGGTGGTGAGAGGGTTAGAGAGGGCGGGGGTGTCTGAGGAGACAAGAACATCGAAGGTGTGTCTGCCAGAGTGTGTCGGACCAGAGGGTATAATTGTGACAGAGTAGCCCACCTCTGAGAGAAAGAGGGCAATCTGGCCAGGTGGCATGTAGATAGTGGCTGCAGTTAGAGAGAGTCCAGGAGAGATAGCAAGCCTGCAGACCAAGCATTCAAAAGGAGGTGTAGGCCTGCGTAGGAATGACAGAATGGAACCACTCCCGAAAGAGCAAAGCTACTCCACCTACGGTCTGTTGGTTCTTGGCTTGGAGAGGATCTTGGAGCCATCAGGGAGGAGAGCATCAAAACCTGTGACAGAGCTGGCCGTGAACCACGTCTCGGTGAAAGCGACTACATCAAGGTCAAGTACTTCCAGGAGGTGGCAGATGTCAGACGAGTGTTTGACAGGAGGGCAAGAGTTGAGAGTAGCGATGTGAAGCATGTTGCTACATTTGAAAGACTTGCGGGGTGGGGTACAGGCTTGAGGTACACCCAGCGACATGGTAGATGGGCCTGAGAGTCAGCAGAGGTGGTAGCAGGAGGTTGCATAGTAACCAGAGAGGAGAATGAAGGTGCCAGAGAGGCAACAGAAGAAGAAAGAGGAGGTGGCGGAGGAGCCAGAGGTGCTAGAAGGAGTAGCAGGAGAAGGGGCACAGTTGACAGTAAACAGTCATGACAATAGAGGGGACCTAGAGAGGGACAAAAACACAATGTACGGCTAACCGCTAGAGGGGAGAGCCTAAGATTGCGCAGTGACAGAGTACGCTATGTCAGGCGGAAGTACGCACAAAGGCTGGGTAGTTTAGTGTTGAGCAGTAATGACTGCTCTGGAAATATACCAAAATGTCGCCTCCATAATTCCGACAGCCGAAATGTCATTTATTCCGACCCCCCCTTACACCACATATATATGTGGAAGGGGGGGTATGGGAGATAGTACAAGTATGGGGGGTGACGGGGGATGTGGTAGGTCTGCCCCCCGCATATGTATGTGGTGTAAAAGGGGTTGAAAATAAAAAAAATTAAAAAAGAAGTCAGTATTCGGCCGTCGGACCTAGTTTGGGGTAGCAGTAATCACAACAGTCACCAGCTCTTTTTGCCATGTATAAGTGTGCTGTTAAAATGTTCAAGGCTGCAGTTACCCTCACTAAGCCCACATACTATAATAGGATTTCACAAGCCAAATCAAGCTCAAAAAGGAACTGTCGATCCTTGGGGACTTCAATTGTAATACCCACACTAAGATTAATTCACTTGAAGACTCTGCATGGTGTCAAACTATCCACAACTCCTTTACGGCCAAAGTTACCTCTCATCTTCAAACGAGTCGAATATCACTCTTATCGCCCCGACTCCAGCACCTTCACCTGTGTGGTCTTCATCCTGCACTGGTCTTATATCTCAGCAATGTACTCCCATACCCGACTTCATCACCGACACATTTGTTGGCCTCTTCCTGTTCCGCCTGTACCCCTCAGCAACCTACTCTCAAGCCAACTTTCTCTTTCACCCCCTGTACAGTTTAGGAGGTGAACAAGATCATTCGACATGAAACCTACTATATGCAAGGGCGTTGCCTGTCCAACCAGGTTGTTGGTTGAGTGTCTTGATACCATCGGCCCTTGCGTCCAAGATATCAACCGATCTTTTCCGGAGTGTAAGGAACTAACAGATCTGAAAGCAGCATGGATCACGCAGTTTCTTAAAAAGACAATTGTGATCCTCTTCAGCCCAAGCATTACCGCCCAATCACTAACATCCCTTTTTTACTAATGGTGATGATCGGGTGGCTTATCTCCAGCTACAGAGATTCATTGAGAAGAATTCTATCTTGGGGCCTCGTCAATCTGGTTATCGTGCCCCACATGGTACTGAGACTGCCATGCTCGATTTGAAGTCTAACCTGGTAGCCATTGTCGATTGGTGTCATCCTGCACTCAAGTTGCTGCATCTCTCGGTCGCGTTCGATTTGGTCGAACCTTGGTTGGTTGTACCAACTTAACCATGCAATGGTTGGTTTCCTTCCTGGGTCCACGTAATGCTCATGTGCAATTCATCATGCCTCTTCCGGTCACACTCTTCTCACACGGGGTGTTCCCCAGTGGTCTTCATTGTCTCCCACGCTCTTTAACATTTATATTCTTCCCCTTCTTTTGATGCTTGATGACCTTGGTGTCCAGTTTACTAATTATGCTGATGACACCCAGCTCATCCTTGAACTCTCTGGCATCTATGCTCAGGCTATTAATACCATCTGCACAATCCTTCATTCTTGGAGGATTCTGAATTCCACGGCCATTAACTGTGCCAAACCTGAGATTCTCATCACGGCCTCCAACCACACATTAAAAATATTTCTCACCGGAATATGCAACTTTTTCATTCTCCAATGTTTCCATTCCCGTGGCTCAGAGCATTAAAACAATCAGTGTCACGATTGATTCAGAGCTTACCATGAGGCCTCATGTAGCAAACATTCGTGCCTCATTCGGCTGGATCAATAAGCAGCTGGGTTTTCTGCGTCCCTTCCCATCTTTTAAAAACATGTCTATCCTAGCTTCGGCTCTAATCAATTCAAGGCA
Organism: Ambystoma mexicanum; assembly: GCF_040938575.1. NCBI lineage: Eukaryota > Metazoa > Chordata > Amphibia > Caudata > Ambystomatidae > Ambystoma > Ambystoma mexicanum. The sequence goes on along the minus strand of NC_090928.1, from coordinate 299,451,256 downwards.
AGACTACTGTAATAGCCTCCTAGCAGGCACAACTCATTCAAACCTGGCCGCCCTACAAATCACACAAAACGGTGTGGTCAGAGCAGTGCTAGGCATTCCCAGATGGCACTCCATCTCTGAAGCCAGACAAGAATTGCACTGGGTTCCAATCAAGCACTAGGTCTCCTTTAAGATCCTGACACTTACGTTTTAAGTGTCAGACTGTTGCTGCTCCCAGCTATCTTGCTGAGCGCATTCAGCAATATGTACTGGCACGATCTCTTAGGTCAGTTGAACAGGCTAAGGTCAGCCAACCCAGATTTCGCTTGGCCAAATTTGGGAAGACAACGTTTGATGTTGTGGCCCCAGCCACCTGGAACTTGATTTCCCATGATTTAAGTTATCCACTTCCCTCACTGAATTCAAAAAGAAGCTGAAAACGTTTCACTTCAGGGCTCCTTGGACTTAGTGCTTCTTGTTTGTTGATTCTGCTTCTTCATTTTTCTTAGCAGCCCTTTGGCTGCCACAGTTCGGCTCTGCCACCCCTCCACCCTCCTCCAACCTCCCCTGCCCAAGCACCCAAAAATCTATCAGACTCGTTCCTCCGCCACCATCCCCTTTGCTGATGTGCATGGATGTCATCAAAATGGAAGACATGCACCCTCCTGAGCAGCTGGCTGCCATTTAGATGGCAGACAATTTGGTGTTACGTTTCCTTTATGTGAAAGCACGACTTGCACACACTGCAGAGTGTGTTTTTTGCCCCTCTCCCCAAAAAAATGCCTTGGAACCATGGACATTGTGTCAGCATGATGACGGCCAAATACTGAGAATGATGGGCCGTGATTAGTGGTGATAACCAACCATCGCCAGGGTAAAGTTCTCGCTTCTTTCAAGCCTATATACATGGGTGGCGGCAGCTTCCAGCTGCTACCGACAGGCAAACATGACCTTATGGCCTAATTAAGTTATGATCTTTAATCAAGGACTGGGCATGTGTGGGGGCAACCCGCAGTACTAAGTTAGAGAGGAGAGAGGCAAGTCTTGGATTGATTGGGCCTTTGGTTCTTTGGATAATCCCTGGTGAACCAGGGTTTCTCAATAACGTTCTGAGCACTGCCCGTTAAGAGGGAAGGCACAGTGCAGTATTAGCAGTGATGGATGGATGTATGGGCGGGGCGTTGCCCCCTTGCTTAAGTGGCAGCCAGTGCAGTCCTATTATTGGCAGAGAGACTGTACTGCCTGCATCAAAGCAGGGGAGCATTCCCCCTCTACAGATTGTTTTGGGACTTTCCAAGAAGAGCCCTTTGGGCTCTACAAATGTGCAGAAAGGCCAGCAGGGTGTAGGAAGCTCATCCCAGCTGCATCATTGCGCTACTAGCAAAGAAGAGCATTGACCGACAGGAGAGTAGTCTTCTCCTCTTCTGAAAGCCAGCACGCTCTGCATGGTGTGGGCCTTGCGGTCTAGTTTTTGATGTGCTGAAGGTGCGAGAAAAGTTAAAATGTGTCCTGCATTTTGTGTAATGTGTTTGTATATGTGTTAATGCAAGTGTGGTTGTCTGACTGTACATGCTGGAATCTGTCTAAATGTGAATGCTTGTTTTTATGTAAGCATGCATGCAGGACTGCTGTATAAATGCGTGGGTGAATGAACACTACTGCTATGTGACAGCACACAAGGTACTTTCGGCTGCTTACACTGGAAGACAAATAAGGATTCAAAACAGACTAGATAGCACACCTAGGAAATTCGATTTAAATACAGGCAAAATATTAAAAAAACTAAAAAAAGAAATCACCAAAACAAAATATGCAATTCAACATCCGTCATCGGGGTACAGTAGGGGAAGAGAAATACACTAGAAAAAGTTTAAAACGGGTGAAGTGACATTTTTAGAAAAATGAAAATTGAAATCACCCCAGTTTTTGCTGGGGCTGGAAATGACGGGTGAGCTCTAAGCAATAAAAATGAAGGAAACGCAATTCAAAATGCGCGCTCAGAATATGATAGGGGAAGAAATAGAGTAGGAAAAACGAATTTTAAAAGGTAAATCACACTAATTTTGTTGGGACTGCAAATGACACACACGCTTCAAACAATGGGGAACTCGTATAGGAACTCGGTTTTCAGTTACAAGGACAGAAGTCCATAACAGGAAGACTTTGCGGAAAAGGCATTTCTCACAATGGGAACAACGGTTTGGGTTCAAAATGACGGATGCTAATGGGAATTTGTTTTGAAACACCCTTCAACACATGGAAGAATTGGTTTCTCAGCTCTAAATGAAAAGGGCTTCTTGGGGAATATTTTATACTTATCGCTCGCAAGACACAGGGAAGGGAGAGGTAGATACCCGTGAAGTAATGTCGGAATTAATTGATTTAATTATCCAAATATACTATGGATCTGCACAAACATGGGAAATTCTTAAATGGGAACTGCCAAAAATACACGGACATACAACAGAATATTCCACAGGAAAATGACTCAACCTTGCAGGCAAACAAAGGACTTTTCCAGGTGGAAAAGGACTAATCAACAGGCAAACGAGAGCCGATTTTGTTCCATAGGAGACATTACCTAAATGTACAGGTGAGCAAAGTATTTGTCAATGGGAGAGTTACCACAATGCACAAACAAATAAAATACGTTAATAGAAAAATGACAGAATTTCACAAACTTATAAAGGTAGGGGATTTTTCACATGGGGAATCTCTAGGGTAGTGCTTAAGAAGATAGGACTCGTCTATTGCTGGGGATGTCTATAATTACAAGAGAGCTCCATGGAGCACCAGGAAGCATCATGGCCTCACTGCTGGGCCAGCCAGGGGTCAGTCAAGGACTCTCTCTGTCCACCAAGGCTCCCAAGTCAGCTTACTCCAGCTCCAGCCTTCACTGCAAGATCTAGGCCTCTCTCTGCAAAGATGGTTCCAATTTTGGGCAGCTGCTCACCTCAAGATTTGGAAGGAAAATCCTCATTTGAGGGGGAGTGACCTATTTATAAAGTAAGTGATATCACGGATGTGTCATCCTTGCCACACAACTGATAAGGCAGTGGTCAAGTGTTCCCTCCCCCTCTGCAAGCCGGTAGGTCCAGAGGATAGGGGGTTTGAGAAGCCAGGGGAGGGTACACCATCAATCATCTGACGGGGACAGTAGGCTGGGGACAGTAGGCTGGTGTCAGATACCGAGGCTTCCTCCCCCAACTCCTCACCTGTTTCTTCCGGAATGGGTTCTGTAAGAGTAGCCTCTGATCTCTTCTGATCCCTCTTCCTTGTGGGAGTCTTGTCCTTTGGTGCTCGGGCCTTTTTATCGTACAGATAGGGTCTGTCCCCTCCGGAGGCCACCTTGGCAGAGATAATCCCTGACCGCGGGGATCCCCAGGGGGCCAGTCCTAGATTCAGGGAAAAAGCACTAAGGCAGAAAAAACCCTGTTCCCAATTGGGTTCTGCTGGGCGGCAATTAGAACTCCTCTCTTCCCGTTATGAAAGTTCCATTTGCAGCAGGCAAGGAAGTCCGTTAGACTTGAGAACAAACTCCCCTGCTGATGAATGCTCAGTGTATCCCGGAGAAGTGGAATATTGGAACAGGAGATATAAGAAAGCTACTAGAGCCAGAGGTTTAGACTAAACAGAATAACAGAGAAAAGTACTAGAAAAGGTAAGTAGGTAAAGTATGAAAGAACCCATTCAGAGCAGACCGCGGAGACGAACAGTTAGGAAGAAAGGAAGAAGTACTGTGAAAGAAACCCACTCACCAGTTAAGAAATGCTCCTTAAGGTTTTAGTGAGCAAGGCTTCGCTCGTTAAAACAGAGTGACGGCTCCGGTAGCAGTATACCCCCGGTACCTAAAAGAAATGAAAAGACCAATAGTGCTCAAAAGAATGAAGGCAAGAGTAAAGTAAGCACGGCACGGCCCAGAGCAAGCCGATACCGCGTACAGTGCAGTAGAATTACACAGTAGGCGAAAGTAGGAAGTCGGAACGGATGAATTTCACGAGAGAATCTCCACACGAACCGAACGCTGGTAAACAGATACAACGCGTCGGCTTGTGGGAGGAGCCAGCCTATAAAGGGTCAGCGGCCATCTTGGGTGAGGACTGGAGCGTGATCGATCGGCGGCCATCTTGGGTGAGGACTGGAGCGTGATCGATCGGCGGCCATCTTGGGTGAGGACTGGAGCGTGATTGATCGGCGGCCTTCTTGGGTGAGGACTGGAGCGTGTTCAAAGCTTCCAGGGCTTCCACAGCCTCCAATTCCTGACAGCTGGGTCGGGATTTTGCACATAGAAATCCCACTACATGACAAATGCCCTTTCTCATCAGATCACACCACATATGATGGCATTTTCGGACACTATATTTTTCTGTGAATCAAATGAGCCTACTTATAATTGTGTAGGTTATTCTATGGCCAAGTTACGTTTTTTTCCCCCCCGATTTCCTCCCCAACTATATGCATGAACAATCTGGCATTTGGTGGGTGGGATGTTTCTCGCCTGTGACACACTGTCTCAGATTTTTATGATTGGCCCAGTTATGCAGGGGTCCCAATCAATTTTTTTAGTATAACTTGATATATTGGCATCACCAAAATCATTTTTTTGGCCCACCAGATGCGGCTTGCCAACAGTTTTCTGGAAATCCGCACATTAATATTCTGGGATGGATATTATGGATATTACACAATGAAAAGCATGTCTTCCACATTTACACAAAGGGAAATCACCTCCCCCCCCATAACCTGCCCCCACCCTCTGCCATGTGTGGCTGTGACGTCACGAGGGGTGCAGTACGAGCTTCAAAGGGCTAGTTGTCAGCTAAGGCAACTTTTATGGTGGCCTTAAGTGATTTCAGTCATAAAACTTGGGGATCCAGAGAATTCCTCAGCTCATCACCGTGGCAACGGGGCTTTGAGAACTAGTTACCCTTTGGGAGAAATTGAAACTTACTGGCAAGCAATTCCCATAATCATTCCTTCTCAGCTGAGATTGCCTTTTGAGCTTGCATTTTAATGTGACATGAACTCTGGAAATGCACCCCATTAATATATTAAAATATCACTGCAAAGCTATTCCCTGCATACAGTGGTTACATGTGGGCAACATAATTACACTTCAAGGCTTTGATGCACATCTTGTTTTTTACAAAGTGTTACTTCAAGGCGAAATCAAAATGTCTTTTGTAGTCTCAGCCGTGGAAAAGACATTCATTTGACTGCAGCAGTTTAACCCAGACCAGGTTCCCAACATGACAGGAACCACTCTTATGTTGACAGTTTTGCACACATTTTGAGGAGCATGTCTTTAACTGAAAAGAAAACACTGATGTTGAAGGCAATGATTTTGACCAAAGTAAAAAAACTCCATTCTGCAGTGCAAACTTGCACCCAATCTGGTCATTTTATTTACATGCTAGATGCCGCCATTTTGGCCAAGATGGTCTTAGCTTTTCCAGACCTTTTTCAAACGTTTCCTGGGGTCTTTCCCTCATTGGTGGCAAGGAACATTTTCAGTCATCTCCACGTTTGGACACCTAATTGTGCTCCTTTTCACTTTGCAATTGCAGGGCTTCCATTTGCACGTTACTCCAGTGTAGGCCATTCATTTTGGGAAGCCCTCATACTGACTCTGGCCTTTAGTTATGGGGTTGAGGGCTATTTTACCCCACAGCATTAACACTGGGCACTAAGGGTAAAGCAAACATTACGAGTACTATGAAATAGGTAAACTTGCATACTTGGGTGCATCCAGTCTAGCTATACTGTTAAGCTCACCTGGTATCCACAGGGGCACCACACTATACTGGATGGAGGTCTAAGCGCTATACCGGACCCCTCTCTGCTTGGTTATGTGCCAGACGTTGGGTAGCACCTTAGGTTTTTGTGTGTTGAACTCTCCGTCCTGCATCTCTGTGCAGGGGCGCGTGGTTGGTGCGGGCGTTCCATAGACCCAGTTGCTTCACTGGTCCGTATGCCCTTATGTCGGGTCCAGACTGGCTGTGACTCCGACTCCGCTTGCTGTCTTCCAGGTGAGTTATAATGTCTATTCCGTCTTTATTCTGTCTCTTTTTTTCCCTACGTTTTCTCTGTCTTCTCTGCGTCTTGCTCCACTACGCTGTTCCCCAACAATGTCTCTTGTTTTCACAGGGATGGTTGCGATCTCAGAGTTGCCACGCCGATGGCGAAGACCACAGGTGTTTATTGGTGTTAATTGCTAACCTGTGTTCTCTTCTTTGTATAGGTTGCGGTGATGCTCCGGAGTGATGAGCGAACGAAACGCTGCTTGCACAGGTAAGTGCTTTGTTAATGCGGACCTTATTCCTTCTCCCTTGCAGGTTGCGGTGAAACCCAGAGATGGGTGAGGTAAGCGAAGCGCAGGATGGATTAAAGGCCGGTTACTTCACAGGTAAGTGTTCTTGCTCGCTAATGCTGTTCTTGTTCTTCCAGGTTATTAATGGAATCTGGATCTAGGGCTTCAGGATCGGGCAGCCGGAGAAGCAGATGAGCAGGAGCTGGACACGGTGAGCGTTACTCTGCAGGAGTGGAGAATAACACAAAGCGTGTTCTGCTGTTTGGGTGTGGTTTAAGTAGTTCCCGGCCAAGTAGCTCCCAGCCAAGTAGCTCCAGCTGTGTAATAGGCCTCCATGCTGGATTAAGGTCCAAAACTGATATTGCTTTATTCCTAAGCCAGGACTGACTCCATGTATGGTTCTGATGGAGTTTTAAGGCCCTTGGGGCCAGAGTGAAGGGCTTAAGCCCCACTGCTACCAGGGAGCTGTTATACCCGAGGGGATCATGGGCATGGATTGTGACATACTTGGCATGGTATTTTTTTTTACTGAGCTTCAAGGGTAAAGTGACGAGTGTTATTACATTGTTAGACTTGCTTGCATTGGTACAGACAGTATGGATGTACTTTCTTCTTATATGGTAATAATGGCATCTAGTGGTGCAGTCTGCATGGATATGTATTGGCACAGCCAGCATGTAAATGTTGTTTATACATATGTTGTGGGCAAAGGCCTCATGAAAACCTTTTACAAAAAACTCCTGGGCACTGTTGGCGACTTGCATGGATTGGATGTTGTGCCCCCTTTCAAAACGTATGCCCAATTTTCACAAAACGTGTGCAAAAATGCATTCATGGGTTGCTTGTTTTGGACTACCTCGCTAAGCTTGGTCCATGCTGCATGTTCAAGGCAAACATTACACTCCTCCAATAAAGAAAAATTCCACAGAGTTAATTAATCTTTTATAATGCGCTTAATACCGAAGTCCAATCTCTAAGCACAAGACCGGGAATTCAAACCTGTGTTGCTCTGCGTGGTCTTGCTTCCATGACAAAAGCGTTGCCCCATAGCTATCTTCCAGGTCCAAGTTGAGGACGTAGGTTAGAGGATCTTTGATAAGGGATACTGGTCTTATAGATTAGGTCAAAATCAAATGGAAACTGTAAAGAGCATCTCTGTTTTTGCTTTTCTTTGTTACAGATGGTTGGTTTTCACCCAATATTTTCATTGAATTTGCTTGTCATTCAAAGAAAACACTAGGTTCTTCACTGCAATCTCTGAAGTATAATATGGCAAGAAAGAAAAACTGATTTAAATAAAAAAAGAATTCAAATGCTAGTGTCAGTACTCACTTAATAAAATAAAAGGATGTGCCAAATGTTGAAACATTCCAATTCAGAATTGGCTGTGGAAAGTGCAACCTCTCACCAGGTTGGCTTACTTTATTTTTGAACATTTTGCTGCGAAGCGGCTTCCACTTTGTTACAAAATACCACAAAGAAAAGTTAATTTACAACAATGACTACATTTCCATGTAAAATCTAGGAAACAAGTGTACAAATTGCCCATTTAAGGGACAGATTGTTTAATCTTAAAACGTGAAAGACAAATCCGCCAAATGTGGTGTTCTTTTTGTTGGTTACCTAAATTCAGAGAAAACAAATCTACGTTTTAATGCCAAGTCTTTGCCTCTCTGCGCGATTTTCTTGCCAATGGCCGGCATTTTGAAGGTAGGGTCACACATAGGAGTTTCTAGATAATATTGTGCCATGGGCGAAACACCATGCTCGTGTACGGCTATCCCACACTGCACTTCACCTCCAAAATAACTGAATCATTGCAATTTAATAACCTTTGCAGATGTACTTCTCTATGTTTCTGTGTTTTTGTTTGTTGTCTACATGAAGGGCCCTTTCCTAGATGCTTTCATAAAAGCTTCTGTTGGTGCTGCTAGAATCTATTTTTCCATCAATTCCGCTCTCAATTGAAAGTGTAGCAAGAGCCAGTAGCCCTCTTCATTTGGTTAACAGTGTTCAGAGGCTGTTCCAAATGTTCCTGTAGAAGAAAGATGTGTGTGAAGTAAAGGGAAAGAGTTTGGCGGTGGGGAGAAAGATGGCCATTCCCAGCTATCTTTAGTAAGATCAGGTCATTAAGAAGGCCTTGAAAATAGTTCAAATCACTTTAAGGGAAGATCATAGAAGTAGGTAGGATATGAGGAGAAGCAGTCATGTTACCATATGATCTGCGTACCTAGACAAAGTGTAGAAATACTTACCAAATGGTGTGAGGGCAGGAGCATGGTTTTGCAAATGGTGAGAGTAGCAGAGAATATGAGGGCAATATCTAGAAAATGACAGGAGTCCTTGGACATATGTTTGCCACAGCTCCCTAATGGGGCGAGTTCCTGGGCATATAATGTGAACTTCTGGCAAATACTTGCATGCCAGATCCGTATAGATAGCTCATGTTGACTTTGGGACAGGGCCAATGTGATAAGACAAGAATGAAATCCTGGGGGCATCAAGTTGGCCCTTTCTTCATTCTGAGGGAGATGAATGGAGTAGCAACACTGGGTAATAAGAGTACACATAAATACAAAGCTTCGAAGTGGTCCATCCACATGAAGGTCTATATAAAAAAAAAATAAAAAAAAAAACACACACACTGAATATATGATGAGAGTACAATGCCAACATATTGTTAAGCTGGTCGCTGCTGTCCAATGGCAAGCGTTGGATGTTTGTGTGAATAGCTAAAAAAGAAAACCTTTTTACTAGACACATGTCAAAACTGTTGACCGTCTTTAATTGTTGCTAGAATAATTGTTTTCTACATTGAACATATACACACAAACACCCCACCCCCACCAAAGTGCAATCCCTTCAGCCTTCAAACCTTCCATTTCTCCAACTCCTGGTCCCGTTGCTAAAACTGAAAAGGGCAGCAACAAACATAATGTGTACAAATATTGCTTTTTGCATACTTACTCAAACTGTTTTTGCCCCCACTAAAGAGCATGGTTCAGCAAGGTGATTCCATGTGACCTGAACTTGTGTTTCCAGTCCTGGGCTTTCGTGCAACGGATCAATGGCCTGCGGTTTACCATAAAAGAAATGTTCAAATGAAACCTGTTCAGATGACGTGGAGTCGATCATTTGATTGTCCCAAAACATCCAACAAAAAAAGACAAGGAGTATTGTCACCTGTTAAAATACCATTAACGAATGCAATTACTTCCCTCCTCCTTTTAGGACTTCCCTTGGCCATTTAGTTTGTTCCCCTTTCTGGCTATCTCTGGGCCTCCTCAGTAAGCCAGCCAAAAAAAGAAATCAACCATCACCCCTTTCAGTTTATCATAAACGCCCAACCTTATATTCTCACAGGCCAGTGCTTTGTAGAAAGCACGATTAGTTTCGCAAAGAGAAGCTAATTTGAGTGGGAGCCTTCTTAAAAAGCCTCTCAGCAGAGTATTAAGCCATTGGCTGCATCATGGGAGGTAGATGGGTATGGGCAGGGCAAGCTTTTGTCCCAGCCTCTGTGCATCTAGTGCTGAACGATGTTAAGTTAGATGGCTCCTTCCTCTCCCTTGAGAGAAATTAATAAGCTTCCCGCTGCACCCCTGCCTGCCCAACTGTGCCCTGAGCCGTCACCTGGTTTGTCTGCCCGAGGAAACGGGGCGGAGGTCACAAATGTTCAGAGTCTCACTTTTCAGGTAATCAGATTCTCTAGCGTTTAGCGCGTTTCATAACGATCAAAGGTTGTGCAATATTTCCTGTGATATGAACAGGTCAAAGATCATATGATGTCACTTTTTGTTCTAGTCAATAGTGTGCAATGTCTCCTGCTCGGTAGCAGATGTACTGCAACAGGCCCTCTAGGCAAAAATGACAGAGGAACCCAGGGGGGGTGGGTCATGGGGGTGGCACCTGGAGTGGACAGAGTTGCACAATGATGAACTTTAGGGACAAATGCTACAATGTTGTATTTTGTACAGTTTTCTGTGTTTGGGGGTCTGACTCAAGCTGGGCTTCTCGCCAGGTTTTCGGTCAAAGGTAGTAGTATTAAATGATCAAACCTGAAGTTCATGTTGGAAATTATAGGGTTCAAGGCAATGGGCAATGGGAAGGGACATTGCAGAAAGTGAAATCATGGGATAATTCCTAAAGCATGCAGACGCATTTTGTGCCGGTCGTCTGTCTTCTTACCCACACACTTAAAATGTCAATGAACATCACAGGTTTAAAGGAGTTCACATTTTAATCTCAAAACATACCAGGTGTTACCTTTTTTTGTGGGTGCTGCTTGTGGCACTTGAAAGACCCCTTAACAGCATACCCATTGCCAAACAGGTAAAAGCTTTAGGTTTCTATCTCGATGCCCAGTCTAACTAAGCAGATTAACATGACCTCATCGGCCACAGCCTACACCGGCAAGTTGATCAGAGCCTGTAGACCTCTACTATCCCCCACTAGCTGCCACTTTGGCGAGAGCGCTCATACAATCCATATTGGATTATTGCAACAGTCTTTATCTAGGAGCAAACAAAACCATCTTAAATAAACTACAGATCATACAAAATAACGCGCTCAGAGCCGCGCTGAATATTCCCAAAAGAGAGCATATATCAGAAATTAGAAAGCACCACAGGTGGCTCTCTATACAGGACAAAAATTGTTCTAAAAACGATCTGCCTCACCCACAAAGCGCTTAACCACCAAGCCCCCCCCCCTACCTCACAGATAGGTTCACATGGAAGGTATCCAACAGAATCACCAGATCTTCCATGTCTGATGGTGCCCAGATCCAATCTAAAGAGAGCCGGAGGCTCTAGCTTCCCAGGATTAGCCACGCAGCTTTGGAACACTCTCCCTCAGAATATTCAAACCTCTAACAATTTCAGAAGTCATGCTATCACTTGGATACTAAATAAAACATAAACAGCTCTTGATAAAACTAACCGTTAGGTGATCAGCACATACTACTGCTATAGCCCAATGTATAATGATTAATATGTATATATGTACCATTGTAACTTTACCTGAATATTCAAACTGTATTCATGCACATAACTGTCTATTCTATGCCTTGTAACCACTACTATCCTATAGCGCCCAATTACCTCCGGGTCAGGTGCACGATATAAATAAAATAAACAAACAAACCCAGCACCTCCATATCTCCTACCGCTCGACAGGGCCCTGCTGCAGGGCACTGAAATGTCATGCCCAAGACCTGACACTGAGCAGAACTCTCCTCAAACATAAAACCCCAGCACACACAAAGAGAACAGCTTGGGCATAATTAGACCTAATGGACTGAAATACCTTGTTTTCAATGTCCAATAAATCTATGTTCTCAACCATAAAGCCACTGTGTGCATGTACCTGGAACCCACAGTACACCCCCCTTTTCAGAGACCAGTGTCGACCATACAGGTGATGAAGGCCAATCCAGACATTATCCTTGTAAACAGACAATATTACCAACTGTAATGACATATGCACTACAGATGCGTTTAGGAGGTCTAGTCCACACTCTCTAAAAAATGTTACTTATTTGCCATTTATTGGCATGCACAAACTGAACTGTCACTTTCTGCAGTACAATAGAGTTACTATATGGAAGGATCATGGCCAGAGATAGGCTTGCTGAGACTCAAACCTGTGTCCTGCAAGTTAAGCACAGATCTCTGCCACAAGTACTCAACCAACTGAGCTCTGAAAAGGGTTTTACACTGCAGTGCACAAGCTGGCAAGCCACACATGTGGCTGCAATGATCCACAGACTGGGGGCACCGACACCTCATCATTCTTAAAAAGGCAACGTGTGTAACCTGCCTTATAAAGAGCTCAACCTCCAAATAGCCCCTAGGTGCTATAATCTGCCAGCAAGGTCTGTGATCGCCAACTAGTTGAAGACCATGCACCATTCGGCTGGCAACGTACCTCAGTGAAATAATGCTCCTTCTGCACAGATAAGTGCATGGTCAGGAGGCTGTATGTTGAAACTTGTCAAGGATGACAACCATCACACCGAAATGAAATTATAATTATAATTTCCTGGGTAATAAGAAACATTTTCCAAGCCAAAAAAAGTCCTTGGTACTTATTACAAACCTCAAGAAATGATTTAGTAAAATATGCTCAATAATACTGGAATACAACTAAAATCAAATTCAGCAAGGGCGTGGGAGCTCCTCTACTGAGAAAGAACATGGGTGAAATACCCTGTTCTATGAAATTTCTTCCACTCAGGAGGGTCTACAACCACGTTTTAGCTCGCTGCACCCTTCACAGAGGAGAAATAACAATTTGCATATCAGTCTTTGTCCCATCCACAAGGGCAGTCCAGCACCGATATGCCAGTCAAACCTCCTTTGAACAAGAGTACCAGCAGCAACCCCAGACACGTGTTTCGGCCTTGTTGGGCCTCCTCAGTGAGGTAAAGAGGAGCCGCTCTAAAGCACAGTGAGCAAAAGGTTGCATCATAAATCCTTCTTGAGGCTGCCCTGGTAGCATCTGCAAACAACCGCTCCTTGTTGGGTACAAAGCAATCGAGGACAGGAGGAGAGAGAAGGCAGCTAAAACCGACAAAGATAAGCAACAGAAGCCTGTGAAGAAAATGGCACCGATTCAAAGGATTGCACTAGGGCAAATCAGGAGATGCCGTGAGCATCTCAGATATGCATCTGTTACCTTATGCCTGATTGACTAACCCTAAAACAGGGGCCAGACCGGGCTACCCTACGATACTTCAAAAAATTGCCAAATAACGATTTGTAGAGATATATATATTTTTTTTAATTACTGCTCAAAAATACATTAAAAAAACGGAATCCTCTGTCTTCTGAATGGGTCACATCACAGGAGTTAAAAAGCTGATTTGACTTTTCCAACCAATCGATCATTTGGATTCTGAATATGCTTTTATGTGTAACGATGGAAAGAACTTCCGAGATAAGTTCGTCCATTCCCTACTGAAAAAGAAGAAACCTCTATCCAGTCCGTTACAACCACACAAACTTCAATCCTACAGTGAGCCGCTACCAATATGGAATCAAATGGGGGCTTGCGGGATTTACTGATTTTGCCTGGAAATTGAAAATTCATAACAAATCGTCAGAAGAAAAACCCTATTTAACTAATAACATGACCTTGTTGGGACACCTGTCTGGGCAAGACCATCCTGGAGATTACCAAAAGTATGGGCTAAAACCCGGTTACCTATTGTAATACATTTTTGGGATTCAAGACATATTGATAAGGATTTACAGTGGGTGACTTTGGAAACTATTCATCCCGAGGAGATGCATGAGTCTTGCGCTTGTACAGAAGAGAGCAATGCTGGATTTTGTGCATTGAGACCACCCGTTCAAGCCTCAATGAGACAGTGAATGGTCATTAAGGATTACAGACCCATATAGCTTCAAGAGATAGTATTTAGGATTGGTGAATTACACTGCAGTCAGCATAATGATAGCAACCCCTGCTGGGCCCACCTACACCTAGAAGTCATTTGAGACTTAGTTTGCTTGGGTAGGTAGCTATCCAGGCTACTTAAGAAGTTATACAAGGACATGGTCTCTATTAAATATAGTGTATAACACAAACCTCATCCTTCTTCTACCCTACCCAAGCCCCAACACAACTGATTTTTTTTGCAGTATAGAGACCTACACATAGGAAATCAGAGACAAATAGTTGGTCATCTATTGCACTGGGGAACTTTGCAGCAAACCTGGAGCAGGGCATTGCCTTTTTCCTTGTACTGCTTCTCTGAACAGCTGAACTTCTCCACTGTCCCGCTTTACAAGTTAATTCATAGAATTCAGCGCACAAGTGACGCACGCAGCTGGCGCACAGTGTGCGCGTGCAACTTTCTGCGCCAGCCGCGTGCGCTAAAATCCATTTCCGCGCACAGCGTATTGATGGATTTTAGCATCCAAAACCAGTCGTGGCGCAGCGACCCTGCAGCAGCGCCAGTTACGCCCCAACCCCTCCCGCCATGCACAGCGCACAAATCCCGTACATGGCGCACAGGTCCCGAACCACGAAAACGCCAGTAAAACTCCCCGCGCACATGTACACCCCGGCACGGGGAGTTTCCCATGCGATTGGCCCTGTGTGAGCGGGGTATGTGTGTTACTGGGGAGCGCAGGAACTTTCCCACGCGATTGGCCCTGTGCGAGCGGGGTACGTGTGTTACTGGGGTGCGCGGGAACTTTCCCACACTTTTGGCCCTGTGCGAGCTGGGTACGTGTGTTACTGGGGTGCGCTGGAACCTTCCCACAAGATTGGCCCTGTGCGAGCGGGGTACGTGTGTTACTGGGGTGCGCGGGAACTCACACGCGAATTTGCTGTCAGAGCGGGGTACGTGTATCCAGTGTGGTGCGCAGGGAGTCCTACACGTGAATTGGCAGTGTGGGTCCTCCCAGGTGTCCCCTCTACCCCCTCCACGGCCCCTGCAGGCAGCCCACACCACAAGGGACTACCCTGCACCCCCGGACATGTCCCGCAGGCAGCCTGTCCACCATGGCCATGCCCCCCAGCCAGGCCACGTGTCACGTTGCACTAGTGATCACCAACTCATGTCCCCCTGCACCCCACATCAGTGAGGGGCACCCGCCAGCAGGCCCCCACACATGTCCCATTCATGTCCCCCTGCGCCCCCCCCCATCAGTGAGGGGCACCTGCCAGCAGGCCCCCACACATGTCCCCCTGTGCCCCCACGATCAGTGAGGGTCAACTGCCACCAGGCCCCCATACGTTGTCCCACTCATGTCCCCCTGCACCCCCACCAGTGAGGGGCACCTGCCAGCAGGCCCCCCCACACATGTCCCCCCCCACATGAAATAAAGATGCACAATCATGGCTCACTTCTACACCAAAATACCACAGCCCATTACTGAGATGCAATGATTTCCCAATCAAACCCACACTGACATGCCCAAGACACAAACCAAAAGTCAACTATGTACATCAACACATGTACGTCACACACACACACACACACACACACACTCGTTGGCATTGATTGTGTAAACCCACATTTTCGCATTCACCCAATGAGCAAATCCCACACATGGAACTAAAATATAAAAAATGTATTATGTACAAAAATAAATCAATAAAATGAAAGCATAACAAAATAGCAAACGTTAAAAAAAAAATCCATTGATCCATGGTGAAATCAAAAGAAAAAGTTCAAAATAATCCAACTATGTACAATCCATTGTCCAAAAGAAAAATCCATTAATCCATGTCGAAAATCAAAATCAATCCAACGTCCAACTATGTACAATCAAATTTCCAAGGGTCCATGAGCCCAACGAAACAAATGAAACCTATCTAATAACCTACCTAACAAAAATACAATTTACAAAAGTGTGGGGCATAGCCCAAAAGCCCCAAAATAAAGGAAAACAAAAATAGGAAACCTAACACTAAACAATGGCGACGGGCAAGTCCTGTGGCTCACTCAGTGAGGTTTTCGGCCAGGGCATCATGAACTCCATGTCTATTTGCTGGAGGCAGGCCTCTGTCCTTGCCCCGAGGTCTCACAGGGAGGCACTCATGGCCTGTTCCAACACCCTGCGAGTCGCCTCAAGGCACTATGCCCGCCTCAACGCATGGAGAACACCGCCCTGACCATGGTGAGCCGCGCCTCTTCCGCCCGCCGCCGCTCCGCCCCTATACGCTGGCCCAACCTCAGCCACACGGAAGACACATCCATTCCAGGGTTCTCCTGCCCTCTGGCCGATGCCTGCCCCCCTGATGTTGATGGCCCCGAGCCATCATTGCTCCCACCTAGAGCCTGCTGCTGCTGCTGTCCATGTGCCCTGTCCGATGATGCCTGCACATCCTCCATCAGCTGGTCTCCAGTTGTGGTGTCCACCCCTGCTGGACCGCTGACTCCCGACTGTGGCAGGGATGGGATCTCCACCAAGCTGGCTGTGTTGGTCAGGCCAGTTCCACAGGGGGCCCTGGTGGAATCTGGGCCGGAAGAACGACTGGCGCATAGTCTCCACAGAGGAGGAGAGGTCTGCCAGAGTGCGCATCACATGTAGGAACCCACCAACCGGGCCCCTCCCAACAGTGCCACGTCGCGACGCTGCTGTTCGTGATGGCGTGCGTTCTCTGCCCAGGAAGAACGCACATCATCACGAATGTCACGCGTGCGCAACACAACACCAATCAGGATGGAGCTCATACATTCATTGGTCCCCCTCGTCCGCAGGTAGTGGAGAGGCAGATGACATGGCACTCTCCTCTATCAGCGGACGGGCCTGGGACAGGGCATCCCTGCTGGTGCAGTCACAGGGTCAAGGACAGGGACATGCACAGGCCCCTCCGCGGTGACCTGTGCTGCCTCCTGACCCTGGACTGCACCACTTGCACCAGTGGTACTACCCCCACCAGGCCCCATGTGCGGCTCAGTAGCGGGCTACTCGTCCTCTGTGGAGACCACCAACCTGGATGTCTCCGTACCGTCTTCCGCAATTGCAAGCCCCTGTGGGGGCTCACCCGGCCCTTCCACCACAGCCATAGTGGCAGACGCGGCACCAGCCCCCTCGCTCCCGGATGATGGCAATTCCTGGGAGGGTGGCTGGGCCTTGCGTCGCCACCCAGTGGAGGCATCCCCGTTGCTTGGCTCCACAGCGCCATCTCCGCCCTCTTCTTCACTTGACGCTGCGTAAAGGGAGACATAGAACACAAGCATCAGGGTACAGTACAATATTCACCTAGACAGGAAGCAATAACACATGAGTGGCAGTGTCTAACGTCACTTCCATCCTGTCACTCCACAACACATGGGTCAATGCACGCAACACACATGCATAAACAGGCACGGTGCCTGCAATCAACATCAGCATCCATGTACAAGGGCCTCTATTAATCCAAATGTTGCCTTCAAACTCACATGCATCATGGCTCACACTGATCCCATGCACACACATCACCGGAGGGTCATGCATCATGCCTTGTACATCACAGACACATTGGATAGACAGTGCATACAACAGTGACCACACTGCATGAGTCAATGTACACATCACGGACATGTGTCATGAATCCATGGCGTATCAAAGTCCCAGACACACTTCTCAGACACACACACACGTGCACCATACATGTACATGACAGCAGCACCCATCCCTTACACCCTTCACCATGTGCAAGAACAGACACTGGAATGCTTTCATGTGTGCATTTGCCATACAGCTCCCCATGTTGCATTGGTACTCATGCACCAACCATGTGGTTCGCACAGTACAGGTCTCGCATGCATGAACATGATGTCCCTGCACACACACATCCAAGCATGGCCCATGTCACACATACAGGCAAGTATCAGACTACCAGCACACTGCAACAAGCACTGTCTCACACAACAATGCTTGTCCACTTACCACTCAACTCCAGACGGGTCTTCCTCCGAAGGATCTGGGCGTGGAGCGCTGGGCATACGTGTTCCAGGACCCTCAACTGGATGTCACTCATGCTGACCCGTCCCCCCCCCCTCCGCCAGGCACCGGGCCTTGTGGAGGGTCCTGGACCTGACTTCCTCCCAGCGCTTCTTGACGTGCTTGATGTTGCGGGTTGCCACCCCCTCCGCGTTGATGGCAACCACTACGTCGTCCCAGATCCTCTCCCGTCCTTCCTTGTTGGCGCATGATGTTCCGAAGAGGGCAACATCCTGCCCCAGGACATGCTCCACCAGGATACCAACTTCCTTCACACTGAAGCTGGTGGCCCTCTGCCTCTCTGGCTGGGGGTCGCCAGTGGTCTCAGATGGTGTTTGCCCTGACATGGCGACCCCCGAGGCAGGCGTGGGTGGGCAACTGGGGCTGGGCTGTGGAGCGATGGTATCCCAGTCGGCAGTCTTCTGTTGCAGCAGGGGTGGACACAGCAACTGGAACCCTGGCTGATGTGCAGGCACCAAATACCAGGGCACGTGGTCAGCAGGCAGGCAGCAGCAGGTGGGAGTGTGCTCGGGGCTCTGGGGGACAGTAATTCGGCCTTCTGGGCAGGAGCGTGGTCTTCCGTGTGTTGTTGCGTGGCCAGCTTGATACGGAGTGATTTGGCATGTGAAAATCTTGCACGTCAGCGTGTAATTCAAGGAACGGCCCTTCGCGCGTCAGCACACGGTTTCATTGGACCAAAGGCCCTTCGCGCGTAAGCGCTTCTGTGACGTGACTCGCATGGGCGTTTCCCTTGTGACGTGGGCATAGTGGTTCAGCGCGCGTGAAAAAACTGCACGTCTGTGTGTGAATGCATGTAATCTGAGGAAAGGGCCTACGCGCGTAAGTAACGTGACGCACGCAGGCATTTCCATCAACATGGATGCATGTTCATCGTACACGTCCAAAAACTGCACGCCCAAGTGTCAGCTCGTGTAATTGGAGGAAAGGGCCTTAGCGCGTATGTGACGCTGTACGTGTGGGCCGCTAAAGGTACGTGTAGGACCCCATTCCCTTGTACGTGCTTTTCGTGGAGAGAGTGGGTGAATTCTGTACTTCTTGTTGGTTCACACGCGATTATTTCACAGCGTTTCAAGTTAGTACTCCGTTACCTCTGACAGCGTTCTTTATTTTTTTTGGGCCTGTTTCCTCAAACAGCGTTCACTTCTTCTTTTGTCCTGGGGGTGTTGCCTACACGCACACGCATGCTTTTTTCACGTTATTTTTCCAGGCAGACGGTGTGTCGCGCACGCACTTACCAACTGTGCTTGCCCCGTGTGTCGCGTACCCCTTCAGAGGTCATTGTAGGCTGCGTGTAACACACGTACGCTAGCGCGGGTTCATTTTTCCACGCACGTGGTCTACGAGGGCTTGCGTTCACATTACTTTTTGTTTTCGGGGTGTCCGTGCGTTGCATGACCTGTCATCTTCCCCCAGGGGTCAGAGACAGCCTTGCACTAGGGTATGAATTCCATCTAGTACCCTACCCCTTCACCCCCAATTACCAAGGACAATTGTTTACTGCAACTCCCATACACACAACAACCTCAGTGCCATGGTTGGGAGGCGACCAAGCGGTGAGGGAGGCAAAGTTGGCGTGGTGGACGCAGTAGGAGACGTGGCCAGGATATGCAGGGTGCCCCTAGAACCCCCCCCCATGTGTGGAGGAACAATCAGGGACACCCATGCTCCCCCCTTCCCCCAAATGGTTGAGGGAAACGTGGCTGACACCATCCCAGCTCAGCCCTTGTTGGACCAGCCCATTGTGGCACCAGACCCGGCACAGGATGACTCCCAGGCTGACTCCCAGGTCAGCAAGTCTAAGCCATGTGTGCCGGTGCAAGTTGGTGTCACCAGGCCACGTGGATCTGGGGCAGCGATGTCATCTGCAGCCCCAAGTAGGCAGGGTGGGGAGACTGCAGAGGCAGCTGCAGCTCTATCCACCCCAGCTCGGAGTCTCCCAGCCGGGACAGTGTCAGTCCTGGTCCATCAAACTGACGTTGCCCCTGCCAACATCACACTTCAGACAATGCCTGCACCAAGACCTATGGTCATTGTGCCTTCGCACACTCCCAGTACCCAGTCCACCTGCGCTTCTGCCCCCCACTGACCAGCGCGGCGCAAGCCACTCAGGCGCTGCTCCACCTTTGAAAAAGAGGAAGAAGGGAGCTCTGGCACTACAGGCTGAGACCCCAGACACGGCTACACAGTCCGGCACGTCAAGGAAGCCTAGCTTTAATGACCCCGAACTTGATGCACTTGTGACCTATGTGTCGGCACATAGCCGCGAAATGGTGGTGACTGCAGGGTGCAAGACCACACCTGGTCAACGTAGGGCACACTGGCAGACCATCGCGGACTGCATAAGTGCCCTTGGATTTGTGAGGCACACAGCTGATGATTGCTACAAGCGGTGGAATGACCTGAAACGCAGAGCAAAGAACAAGCTGGCCTCAAATCATGCCGCTTCTCTGGTGACTGGCGGTGGGTCTCCACCAGAGGACAACAAACTCACTGAACATGAGTCTGTTGCTGGGACCTTCGTCACAGAGGAACAGATCCAAGGTGCGGGAGAGCTACCCGATTACAAGGCATTGTCCGGTGAGTGCCCATGCATGTGGGTGTAATCCATGTGTATGTTGTTTGGGTGACGGGTTCTGATTGAGTGCCAGGTGAGGCTGTGTACTCCTGAGTGTTATGGGTCACCCATGTGCTTCCTCCAATACATTCACGTGCCTTTGATTTGGGTAGGACAGTATCCCTTCTGCCCACAGTAGCCAATTAGCCCCACATTACTGCTGTTGCACTTGAACTATCATCTTGCAACAACATTGTTCTGTTTTTGTATGTGTTCATTCAGGCTGATTGTTTAGATTATCCAATTTTTCATATGCTTTTTTCATCCCTAATGCCACATATGTGACATGCTTCTGTCATTGTTTACACCCCACATTGTGCCACTTGAACGATTAAACCATTCAGGGCGAGGGAGTATTGGCCTGATGCAATTAATTTTTAGGGCCTGTTTGCATGTGGAATATGATAGTTGTTTCCTGTCATGTTGTAGTGACCAACCATTGATGTGTACATCTGCCTAAAATCACTGTCTAATTGTACACTGTGTTGCAAAATAACATGCATATTTTGCAACACTATTCCGCATTAATCTGCTCATCATGTCCATGTGACATGGATGTGTGACAGTACTCATTCACTGACATATCGCTGTAGTTGTCTAATTTAACATGGCTATGCTACATGACATCTGTGTGCTGCATGTGTCATGTATGTGTATTGGACATGCTACTCACAGGCTGATGTGTGATGCCAGTGCTACACGACATGCTGCAAATGTGTTGCTTTTCCATCTTGGTGTCCTCATTGTCTGCCTTTTTGACACCCCTTCAAAATCATTGACAGTGCATGCATGCCAGGGTTAGTCATGTGGGGCATGTGTAAACCATGTACAGGATCTCTTGTCTTGTCAGGCCTATATGTGCGCTCATGCCTGTTTACATTTCTTGCGTTTCATGTTTTTGCAGGTGACGACGCACTTGATGCTGGTGAGGTTCAGGAGATGGTGCAGACCCGGGAGGATTCCCAGCCACGACCAGGCACCAGTGGGGGACGTGGTGTGGTGGTGGGTGAAAACATGGTACTGCAGACCATACTGTCGAGGGGTGCCTCTGGGTGCAGCTCCCCAGACCTCTATTCAGGTGCTGAGTCGGATGATGAGATGTATGTGCTGTCGCAGGTCAGTGCTTCTGGCAGGAATTCTGTTCTGTCCAACCCACCTGCACCAGGGTTAGAACACTCTATGGGGGATGTCAGTGTTGGTAGGTCCGCCTTTGGCAGTTACGGATGCAGGGTCACACTCCACAGCATCTGATCCTGTTCCTGGGCCAGCAGACCAGAGGGGGGATGCAGTCCTGCAGCCTCAGGCAGTGCCAGCACAGCAGGGTGCAGATTGCCTTGCCCCGAACAGGTGTGGTGTCCGCCGACGCGGTGGCCGTGCGCCACCAGGCAATACTGTATGGGAAAACTCCATGTACGGTATGGCAACCCAACAGGCAGCATCAGTAGAAATGATGGCTGAGGCAATGGAGAGGGTGGCCACTTCCATTATCCCCCCTGAAAGGCAGATGGAACAACAACAGCAGGCAACAGACTCCATTTGCCAATCACACAGGGAAGACATGTTGGCATCCAACAGGGACCGACGGGCGGCACTGGAGACTCTGCGCGAATACATATCAATAGAGTCACAGGGCCACAGGGAAGCCCTAAGGGTGGAACTCCATAACCTCAGGCAGAGTCTGCTTGAACTTGAGGCTTCCCGAAATGTTAGGGCAGAACAGCAGCTGGAGCAGCTCACAAGTTCGCTCTCAGCTGAGCTGCAGGCAACACTTGAGGAGATCTGGGCATCCCACGAGGCCATGCGTGCAGAAGTGCAGGCAACCCGTGACGTGCTGCATGGGGATCTCCGCACTTTAATCCTCCAGAATCAGACCTTCCAGACCCGCATGCTTGCTGCCATGGAGGACCATACCAAGGCTTTGCGTGGGCTGCCTCCCATAGTGCCACCACCTCCTGATGCAGCAGCAGAGGGTGAAGAGAGCGACAGCAGTTCTCCCACAATGGCATAGCCGTGCAGGCCATGAGCCCATGGAGGTATTTTTTTTTCTTTTTCGCAACATCCACGCAGTTGGTTGTTGGTTTGCACCCTGTCCTCGAACCTCCTGGGTGCACCCCCCACCCCCCACATAGCCATTTTTGATTTTATTTTATTATTTTTAGTTTTAACTGTGTGTTGCCTTGTGTGGCTCCCATGGGCATCCACTGTATTCCGGCTGGGCACATGCAGACTTGTACTGAGTTTGGGTTAGGTGCTTAGGTTCGTGACACACACACCCCTCCTGCTTCCCGTTTCCATGGGCTTGCAAAGGGTGTGACCAAGTGACATTGGGCTCCCATGAGCTGTGTGGGCAGTCTGTAGTCAATACTGTGTGTACATCCCTAGTGGGTATTGTTGTACTGTACAATGCATGGTGTATTGATATGTGCTTGTGCATCCATGTCTTCCTCCTAATTTGCAGGTTCCTTCCTCATGTCTTCACAAGGCTGTCTCCTTTGCAGATAGAATTCATGTTGTATGCAGTACACTGACACATTTGCGTGGCAGCAACACTCTACAGTTGGAAGGGGTCGATGTGCTGCCTTATTCAGGTTGTAAAACTACCACTACTTTCACTTAGTACTGTCATGTTTTTGCAATGTTTCATGGTGTGTTGCTGTATTGTGTTGGTGGTAAGTATTTGTTCATGTGTGCTGTTTGTTATTGATTACTGGGAGCACATTGTCTGTGGGCAGTTTCCATTTGGGACAGTGCACTTTGTGACACTTGTGTCAGGTCTTGTGCATTGCTTTGTTTGCTTTCACATTGCATGACAGGCCATGGTGTGTTGGGTGGCGGAGCTGGGGAGGGGTTGGGTGACATGGTGCTATTTTCACGTTGTATTTTGCAAGGGGGTAGTCATTCATGCAGCATAAATGTGTTTTTTGTGTGTTTTTTTTGTGACACAGCATTGGTTGTCTTTCGGCAGGTAGGGATGCACACAATGTAACAATTCCAGGTGACCAAGCTAAGGCTGGTATGGTTGTGACAGTTGACTGTCCCTTATGTCATCATCATTGATTGTCAGCTGGTATGTGCCATGGGTGTGATTTTAGGTGAAGTAATTAGCCACACGCTGCGTGCGGGCTTCCTCACCACGTGCCCTTTCCCCTTCCATGCGCAGCGGGCGTGCTTGTGGTTGGGGATGTGGGGGCACCACCATGTCCACCGACAGGCCCCGGCGTGTTGCAATGTTGTGCAGGACACATGCTAACACTATGATCCCGCACACTACTGGGGGCGCGTATAGCAGCTGCCCACCAGAGCGGTCAAGGGAGCGAAAACGTGACTTGAGCACTCCGAAATGTGCGCTCCACTATGCCCCGGGTTGCAATATGGGCTGTGTTGTATCTTACCTCGGGTGGTGTGGTGGGGTTCCGAATTAGCGTCATGTGGGTGCTCAGTGGGTAGGCACTGGGGAGGTGATGATGGGTATCATTAGTGGGGTTGTGCCATTACTCAGTATCTGACATGCATTCATGTGCAGGGGCATTTATACTCACCAAGCATCCATGTATCGCCATGCCGCCCAGCTTCTAGGTCCCGGTTTAGGGTTGACATTCTGTAAATGAAACTATCATGGGTGGACCCTGGATAGTTGGCATATACTGAGGTGATGATTCCCTTGGCATCACATACTACCTGCCTTTCTGCAGGTGTTCTTGGCAGGTATATGTGCCTGCGGACTGATGGGCGTGCAGTCATAATGGCCAACACCTGGTGCAGGCAGCGTGACTGCGTGGCCCCGACCCCCCCACTATGGCAGTTGTCTGCTGAAATGAACCAGTGGCCAAGAAGTGCAGTACATTGAGCACCTTTTTCAAGGGGCTCAGTGCTTGGGAGCATAGGGTGGGTGATGTGAGGTCATCCTCCCACTCACTCACCGGGTTGAGTATTATGTGAGGTACCTCCCATACACCTTGTCACCAGGAATCCTAAAAAGGCTGGTTCTGGGTGCAAAAATTCTGGGCCTGACTATCCTCCTCCTGCGGTATCCCACGACCACTGCTGCGAGGAACGGTATATTCATCTTGGCGTCTGAGCTGGTTTGTTGTTTGCGCGCACTTTTATGCTGCGCGGGTCCACGTACCCCTGCTTCCTGCTGGCGTACATGTTTCCGGATTAGCGCGTCTTTTTTGCTGCAAGTGTTAGCCCCGTTCGATTCCATGAATACGAGTTGTAGGCACGCGTATGGGCGTTCCGCGCATTTGCCGTCTGTACTTCCCCCATGACGCCCACATTTTCACGCGTTGTTCCCCATTCCGCGTGTACGCCCCGTGTTACGCCTACTTTTGTTGTGTGCTCTTCGCTATGTGCGCTTTCGCTGTGTGCGTAGCGCACGCTGTTTGAAGACGTGTGCGCCAGCATGCGCCGCACAGGATTTTAGCGCACATCCATGGATTTACACGCGCACGGACTTCGCTGTGCGCGGGTTTCGCACTTGCGCTGCGATTCGCACGCTTTCGCAGGAATTTTCAGCGGACATTAATTCCATGAATCGGCCTCTTAATTTTGTCTCTCTCTCAACATCACACTTGGGCACCTCATTACAACGTGAAGGCATAAAAATATACGTTTTGCCCTGTGGTGTTTTACAGAAATCGACATCAGGACGGCAGTCATAGAGATTCAGTGTAACACAGAGGGCAGACGCAGGCTTTGAGGGTAAGAAATAGGAGGCTTTTACATGACTCTCTTCCCCTGTGCTCACCTGACCACCTAATTTCTAAATAATCTGGTTTGCCTATTTTACGTCATCTTATCGCTATTGGGGATTCCTTTATCTCCAACTCAGGACATCCTAAAAGTCTGATGTGATAATGATGTGTTATTTATATACCACCAAAACTAGGCGCTTTATAGAGAACATACATGCATACAATATCACCCAGCCAAATTTGGCACTCATTTATCGGCTATGGAAGGATGATAGGCGGAGTTTGCCTTGCCAGGATTCGAACCTGGGACCTGCAGATCACACACAGATCGCAACCCGCTGAGCAGTTTTACCAGAAAATCTCTGAAAAGCAGGATTAGGTGGTATTCACCATCTCAAGGACCTTCATTTTACTCTCCATCTTCCAAAAAGCGATTTTTTAGGACTCCACGTAAATGATAATGCGAATTTAAGAATACGGATTGTTCAGCTGAATCGCATATATACAATTAGTCTCACTTGACAAACGTAGAATCACCATTCTAGTCTCTTTTTGTGAGAGACATTGCCATTTAAAACCTGTATAAACTAGTTATTTAGTTTTATATTTACTTATTGTGTTTTGGTTACAAACAAACCTTTCAGAATCATTTACATGTAAAAAAAATCTGTAATATATTTTAAAACAATATTATTAATGCAGCCTTTTGGCGTAGCCCGTGTTAATATTGTTTAATTTTTCATTTGGAAAGTTCTCAAACAAATCTTACCACTGCTACGGATAATGATAACCAGTTACCAAATTTTTAAAAAACCCGTCCCAAAAATACTATTAAGATGGAGATTGACGAGTACACTAAAAGACTAAAAGTAGTACAATCTCCTAGTAAGAAACCTATTGCAATAAAGTAAGAGATGTTTCAGCGTCCCTAATATACCAGGAAATTTTACCCGGGCAGGACCCTCAGCCAATCAGGTTGCTGGAAAAACGTGCAAGAACACACTGTGTACTGCCCGCTTTTGACAGCTACCAGATGCCCTTCACTGGGTGGTGCCATCTTGATTGTGGGAAGCAACAGGCAGTCTCTTCCCGTGTGCCTCCCTATGCCCCCACTCTCCACCCCACTCCCAAAGACGTCCTGCACCCTTCCCACAGCTCCTCCCTTCCCCACTTACCTTCGGACCAGAGCGTTGTTCTCCAGTCCCTGGCACGCCTTCCTGACCACGGCCGCCATAGAAATAGAAAAGGGTCTACGTCCCTTTTCTATGGCAGTGCCCATATTTCTTTTTAAAAGGGAGATTGGGCTCTCAAAACGTGTGGAGCCAGTCCCCATACAAATAAATAAAACTATTTGCACCCAGGGCGAACCCTGGGGGTGTGAATAGCAATCACACCCTTGTGAGGGGCGCACATGTGCACAAAAGCCCACAGACCTCGAGTTGGGCTTGTGGGCCGTTTCGCCAGTCTACACACCTGCGAGGTTAATAGTTACATTCTTCAAAACCTACAGATACCATTATCACGCTTCCAATCATTCCTTTGTCCCACCGTTTCCAGCACTGGCCATAAATTGAATATGATGCGCATATATGTGGCTCTGTACTTATTACCTGGAAATGTTATCATGTACAGGCAGGGGTCCTGGTTTTCTCCAGTTTCACAATTGTTTGGAATAACTTGAAACTGGTTGTTAAAGTGCGCGTATTTAACAACCCCAAATTTCATTATAAACATTTTTTTTTCAACAAATTATCCAAGAAGAAAGTTACATCCACACCCAAACTTCCAGCATGCTTTACATTTACAAGTAAACTCTACTAAGCCCTTTGAACTCTTGTTTGATAATGTGCGGTTTACATCCTCATATAAAGTATTTTGTTTACACAAGTATTGTTTAACTCTGTAGTGATTACCAGCTTACATACGTCAGTATTGATATCAAACCGAGTTTGTATCTAATAATTGATACCAGGACCACACGTGGAAGGCACATGACTGTCTTCCATGTAATATATTTGGAAATGAGAAATAGGTGTTCAAAATTGATTCCATGTCATGTAAATTGCTAGTAACTGCCTTCTGTTTATATCGTTTCATCAGAGCTATGTACGTGAATCTCCCATACTTATTTTGCATTGTCTTCATTAGTGAAAGTAACATTGGGATGTTCAATCTTAAACGCCCTTTCACTGCTGTTAGATTTGGTCCGTTATATAGAAGGAACCCCAGGTAGACTAGAATGTAGATTACCCCTGCTATCTGCGCAGGGAGTATTAATTCTATTAAAGACTAAGGAGGCGAGCATTATGCTTCATCTTCCTTTATTTCTACTCTTCAGCAGTTCAACAAACATATATAAAACCATGAAAAGTACACCACAAACTTTTCCATTTTTTTTTTTTTACTACAACACCCATGAGTCTCTGTAGTCCCTGCTCTTTCCACCAGTCATGAGCCCCTTCCTGTGCTTAGACTCCTCCTCTGCTTTTACTCGCTCTGATATTCACTCCTGTCCATTAACTGATCCTCGTCAACGGTGCGAAGATCCTTCTGAACTTTAACTCAACTGCCGGTGCACTCCCGACCTCCTGATATTCTTCTCTACGACCCTGTCTTCAGTTATTTTTCTGCTCTTCCCCTATGAAGACATAATAAGAAATCTTAGGGTGGTGCGTATGTACTGTACTCTCACGTATAAATGCCTCAACATTTTCATACAGTACATCAATCGGGCGGGAATTTAATGCTCGCCTCCTTAGTCTTTAATAGAATTAATACTCCCTGCGCAGATAGCAGGGGTAATCTACATTCTATGACAAGACTGGAGGCGAGCATTATGCTTGTTCAAAGCTTCCCCAAGACCGTACCAGCCAAACTCCCTGCTGGCTGAAAGTAAAACTCTTTAAATGTACGATCGCTCGCCCAATCTGCTGCCAGCATTATTTCACTCAAAGGCACTCCTGCTCTCGCGGCTGCCGAAGCCATTGCCCCTCTCACTGAATGAGCTCCATACGTGTCCACATTCACCCCTGCTGCGCACATGACCTCTTTGACCCATCTGGCTATGGTAGCCGATGCTTCCGCGTGATAAGGTTTCCTACGCGCTATTAACAATTGAGTAGTGCTAGCTGCTCTATTCTCTGCTGTTCTGATCTCGTATTCTTTAATACATCGAGCTACGCACCATTTCGAATTGTCCGGAAAATAAGGGTAATGGACTGTGAGGGTGCCTTTCTTAGTCCTCCTGACTATGGAGAAAGTAACACCTTCTGGTCCGAAGACTCGTCTATTAATCTCTAGCGCCTTAACGTCTGACACTCGTTTACATGAGATCAGACACAATAGCATAGCCAATTTACCTGATAGCTGTTTGAGAGAAAGGTATCTATCTGCTGGCTAGTCTGATAGTAATCGTAACACTGTCGCTACGTCCCATGTTGTACTATACTTGGGCCCTGGCGGCACTCTGAATCTCGCTCCTCTGATGAGCCTCACTACCGCGGGATGTTCCCCTGCCGGTACCCCCTCAATTGACGTATGTCCCGCTGATATAGCTGACCTGTACACTCCTATCGTACGGAAAGCTTTTCCGTTCTGCAATAGATTCTCTAGAAAATTTAGTATTTCCACTACAGGTGCTGAAACGGGATGAACACTTCTGTTCTTGCGCCAGCTTGTCCATTTTGCCCAAGCTGCGTCGTAGCTCCTCCTAGTGGAAGGAGCCCAGGATTCCGCGATAAGCTGCGCAGCCTGCTCCGAAATTCCTGGCAGAGCCCAGCGTCTCCTGATATCCTGCACGCGACTAACGGGAGTGTCCCTCTCACTCTCAGAGGATGACACGACCCAGCTGGGTCCGTGAGCAGTCGCTCTCCTTCGGGAAGGACTCTTGGAACGTCTGCGGCTAGCTCCATTAACGTTGGGAACCACACTTGAGACTTCCACAAGGGTGCTACTAATACTAGTTCTGCCCTCTCCCTCCGACACTTCGCTAGAACTCTGCTCAGCATCGCGAAGGGGGGGAAAGCGTAATGCGGACCTCCTGTCCACTCTTGCAGAAAGGCATCCGTCCCTAGAGCTCCCGGATCCAGCCTCCAGCTGTAATAGAAACTCGTCTGAGCGTTGAGCCGGGAGGCGAAAAGGTCCGTATGCAATGGGCCCCACCTCCTGGCCAGCCTCAGAAACACTGCTGGGTCCAGTCTCCAATCGCTGGAGTCTGTCAGGTAACGAGAGTTCCAATCCGCTACTACATTCAGTGAGCCCGGCAGATACTCTGCCGCCACTGACGTTTCTGACTGAAGGCAAAAGTGCCAGAAGTCCTTCGCTAACTCCGCCAGCATCTTGGACCTCGTGCCGCCTAAGTGGTTTATGTACCTTACTGCTGAGACGTTGTCCATCTTCAGCAGCACACAAGACTTCACTCTCCCTCTTGTGAAGGCCTTGATCGCGAACGATCCTGCCAGGAGCTCCAGACAGTTTATGTGAAGCTGGAGCTCCTCTTCGCTCCACTTGCCTCCGGTCTGTAGGTTCCCGCATCTGGCTCCCCAGCCCTGCCGGCTGGCATCTGATTCTATAATCAGATCCGGCTTGTCTCCGAATATGGCACGCCCATTCCAGGCATCCATATTCTTTAACCACCACTCTAGCTCTGTAATGGAGTCTTGATCTAGGGGTACCTGTTGGTGATACTTCAGACCCTGTTGAAGATGTTTTATCTTCAGCCTCTGTAGTGCTCGGTAGTGTAGAGGCCCAGGGAATATGGCCTGAATGGATGCTGCTAATAGCCCAACTATCCTCGCCAATGTCCTGAGGGATATTAGTCTTCTCTCTAGGCATACTCTGATCTCCCTCTTTATATCTTTCATCTTTCGCGCTGGTAGCTCCAGGGTCGCTTTCTTTGTGTCTAGCACAAACCCTAGAAAGTCTAACCTCTGCGCTGGTATGGTATCTGATTTCTCTATGTTCACTAGAAATCCTAGCGATATCAGAAGGTCTTGTACCCATCTCGTTTGGTATATTAGCACCTCCCGATTTTCTGCTAGCAGCAGAAGGTCGTCTAGATAGATAATCAGTCTGACGCCCTTCTCTCTGATCGCCGCTGCTACGGGTTTCATTAGCTTTGTAAATGCCCAGGGTGCCGAAGCAAGACCGAACGGCATCGTCTTGAATTGCCAGAACTGTTTGTGCCAGCGGAAAGCTAGGTAAGGTCTGTACTCCTCGAGTACAGGAACCGTGAGATACGCATCCTTCAGATCTAAACGCGTCAGCCAGTCTCCTTCCCTTAGGGAGTCTCTGAGCTGATGTATGCCCTCCATCTTGAAGTGGCGGTATATGATCCATCCGTTCAGCTCCTTGAGATTTATAACTGGACGCACCTTTTCTTTCCTGTGCACCAGGAACATATTGCTCACGAATTTGGGCTCCGTCGCGCATCTCTCTATCGCCTGCTTGAGCGCTAGCTGCGCGATCTCGCCGTCTAGCCATGCTTGTTCTGCTTGCGCCAGTTTCTGGCCCTGTGGCCTGTACCGCTGAATTGGGGTTTCTATAAAATCTAGCTGCAGTCCTCTGACGGTCTGCAATATCCAGGAATCGCTTGAAATCATGCGCCAACTTTCTAAAAACATGCGCGTCCTCCCACCTACTGGAGGATACTGAATCGCTCTCACCTGGCGTAAATCCTTGGCCTCGACCTGATCCTCTGGATCTGCGACCTCTCGGAAATCTTCCTCTGGACGGGAAGAATGTATCTTGGCCCTTGTTCTCCCAGTATTGTGCTCTGGGATTATGGGGTCTTCTCCCTCCTTGGCTGCGACCGGCTGCACGACCCCGACCGCAGCCGGTCCCTCCAAAAACTCTACTCGGGAAAATTTTGCGGATCGATGCCTGGGCTTTCTCCAGGGAGGCGTATGTTCCGACGAACCGGCCCATCTCCTTCCCAAAGGTCTCACCGAATAGAAGACCTTGGGCCCCTTCTCCCGCTTCATACGATGATAGATCGCTGAGTTTCGAATCTATCTTGAGTAATAGACCCTTTCTCCTCTCTGAGGCGATGGCGCAATTCGCATTTCCGAGCAGACAGACCGCTCTCTGCGCCCATCCAGCGAGAGCCTCCGGGTCCACTGCTTCACCTGTGTCCTTGGACCTCTCTGCGAGGTCCATGATTTTTGCCAGTGGCCCTGACAGGTCTAAAACTTTCTCCTGGCAGCTTTTCCAGGACCTATCGATACCCTTGCGGGGATCCTTATTCGTTTTTGACACGAAGGTCAGCATTTTCGGGTCGAGTTCGGGGGCCTCTGCTACTTTGCCCGGGAGATCTGGTCGCGGACACTCTGCACGCAGCCGTTGTCTCACTTCCTTGTCCAATGGCTTGCGCAGTCTAGCCGCCATATACTGCGCTACTCGGGGGGATGGCTGCCACTCGGTGGACCTTGGATTCCTAATGCTGTCCGGGTCAAACATATCCTCTTGGGCATCCGTCATGTGTTTCTCTTTCCGAGCTCTCTTGCCCCCACTGGGCTTGACCCAGTCCTCCTCGGTCTCCTCGTCTCCTTGCGAGGTCTGATCATCTCCCTGCTCCTCTTCCGAGCCTGGGTCATCTCCTGCATTGTCCTCCCCTGGAGAGGGGGTCATGAGGTCTGGCACCGCCTGTCTTCGCAGATATGCTTCTTTCAGCTTCGCGAATGCATCAGGCACCTCTGGGGCCTCATCTTCTGCCCCGTCCCAAGAGCCCCGGGGGTCGACAGAGACTTTCCTCTTGAGGGCTAACTTACTCCACTTGTGTCCCTCTATCAAGGGATCCGTGGGCGTGCGCTTCCGGTCTGTGGTGCTGTCAACAGGCTGCAAAAGCATAGCTTCCAGCGTCTCTAGCCTTTCTTGAAGGGGCCTAACGCCCTCTGCCACTGCATCAATAAGGGAGCTCCCCAGCACTTTCTTGAAGCTGGCAGCGAGGTCATGCGACTGCTCCTCCTCACTCCACTCAAATTCTGACATTCTGAAACAGTGCTGTGTGCCAAATTACCTGGATCAGGTGTCTTAGCACGCCCACTGCTCCCTCCTGATGGTATAGAGACAGTGGAATCACCTACTTGTACTCTCTTATCTCTTTTTTTTTTTTCAGTGGCTGCACCTTGTTTGTCCACAGCTTTGTGGCTCCTGAGAGTTATTCTCTCCTCAGTTGCGCCGGTCTTCTGCTAGAAGCAGTATCGTTATTCTTAGCTATACAAATCCCGTGAGCTGCCGTGTGTTGTACTTCCTAGACACGGTGCTCCCGAGCGATCTGATCGCTAAGGCCTGAGCGCTTCCCTTGTTCAGGGAAATCCTATTAAAACATGCAGCGTCTTGAACGCTGTGTCGGCGTGTAGTCCGAAGCCGTCGCAGATTATACTGCGCGACACGTCCTCGGGAGGCTCCTCCCACCCGCGGGTGGGGGCTACTCTGGGAGCGTCGCTCCTCGCGCTCCTCTCGCGGTAGCTCCGCCCACCCGCGGGTGGGGGCTACCGCTGCGAGAGCCGTCTGGTAGTCCTGTAAGACTCGCGAGCGCCGGCTCCTCCTACCCGAGGGTGGGGGCCGGCTCGCGAGTGTCCAGCGGCCTCAGCCGCGTAGTTCGCGAGGCCTGACTGAACCCCTGCGGTGCCGGGTATGCGACACAGGGCTGCCAGCCTCGCGAACTGGCTTCTGCCGCCCGCAACTCGCCTAAAATGAATCCCTGTTCCGGCTGCCCGCGTGTACGCGAGCGCACGTCGAAATAAACTCGCCTATGCGTGCTGTAAATATTCAAGTAAATTTCTCCCCCTTTTTTTTTTTTTTTCTTTTTCAAACAACAATCTCCTCCTACACACACCAGCCGTGTCTTAACTTATTTGATAATAATCTCCCACTCCAACACAGGCAACTTATCCCAGTCATACAGAGAGTGGAGAAAAGGTACTTATCTGCTTGAAGAGCAGTAAAAGAAGAGGAGGAGTCTAAGCACAGGAAGGGGCTCATGACTGGTGGAAAGAGCATGGACTACAGAGACTCATGGGTGTTGTAGTAAAAAACAATTTTAAAAAAATGGAAAAGTTTGTGGTGTACTTTTCATGGTTTTATATATGTTTGTTGAACTGCTGAAGAGTAGAAATAAAGGAAGATGAAGCATAATGCTCGCCTCCAGTCTTGTCATAGAATGTCTACTAGTTCCGAATTCTTCCCTTTTAGAATTTGCCACAAGATGGCAAGATAGAAATGTTCACAATTTATTCAGCAAATGCTGCAATCCGATCGTGGTAGAAACAAATATGATTAGATCATCCACGTAGGCTAACCAACACAGATGTTGGTTCTAATGCTAGGGGGTAAAAGAATGTGCTGATGCAAGATAGTCACCCAAATAAAGACATGAAATAAATTAGGGGCTAGTACACAGTCCTATCGCAGCCCAAAAAAGTTCTAATCCTGTTTGATAAAAAAAGACCATTGACATTTAACTTCACTTGTATATGATTTTCATTATGCGACAGCAAGATAATCAATACACCTAATGGCATCCCCTAAGATTATTTTAGCCATAGTACATATCGGTTTACACAGTCAAATGCATTTTTTAAATCTATAAAAAGGTGAAATAAAATTGGCAGGCTGCCCTTTGTACACGCTTCTTGTTGAAGTATCGAAAGCCAGTTTGGTCATTTTGCAATTGACAGATCCCATCAACCAAGCCATTTAAATCAGGTTGCTCCTTAAAAACTAATATTGAAAGACCATCCCAATATTGAAAGACCATCCGGACTCATTGCTGCTGGTGGTCTGGCCTGCTTTATCAACGAAATTACATTGTCATCCGATATGTCATACTGTAATTTATTAAAGGTTTGAATTTGAAAAATTGGAAACATATTACTAGAAGATGTATAGTACCTGATAGACTGGAAGGGCTACGGTCCTGAGGATCGGACCTGGGTACTTATCGGTAATGTCCAAGCTCCGCTTTTTGTTTCTCAGTTCTGGGCCCTCTTTGGGGAAGGGAACCGTTAGGAAACTGAGTCATGGCACTGTTAACAAGCTTGCCAAGAAACACTCATGTTCGGTAGGAGCGCCACGCTTTCAGGCTTAGTTCCAATTGCCTTCCTCCATGGTCATACGGTGTCGTTCCCTGCCCGTTTCATTTCGGCTTCCTGGACCGGCACAGTTCGAAGTATCGGGCCGATGGCAGTTGCCGTGGAAATGCTGGAGGCCTCTTCACACATTTTTTCATGCAAGTCAGGCTTCTTAAGCAGCTCCAAACAGATGAATGCGGCTTCTGATTGAGCTCTCGTTAGAAGTGCATTCTCGTTGTGACTTTGCCTGTTTTTTTCCTTGCCTGTTTAAACTGCCTGTCCTGTCCCTCTTTGATTCTGTTTTCTTCTCGGCCTTCTGACTTCTTGCTGCGTCCCCTGGAACTGTGTTTGCCTCCTCCTTGGTACTACTTTGCTCGCCCGCTGAACTGACCACGGAATACTGTAGTACGGACACCTGGTACTACGCGGATCATCTGGATACTGAACTCGGATCTCTGAACAGACTTCTTGGCTGTGCCCTTTCTGGTGGTTTGTTTCTCCAGGAAATCTGTACACTACGCATCTCTTTTATGTCCTACCTCATAATCCTAGGGCTGGTCTATGAAGTGCTCGGACATTTGGTTTAGGCGTTCCGCGTGCTGTCGGGTCCGGTGGCTATTTGGGACTAGAGACTGGCCACTTCAGTTCGTAGGCGTCCTCGTGCCGTCGGGATAGCTGCTTCTGATACCACCACCAGCACTTCAACGCAGAGTCTTCAAATCACGAACCCACAACCCATTTTCACGGTAAGCCCAACTCGCTACTCTGGGTAAATCCAGTTCTGGTCTTCCTTTTCTACACTCTCCTTACCATATATTCCTGTTTTCCTTGCAGGGAACACTCCTCCACTAGGATTAAGTATTCCCAAATGCACAAGTCTATTCCATCTGCCTAATCGTACAGGTCAGTTTCTGGCCCTCTCCGAGTACTATTCATTGTTCTTGAGAGCTAGCCTGACATCTTGCGTTTCCAATCTACAGGAAGACAACCTAATATTACCTGTGCATCTGGGGTTCTCGATACGCAGTCGCAGCTGCGCAAAAGGTATCATCTGGTGTCCCTCTTCTAGTGAGCTGCTCTCAGTGGGTGTTTATATATACTCACCCACAGAGTGACATTGCCTTGAAGAATTCTTTGGCTACACTACGGGCCCAAGAGATGACAGATTCTGACACCAACCATCATCCTAACATACACGCAATACCTGCAATCATTCATAATGCTGTTGCTGATAAAGAAGTAATTGAACGTACAGCTAGTAGAAACAGAGAAACTAGGCTCAGTGAAGACAAATGAAGTACTGATACATACAAGGCTGTAGAGGAAAATAGTTTGAATGATGTTGAAAGAATTGAAGTAGATCTTGAAACTGGGCAGTTAATTGCTGTTGAGATAAAAAATGGTTGCTCTGCTACTACCCCAGAACAACCTGCAGCATTGTAACTCCACCCCCCCCCCTCTCCAACTATGCCCCGAGTGATTCTCTGGAAGAGAACTTGAAGTAAGTACATCTAGTATGCGATCCAACGAAATGTTTGATGCTTTAGAAAATGTACTGGCCACCTTAGTAGATAAATGTGAAAACATCGAACAAAAACTAGATGTTCACTCACTGTTACTACATAAGAGTATTAATAAAGGTCGCAAAATTCTTAAAGAAAGTAGTACCAACACTTATCTTAACACCACTGTCTGAT
The DNA here is from genome assembly GCF_040938575.1 of Ambystoma mexicanum. NCBI lineage: Eukaryota > Metazoa > Chordata > Amphibia > Caudata > Ambystomatidae > Ambystoma > Ambystoma mexicanum. Next base: position 299,415,426 of record NC_090928.1, on the reverse strand, counting down.
AAAGACCACAACAGCTTTCCAAATTAAGATTATGATATTCAAATAATTGAAGAAAGATCATAAACTAAAGCATATAAACACAGAATCCAATCCAAAAGCACAGAAGACCACAAAAAATAAAACTACTTTCTCAGGCTATCATGAATTCGGATGATAAATACAAAAAGCTTAAAAATGGCTGTATGTCCCACGCACAAACAGAAAAAGAGAGCATTAACCCACTTTAACAACAACTAAACCATCATTTTCTCACCGATTTAGCGCCCGACGGCCCTAGGGCCCTAGGGAGAAACATGTGAAAAAATGAGTAAAATATTTTTAAAAATCAAATCAAAACATATTCGTGACCATTTGGCTGAAACAACTCCCATGAGACATGCACATAAACGTAAATATGAAACCACGAGTGAACGGTGGAATCTCCATCACCAGAAGTGACCTATATTTGATAATGAGACCCACACAGAAAAAAAAAATGCTACGACAAAGGATAGCTCCAACAATGAAGTATGAAAATCACGAAAAAACACATCAGAAAAGTAAGATCCTCAAGGCTGAGCATAGAAAATGGCTTCGACAATATAAATGCAAAAAGGCTAATGGACGCAAAAGAACCTCCTGATGAGTCCCCTCTAGTAGAGCTCGGTGAATGGGAATGTAGTCTAACATAAGAAAAAAAAAAATGAAAAAAAAACGAATTGCGACACTGCCTTCCTCGCGTGCTACGAGACCCGATTGTACATGTAATGCTCTGTTAAAACTAGCTCCAGAAGCATGGGCAAAATCTCTATAAATATTGTTTACATTGATTGGAAAAAGCATTAAGATCCCTAAAACGGGGCAGGAAAGCTCAATACTTCCTATATTTAAAAAAGGGTCCCCCAAAGATCCAGGAAATTATCGCATGTTAGCGATGCTTGATATCCCAGCAAAGATATTCGCTAAAATCACACATTGAACTGATAGTGGATAAATGATGGGCATATACTGCCGGCTAACCAATCTGGCTTTAGGGCAAAATCTTCTACTCTTCATAATATTATCCTAGTAGTCTCTGCGATTGAATATACCTGGAAACGACAGCTACCTGTTTATGCAGCATTTATTAACTTTGCCGCCGCATTTGATACCATCCATAGGAATAAATTATGGAATAAGCTGTTGCGGTGGAAGATACCTATTGGGCTGCTAACTATGATCAGATTATTATATACAAATACCTCGGTTAAAGTGAGATTTGATGAAGAAGGCAAAATATCTGATCAAATTCCCACCTCTAGAGGAGTAAAGCAGGGGTGTAATGTTGCTGCAACACTTTTTATTCTTTATCCATCAGATCTCCCTGGAGGCTTTTAATGAAAAATGTTTTTTTTTTAAATAAAAAAAATTTACAAAAATCGCCCCTTTGAGAGCTGGTTGGCTCGGTTATGCGGATGATCTGATTTTATTAGATTACACTCCTGCAGGTCTCCAGGATAAGCTATCTGTTTTCGAATCTTTTATAAAGGAAAACGGGCTCAGAATTATTCTGTCCAAGACAAAAAAAGTGATGGTCTTTTTGAAAAATGTAAAACAGACCTCTTACTTAAAAAATGTTTATATGGAAGATTGAAGAACAAAGAAAAAACTGAAATCGTCAACTCTTATTGCTACTTGGGGGTGATTCTAGATCAAAACCTCTCATGGAAGCAGCAATAGATGTTAAATCTAGATGCATGAATTGCCCAAATGACACTAAGCCACTTTATAGGGCTGCAAGCAGGGATTTCCATAAACACTATTTTATTTGTTATATGAAAGAAAAATTGCGGCAGTTCTACTATATGGAATTGAAATTTGGGGGGAAAAAAACAAATGAATTAAACAAATTTGAAGGTAAAATCTTGAAAATCCTAATGCAAATGCCAAAAGCTTTACCTAGTGAATACATCTACATAGAATTTAATTTGATGAGAATATGTGATAAAATAGAATATAGATCTGCTATGTTATAAACAAAGTTATGCATCCTAGACAATGGAACTCTAATGGTCGATATGCAGAAAGCATACAACACAATTGTGTCAAATAAGATATTGAGTACACTTGATCGACTCAAAACCATATAACTCAGATGGGCAAATGAGAATTCAGTTGGTTGGTTTGCATACTCTATGCCAAAATTAAAATTCTTGTTGAAAAGAGAGATATGTACTTTTGGCTTGGAAAGAGATATTGTACAGTTGGCAACGAAATACAACAGTGGAATGTACTTACAATCTAGAGAAAGTACTATACTTAAAAGCGTTCCCTGATGGAAACATAATGCAACATTATTTGAAGGTTAAATTCAATATGTCTGATTGTCTTGAGATTAGGGGGAGCAGATTTGGTATTTTACAAAGAGAATGATGGTGTCGCTTATGTGGTTAGGATAGTATTAAGACAGAGTATTAAGACAGCACAACACTTGATTTGTTTTTGTGAAAGTCTAACCTTGATCAGATTGAGGTATGTTAAGGCCTATGACAATGGCTATGACTTAAAAGACAGGCGTGAGATTTGGGAAAAATGATTGCAAGGATTTGGCGTTAATATTTTTCATATGATGAATTTTTATACATTATGTATTGAAACTCTTAATAAATTATCGCAGGACGTGTTGTATTAAATTGAATTGGCGGTTTTTAATGATTTTAATTGGATATTAGGACCTATATATATATATATATATATATATATATATATATATATATATATATATATATATATATATATATATATGTGCAAGGGACTTTTTGTAACTTTTATATTGATAGAACTGTGATGTTATGTAATTTGTAAAGCCCATTTGGCTATATGCATCTTTATAAATAAATATAGTTCATGTTGACTTTTGACTTCTTATTAAGAGTTGGCAATTCAACTTCACTCTCATTAACTTCCAGACCATTATCTTAGGATGCATGGTTATAAATGTTTCGTAGGAAAGCGCTCAAGGATCTTTTCTTTGAACCAGTTTAGTTGTTTTATCAGACTTTCATTTGCCCAAATTCGATTTTTTCATCTTTTCCACCATTCACCAGTATATTCAAGGATCCCTTGCCTTATAACTATCAGTCCAAGTATTTTGGAACACACAGGAGAAATGGGGGGGGAAGCAAGCAGTACTAAGTCTCGACTCAGAAAGCATTTGATCAGGTGGGATGGTGCTTTCTCTGGGACGTACTCAAAAACATGGGCTTTGATGAATGATTTATAGGAGGCATTCAAGCAATTTATAAACTCCCATGGGGAAAGTGGTGGTGAACGGCAGGTTATCACACAGAGTTTCCCCCAACTAGGAGAACCAGACAAGGGTGCCCATTTTTCCCCCTCCTATATGCACCATCAATAAAACCGCTAGGAAACTCAATCAGAAATGAGAAGGCAATGGAGGGGATTACAGTGGGGGGGGGGCAATGAATATAAACTCGCAATGTTTGCTGACGACATCCTCCTATACCTAGCAGACCCATCGACATCTATACCTATAATCCTGAAGGATACACAAAAATGGGCAGAACTAAAAGTAAACAAAGAAAAATCCATGCTATTCCCATATAACAGTCCAGACGATTCTGAAGTAATGGACCAAGTTGTGGATGGAATACAGACAGAGCGTCAGAAGTTAAAATGCGTGGGTATTAACATCACAAAGAAAACAAAGGACCTATATGAAGCAAACCTCCCTCCACTAGTGTCAAGCTTAACATCGGACCTAGCTAGATGGGAAAAAAATTCACAATATCATGGCTAGGCTACCTAAATGCAATTAAGAATTGTAGTCCTCCCAAAGATGTTATATCAATACCAAATGCTCCCCATCGATATTCCAAGAAGACACTTCGCAGAGATGAATGCCAAGATCACAAAATTCCTGTGGCAGGGAAAAAGATAGCGAAGCCCCAACACCACTAGAGGAAATCCCAAGTAAGCCCTCGTCCACCAAAGGCCTAATTGCCACTCAATACAAGGCCCTCCTAAAAAAAAAAAAAACAGATAAAGGAAGATTCCCTACGAAAAAGGTGGGACACAGCCTTGGGACAAGCTTCACAGCCTGAAGCTATTACATAGATGGCATTACGACCCAAGACAAAATGTTCCACCGTGGGAACCAGGCAAACTACTAGCAAATGTGGTGGACCTGCCCAAGAATCTAAGAGTTCTGGAAAGAGGTCTTGGGGTGGATCAAAAGGATCGATGGAATCAAAAAGGGAATGTGATCCACGTCTAGTCTTATTTGGTTTGGAAGAACGGGAAGATCGTTGGGTGAGGCTCCCCCACATGGCGCACTTCTTGCTGCTAGCGGCCAGAGTCTGCATCACCATAGCCTGGAAATCGGTAGCACTCCCATCAGAAACAGTTTGGGCACGGAAAGCCAGGGAATATACGAAATGGAGAACATTACGGGAGCGCTCCATGATCTATCCCCGAGCAGAGAAATGGAATGGGCCCTTTTCCTCACTACGTACAAAGAATAATTAAGTCTGCCTGAGGCAGGAAGCCCAATGAGGGCACATGTTGCCCAGCTTCCACATATCGAATGCAACTCGTCTCAGGGGGGTGAGGGGAAGGAGGAGACGGTTAATGTTTAATTGTAAACTCAAAACAGGAAGCAAATGTATAAAGGTAATCCTGTATGAGCAAGGAGTTGATAGTTTTCAAAATGCTTAATGAAAAGAAGTTGGGGAAAAAAGAAAAAAGGGTCCAAGGCAAATACAGGGCTTTAAATAATGACGTCAAAAGAATGCAACAAGGTTGTTAAAAGCTGCAGATTATCACAGAACATGCAGTCAGCATGGAGGTGAAACACAAAATGTCTGCTAAAAATGTATTAAGTCGCCCTTTCACAGCCGAGTGCTAATCCAGGACAAACCAGAGTAAAAACGCAACGAGGTGCTAAGAAAGTTGCTGAAAACTACAAGCGGGAGGTGATGATCCCGAGTGTGCCAGCAAAGGGGGTGTATGTAACGTAATGTCCTGAAGTAATGGAGTATGTTTGTGTCATCAGACTGCCAACAGAAAGTTGAAAGGTCACAATGCAGTCTCTTGAATACATGCTGCTTATCCTTAGACAAAGCCCTTACAGTAAACTATAACTATTGTTTCTATTAAAAGTACATGATAAAGTGCAGGATACCAACCCGCAGTACTCATTTCTAGATGCTACACTGGCTTAGCTTGTTGGGAAAAACACTGCTCCCCTTTTCCCCCAAAAATTATTCAACAAGCCACGTCTCTATAGTGCTCCAGGCAATGCTGTCACTTGGCCGATCCCCGATCCCAACTATCCCAATCCTGGGGAATCCACGTGCACCCCACATTTTTTTTTTAATGCTGCAGTGCATTCGTTTTGGGCAGGGATTTGTTGTGAGGCGAGACACTTGCCCATAAGACCACTTAAGGGACTGAGCAAGAGTGCTCTGAAATCCAGGGGTGTTGCTAGGTCTGGAAAAGATCTGGGGCTAAGCTAATTTTGGGACTGTCGGGACTGGGGGCTAGCTAGCCTTTTTGGTTGTAACCCCCGAGCTTCTACTCAGGGCTACAACCAAAAGACCCAGAGCTATAACTCCGCCAGACCCCCCCTTGCAACGCCTCTGCTGAAATTCCATGTCAATTTAGCACTGTACAGGATATACTGATTTAAATGTTTTGGGGTTTAAAAAGGTGTGCACATTTAGTTATTTGCTGATTCATCTTCTGAGGGGCCTGAATTTTTTTTTTTAACAGGGGGTGACTCGACGACCCCCACCCTTACTCCCGCGCTAAGTAGAACCCCCCAAAAGCATAGCTCTCAACTCACACGCTTTTGGCGGGTGTCTCCCGCCTTGTAAAGGGCTGGCTCACCCGCCAATTCATTACAATGGGCGTCTCGCCCGCCAAAAACAAAATCGGGTGATTTCACCCGCCAGTGCAACAAAAATGGTTGAGAGCTATGCAAAAGTCGATTTCCACTGGTGGGTCCAGGCCTTGGATTTTAAATGCTGCTTCATCTGTGGAATCCGTCACTTACTTTAAATCGACTTAAACAAACATTTGATATGGCGTGAAAAGACACGCATTGCATTTTCACGGGGAAGAAAATAGTGTGATCTTTTTAAACTTGCACTAATGCAGACTTCGGGCTCGCTGGCTGCCCGCAGAGTAGAGTACACAGGAGAAGCCAGACTTACCTGAGACTCGGCTCGCAAGTAGCGCAGGACCTCCTCAGCGGCTGCGTTGCGCAAGCATGGCATGAGGTGCAGCTTCTGCAGGCACGTTGCCTCTGGCAGAGCCGCTCCCTCAGCCACGCAGGGGCCAGGGGCTGCTCCCCGGTGGCCAGGCATTCGTAGTAGGAGGCGTGCAGCAGCGCCACAGAGATCCACGTGAGAGGGGCCACGAAGGCGCTCGCGGCCAGCAACCCGAAGAGACGGAACCTGCAGCGCCGCTTGCGCACGCCCGGCGCAGGGGCGCAGCAGCCGGTGAGCATCCGCCAGGTGCGAGTGTTGAGCAGGAAGCCGAGGAGAAGCAGCCCCAGGGCGGGGACAAGCAGGAAGACCAGGCTTTAGATGGCGCTCCAGGCGTTCCCGGGCGCGCCGGAAGACCACCATCGAGAAGAGCTGCTCCCCGCCGGCCGCCAGCAGCGACAGGCCCCCGTAGCCCAGCACCGTCCGGTGCTTCACGCCAAGCTGCATCACTGTCTTGAAGCTCTCCATGACCCCGGCCTCGCTTTCCTTCCCGTGCTCCTCCCGCGCGGTGAGGCCTGTTCACTGCGGTGCACCTTATTGTGCTCAAGTCTCGTGGGACGTGGTTAGGGTGCCTTTAACTATAAACATAGCATGCCCTCTTCACGTGGAATGTTGCATTTTTTTTGGTAACTTTTGATTCCACGTATGTATTTGTGGGGACATCACGTCATCGCGGGAGCGTGTTCTCGCGAGATCTCGCGAGACGGGATCTCGCGAGCCCACGCTCCGTGGGAAAACGTTCCCGCTTCAGAGTTGGCACCCGGCCAGCTGAAGCGGTCACAGAGGAGCGCTGCTCCTGATTTACATGATAAGGAGAAGTGAGTGACAGAACTCACACCACAGCTTCTAGGGCGTAACACCACAGCCACTGGAGGCTTCATGGGGGCCCTAGGAGTTTACAGCGTGCCACCGGTGAGCACAACCTTTCCACAGTGAATCAACTGGGGAAGCACAGGACTTGATCGCAGTGAACTGTGAGTAAGCGCCCTGCGCCACCAGGCCGCCTTAGAGCCTCTCTCCCTGTTGTCAGTCAATAAAGACTGTTAGAAACCCTACAGCGTCCTGTCATCTATTTAGGCCACAACATAACTGGTGACAAGGATACCAGAAGTCCCACGGACCCACCATGCAAGGCGCCACACCACCCCCTGCGTTTCTCCCCTTGCCAGGGACACCGGCAAATCCTTGGATGCAATGGGAACCCCTTTTTTCCACCTACTTGGAAGCAATGGGCGGCACGCGATATGCCCCCATCAGGAAGAGGACGATGCTGCTAAATGCGCTAGGGGTTGAAGGTCAGCGCATCTTTGCCGGCCTTAAAGAAATACCTGCGGCCGACGATGACATCGAAGACGACGATGTTTACAAAGAAGCGACTCGTCGCATCATGAAGAGGTTCACCAATAAGGAGAACATTGTACTGCACAGGCTGAGATTCTACACTCGCAAACAGGAAGGGAGGGAACCCGTGGATGACTACATCACCAGGATGAGGGAACTCGCTTCTCTTTGCGCCTTTGGAGACAATGCAGAACAGGTCATCTGCGACATGCTCGTTGTCCACACCAACTCTAGGAAAGTACAGGACAAACTCATCCAAGAAAAGGAGGTCACCCTCGATAAAGCCATCCAGATTGCCAGGGCGGAGGAAGAAACCTCCAGCAGACGCAAGAGGCGGGAAGTCACCTGCCTGTGCCCGAAATGGCGGCGCTACAATGGAGAGGTCGCAGAGACAAGCATTCCCGCGACGGCCCCAAAGACAAAAGTCCCAGGAAAAAGGAGGCACCGAAATGTTACAGATGCGCCAGCCCCAAGCACATGGCGAACGACCGCGACTGTCCCGCCAGGAATAAGGAGTGCTCCAAGTGCGGACGCATTGGCCACGTGGCTCCGGCATGCATGTGGCAGGAGAAAACTGTTTCCCGTGTTGACGGTGAATGCACCTCAACTGATGATGATGAACTGCAGGACAGACCAATGGTTGTCATGGTCAATGCCCCCCATGCCAGAAGAGAAAAGCTCCACTGCACCATTAAAGTGGACGGAATAGAAACGCGCGTCATGGCTGATTCGGGATCCGACCTCACCATTCTGCCCATCAACACGTACAAGGAGATAATGGGACAAGAAAAAGTGGAGATTAGATCAACCAGGCAAAAACCGACTGTGTTTGGAGGGGCAACGGTTGACCTGTTGGGCTACATCAAGGCCCGGATCGATTTTAAAGGGAGGTCTACCACCACCAAAGTGTATTTTTCACCCAAAGGTCCAGCCGTGCTGGGGTGGGATGACCAACACAAACTCAGCATGAAACTAGATCCCAGCACTCCGGAACAGGTGCTCATGATCTCGTCAGGAGCAGCGCAAAACTACAAGGAGATCTTTCCAAACCTGTTCTCCGAGAAACCGGGAAAAGTGAAAAACTTCGTCCACAAAATTCGGCTGAAACCCAACGCCACCCCAGTCAAGCACAAAGTAAGGGCAGTACCTGCCACCCCAAGACCAGCTTTGGACGCCCACCTGAGGAAGATGGTCGAAGAAGGAACCATTGAAACCGTAGAATCCTCAGAGTGGCTGAGTCCGGTAGTACTAGTAAAGAAAAAGTCCAGCAACGACCTCAGGATCTGCATCGACCTGAGAAGCCTGAACTTGGAGGTGATCACGGATAGCTTCCCACTCCCCAGCACCAATGAGATTGTCCTCATGATGAAGGAGGCGGCCATTTTCTCGAAGCTGGACATGCGTGATGCCTATCACCAGATTCCTCTACACAAGTCCTCCCGCCCCCTGACGGCGTTCATCACTCGTTTTGGCACCTTCCAATACACCCGCATGCCTTTCGGGCTATCGTCCGCAGCATCTGCATTCCAGAGGATGATGAACTCCCTACTGAAAGGCCTCACCAATGTCTCATTCTTCCAAGACGACATTCTGGTATACGCCAAGGACAACGAGACCCATGACAAGGCACTCAAGTCGGTCCTGAGCAGACTTCAGGAAGAAGGCATTCACCTACGCCATGAAAAGTGCGTCTTCGGGGTGAACAAGGTAGAATATCTTGGGTACTGCATCTCGAGTGATGGGGTAAGCCCCAAGAAGAACCTCATGGAGGCCATTACAGAAGTGCCGGCGCCGATGTCCAAAGAGGAACTACGCTCATTCTTAGGCCTAGCCGAGTACTATGCCAAATTCGTCCCCATGTTCTCTGAGACCACGTCTCCCATGAGGGAGCTTCTGAAGAAGGGGGCAGCGTACTCTTGGGGCCCAGAACAAGATGGGGCCTTCGGCGAAATCAAGAATTTACTCTACACGCGCCGTGTCTTAAACCATACAACCCTGAATGGGACACCTACATCACCACTGACGCCAGCGCATACGGCCTAGGGGCCACCTTGACCCAGAAGAAGGGCGACACTGAGAACATCGTGGCGTTTGTATCCAAGGCATTATCCTCATCCGAGAAGAATTACTCTACGGTAGAGAAAGAGATGTTGGCATGCGCCTGGGCCGTCGACTATTTCAGATCATACGTATGGGGGACAAGATTCAAGTTGATCACCGATCACAAACCCCTAATTCACATGCTGAGCCCGGGCGGCACCAAGACGGCCACCCCCAGACTGGCCAGGATCTCCGCAAAGCTCCAAGAGTATACCTATGAGATACAACACATTGCGGGCTGGAAAAACGCACAAGCGGACTGCATGTCCAGGCTCCTTAACCAACGCGCCCCCGGCACCACATTCCTGGAAGACGAATGTGTCGTTGCGTCCATTGGCGACTTGAGGAACGTCGAGTACATGGAAATGAGCGAGCGCCACTGGCAGGAAGAGTTTGAGCAGGACTACGCCCTAAGGCACGTAAGCACCTGGGTTCGAAATGGATGGCCCAATGAGAGAGCGATCCCCGAAGGCCTTCGTCCCTACTGGAAGGTGAACGAGGAAATCACCGCCATGAACGGTCTCATTCTCAGAGGTGATCAAATCATCCCACCCAGCGGAATCCGCAAAGTCATACTGTGCAGAGCGCACTCGGGCCATTTAGGGTGCAACATGACCAGACGAAGGATACGCGACGCATACTGGTGGCCAGGTATGGACCAGGACGTTCGGCAGATGGTCGATAGGTGCCACGAATGCTCAAACAGCGACAAGCGCCTAGCCGTGAGGCAAGCCCCCATGCTGCCCACCAAAGTCCCCAAAGGGGTGTGGCAAAAACTGGGGCTGGATTTCATAGGGCCGCTGGACAACATGCCCCCAGAACACAGGTACGGGATAGTCTTGGTCGACTATTTTTCCAAATGGGTGGAAGCTGACTTCACCCCAGACATCACCACAGGAACAGTCGTTGAAACACTCACCGCCATATTCCAGCGGGAGAGCCTGCCCGAAGAACTCGTCACAGACAATGGAGTCCAGCTAGTCTCCAGAGAAATGGAAACATTTCTCAAGCTCAACAACATCAAACAGCGAAAAGCAAGTCTATATCACCCACAGGCAAATGGCCTAGTCGAGCGGGCCAACCGCTTCATCAAGGGGGCGCTACAACTGGCTCACGCCTCGGGCCTAGACCCATACAAGACGGTCAAAGAAGCCGTAGCGGCCCACCGTCTCACCCCCAACGCCGTCACAGGTGTTTCACCTTTCCATCTGCTGAGGGGGAGAAGGGCAGCATCCTCACTGGTACCACCATGGCTCCAGCAAGTGAGGGCCGACGAAGACGTTGACATGGATGACGTAACGTACAGCATGCAGCGCAACAAAGAAGCAATGAAAGCACAGGGGGATTTGCGCCGAGCCGCTCGACACACACAAGTCAACAAAGGGAATCTGGTGAAGATACGACTTCCCCACAAGGACACCTCCACTGGTTCCAGATACAGCAGTCCCATAGAAGTCATGGAGAGAGGGACAAACCACATCTGCACCAGCGATGGCAGGAGATGGAATCTAGAGAGGGTAGCCATGTACCGCAGGAAAGAAGACACTGTACACTCGCAAGGAGACACTGGAGGAGATCAAGTCTGCCAAGAGTCATACGAGAACCATCACCTCCCAAGCGAAGACACCATAGAGCCGCACCATCACAACGACTTCGCAAGCTCCATCCCCCCAACAACACCCAGGGAATCACAGCAAAGAGCTGGACAAAGAGAACCTGAATCACCAGCACCCTCCCAAGGACACTTCATCGATCCCGCTCCATACCCTGATCCTGGCAGGCCCCAGAGAGAGAGAGAAGGAAACCCAGGAAATATGCGGACTTCATCATGGAGTGAGCACCCATTCTTTTTCCCAGCAAAGGAGGTGACACAAGGAGGCTTTGTCGCGTAGACACATGATGTCCTCTTTTCCCATCTTCGCTGTTGTATTGTGTGTACTACTAGGCTTCTTTATAGCTGAGGTACTAGCTATAGAGTATTTTCTTTTCCTTTATAGGGCCGTGATGTTCACCACCCCAGACCTACTAACACTAGTAGAGAGCCCCCACAGGCACCTTATCAGGTATTTATCTCCCTTGATAGGTTGCCCAGTTCATTAATTTTTGAACCTTCCAAAGTATCTAACTATTGAATAGCTAATCTTTGATGTCTGTTGTTTTTATCTTTTGCAGGTGCTAGGATACTGTGGTGGTACTATTTACTACCCCAATTGTCGAATAGGCTACACTGTAATTTATTCCCTCCTGATGAATGTTCCACACTTTGTTTTAGAGGAACAGAAACATGTCGAGACATATCTCTGAACTTTAAACAGAGAGTTAAATTTATGACACATTTACCCATATTTGGGTGGGTACCTTACTATCTAGGTTGATAGGTACCCTCAGTGGTCGTATTTTTGCTACAACATTACTTGTAACTGGCCATTGGAGCCTGCTATGTATTCCCTATTGTTGTTGTCTACATGGGAAGTGACAATTTCTGTATTACGGACCTATCTATTTAATTGGATGTTTTAAATCTGACGGACTGTTTATTATTAAAAGTTGACACTGACCTTTTTAACCTTTTCTGGTCCCTCCTAATGTTTTACTAAGAGTGTTTATACCATACACCTCTAGTACCTGCTTCACAACTTTGTATCCTTGTACCCCTGGCACACAGAATCACCCATGTGGGGAGGGGACAATAACCCAGACCCAAAGGTCTGGGTTATGTCATGACGAAAGAGCATGACCCTTTCGAATTTCAGATCGAATTCAAGAAGTTGATGAGAAAAATCCACTTGAAAGAATTCTTCTCTTCACCTGATGACAACATCGAAGAGAGCCCCAGAAATTGTACAGGGCTATGGAATCCATCTACGTTCTACCCTCCTCCCCAAGGTTTTTCTCCGGAATCATTAGTCTTTGAAAAGAAAGTCATTGCTGAGGTCACTGCCCTTGAAGTTAAGCATCGAAGGACCTTTCACAACCTATCCAATCAAGAACGCAAAGCTCTGGATTCCTTGTCTACTAATCCATCGATCATCATAAAGAAGGAAGACAAAGGTGGAGGGATTGTGATTCTCAACCGTACCGATTATATTGATGAATGTGAAAGACAACTGAGCAACATCTCCTACTATCACTTACTTACTCGAGATCCTACACCCGAACTCCAACTACTTGTAGCTGACAAAGTGGGGAAAGCGAAAGATCGTGAATGGATCTCTAAACAGGAAGCAGACTTCCTTGTTAATAAGAAACCCAGCATTCCAACGTTTTTACACCCTTCCCAAGGTCCACAAAACCCTTCTGAATCCACCCGGCCGCCCCATTGTAGCGGGTATTGATTCTGTTTTAGAACCCCTCTCTACTTTTGCGGACCATTACTTGAAAATATATGTACAAAAAATGCAATCCTATCTAAAAGATTCCAAATATGTTATCAACTGCTATGAAAATCTTGAGTTTGACCCTTCATCCAACCTACTTATAGGTTTGGATATTGTTTCCCTATATACCAAGATACCACAACAGGCGTCAATAGATGCCATAGAAGAAATACTTCTTACCCGAGAAGACAATGACCCAGTACCCACCTCATTTATCCTCTGGTGTGTGGAACTCGCACTGAAACGTAACTATTTCGAGTTCAACAGAAAATTTTATCAACAAATCGAGGGCACAGCTATGGGGGCCACCATGGCACCGAGCGTGGCAAACCTTAATGTTGAAATTTTCGAGAAATCACATATCTATAACAACAACAATCCTTTTAGGAACAATATCACGAAATGGAGTCGTTACATTGATGACATCCTGGTATTGTGGAAGGGTTCGCAGGATGATGCCAACAATTTCTTCACCTGGGTAAATAGTCTCAATCCCCATCTACAATTCACGATGACTTCTAGCAGTGAGTCTACTAACTTTCTAGATTTAACCATCTTTCCCCTTAATGGGGTCTTAAAAATAAAACCTTATCATAAACCAACTGATAAGAATTCCCTTCTTGATTATTCTAGTCACCATATTAAACATTTACGTGACAATCTTCCCTTTGGACAATTTTTCCGTCTCAAGAGGAATAGTTCTGATAAAGAAACTTATGAAATTGAGGCTTCTACACTCAGTAAAAAGCTCAAACAAAGATGCTATCCCAAAAGGTTAATAAGAAAAGCAGCCAAAAGGGCATTTGACAATAATCGAGAGGCCTTGTTAGAACCCAAACCAATGAAACCTAAAGAGGATCGCATTGTCTGTCTGAACACCTTTACGGACCAGAGTTTTGAAATCACCAACATCATAAAGAAAAACTGGAAAATCTTTAGAACCGCAACTCAATCTATCCCTATGCCCATATTCGCCTATAAAAGAAGTACCACCATTGCAATGTAGTTAGTAAGAGCAAATTGAAATCGGTTAATATTTCGGAAACCAGTTTGACCTCTCTTTGGGGTCTCCCAGAAACCACTGGACATTATCCTTGCGGCACATGTGGCGTTTGCAAATTAACTACGAGAACTAAAGAAGTTGATGTTGGCCTCTCAAAACCCGGGAACCAAAAGAACCTCACTAATTGTAGCACTGACTTTGTAGTATACATGATCACTTGTAGATGTGGATTACATTATGTCGGTAAGACTATCAGAAAAGTAAAAACTCGCATAATGGAACATCGGAGCTGTTTGAAGAACAGGACTGAGAATGTTCCACTAGTGAAACACTTCAACCTTTTGAAACATAAATATGAAGACTTCACCTGGACGGTTCTACTGGCTCTGAAAGGAGCTAATAACAGAGCATGTGAAAAGAAACTGTTGAAAATGGAACAAAAGATGATTTTCACCCTACATAGTGATGTCACGGGGCTCAATGAGTCGATTGATTGGCACAACATCTAGCGGCCTCATAATTATCTGTGTATACATTGGTACATGTAATTACCTGATGATGATGTTACAGTTGGATACTCCACCCTGGAGCTTTATGGTTTTAATTCATTGGGCTTTTTTTAGTTTTTCCGACCACCCTGTTCCCTCCGAATTTTCGAGACCCCTCCCTCTTAGCCTCCTCTGCTTCACCATCCGTTTTGGGCACTTTTCATAGACGTTGAATTTACCCCAACCTCTATCATCTTTTCCTTCACTCCCTTGTAAGATGGCAGCCGGGTTTCACTCACTCATGGCATCCTTTTACGATACACGAACATAGTAGTAGGACTACCCTGGGGTTCCCTTGACAACCTACCTGCATCGGCTGCACCGCACTGTTTCTGGATACTCCTTGTAGATCCTCGTAGGCGATATACCTACTTGCCGCACAGTCCCCCGCACTTGGTAAGTTATGTTACATACAGACGAACAGCCTTTTGCTGCTCGTTCTCCGATTTTTCTCCGGCTGCCGCTGATACAACCCGATCGTATTTTTTACATTGATCGTACTTTTGTGCATTATTTACTTTATCTGCAGTGCGGTTTGCTGTGATTTGCTCTCGAGTACACCCCTACGGGCTTACCAAGGTAGGATTCCTCTGGGCACTTGTTGGTCATCTTGTTCACCCGACTGTGATCAGAGTACGCTGCTCTCTGCGGAGTCACTCTGTCCCGTATAGTCATCCGCTAAGCACTCCAGTATAACACCGGTTTTACTCTTCCCCCCTCTATGCACAGTTACTTAGTGGTTCCAATCTGCCTGATTTGGGTGGCCTTGCACCTTGTGGACGTGGACACTACCTCCATTGTTGCTCAACATGTCTTGCCCATCCACTGCCTTTTTGCATGTGTTTCCCCTCCCTTTTTGGTATGCGGGACTCACCAGTTACGGTTCCTCTTTCCCACGATTAGACGCTTTGTCGCGTAGACACATGATGTCCTCTTTTCCCATCTTCGCTGTTGTATTGTGTGTACTACTAGGCTTCTTTATAGCTGAGTTACTAGCTATAGAGTATTTTCTTTTCCTTTATAGGGCCGTGATGTTCACCACCCTAGACCTACTAATACTAGTAGAGAGCCCCCACAGGCACCTTATCAGGTATTTATCTCCCTTGATAGGTTGCCCAGTTCATTCATTTTTGAACCTTCCAAAGTATCTAACTATTGAATAGCTAATCTTTGATGTCTGTTGTTTTTATCTTTTGCAGGTGCTAGGATACTGTAGTGGTACTATTTACCACCCCAATTGTCAAATAGGCTATACTGTAATTTATTCCCTCCTGATGAATGTTCCACACTTTGTTTTAGATGAACAGAAACATGTCGAGACATATCTCTGAACTTTAAACAGAGAGTTAAATTTATGACACATTTACCCATATTTGGGTGGGTACCTTATTATCTAGGTTGATCGGTACCCTCAGTGGTCGTATTTTTGCTACAACATTACTTGTAACTGGCCATTGGAGCCTGCTATGTATTCCCTATTGTTGTTGTCTACATGGGAAGTGACAATTTCTGTATTACGGACCTATCTATTTAATTGGATGTTTTAAATCTGACGGACTGTTTATTATTAAAAGTTGACACTGACCTTTTTAACCTTTTTTGGTACCTCCTAATGTTTTACTAAGAGTGTTTATACCATACACCTCTATTACCTGCTTCACAACTTTGTATCCTTGTACCCCTGGCACACAGAATCAGCCATGTGGGGAGGGGACAATAACCCAGACCCAAAGGTCTGGGTTATGTCATGACGAAAGAGCATGACCCTTTCGAATTTCAGATCGAATTCAAGAAGTTGATGAGAAAAATCCACTTGAAAGAATTCTTCTCTTCACCTGATGACAACATCGAAGAGGGCCCCAGAAATTGTACAGGGCTACGGAATCCATCTACGTTCTACCCTCCTCCCCAAAGTTTTTCTCCGGAATCATTAGTCTTTGAAAAGAAAGTCATTGCTGAGGTCACTGCCCTTGAAGTTAAGCATCGAAGGACCTTTCACAACCTATCCAATCAAGAACGCAAAGCTCTGGATTCCTTGTCTACTAATCCATCGATCATCATAAAGAAGGCGGACAAAGGTGGAGGGATTGTGATTCTCAACCGTACCGATTATATTGATGAATGTGAAAGACAACTGAGCAACATCTCCTACTATCACTTACTTACTCGAGATCCTACACCCGAACTCCAACTACTTGTAGCTGACAAAGTGGGGAAAGCGAAAGATCGTGAATGGATCTCTAAACAGGAAGCAGGCTTCCTTGTTAATAAGAAACCCAGCATTCCAACGTTTTACACCCTTCCCAAGGTCCACAAAACCCTTCTGGATCCACCCGGCCGCCCCATTGTAGCGGGTATTGATTCTGTTTTAGAACCCCTCTCTACTTTTGCGGACCATTACTTGAAAATATATGTACAAAAATGCAATCCTATCTAAAAGATTCCAAAGATGTTATCAACTGCTATGAAAATCTTGAGTTTGACCCTTCATCCAACCTACTTATAGGTTTGGATATTGTTTCCCTATATACCAACATACCACAACAGGCGTCAATAGATGCCATAGAAGAAATACTTCTTACCCGAGAAGACAATGACCCAGTACCCACCTCATTTATCCTCTGGTGTGTGGAACTCGCACTGAAACGTAACTATTTCGAGTTCAACTGAAAATTTTATCAACAAATCGAGGGCACAGCTATGGGGGCCACCATGGCACCGAGCGCGGCAAACCTTTATGTTGAAACTTTCGAGAAATCACATATCTATAACAACAACAATCCTTTTAGGAACAATGGGCAGCATTACACGGAATGCGGTAATGGTTAACGGCCACCGTTAATGGTAACGGTGACCGTTAACCATTACCGCCTTACTACGAGGTCCCTTAGCGGGTTGGTGCTTTAACGCCTGCTTTTTGCAGGCGTTAAAAACCAACCCGCTAAGGGACCTCGGAGCTAATTACGGCACCGCAAAATTGCGGTGCTGTAATTAGCGCCTTCCCCATTCCCATAGAGCCCTATGGGGCAGAAATGGGAATGGGGAAGGGCAATGGCGGAAGGGGGATTTACCGCCCCACCAACCTTGGAATGGGGCGGTAAATCCCCTTTCCGCCAAGGCGGTGCCGGTATTTTACCGGCATGAGCCATGGCGCTAATAGCGCCATGGCTCACCGCCTTCCGTGTAATGAGGCCCAATATCACGAAATGGAGTCGTTACATTGATGACATCCTGGTATTGTGGAAGGGTTCGCAGGATGATGCCAACAATTTCTTCACCTGGGTAAATAGTCTCAATCCCCATCTACAATTCACGATGACTTCTAGCAGTGAGTCTACTAACTTTCTATATTTATCCATCTTTCCCCTTAATGGGGTCTTAAAAATAAAACCTTATCATAAACCAACTGATAAGAATTCCCTTCTTGATTATTCTAGCCACCATATTAAACATCTACGCGACAATCTTCCCTTTGGACAATTTTTACGTCTCAAGAGGAATAGTTCTGATAAAGAAACTTATGAAATTGAGGCTTCTACACTCAGGAAAAAGCTCAAACAAAGAGGCTATCCCAACAAGTTAATAAGAAAAGCAGCCAAAAGGGCATTTAACAATAATCGAGAGGCCTTGTTAGAACCCAAACCAATGAAACCTAAAGAGGATCGCATTGTCTGTGTGAACACCTTTACGGACCAGAGTTTTGAAATCACCAACATCATAAAGAAAAACTGGAAAATCTTTAGAACCGCAACTCAATCTATCCCTATGCCCATATTCGCCTATAAAAGAAGTACCACCATTGGCAATGTAGTTAGTAAGAGCAAATTGAAATCGGTTAATATTTCGGAACCCAGATTGACCTCTCTTTGGGGTCTCCCAGAAACCACTGGACATTATCCTTGCGGCACATGTGGCGTTTGCAAATTAACTACGAGAACTAAAGAAGTTGATGTTGGCCTCTCAAAACCCTGGACCCAAAAGAACCTCACTAATTGTAACACTGACTTTGTAGTTTACATGATCACTTGTAGATGTGGATTACATTATGTCGGTAAGACCATCAGAAAAGTAAAAATTTGCATAATGGAACATAGGAGCTGTTTGAAGAACAGGACTGAGAATGTTCCACTAGTGAAACACTTCAACCTTTTGAAACATAAATATGAAGACTTCACCTGGACGGTTCTACTGGCTCTGAAAGGAGCTAATAACAGAGCATGTGAAAAGAAACTGTTGAAAACGGAACAAAAGATGATTTTCACCCTACATAGTGATGTCACGGGGCTCAACAAGTCGATTGATTGGCACAACATCTAGCGGCCTCATAATTATCTGTGTATACATTGCTACATGTAATTACCTGATGAAGATGTTACAGTTGGATACTCCACCCTGGAGCTTTATGGTTTTAATTCATTGGGCTTTTTTAGTTTTTTAGTTTTTCCGACCACCCTGTTCCCTCCGAATTTTCGAGACCCCTCCCTCTTAGCCTCCTCTGCTTCACCATCCGTTTTGGGCACTTTTCATAGACGTTGAATTTACCCCAACCTCTATCATCTTTTCCTTCACTCCCTTGTAAGATGGCCGCCGGGTTTCACTCACTCATGGCATCCTTTTATGATACACGAACATAGTAGTAGGACTACCCTGTGGTTCCCTTGACAACCTACCTGCATCGGCTGCACCGCGCTGTTTCTGGATACTCCTTGTAGATCCTCGAAGGCGAGATACCTACTTGCCGCACACTCCCCCGCACTTGGTAAGTTATGTTACATACAGACGAACAGCCTTTTGCTGCTCGTTCTCCGATTTTTCTCCGGCTGCCGCTGATACAACCCGATCGTATTTTTTACATTGATCGTACTTTTGTGCATTATTTACTTTATCTGCAGTGCGGTTTGCTGTGATTTGCTCTCGAGTACACTCCTACAGGCTTACCAAGGTAGGATTCCTCTGGGCACTTGTTGGTCATCTTGTTCACCCGACTGTGATCAGAGTACGCTGTTCTCCACGGAGTCACTCTGTCCCGTATAGTCGTCCGCTAAGCACTCCAGTATAACACCGGTTTTACTCTTCCCCCCTCTATGCACAGTTACTTAGTGGTTCCAATCTGCCTGATTCGGGTGGCCTTGCACCTTGTGGACGTGGACACTAGCTCCATTGTTGCTCAACATGTCTCGCCCATCCACTGCCTTTTCGCATGTGTTTCCCCTCCCTTTTTGGTATGCAGGACTCACCAGTTACGGTTCCTCTTTCCCACGATTAGACGCTTTGTCGCGTAGAGACATGATGTCCTCTTTTCCCATCTTCGCTGTTGTATTGTGTGTACTACTAGGCTTCTTTATAGCTGAGTTACTAGCTATAGACTATTTTCTTTTCCTTTATAGGGCCGTGATGTTCACCACCCTAGACCTACTAATACTAGTAGAGAGCCCCCACAGGCACCTTATCAGGTATTTATCTCCTTTGATAGGTTGCCCAGTTCATTCATTTTTGAACCTTCCAAAGTATCTAACTATTGAATAGCTAATCTTTGATGTCTGTTGTTTTTATCTTTTGCAGGTGCTAGGATACTGTAGTGGTACTATTTACCACCCCAATTGTCAAATAGGCTATACTGTAATTTATTCCCTCCTGATGAATGTTCCACACTTTGTTTTAGAGGAACAGAAACATGTCGAGACATATCTCTGAACTTTAAACAGAGAGTTACATTTATGACACATTTACCCATATTTGGGTGGGTACCTTACTATCTAGGTTGATAGGTACCCTCAGTGGTCGTATTTTTGCTACAACATTACTTGTAACTGGCCATTGGAGCCTGTTATGTATTCCCTATTGTTGTTGTCTACATGGGAAGTGACAATTTCTGTATTACGGACCTATCTATTTAATTGGATGTTTTAAATCTGACGGACTGTTTATTATTAAAAGTTGACACTGACCTTTTTAACCTTTTTTGGTCCCTCCTAATATTTTACTAAGAGTGTTTATACCATACACCTCTAGTACCTGCTTCACAACTTTGTCTCCTTGTACCCCTATCACTATCCTCCCGGATATAGACAAAGTATACACTGCTAATTGTGATTAGACAGTTGTATACCGGGTTTCCTTTCTTTGTAAGTGATTCTGTGTGCCCACACATTCCCCATCTACACTGGCTGGTCCTGGGTTCCAACACCCCCTCTTGTGGTCATTATGGGAACCCTGTACCCCTTGCTTGTTCTGGGTATACCCCAGCTCCCTTCAAATGACCTAAGTGTTAGTCTTATTTCATTATAACATGTTTACAACAACTCCCCCTTGGTTTTTGGTCCCTCGCACCCCCACTGCTTCTTAAAATTGTGAGGCACCCAATTGCTAAAGTCATGCTTTGCCCTAAGGTAAAGGGTTTTTTTCAAAACACAAATTGTTCTGATTTCTTCAATAATTACAGACACACTGCTGGATAACACGACAGGGATCCCTAACGTGCATACCATCATCACCAAAAGCACCACTTCTTGCTTGGAAAGACGATATAGTAGATTTACATCCCCTCGCCTGCCTGGCGGTCTTCCTCTAATGAAGATCAGCATGGTAGCGAGAGAAGGGAAGGAAGTAGGGAGGGCATCTGATCGATGAGGGTATCCAGTCTTTTTATTGCAAACAAAACAGAGTGCTAAATTTCAGAGCGGACCATAATACTGAAAAACAGTGCAACCATTAATTAAATAAATAAAGGGCAGTGGGGTAATAGGTTAAAATTGGCCAGGAGGGGGTTGGGGTAACGCTAAAAGTTTGATGAAAGAGGGGATTTGGGGGGGACCCCCTCAAATATAAAAAATCTGTGTTTTGTCCGTGATGAAATTTAGCACTCTTAAATTGTGGTCGGTAAGATCACGTATAAACGTTGATGAGTACTGGATGAGAGGACCAGGCAGGAAGATGATTATCGTGTGAATGAGCGAGGAGGCCTTGTACTAACGTCCGCCCTTATCCCCGTATCTTGCTGATTCCTTTCCACCATCACATTTCTTTTTGCTCCGTGTCTGCCCATTCCAGAAATAAATCCTGTGCAACCAGGTATCTTGTTAAGGCTATTCAGATTAAATTCCCGTTCCCTTATCCAGAGCACTAAAAAAATGCCATTTGGGCTTCGTCGGAACATGCGCGTATTGGAGTTGGATAAGGATGCCTGTACTTTAGGGCAAGGCCTAGAGACCTATATCTTCTTGCTGAAAGCATAAGTGATGCACCAAGCACATTATCAAAGAGCTGCTGCTCTTCCTGGTTCTCCATCTGATCATGGAATTCACAGTCACATCTCACACCGGACACGGTTCCCATAACTTTCTAATCCCCAACATTTGTTGTTAGATCTGCTTGCAGTTTTATCTAAGGAATGTAGATATTAGTGCCAATGCGTTTTTTCCCCATCCAGTTTCATTATTTTGTTCCCATTCTAGCTATAGGCTTTGTGTCAGTAGTGACCTAAAAGCACGAACGCATGGGGTGCAGGTGCCAGGAATATAGTTCCTTTCAGAATAGAATGCTTCGGAGATCCTTCCTGAATCTAATGAGGTTGGGTGCCAAGAAAATTGAAATGAGCAAAAAGTTCCAGAGTTCAGCACTAAGATAAGAGAATGCTCTTCCACTGGTAGTCTTCTTGACTTTTCAGACATGAAGCAGCTTAGCTTTCATGGCACGGGACAAAAATAGATTTACTTAATCCAGCCACTTAATGAAACAACCAGCAGCAAGGAGGACAGCGCAAATTGCCAGACGCAGATGAGATGAGAGAGTGGGGACCAGCGCCTGGGTGATTGAAGGATGCAAAGCCTAGCAAGGGATGCATCACGTGTTTTTACGTACAGCATAACTATGATAGTGAAGGTGAGCTGCGCAAGGACTTCGAAAAACACAAGACATACATGATTGCTGCCACTTAAAATACAGAATAAGTGACTCAAACTCTCTAATCAAATGTTTCAGCTTCAAGAATAACTTAGCTGAAAAAGGGGTGGCGGAAAATAGATGTATCTAGTATGCAGATGATACAGCATTAACAGTGAGATATTTAAATGACATTGCGGTAGGTTAAGAAGACATTGGAACTCATAAGTCACAGGAGGTAGGTAAAACTAAAACCACAGAAAAAGAAGCCAGCGAGAAGTTTTCAAATGCATTTAGTACATTAGGTAAGCACCAGGTGTAACAGTAACGGAACCACTCCAAGCAAAGTTGTCTCAAAATGCCACAAGTGGGCAACATACATCAGGTTAAGTTAGAATAGGGCAGACTGCATGGCCGCATGCGTTAAAACTAAGTGAATGACAAGGAGGCCACAGCATGACAGGTGCTTTAAGGCAATATATTTGTTTTGGGCAAAAAACGACAGCTTCCTAAATGCAGGAAGAAGAGTAAGCTCTACATACTTACAAGTACAAGCCCGTCCAGGCATAGGACAACTTAGTTGAGAAACAAAGTTCAGAGACTATTAAGAAGGATTTCTGAACCCTGACCTAGTGGGCAGAGGTTCGGAAGGCCAGCCTAGTGTATTGGAACAGGGTAACCTTCTGGACAAGCCAGACCAATCAAGGTAGCATTGGCAGCGGTCAAGACTAGGTCTCGGGAGGGGTGACGGTGACTGAAAGCCCACAATGAGCACACACAGTAAAGGACACTACAAATCACTCCCAGTCAGGTGTATATATCAAAAATACATTTACATTTATTCAAGGCCTTTGAAATCAAACACAAAGCAATCATCAACAGTAATACTTCAAACCAACACAACACTGCTATGAAGCATATATGCAATACCAAGTGGCCTAAAGTATAAGTGCACAGATTGGGTCCACAGCCTAAAAGGAAAGGGAGCAAGTAGTGCAAATAGACTTTATGCAGTTCTTCATCAATCAATCCCTAACTTAGAGGCAGTCTATTCCCTACGAAGAGTGGAGCCTAGTGTTCAAAAGTACAGATCAGTGCTGGTGCACATGATCGTGTGGTAGAGCAAAACGGGGTCTCTTGCAGGGGCTGTAGCAGCTCAGGAAGGTGGGTGAGGCGATGAAGAATAAGTTCCCACTATTCGTGGAGGATCTCCCCAAGAGGGCAGAACAGGTTCCAGGAGTTGGGAATAGGACGGTAGCACAGGCTACCTGAGGAAAGGTGAGTGGCCCTCGGGGGAAAGTCAGCATAAAAATGGATGGATGCGCTAGGGGCCACTGGTAAGGGTTGCAAGTACTCACCGATCCCTGGCGCACTCCGGACCAAACTTCTGCAGTCGAGTCTCGTCGGTGGCAGGTTCAAATGCGGCAATTGTGCAGCTCTGTGGCTTTCAGCGGCTGCATTACAGCGATGATTCAGGGCGATATCTCCGCTCCTGATGAAGGGATCAGGCCAGTTTCAATGCAGTAGGATTCAGGGCACAGCAGCAAGGCACCTGTGAAGTTCGTCAACATGGCTGGGTGACACGGTGACCGTGTGTACTCGGGTTCGGGCGCTCTCTTTAATCCAGACCTGGGAATGCCAAGTGTATGAAATTTTGTTAGTGCCGTGAACCCAGAGCTTACGATCTACCAAGTTTCAAATGTCCACTAGAAACAGCGCCGGTTTCAGAGCAAAGGTCCTGCGCAAGCTGGTCAGTTCACTGGTTGGCCCAGGAACACTTCCGAAGAGGCTCGCTTGCAGGTTAAATGAAGTTGCCGTGGATAGTTGTTCCCATTATTCAAATAGGTCAAAGCACCTTTGCAGACCTTCTGGGGCGATTAGATGCAGAGGGGTCCTGTGGGACTGTTGCACTCACCTGGTCTCTGCGGGGCCATTGGGGCACGGTTGTCACCCTCCCTGGATTTGGCTCCCCTGGATCAGGTCTCCTCAGGTGCTCCTGTAGTGTGGACCGCACTGGTTGCAGATATTGCCTCTGAGTGGATAGAAGCGGCAGTGAGAATGCTGAAGTTGGACTATGATTTCCCTCCAACCCTTCTTCCCAGAATGAGATGAGCATGCGTTTTCCCATATGATCTCACCTGTGGATTTATGAGGATGAGCTCTCCGTCCTGCGTCTCATCTGCAGGGGCACCTTTAGTGGACCTAGTTGCTTCACTGGCCCGTGTGCGTGGTAGCCCAGACCAGCTGTGGCTGATCCACCTTGAAGGTAAGGGTTTCTTAGCAATGATTATTGTCCATAACCTTTGAAGTGTCTTTCTTCCGTGATTAAAGTTTGTAACTCTTGTACTGTCTTTCTTCTCCTCTGTAGGATGATGAAGGGCCCTGCGGAATCGCGGTGATTGGAGCGAGCCCGAGTGGGTGCCAGAGGGTGTGCGAGATCCCTAGTTGAAGGTAAGTTGGGTTCTCAGGTCAACCGCGAAGAGTAAGCGCTGCGCGACCTTAGCGTTAAGTCTTTGTGTCTCTAACCATGTTTGTTCTTTTCTCCTGCAGAAATGACCTGGCGGCGTCCGGTGAGGTGTAGCGGTTGCAGGATGGATGGAACCACGAGGCTGCTGATGGAGGAGAGCTCCGGAACGGTGAGGATGCGACTCGCCAGGTAAGATGAGCAGCTGGAGATGGTGTAGCTGAATTCAGGTAAGCAGCGATTCAGTGATGGTTTTGCTGGAATCAGGTAAGAGCGCTTCAGCGATGGTTTTTCTGGAATCAGGTAAGAGCGCTTCAGCGATGCTTTTTGCTGGAATCAGGTAAGAGCGCTTCAGCAATGGTTTTTGCTGGAATCGGGTAAGAGCACTTCAGCAATGGTTTTTTGCTGGAATCAGGTAATAGCGCTTCAGCGGCAGTGAGCGTTACGCTGCATGAGCAGACTAATGCGAAGTGCTTGCATGCGGGCGGGGCAGGCTTAAATAGCCTGGCCCAGCCACGCCCCCTAGTGGCCCCACCTTGCCACTCCTGGAGGATGCTGCACGTGCAGCCCAATGCTTCCCTATGGCCACACCCGGCCTGGATGCACGTGAGCAATCTGCCAAAAGGGAAGTAGCTAGTGCATCAGAAATAAAGTGTGACAAGCACTCTTTTTCATGAGCCTGGCGTCAAAGGCGCCAGGACTGGGTCCACTTGGACCCTTTAGATGATGGGATTAGGGGTCCTTGCCTATTGGCCATGAAAGCACTCCCCCTCAAGGCTCCTCTCACGGGCACTCTTTCCTCTGGTCCTGGTTTTGAGGGGTTGTTGCAGTGGAATTGTCTTATTAGCCGTGTGTCATGAATCTCCCCCGTCTCACCTGAGATCGCTTCTTGCAGGGATCCGCAGAAAGATTCTTCTTGCGGGCGGATCGGGTTATGTACAGGCCCGCACGAGTCTCTTCCGGCTCCAGTGTGCGTTCAGCGTTCCAGGATACTTGCGGGTTGAGGACGTCCAGGAAGGAAGAAGCAGTCGCAAGGATACGTGGATTCCAGGAACAGGGTGGAAAGGAGAGGTTGGAAGGAGTGGGAATAAGGGGCCAGGAACTTGGATAACAGAAGGGTTCACCAAGCTGCAAAGTACACGTCTAGTCACTACCTGTTGATAGCGTTGAGACGCGCAGGGGCGTGGCATATTTATGGGACCTACTACATCCGCCGTGAAGGCTGGTGCGAGGCGTGTCACGTGATACGGCTATGTTGAGAGAAACAATGAATGCAAGCCATGCCACGATAAGGACCAGGAAGTCCAGAAGGGGCGTGTTCTGTGGGTCATGACAGCATGCCTCCTCCGAAAACCTGTTCCACCAGGTTTGCCCGGGTGTATGAGATATCTTCTGAGCAATCGAGGGGTGTTCAGGTTAGAAATTGGTTCCCAGGTTCTTTCACTAGGAGGATATCCTTTCTACTCAACCAGGTTTTGAAGTTGACCCCGTTTATACCTGGAATCGCATATTCTGGATACTTTATATTCCAGTTGGTCGTCCACAACCACAGGATTGGGTCTGCAGGATTTCCGGGAGGATCGGATGTAGGGTTTCAATAAAGAAGTGTGAAAAACTGGGTGAATTTTCTTCCAGGAGTCTGGTAGCTTGAGCTGGAATGAGACTGGGTTGATGATTTCTTTTATGGAGAATCGCCCATAGTACCGGGGGCCAATTTGTTTGGTCATAAATGTCGTGGTAGTAGTTTCGAGGACAACCAGACTTGATCACTGTCTGAATAAGAAGGCCCTGGTCTTCTCTTGGAATCCGCATAACGCTTAGTGTGTGTTTGGGCATTTTCTAAATGTTCTTTGGCTTCCTTGTGTATGTTGATGAGAGTTTCGATCCAGGAGTCGACGGTAGGTACTGGTGTAGGATGTGGAAGAACAGAAGGTAAAACTGACGGGTGGAATCCTTGACTGCAATAGAAGGGGCTGGTCTTGACTGCCGAGTGATCGGAATTGTTGTAGGCGAATTCAGCCACAGGTATAAGGAGCGACCAATCATCCTGTACCTTGGTGGCGAAACAACAAAGATATTGTTCCAGGGTCTGATTTACACGTTCCGTGGCTCCGTTGGTTTGTGGGTGATAACCTGATGAAAGAGCACGTTGGATTTCTAGTATGCGACAGAGATGTTTCCAGAATTGTGAAACATATTGAGGTCCTCGGTCTGATATGATCTTGGAAGGATTCCATGAAGGCGGAAAATGTGTTCCAGGAAGATTCCAGCGAGTTCTGATGAGGATGGTAGTTTATAAAGGGGTGTAAAATGAGCCATATGAGTGAACAAGTCAATGGTGACCATGATAGTCATGTATCCCCTGGAAGGTGGTAATTCCACAATGAAGTCTGTAGCGATGAATTCCCATGGCCTTGTCGGTAGTGTAGGTTGCAGTAGGAGACCCGCCGGTCTCTTGTTATCGTGTTTGTTTTGACTGCAGATAGAGCAGGCTCGGATGTACAGTTGTACATCAGTCTTCATTCTAGGCCACCAAAATTGTCTTTGAATAAGACAGAGAGTGTTGGTGATGCCACAATGTCCGGAGTGGAGGTTATCGTGGCAGAGGTTTATTATCTTTTGTTGTAGTTTCTGTGTGGGGATGACTAGAGCTTTATCTTTGAACAAATATCCGTCCTTGGTTCTCAGATTCCATTGATTCTTCCCTGAAATATCCTTGCAGAGCTCAGAGGACTGGGTTTGCATCCGGACTTCTTCCAAACGACTGACTGCTTGAGCTACAAAAATCGTGTGGGGAAACATCTTGGGATATGCCCGATCTTCAATAATTTCGTAATCAGGACGTCGAGATAAGGTGTCAGCAATTATGTTTTGTGATCCAGGAACATGACTGATGTGGAACTGGTACTGGGCAAAGAAGGAGGCCCAATGGGCCTGACGACTGTTCCTACACTCCAAGGATTGTAGAACTTGAAGGTTTCGATGGTCCGTGCGAACCTGGACTGGATGTCTCGCTCCCAGGAGTAGATATCGCCATTCTGTGAAGGCTTGGCGGATGGCTAACAGTTCCTTTTCCAAGACGGAATAATGTGTCTCACTGGGAGTCAGGGTTCGTGAAAGGTAAGCAATAGGGTGTTCCAACTTGTCCTCAAATTCTTGCTTCAAGGCTGCTCCTCTGGCATAGTTAGAGGCATCCGTCTCCACTAGGAATGGCCGATTAATGTCGGGTTGGGCTAGGATGGGGGCTTGAGTAAACTCTGTCTTTAGGCGTTGGAATGCCTTCTCTTGAGGTGCAGACCAGAGAAAGGGAGTGTCTTTCTTCAACAGAGCGATGATCGGTTGAACAATCTCAGAAAAGGTGGGTATGAACTTTCGGTAGAAATTGGCAAGCCCCAGGAACGATTGAACTTGTTTCATGGAAGTGGGAGCCGGCCAAGATAGTATGGCCTTTACCTTCGAATGATCCATACCAAGTCCTTCTGCACTAAGGACAAATCCTAGATAATGAACAGAAGTAACGTGAAACAGGCATTTCTCAGGTTTGGCTAGGGTCCTGTGTTCACGTAGTCATTGTAAGACTGCCTTTCCATGCTCTTCATGCTTTAAATGGTCCTTGGAGTAAATCAAGATATCGTCCAGGTAGAGGATGACGAAGAGAAACAGCATGTCAGAGAACACCCTATCCATGAATCGTTGAAAGACTGCAGGGGCATTAGCAAATCCAAAACGGCATGACCAGATATTCGAAGTGTCCAAAAGGTGTTCTAAAGGCTGTTTTCCATTCGTCTCCTTCCTTGATACGAATCAGATGATAGGCACCCCTGAAATCCAGTTTCGTGAAGATTACAGCTCCTCTCACCGCTTCCAGGATATCCGAGATCAAGGGTAAGGGTTAGCGGTCCTTGAGGGTGCATTGATTTAATCCACGATAATCGGCAAGGTCTAAGTTCCTTGGTGTCCTTCTTGGGAACAAAGAACAGCAAGGCTCCATCTGGGGATTTCGATGGTCTTATGGTGCCATTTTCAAGGTTGGTATCCAAGTATTCTCGGAGGGCCTTTTTTTCAGGTTCGGATAGGATAAACATCCTCCCAAAGGGAATCACTGCTGAAGGCTCTGTGTCTATGGCGTAGTCTTCAGGTCTGTGAGGGGGTAGAGCCTGAACTATGGCAGTTGAAAACACATCAGCATAACTTTGATAGGCCTTTGGGACCGGAATGATATTGGAAACGATGAGTGCCTCTTGTTGATCTGTTGGATTACTTTCAGACGATATCGAGGAGGGATCCGGGCATAAACAACGAGACAGACAATACTGTGAACCAAGAAACAAGGATCCTGTTGTCCAATTGATGTATGGATTGTGTTTCTGCAACCAGGGCATGCCTAGTACCATGGGGTAGTGGGCTGATTTGATGATATCAAACTTGATAAATTCCTGGTGATGGTATTTCCTTGGTCTGCAAGGATATGGGTCCTGAACTGAGTGGTCTTCCATCAATTGCCTCCACAGGTTGCATTACACTCAGGCCTTCATATGGAATGTGGTGCTTAAAGATCCAATCTTGATCAATGAATACTCCCATAGCCCCACAATCCACCAAGGCCAGGATAGGGTAGGTCTCCTTCTTTGATGACGATAAGAAGGCTTGTAGAACCACTAGTTTGTTCTGTCCAGCAGAGTTCAAGGATGGAATAGATGTGGAGCAAACATCTCTTTCCCCGACACCTCGCTCCATCTAGGATCGGGAGCTGGCGTTTCCCGAACGCCGTGGAGGGGCTAGAGGACATTCTCTAACCAGGTGTTTATCCGATGCACAATACATGCACAAGCCCGTGTGGATCCTTCTCATCCTTTCTTGTGGGGAAATGGGTCCACGGAAGGCTCCTATTTGCATGGGTTCCAGGTCAGTATCAGGGGTTGTAACAGGATCAGTTTTTACTGAAGTCTCAAGAGAACTTTTCTGGAAGGGCATCTTGGTCTTTTTTTTCTCTGCCTTTCTTTCCTGGATACGAAAGTCTATCTGCATGGCTAAATCTGGAATGAGCTAGGACGAGCCACTCTGGCTAATTCGTCTTTTATATCCTCGTTTAGGCCCCTACGGAAGAGAGTGAAACTTGCTTCTGAGGACCAATCTGCTTCCTTGGCCAATTGTTTGAATCTTGTGACATACGTTAGCATGTCCCGGGATCCTTGTCAAAAGTCAAGTAGGCATTCCTGGGCACTATAAACCTGTTCTGGGTGGTCGAACATGGTTTTGAGAGCCTGTATGAATCCGTCATAATCATCTCGGAGGGCATCTCCAGAATTAAGGGAGTAGCCCAAGTCAATGCATTTCCTTCAAGGTGCGAGATTATAAAGCCCACATTTGCCCTGG
This sequence comes from Ambystoma mexicanum, assembly GCF_040938575.1. Classification (NCBI taxonomy): domain Eukaryota; kingdom Metazoa; phylum Chordata; class Amphibia; order Caudata; family Ambystomatidae; genus Ambystoma; species Ambystoma mexicanum. The sequence goes on along the minus strand of NC_090928.1, from coordinate 299,385,088 downwards.
AAGTTGAAAAATAACAGGGCTTAAAGGTAAAATGCACCAAACAGGAGTCCAGGAATCCACAAAGGGATTTTGCAGACCCATCATACTTGTCTAGGACACCACCCAGTAACACACTCTCTTTTGTAGCGGAATCGCGAGACAAAACGAGTTGCTTTAATGCAGCATTCTCCGCTTTTAAGTTCTGCACCTCGGTTGTTAGTTCTTGCATTCACGCATGAGATCCTGGACGGCTTTTTCCATATCGGTTTCAATGTCGGTCGTTGGGCATCTCAAACTGTCGTGAATCTCCCCCGTCTCGCCTGCGATCGCTTCTTGCAGGGATCCGCGGAAAGATTCTTCTTGCGGGCGGATCGGGTTTTGTACAGGCCCGCACGAGTCTCTTCTGACTCCAGCATGCGTTCAGCGTTCCAGGATACTCGCGGGTTCAAGCAGCCAGGAGGGAAGAAGCGGTCGCAAGGATACATGGATTCCAGGAACAGGGTGGAAAGGAGAGGTTGGAAGGAGTGGGAATAAGGGTCCAGGAACTTGGATAACAGAAGGGTTCCCCAAGCTGCGAAGTACACGTCTACTCACTACCTGTTGATAGCGTTGAGACGCGCGGGACCGCGGGGGCGTGGCATATTTATGGGACGTACTACGTCCGCCATGAAGGCTGGTGTGAGGCGTGTCACGTGATACGGCCATGTTGGGAGAAACAATGAATGCAAGCCCTGCCGCGATAAGGAGCAGGAAGTCCAGAAGGGGCATGTTCTGTGGGTCATGACACCGTGGGGCACGGATGAATTCAACAGGTTCCCAAGTACAGTCTTGAGGCCCATAACCTTTCCAGTCGATCAGGTAATACAATTTAGATCGCACTATCTTGGAATCCAGGATGGTCTTGACTTCATATTCTGGTTCTCCTCCTATGATATCAGGTTCAGGTGGTGTTTTAATTTGAGTATTGGGTTTCATTGGTTTCAGAAGAGAAACATGGAATACTGGATGGATTCGCATATTGACTGGTAGATCCAATTTCATGGCTGCAGGGTTAATGATGGCTTTGATGGGATAAGGTCCCAGATATCTGGGACGGAAGGGTCAGGGATCTTTCAGTGGTATGTTTTTGGACGCCAACCATACCTTATCTCCGACTTGGTAATGAGGGGCCTCTCTTCGATGTCAGTCTGCAAACTTTTTCTGTTGTTCCTTGGCTCGGGTCAGGTTTTCAGTTGCCTTTATAAGGGTTTGAGTAATGGTCTTATGCAACGTGGTAATTGCCGGCATTTCCAGTTCATCAAGTGGATCGAAGGAGGACGTTCGGGGATGTTGACCGTGCATTGTATAGAATGGGGTTTGCCCGGTGCTAGTGTGGATAGATTTATTAGGCAAATTCAGTTAACCAGAGTATACTTTTCCAGGATTCCTCAGTTTGTTGCAGCATACATCTTAGGTATTGCTCCAGGGTCTGATTGGTCCGTTCCGTTTGACCATCGGTCTGGGGTTGGTGACTCGTGGATAACCGAAGGTCAATTTAGGCTATTTTACAGCATCTCTTCCAAAGAGCTGAGACAAATTGAGTTCCGCGATCTGAAATCAACACTGACGGGAAACCATGCAACCTGATAATTTGCTCCAAGAATACAGTGGCAAGGGTGGAAGCAGCGGGAAGGCCCTTCAGTGGAATAAAATGTGCCATATTAGAGAATAAGTCCACAATGGCGAGGATTGTGTTAAACCCATCGCAGGTGAAAGAGCGGTAATAAAGTCCATAGAGAGAGTATGCCATGGTGTTGGTGGTACAGCCAACGGATGCAGTAACCCTGCTGGGCTTAACTTTTGGGATTTATGGTGCGCGCAGACACCGCAAGTCGCAATGAATTGGGCAATATCTTTTCTCCAGGTCGGCCACCAATAGTTCTTTTGAATTTTGCCCCGAGTCTTGGCAATCCCAGGATTTCCTTCCACTAAAGATTTGTGGTAAATTGCTTTTATTTGGTCTTGCGTCTTTTTATCTTGCACATATAGCCTTCCTTGAAAATAGGGTAGGTCATCCTTGGTGGAGTATTGCCTCCCCTTAATCAACCACTACTGTTAGGCAGCTTGGTTCATACGAGATTGGGGATTGGTTTTTAAGTCCTCCCAAAAGGCGGTTACAACGATTTGGTTTTGAATTCATTCTTTGGGGATAATTGCTATTGGTTCAGACGTTGCGAAAGCATCTTTGTCCTCACCCATGCGTGATAGGGCGTCTGCTTTCCCATTACGTATTCCAGTAATGACGAAATCGTATTGTGCAAAAAAAGTGCCCAACAAGGCTGGTGCGAAGATTGGGCCTTGGCAGTTTATAAATATTGCAGATTATGATGATCTGTGATGACTGTAACCTTGTGTCTTGTCCCCAGAACGTAATGCCTCCAGGTTTTAAAGGCTCCTTTGATCGCTAGTAGTTCCTTGTCTGTAATCGTATAGTTTAACTCCGGAGCGGAAAATTTGCAGGAGCAAAATGCTATGGGATGTAATTGTCCCGTGTCCGGGTCTTTTTGGGATAAAACTGCTCCCATGGCCACACCAGAAGTGTGTTTCAACTACATAAGGCAGGTCGTGTCGAGGATGCAGAAGGACGGGTGCGGTGGTGAAGGCGAGTTTAAATTGCTGGAAAGCCTTTTCTGCTTTGGAGGACCAGAAGAATTAGTATTTTTTTCTCAGTAGGGAGGTGATTGGGTGAACTATTTGCGAGAACTTTGGGATAAACCGTTGATAAAAGCTGGCAAATCCGAGCACACTTTGTACTCCTTTTGTGTTTGCTGGGGATGGCCACTGAAGGTTAGCATCTACCTTGCGAGTGTCCATGTGCACTCCTCATGGGGTAAGCCTGAAGCCTAAAAATTCAATTTCCGTGACATGGAAGAAGCTTTTTCCAATTTGGCAACTGCCAGTGCTGACAAAGCTTCTCAAGACCTGCCCTTACATGGCCAACATGATCCTCCTTGGACGTTGCGTAGATGAGAATGTCGTCGATGTAAACAAGTACGCAAACGTCCAACAATTCGTGTAGCACATCGTTCATGAAGAATTGAAACGCTGTTGGTGCATTAACCCAAAGGGCATGACCTGATATTCAAAAAGTCCGTATTTTGTCCGGAATGCCGTCTTCCATTTGTCTCCCTTTTCAACTCTCACAAGGTGGTAGGCTCCCCGTAGGTCTAGTTTTGTGTAGATTTGGGCATTTTTCACCTGATCTAGCAGCCCTGGAATGAGTGGTAGAGGATATCTGTTCTTTACTGTGATTTGGTTCAGTGCTCTATAATCAATACAAGTTCTTAGGTCACCCTCCTTCTTAGATACGAAGAAGAGAGCCAAGTAGGCAGGGGACTTTGATGGACGGATGAATCCATTAGCGAGGTACTGATCCAGGTAGGACTTCAGATGTTAGTTTTCTTGCTCAGTTAGAGCGTAAATTCGACTGCAGGGAATTTGTGCTCTGGACACCAAATTGACCTGGCAGTCGTAAGGTCTATGTGGAGGCAGGGTGTTTGCTTGTTCCTTTTGGAACACATCCAGGTAGTCCTGACACTCAGGGGGTAAGGAACCAGAGAGCCCTAGGATATACTTTGTCTTGAGTTCTAGGCTCTTCCTGCCTTTGTGGTAGCAGCTATTGGCACATTCTTGAGGAAAGGTCAGCCCTCGTTTTCGCCAGTCGATCCTAGGGTTATGAGTTTCTAGCCACGGCATCACTAAGATCATCTGGAACTGGGGAGCTCCAATAAGATCGAAAGAGATGTCTTCTTGATGACCATCTTGACACATTAGCATAACTTTAGCGGTGTGTTGCATCACTGGGCCAGAGGATAATTGAGAACCATCCACAGATGTGACGCTTTCTGATTGTAGTTTTTGCTGGAGGGGAAGGCCTATTCGTGCAGCTAGATCTTGATCATTATAGTTTCCAACCGCTCCACTATCAATATAGGCCTCCAATGCATGAACCTTTGAAGGTTGTTGGTGGTTGACCAAGAGTACCGGGATGACCAGATGTGAGGTCTGTACAGATTCCTTCTTTTCGCTCGACAAGTGGACCCCTATGCTTATCAGGTGTTGGAGTTTTCCAGGGTTTGCTCTTTTTCCTCATTGCTGTTGTCTGTTGCACCTACCATTCTCTTGGGGGGGTTTTATCGGGGATTCCCTGAGGAAATGACCTGCTCTTCCACAGTATAGACAGAGTTGTTGCAGTGTCCTTTTTTCCCTCTCTGCCTTGGAGATAGGAGCCCGTAGTCCCCCAATCTGCATGGTTGGTTTGGGGGTCTTGTCTTGAGTGTCCCTGGGTCGCATAAAGACCGATCTCCCTTCGGTTCTTGTGCGATCCATTTTTCGGTCCTGCAACCTATGGTCCAGCTGTACCGTCAGATTGATGTACTACGCACAGCAGTCAGGAGGATTGACCACTTGAGCTAGAACATCCTTTAATTCACCACGCAGTCCCCGATAAAATAGCGTGGTCCTCTTCTCTTCTGGCCAATTTGTCTGAGCCACAAACCGATTGAAGGTGGCAATATAAGTCAGCAGATTGTGATTTCCCTGTCTTGGGGACAGAAGTTCGTTATCTAGGGCTTGTCCGTGGGTGTGCCTAGCAAACAGTTTTTCCAATTCCTGTTGTAATTCTTCAAAGTTTCAAAGGAAAGGGTCATCCTGGTTCACTAACGGTATCGACCAGTCTGCTGCGCTGCCTCCCAAGTATGAAAGTACAAAGGCAACTCTTACGGTGTCATTAGGAAAGGCCCCAGGGCCAGATGAAAGACGGGCACCACCATTTGTCAGTGTATCTTTTCTTTTGGTACAAATAACTAAATTCTGTGCGGGGCAACCAGTCTGGGTAGGTCCTAACGACACCAGGACCATGTGAGACTAAACAAAAATGAAGAGGCTGGATGAACCATCCAGCCAAGACTGGTGCTCACGCTTCTGTTCTGAGAACTGAATGATATAATTATTTTCTAAACAGAGTCAATCAGAGTTCCATTTGTAAATTGTTTCTTCACAATTTAATTAATATTCAAAATGTATTTGATTGTTGCGTTAATCATTGTGCATAGTAAACTCAACACCATCCAAGTCGATTGCCAAAAACATATGGTTAACAGTGCCTATGCATTTCGGAGTCTAGCTCCTTCCTCAGGGCTGAAACCATAACGTAATAGGCTTTTTCTAATGACCCACAAAAAAAATTAATTAGTTAAACAAATTAAGTCCATAATGTCATACACGTGGAATGTTCACAATATATCACATAGGGTAGAATCAAAGGTAGTGTACATAGCAGATACATACCGCATCCCGCGTGCACACAGGACGTAGTGAAACAGGAGTGCAAAACATGAAAATAAAAATAGAGAAAATGCAAAGGAGTGCAAAGGATTTGTGTGTGAAACTTCTTAAGTAAACTAACAATGATGCCCAAACAGGATTAAAAAAGTAAGTGTACCTGAAGTTCAACTTGAATATACCGTGTGTTTCTTATCCCGGTCGAGTGTGTGGAGTAAAAGTGTCTCCCTTGAATGCTGCGCAGAAAAATAAATAAGAATGGAATATGCGCGTAACTTAATACAAGTATAATACAAGTATGTCATTACTGAAGTAAATATACTAGAATAACGCTACATATAGCCACGCGTCCTATAATGGTTACCTGATCACTCGAATGTATGTCGGAGCACGAGAAGTACGTGTGTCCAAGGAGGTGAACGGCGTTCACTTCCTTGTTTTATTGGTTGCCATGGTTTCCTCGGCTCGGCACTGGGCAACGTCAATTAGTGTGTTGATGTGGCAGTGCCTCGCGTCCCGTATCTCCAAGGGGTTCGGAGTACGGGAATGAGGAATAACCATTCGGATGAACATTGAATAATTGTAGTATTAGGAACACTCGCTCGTGTGGATCAATGTAAAAGGTAAGAGCGCATAGTTATACAAGCCGGAACCACCGTGGTGATGATTCAGCATGTTGGATCATATCTCTGCATTCAAGTCAGGGATCTAAATGACTGGTATGGCAATTAAATAAATGTGGAGTATTCATACCTGCTCACTAGATAATGGGAGGTAGTAATTACTGTGTTACAGGCTTGGAGTACATTGCACATGTAGCTCATAGTTAAAAAACATAGTTATGCAAAAATAATATACATTAAGAAATAGACTGGGAATAGAATGACAGAACTGAATAACAGAACACAAATAAGTGAAAGCAAATAACATGTCCACAATGTACATGAGTATGTGGATGATCGTGTACTATCTGTACCCTAAAGGTAACAAGACCAATTAATCTCCTCATTGAGCCCTCTGGGGGCAAGTGTCCCAAGTCTATCTATCCAGAAGCACTCTCTCCTGTCCAGTCTATGTTGGAGATTCTCATGGGGTTCATGTCGATGTATGACCTTCAGTATTTGGAACCGTATCTGTGCCAAGTTGTGATCATTTCTCTGTCCAATGTTTGGCCACTGATGAAGTCATATTCCGGTTGCGGATACATGACCGATGTTCATTCCACCGCAATTTCGCCATTCTCTTCGATTGTCCCACATAGTACAACCCACATGGGCATTTGATGGCGTAAATGATATTAGCTGTTTCACATGTCGCAAAGTCCTTAATGGGCAATTTCTCACCGGTGTGTGGATGGTTTATGATTTGTCCTTTCAATATGTATCCACAGTTGCTGCATTGCAGACATGGAAATGTTCCTTTACGTTTTGTTTCAAATCTTTTCGGAGGCGGACGTGTCTTTACCAGATGGTCTCTAAAATTTCTACTGCGTTGATATGCAAAAGTAGGTAAATCCTTGAACAAATGTTCAGTTTTCTGGTCGCATGATAAAATTTGCCAATGCTTCTTAATGATAGATTTGATTCGATTACTTTGTGTGGAATATTTTGTCACAAAAACCAAAGGTGGTTCAGATTTAATCCTTCTAGATGATGTTAATAAATCATCCCTGTTGATGGTCTCGAGTCTGGTTTTTGCATTGGTAATTTCACATTCTTTGTAGCCTCTCTTGATAAATTTCTCGCCTTTTTTGTGTAGTTCGATGGTGTAATCAGTAGGGGCACTGATAATACGTTTAACACGTAACATCTGGCTGTATGGGAGATGGCGTATGAGGCTTGGCTGATGAAAGCTCAATCTATGGAGCAAATTGTTGCGATCGGTGGGTTTGGTGTATATGTTCGTCTTGTATCCTTCCCCTGTAGTCTTGATTTCAACATCCAAAAAATGGATACTTTCTTTCAAATACTCGTGTGTAAAATGTATTCTGGCATCGATGGTGTTAAGATCTCTGAAGAATGTTAGCAAGCTTTCTTCACTCTGAGTCCAAATTCCAAAAATATCATCAATATACCTAATCCAGATAGCCAGGTGTTATTTCCATATAGGATGGTTCAAAATGTGGTCTGTCTCAAATTTATACATGAAGGTATTTGCATATGTGGGTGCCATGGTGGCACCCATCGATGTTCCGGCAATCTGTTGATAATATTGTTTCTAGTATTTAAAATATGAATTTTTGGAAATGAACTCCAACAGGATGATCAAGAATTCTTTATTTGCTTCCAAGTCACCAGTGTTTAACAGTAGCCAATCAACTGCTTGTATTCCTAAATCATGTGGGATTGATGTGTATAAATTCTTAACATCCAAGGTAAACAAAAAATTTGTTGGGACATAGGGTATAGCTTTAAGTTGTTTTAAAAAATGAGTGGTGCCCTTGATGTAGGTGGGAGTGTTCTGGATGAGTGGCTGGAGGAAAAAGTCGATATACTTCCCAATCTGTTGCAATACGCTGTTGACACCTGCTACAATAGGTCTGCCGGGAGGTTTAAAGGGATCTTTGTGGATCTTAGGCAGAGTGTAGAAGTTAGGTACACGTGGGTTGGTATTCTGTAAAAATATATGTGTATGGTGACTGATCCAAGAATTTTCTTCGGCATCCTCCAAGACCTTCTCTAGATCCTGCATAATCCTTAGGGTGGGATCATTCTCCAATTTTTTGTAAGTATCCGTGTCTGCCAATTGTCTCAAACATTCTTCGTTGTAGTCTGTTGTATTTTGTATAACTAGTGCTCCTCCCTTATCCGCCGCTCTGATAGTTATTGATTCGTCACCATACAGGTCTTTTAGTAGTTTAAGTTCATGGGGTTTAAGGTTCTTATGCTTGGTGTTTGAAAATTTGATCTTGTTTAGGTCTTTGAGTACCTGTTTCTCAAAGATCTCCACACCGGGGGTGCTACATGGTGGTACGAATGTACCCTTGGATTTGAATTCTTTGTATGATGAACCATCTCTTCTGTCCCCTTGATCTTCCATTTCGTCAAAGAAAATTTTTAGTTTCATCTTTCTCAACAATCTAAGTACTTCCACTTTGGTATCAAATAGAGAACTATCGTATGTGGGTACAAAACTTAAACCTCTTTGTAGAGTATTTATATCAGATTCTGTTAAGACTCTGCTGGAGAGATTGATCACTAAGTTTTCCTCTGTTGATATCTTGTCTGCGGGACTTCTCGTCCTTTTTCTTTTCCCCCTCCTTGTTCCCTTTGGCCTCTTCCTAAAAAAGAGACTCCTGAAGCACCTGCTCTTGCTTGTGAGGGTCTTGAAGTTTCTGGTTGCTGTGTATCCCTTTCGGGTGGTGTTTCTGTGGTTGCTTCTGATTCAGAACTAGATGTATTGCTGGAGGTATTAGGTCGAGGTTTCCTCACTGGTGGTCCATATTTTTCCATCCAGGTGTACACCTCTTCGTTAAGGTAATCGTAAGTGTCTCTTTTAAATTTTCTGATCTTCTTCGTTTCAAGTTCTGATTTGTAGTCCGCAAGTTTGTTGTTGATATCTGTTAGTATTTCTTCCAAATCCTCCTTTTTCAATTTAAGTGTGGTGATAAGTTCTTGTTGTATTTCTTTGATCTCGGCGTCAATTGTGTTGAGATTAGCCGTTAATTCTTGGATGGTAAGTAAAATCAAATACAAAGAACATCTATTCAATATAGCTTCCCATTTTTTAACAAATTCTTTGCTTTCCTTGCATAGGGTGGGCCGCAATTGTATTCTTAGTCCTCTGGGGATCCTTTGATTCTTATAATATCTTCCTAAAGTGATAGCGTGAAGCTTTCGGTTGATTTCTTTTCTAATAAGGTACTCAAGTTGTTTGATCTTTTTTGTGGGGTCTTGTGTTGTTGTGCTCTCTTTGGTAAAACCACTGTCACTAATCAATCCTAGGATGACATTGGCTTCTTCGGAAGAGAAACCAAGTGTTTCTGCTCTCTTCATAGTTAATGCTTCTATATCTTCATATGACATATTGCGAAGATTTCTTCGTTGTAATTGCTTATATGTTTTTTGTAGTGTGCCTCCACCTTTATGGTGTCTTAGAAAAAACAGAAACTGTCAGAAGGCCAGATGAAAGGCGGGCACCACCATTTGTCAGTGTATCTTTTCTTTTGGTACAAATAACTAAATTCTGTGCGGGGCAACCAGTCTGGGTAGGTCCTAACGACACCAGGACCATGTGAGACTAAACAAAAATGAAGAGGCTGGATGAACCATCCAGCCAAGACTGGTGCTCACGCTTCTGTTCCGAGAACTGAATGATATAATTATTTTCTAAACAGGGTCAATCAGAGTTCCATTTGTAAATTGTTTCTTCACAATTTAATTAATATTCAAAATGTATTTGATTGTTGCGTTGATCAATGTGCATAGTAAACTCAACACCATCCAAGTCGATTGCCAAAAACATATGGTTAACAGTGCCTATGCATTTCGGAGTCTAGCTCCTTCCTCAGGGCTGAAACCATAACGTAATAGGCTTTTTCTAATGATCCACAAAAAAAATTAATTAGTTAAACAAATGAAGTCCATAATGTCATACACGTGGAATGTTCACAATATATCACATAGGGTAGAATCAAAGGTAGTGTACATAGCAGATACATACCGCATCCCGCGTGCACACAGGACGTAGTGAAACAGGAGTGCAAAACATGAAAATAAAAATAGAGAAAATGCAAATGAGTGCAAAGGATTTGTGTGTGAAACTTCTTAAGTAAACTAACATTGATGCCCAAACAGGATTAAAAAAGTAAGTGTACCTGAAGTTCAACTTGAATATACCGTGTGTTTCTTATCCAGGTCGAGTGTGTGGAGTAAAAGTGTCTCCCTTGAATGCTGCGCAGAAAAATAAATAAGAATGGAATATGCGCGTAACTTAATACAAGCATAATACAAGTATGTCATTACTGAAGTAAATATACTAGAATAACGCTACATATAGCCACGCGTCCTATAATGGTTACCTGATCACTCGAATGTATGTCGGAGCACGAGAAGTACGTGTGTCCAAGGAGGTGAACGGCGTTCACTTCCTTGTTTTATTGGTTGCCATGGTTTCCTCGGCTCGGCACTGCGCAACGTCAATTAGCGTGTTGACGTGGCAGTGCCTCGTGTCCCGTATCTCCAAGGGGTTCGGAGTACGGGAATGAGGAATATTAATAATGTTCATCCGAATGGTTATTCCTCATTCCCGTACTCCGAAGCCCTTGGAGATACGGGACACGAGGCACTGCCACGTCAACACGCTAATTGACGTTGCGCAGTGCCGAGCCGAGGAAACCATGGCAACTAATAAAACAAGGAAGTGAACGCCGTTCACCTCCTTGGACACACGTACTTCTCGTGCTCCGACATACATTCGAGTGATCAGGTAACCATTATAGGACGGGTTTCCTCATTCAAGGGAGACACTTTTACTCCACACACTCGACCTGGATAAGAAACACACGGTATATTCAAGTTGAACTTCAGGTACACTTACTTTTTTAATCCTGTTTGGGCATCATTGTTAGTTTACTTAAGAAGTTTCACACACAAATCCTTTGCACTCATTTGCATTTTCTCTATTTTTATTTTCATGTTTTGCACTCCTGTTTCACTACGTCCTGTGTGCACGCGGGATGCGGTATGTATCTGCTATGTACACTACCTTTGATTCTACCCTATGTGATATATTGTGAACATTCCACGTGTATGACATTATGGACTTAATTTGTTTAACTAATTAATTTTTTTTGTGGATCATTAGAAAAAGCCTATTACGTTATGGTTTCAGCCCTGAGGAAGGAGGTAGACTCCGAAATGCATAGGCACTGTTAACCATATGTTTTTGGCAATCGACTTGGAAGGTGTTGAGTTTACTATGCACATTGATCAACGCAACAATCAAATACATTTTGAATATTAATTAAATTGTGAAGAAACAATTTACAAATGGAACTCTGATTGACTCTGTTTAGAAAATAATTATATCATTCAGTTCTCGGAACAGAAGCGTGAGCACCAGTCTTGGCTGGATGGTTCATCCAGCCTCTTCATTTTTGAAAGGCCCCAGGGCGACACAAAAAGTTAAGGCGACATTGGTTCATGAATATGGCACATTTGTTAGGATCGCCAGTAAAACGTTTGGGCAGGACCAATGGTACTGCACCTGGGAGCACCACTTGGACTGGTGGTGATGGCTGCGGTATAGGAGTCTGTGCGATTCCAGGTAAAGGAACCTGCCCTGCGTGTGTTTGAAGCATCTGCCTTCCCAAATTATCAGTTCTATCTTGGGTTACAATAAGGTCCCTTCTCAAGGCACTGGTTTCTTGTCTGGAGGCATGTACTTCGGCCCGCAATCCCCCCAGCCACTGGGCCAACTGGTCAGTTTCCAAGGTGTCCATAACACCCAGGCAGAGGTTCAGAGAGGCTTTGCGTTCTGTTATGCTCACCTGGTCTCTGCGGAGGCGTTGGGGCACGGTTGTCGCCCTCCCTGGTTTGGCTACCCTGGATCAGGCCTCCTCCCCTGCTCCTGTAGTGTGGACCACACTGGTTGCAGATACTGCCTTTGAGAGAATAGAAGTGGCAGTGAGAATGCTGGAGTTGGACTATGATTTCCCTCCAACCCTTCTTCCCAGAATGAGATGAGCATGCGTTTTCATATATGATCTCACCTGTGGATTTATGAGGATGAGCTCTCCGTCCTGAGTCTCATCTGCAGGGGCACCTTTAGTGGACCTAGTTGCTTCACTGGCCCATGTGCGTGGTAGCCCAGACCGGCTGTGGCTGATCCACTTTGAAGGTAAGTGTTTCTTAACAATGATTATTGTCCGTAACCTTTGCAATGTCTTTCTTCTGTGATTAAAGTTCGTAACTCTTGTACTGTCTATCTTCTCCTCTGTAGGATGATGAAGGGCCCAGCGGAGTCGCAGTGATTGGAGCGAGCCCGAGTGGGTGCCAGAGGGTTTGCAAGATCCCTAGTTGAAGGTAAGTTGGGTTCTCAGGTCAAGCGCGAAGAGTAAGCGGCGCGCGACCTTAGCGTTAAGCCTTTGTGTCTCTAAACTTTTTTGTTCTTTTCTCCTGCAGAAATGACCTGGCGGCGTCCGGCGAGGTGTAGCGGTTGCAGGATGGATGGAACCATGAGGATGCTGATGGAGGAGAGGTCCCGTGTAGCTAGGCGTCCGGAACAGGTGAGGATGCGACTCGACAGTGATGACACCTGAATTCAGGTAAGATGAGCAGCTGGAGATGGTGTAGCTGAATTCAGGTAAGCAGCGCTTCAGCTGTGGTTTTTGCTGGAATCAGTTAAGAGCGCTTCAGCGATGGTTTTGCTGGAATCAGGTAAGAGCGCTTCAGCGGTGGTGAGTGTTATGCTGCATGAGCAGACTAACGCGAAGCTCTTGCATGCGGGTGGGGCAGGCTTAAATAGCCTGTCCCAGCCACGCCCCCTTGGCTCCGCCTTGTGGCCCCACCTTGCCACTCCTGGAGGATGCTGCACGTGCAGCCCAATGCTTCCCTATGGCCACGTCTGGCCTGGATGCACATGAGGAATCTGCCAGAAGGGAAGTAGCTTGTGCATCAGAAATAAAGTGTGCCAAGCACGCTTTTTCATGAGCCTGGCACCAAAGGTGCCAGGACTGGGTCAACTTGGACCCTTTAGATGATGGGATTAGGGGTCCTTGCCTAGTGGCCATGACAGGGACAACAGCAGGCTCAGGGTGTCAAACCTTCCAGCGGGTCACCAGCGGTTCCTCAACTCAGCTTCTTAGTTTCATGATGCTTGGATCCTATCCTAAGTTCAGTGAGAACTCAAGAGATCGACCTGCTATGGGTATTTGGAGCCTTCTCTGATCCAGTATCTCTTTCACGCCAAAACGAAGAGGTCCCACTGGGAGAGCTGCTCACATACAGGCACACCGGACGTGGACCAATCATGGTCCACGGTGGTCCGAGTCTTTCCCAGCACACCAGACTCTCTGGCACCCAGGATTTGTATTGGAACTAGACAGTCCAGCCCACATCCTGGGGGCACACAAACAAGGTATGCAGAAGCCTGCGAAAGCTTGACTTTTCGCGGGAGAATGCATGACCAAATAAGGAATGACCTGGGTCTGCTCGACCTACGGAAGGCAAAGGGACAAGATGGCCAAAGGACAGGACAAAGAACCTTGTGGCATGGCCGTTTTGGAACCAGGCCACATTTCTGTGCCAACCGCGGTCATCACAGTTTGCATGGCAAGAAAGGGTTAAAAATATGTGAAAAGATAAGCTGCCACCAGCCCTGTCCAAGGCACATCTTCACTGCTACCAAAAAATCCTTTGAGGGAGTCTAGGGTCTTTAGAAATGAAAGGTAGACCAAAGCGCACTGTAGTGTAAGGTACTTTGTGCACTTGTAACATGTTGCAGGAACGTTGCAACATAGGAAAGGACTACGGGAAACAAAGTCTCCCAGTACTGACTGTCTTTAAGCTTCAAGGGCATGTCAGTTTCCCCATAACAAAGTGAGTGAAAATCCCAGTGGAGTGCAGCAAAAGGCTGTGCTTGTCAGGTTTCTTGATTGTCGTGAAGAGTATGAAACCTCCGTCCACAAGTATCGCAGAGAGAGAATATAAGAATACTCCCTATGCAATCATTGAGGCTACAGGTGGGTGATCCTCAAAGCCCAGAACCGCGGAGCATTGATGACCCCAAGGCTGCTGCAAAGGAAAGCTTTGATTAGCACCAAATGAGCACAGTACAACCAGAGAGACTGAAATAAGCGGGTGCTTACCTAAGCATGAAAGGTGATGTGACGCATTCCCTGGGTCTGGTGTTGGTTCCGTGGAAGGGGCATGTGAGCTGGTTCCCCAATGACAGAGGGGCGAGGAACAGTGGTCTGGGTACAAAGCCCAGACTACCTGCCTGTAGTGAGTGCAGAAGAACCGGAGTCAATGACTTGAAAACCTGATGTAGCAAAAATGAAACGCCAAATCCAAAACAAAAGGGCAAAACAAGGCAGTCCGCAATACAATCTGAGGTCAGGTGATCTATCAAGGTCGAAGAGCCAAAGAGCGTAACCAGAGCAAGTCCGTAAAGAAATCCGAGTCGTAGTTCCGTGAAAGCAAGTAAGTCCTGAGTGCCGTACAGAGTCCTCCAAGTGAACAGCTGTGAAGCAAGGATTCGCGGGCAGCTCAAGGTTTAAATAGCGGCCGTCTGCATGTCACATGACCCGCTAGAGAAACGGGCAAGTATGTCATGTGACCCGCGAGCGAGGCACGTGATCGCGGGTTCCGCCTCACTGATCGCGGAAGCAGCTTTCTGCGAGCACCATCCTGCAAACGCCATGGGAGATGCCAAGAAAGAAACAGGGGACTCCCGCACTTGCGTGCCTGCATATGAATGCAGCGGCCCCGGGGATGAACCCGCTCACGTGACACCCTCCTACCGTGAGTGACAGAGCGTGAGGCTGTGGGCAGTGTGCCTGTAGTGTGATTGCTTCATGACCTAGGTGCTTTTGCATGGTGCGGAGAGGGAAGTGAAGCGAGCATGACAGTGCTCCACTGGCAAAAGTCAGGCTATGGTGTTTAAACAGCAGCAAAAAGTTGGGGGGTACACCACTGGACGGAAAATTACTCATAAATGGGAATCTTTCCCAACAGAGACCAATAAAGAAAGCAACAAGGATGGCGCATGCCAACTAAACCGAAAGCGAAAGAAGATCCTCACATATGAGGAAGAGGGACCGCAAGGATGCCTTAAAACTATGGGCCACACACTTGGGAAGTTGCGCCGATGGCCAAAGGCGTGGTGCGGATACAGGTAGATCAGAAGCAACAAGCTGCAGGAAATCTCCCCAGAAACTTGCCATAGAGCGATTAGGCCCCACAATACAAATTTGAGGCAATACCGAAGGTATGGCAGAGTAGAGCTGTACACAGAAGTAGGGGTAAGTCCATGTTGGCATACGCAGCATCAGCTTCCTTGGGGAAATCACAGAGGAAAGTAGACCCAACACGCAGCACAGGTACAGGACAGGAGTGGCAACAGTAGCTCGGAAAAAGGGCGTAGGAGCCCAGAAACCCAAACAGAATGGGCATTGGGATAAACTGATAGTAAAAAACATAAAGTCTGACTTAATACAAGCAAAAGGATGGTGACAAACTAAGAAAAACCCCATCAGGTTGGGAAAGTAAGCAAGGGCCAGTCAGAAAACACCATTGCGGCCTCGTAAGTCACCAGGACCATGAGTGAGTAGTAATCAGCGAAAGAAGGGCATTAGATTGGTATCGACAGTTTGCGGGACCACAAACCATAAAACCAGAGAGATAAGCCATTAAGAGACCGAACTGAGGGGTGGAAAGAAAGGGCTCTGACAAGGTCCTCAATTGGCAAGGAGCTAAAAGTCACCAGTCGCCCAATGCCGAACGGCCGGGGGTAAAACAAAAAAGAGCAAGTACCTCAACACCGAACGGTGGGGAAGGTGCAGAAAGAAAAAAATACCTGAACGCCGAACGGCATGGAGGGGGCTAAAATAAAAACAGGTAGTTACTCAACGCCAAAAGGCCGGGGTAGACAGAATATTCAAACAGGATCCCATATTTTCACACACGTAGGAGCTTGGAGGAAGTTCGACAATAAAGACATGTAAACAGAAGCAGCTAAAGCAAAGGCTGGGTAGTGGGGCCCCTGCAACATTTAAGTTTGCTACCACCATTAGAATTCAGTTTTTATTCTTCCAGGAATAAGATGTCAGACAACATGTAGGTACAAGGTACTAGGGGGTCACGGATCAAGCCTTTTAAGGTGCGGTCCAGCTTCCGGGGGTAAGAAGCAGCTATTGTGGGGCAACACGCACCACCCAGGTTAATCTGGCCAAGGTGGTAAGGGATCTGAAATCGCTATGCTTGCATAAATAGCATTAGTAGAGGACCTGACTACCCTGAATGAAACCAGCTGGTTATGCAATCATTCTGATTCTACCGCCCATAAAGGAGGCAGCCTCTGTTAAAACTATAGATGTGGTAGAGTGAGATAAGGGACTAGAAATTGAGCATTTTCTCGGCAGCAAGGGACCCCAAACATAGCAGGTACAGCCCGGCAGGGGGAAAGCCTGGAACCCCTGCACAAGGCCAAATTGGGGCTAGTTGATGAAGGGGATAAATAAGCAAGGACTTTCAGGGGGGAACCTGGATGGCCAGTGACCCATCCAGGTGTGACGGCACGGGCCACTGGGGGACAACCTCTGGCCCAGGTGCCTAAAAGTGCAAAAAGAGATGAGACTTTTTATTATGAGTGTAATTTATAAATAAATTACTGATATGTTTTATGATTTATGTAGGTGCAATACAATCCACTGCCTTTTTATTGCCAACACTAAATCCAATGCCTCAGTCATCTGTGGGGCAAACCCAAAAGGGGGGGATGGGTTTGCGGGGGAAGTACAAATGGTGGCCGTCTCTGCTCCCCAGCTTATGTTCGGATCTTCTTATCCCTCCATCTCCTGCCTGCCGTCTTTGCAGAAGAACAGGGTGCTTTGCCAGCCTCCTGGTTCCCCATGACCCTTTACACCCACCAACCCACCCACAAGCCATAGTCAGGCCTAATTGGGCAAGGATGCTGTCACGTGGTTAACTGGCTGGAGCAGACTGCGCCAGGCCACGATCACCCTTTCCCGCTCCTCCACCTCTTGCTTGCCTCATT
This sequence comes from Ambystoma mexicanum, assembly GCF_040938575.1. Lineage (NCBI taxonomy): Eukaryota > Metazoa > Chordata > Amphibia > Caudata > Ambystomatidae > Ambystoma > Ambystoma mexicanum. The sequence continues at coordinate 299,368,069 of NC_090928.1, read as the reverse complement.
GTGACGGAAGGAACGGGGGGGGGCTTCCACATGGTGAGATGCTTGCTGCCTTCCGCATGCCATTCCAGAAGTCGTGATGGGCAAGGATCTGGTCACCAGGGCAGCCCTTTAGCACTTTCCTGATTGAAATTGACATTCTTCACCCAGAGGAAGGGCTCATGGAGAAGGGCAAAACTGTTTCCCTGTTCACCCCTCCCCTTTGCCAGTTCCCCACCCCACAAAATGGTGCTGTGTACTCCCTCTATGAGCACCACTTCGGTAGGTGAGTCCAAACATGCTGATTCTTCCCCCTGGTCCCCTCCGCACATGGCTGATTCTGTGAACCCACACATTACCCATCTACACTGGCTGGTCCTGGGTTCCACCATCCCCATCTTCTTGTGGGTCATTATGGGAACCCTGTACCCCTTGCTTGTTCTGGGTATACCCCAGATCCCTTCAAATGACCTAAATGTTAGTCTTATTTCATCATGACATGTTTGCAACAGCTACCCCTTGGTCCTTGGTCCCTCACACCCCCACTGCTAAATTTGGGAGGCACCCAGAAATGGGATTGCTAAAGTCATGCTTTGCCCTAAGTTAAAGGGTTGTTCAAAACACACATTCTTCTGATGTCTTCAATAAATACAGACACACTGCTGGATAACACGGCAGGGATCCCTGTAGTGCGCACCTTTTATCACCAAAAGCAACACTTCTTGCATGGAAACACCAAATGGTAGAGTTACATCCCCTCGCCTGCCTGACAGTCTTTCTCTGCGTCAGAGCATGCCAATGAAGACCAGGGTAATAGTGACAGAAGGGACGGAAGTAAGGAGGGCATCTGATTGATGACGGTATCCAGTCATTTTATTGCAAACAAGCAGACCATAACGCTGAACAACAGTGCAAACATTAATTCAATTTAAAAAGTGTAGTGCAGTAAGGTGTTAAATGGGTCAGGAAGGCGTTGGGGTGGCGTTAAAAGGTTCATAAAACAGGTAGTTTGGAGCACCCCCTCAAATAAAAAAGAAATCAGTGTTTTCCAGTGTTTTGTCTGTGATGAAGTGTACCCCTCTGTAATTGTGGTTGGTAAGATCACATATAACTGTTGATGAGTACTGGATGAGAGGACCAGGCAGGAAGATTATTATTGTGGGAATGAGCCAGGAGGCCTTTTACGGAGGTCCCCCTCTTTCCCCTCTCTCTCATTGATTCCTTTCCACCATCACATTTCTTTTTGCTCCGTGTCTGCCCATTCCAGAAATAAAATCCTGTGCCACAAGGTATCCTGTTAAGGCTATTCAGATGTAATTCCCGTTCCCCTATCCAGAGCACTAAAAAAAAGTCATTTGGGCTTTGTTGGAACGTGTGGGTATCGAAGTTGGATAAGGATGCCTTATACTTTAGAGCAAGGCCTAGAGGCCTTTATCAACTTACTTAAAGCATAAGTGATTCACCAAGCACATTATCAAAGAGCTTCTGCTCTTTCTGGTTCTCCATCTGACCATGGAATTCAGTCACATCTCACACCGGACACTGTTCCCATAACTTTCTAATAACCAACATTTGTTGTTAGAGCTGCTTGCAGTTTTATCTAAGGAATGTAAATATTAGTGCCAATGCTTTTTTTTCTCCATCAAGTTTCATTATTTTTTTCCATTCTAGCTATAGGCTTTGTGTCAGTAGTGACCTACAAGCTCAAACGTAAGATGAGTAGAACATGGGGCGCAGGTGCCAGGAATATAGTTCCTTTCAGAATAGAATGCTTTTGAGATCCTTCCTGAATCTAACGAGGTTGGCTTCCAAGCAGATTGCAATGAGGAAAGACTTCCAGAGTTTAGCACCAAGATAAGAGAATGCTCTTCCACCATTGGTAGTCTTCTTGATTTTTGAGACATGAAGCAGTCCTGCATTAGTGAGTGGAAGTCCTACTCCGTGTGTGGAGGGGAAATCAGGAGAATAGGAAGTCTGGGCCGAGACCATGGTGTGCCTTTGGATTTATGCATTTGGTCTTGAACTGAATTTTCTTTGTAACAGAAGGCCAATGGGGGTGGATCAATTCTGGCAAGACGCAATCTCTGTGATCGAGGAGAAACAGGAGGCTAGCCACTGGATTTTGCACCGTTCATAGGTGAAGTAGAGTGTTGGGTTTGTGGAGAGAACCACGCCCACTGAATACAATTAAGAAGAGCAGCAAGGAATAGACAGTTTATTACATTCAAGTACAATGCATAAACCTGCAGCAACGCCCCTTTTAAACTTCACAAAGCAACCTAATCTCTGCCCCTGCACTGCATATACCAGACTTTTATGTAGTCTTTTGAGCTGATAAATAAGCTTATCACTATGTGCTAACTTGTCCTTGGAGGGCCTTCCAGTCATTAGAAAACAGCTTTTGCTGCTTCAGAGCGCAAACTCCAGTTAGTCCTTCTTCATTTTCCTGTGCACCTGCTAGATCCAGTCATATAACGCAAACCTTCAGTGGCGAGTCTCTGCTGTAACATTGAAGGTTACCTACTGCCTTCCTTCTATGCTTTAATCTTGTACTTTTCCTTCAGTTCACTATCCCAGGCAGATCTATCGATCTATCGATTTTTGTTAGCGAATCCGAAAATACATATCTGTGTTGTTTTTCATTTTCTTTCAATTTATTTTTACCACATTTCATTGAAAATAAATGTGGAGGGAGGCCCCCGCATTCCTCCTATTACCCCCCTCACCTTAATTAATACCCCACCTCAGCCCCATCTATAACTTTGATTAAATGTGCACAAATTAAATTACAAAAAATGGTTGTTTTGAGACTTACAGTATTCATCCTCGATATTTTTAAATGATACCTCCCAGCCAAATTCTCTATTGTTGTAGCTGGTGCTGACTCTCCGCGCCAAGGCTCTTAAGCAATGTCAGCACTTTTCATCGTGCAAGCAGACATTTTTATTTTTTTATTTTTTTTTATAACCAACACATCAAACATTACAACTTAGAGGACATTTACATTCAAGTCTACTGCAACATGGTCATACATCAAGCTTTGCGGTCCTCTCCCCCCCTCCCCTTTAACTCGAGCCCCTATTTCCATGCCGCCTGCCAGAATATCTCGTATTGCTCTCACGTCTCCTGCACGGTGTCCTCACAGGGAACTTTGGGGGTGCCTGCTAATGTGGTCACCAGTTGCCTCCATTCTATCAAGGGTCCCACTTCTTCCTCCCCCCCTGCTGATTGCTTCGTACCAAACTGTCGTTTCTGCGTCTGCCCATTTTAGGAGGTCTGCCCACCACTCCTCTATCCTGGGACGCTGGGCGGCCTTCCAGCACATTGCGATTCTCCGTTTGGCCAAAATGTAGGCAAGTCTTTCATTTTGCTAACGTGCTTCAGGTTACACGGTCTGGCGAACACCCCCAGCAAACATGCGCTTACTGATTCCACCTCCAATGCAATCCCTTTCTCCGTCAGGCGTAGCTTGATCTCTGTCCAGAATCTGCCCACCTCCGGGCAAGCCCTGCACATGTGTATCAGCCCTGCTTCCGCCTCCCCACACCGTGGGCAATTTTGCGCCGCTGGGTTCCCAAACCTGGCGATCCTACCAGGGGTCATATTTGCCCTTGGGTGACATATAGCTATATCTGCTGAAGCCTAGCGTTGCGAGACACCTTCTTGTGGTACCTCTGAACGCTGTCCCATTGCCCATCTAGTAGGGGTTCTCCCACCTCCTCCTCCCAGTCCCATCTCAATTGCAGCACCTCCTTACCCACCCTGGACATCAGTAGCTCGTATATGCGGGACACCACATGCCCACCCTACGAAATATCATACATTGTCTCAATAGCCATATCTGGTTGCTCATATAGCAGTTCCGCAGGCCATCTATCCAACACCCGTTTGATGACTCTAGTATGGGTAATGTGTTGGCCTATGTGCACCCTGGTATCATCCATCAGCCTACTGAAATCTTGTGCCTCACCCTCTTGCCATATATCAGCAAGGGCTACAAGTCCTGTTGATTCCCAGTATTTGCAGATCGCTATTGTCAATTGCGGGTCCTCCCCACATACCGCTACCAGCAGCACCTGCGGGGAACATGGGGTTGGAATTCCCACCAGCTGCCATGTTTTGTTCCAGATTTCCCAGCCCAGTGTTAAGAGGCTTGCCCTTCCCTGCATCTTAGTTCTCGGCAACCACACCACCTCCCTCAAGTAATAAGGGGCAGAGTCCTTGTACAAGAGCCTGGTCTCGGCGGACTCTTCCTCGGACAGCCATCTGGTCACGTACTGAAGCTGTCCTGCCAGATAGTATAGCTCAAAATTCGGTAAGTTTATGCCCCCTTTATCACTCAGGTTTTGTAGCTTCCATAAGGCCACCCTATTTCTGGTGTTGTGCCAGATGAAGCCCCTACATAGACTGTGGAGTTTCCCGAAAAACCGTCTAGGGAGCATACATGGAATATTCACAAAGAAGTGCAGCAGTCTCGGCAGGACCCCCATCTTGAGCAGCGCCACCCTACCCATCATGGCTAAGGGGAGCCTAGACCAGAACCCCATGCTGTTCTTAATACCTGCCACTGCCTGCTGCGTGTTGTTTTTGTGTTCATCCTCAACCGAATGGTATATGTCGATACCCAAGTACCTAAAAGTCCTAGTCTGCCAGGGTATCGGCAAGTGTTCCACTGGGACCATTCTGTATCTCCCCAAGCGGAACATGCTTGATTTCCCGGGGTTCACCACTATGCCCGAGAGGGTGGCATAATGTTCCATCACCTCCAAGACAAATTGCAAGTTTTCCTCTGGGAAGCGCAGGTATAACAGGATATCGTCCGCATACAACGAGGTGAGGTGCGTCCCACCTTTTGTGGGGATGCCAATCTCCCCATATTGTTGTCGGAGGCAGATTGCCAACAGCTCCAGAGCGAGGATGTACAACATGGGCGTCCAGGGGCAGCCCTGCCTCGTGCCCCTGCTGGGCTGCCACTTGTCCGAGATCACGGCGGCGGTTTTAACCCTGACGATTGGGGTGCTACAAATCAATCTAACCCACCTCAGGTACCCTGGCCCCATGCCACATTCCTTCAGCGCTGCCAGCAGCCACGGCCACCTCACCGAGTGGAACGCCTTATGGGCGTCCAATGAAACTATCGCCATTTCGCCTGGGTCTTTTTCTGTTTGCTCAATTATGTGGTGGAGTCTCCTATGATTGTCCATTATATTCCTGCCAGGTGCATACCCTGTTTGATCGGTGTGGACCAGTTTCCCTATGACGCGTTTAAGCCTATTTGCTAACGCGGCAGTAAGGATCTTGCTATCTTGGTTGAGCATGGACAAGGGTCGGTAGGATCCACAGTCCGAGCCTGGTTTGCCTGGTTTCAAGAATGGAATTATTACCGCCTCCCTAAGGGACTCCGGCAGCCTCCCTCGTTCATACGCCTCGTTTAACATGGCGAGCAGCGGGGGGAGCACCTCCTGCTTGTATATCTTGTAAAATTCACTCGGGAGCCCGTCTGACCCCGGGGCCTTAGACGTAGGTAGGTGCTGTACCACTGTCTCTAGTTCTTTAAGAGTGATTGGGGCATCTAGGTCCTCCCACTCCTGATCACCAAGTTTGGGCAGTCCTATGTCCTGCAGGGTTTCCTGAGTCTCTTGCTCCATATCCTCCCCTGTGTCCTCATATAAGCTCCTGTTGAATCTAAGAAATCCCTCGTTGACTCCTTCTTGGGTATCCCAGGTTTGGCTATCCTCATTCTTTACCTCCCTGATCACTGGGTGCAGTGTTTCGTTCTTGTATAGCCATGCCAGCAGCCTGCCCTGTTTATCTCCCCCTGCGTGTTGCCTCTCAATGTACTTTTTATACTTTACCTTGCAGAGCCTATCCCAGTGCCCACTGCGAGCCTGCTGGAGTAGGGCCACCCTTGCCGTATCTTCCTGTGAGGTACTCCCCGACTGTATTATTTCTTCCAGCTCCCTCTCTGTCTCCTGTAGCTCCAGCTCTATGCCCCCTTGGAGCCCTCTAGACTTCGATATGGCCGCACCCCTTACTACCACTTTGAACGCCTCCCATAGGGTACCCTCCGACTGCACACTGCCAGTGTTAATGTCCAAAAATTTGGTAATGGCCTCCCTTAGGTCCTCTCGGAATCCCGAGTCCTGCAAAGCCTCAGCTCTGAGTTTCCACGTCGGGATTCTCGCCCTGGGGGGCCGGTGCCTCCACTCCACCACCAGGGGGGAGTGGTCCGAAAGTACCCTGGCCTTATACTCCGAGCCTGTCATCTCACCAACTATTCCCGAGGACACAAACATATAGTCCAGTCTAGTATATAAGTTGTGGGGGGCCAAAAAGTGCGAGTACTGTCTGTCCCCTGGGTGCACCAGCCTCCATATGTCTTCCAGGTCAAAATCCTGCATGAGGGCCGTTAGTGCCTTCGCTGCAGGGGTGGGTCTCTCAAGTTTCTTATCAGACCTGTCCATCCTAGGGTCTATTGTGCATTTGAAGACGCCTCCCTAGATGGTAGCACTGCCCATTAGGGGGCTAATTTTATCATATAGGGCCCTGTAATAGGCCACTGTATCTTGATTGGGAGCATATGTGTTCACGATGCTGACCTCCCTATTCTCCAGCATCCCCCGCACCACTAGTATTCTCCCATCTGGGTCTGGCGTGGATTGAAGCAGCTGGAATGGTACATGAGGTGCTACCCACGTGACCACCCCCTTGCTACGCTGAGTGTGTAGCTCCTGTGGTGGGTTCCCTCCACTTTCTCATGACTAACTCTAATTTATTTATCCCTAGTAAGGTGGGTCTCCTGTAGTAAAGCTATATCGACTTTCAGCCTTCTCAGGTACATCATTACTTTATTCCTTTTCAGGTAGCTGTTGCGACCCCTTACATTCCAAGTTACAATCCGGAGACTATCCATAGCCATGCAAAGTGTGTACCGCCTCCCCCTTCCCCGGGTCACCGTTCCAGTCCCGGCCAGCATGAAATTGGGCTCGATCCCCACCCTCCCCCAGCTTGGGCTCTCCAACTAGCCCGCCCCCATCCCCTCACTAAACTATTCCCCACTGCACACTTCCCCTTCCCTCCCGCCCCCGAACCACACCCAAACTAATGCCCAGCTCCATCCCTGGATCTCAGGCTCTCCCCCGTTTGGTCCCCCCTCGAAATGCTGAGGTCGGAAACCCGGCAGGGTGTCACCAATATTTGGTGACCTAACTAATGTCCTAACTGTTAGGGTTAAGAGTGCTTCCTGCTTGTCTCCTGCTAGTTACCATGGAACAACGTGCATCTTCCATATCGCAACAAAATTTGTCTCCCCTAAGAATCGTCACATCTCCACACTGTATTATAATCAAGTCCCAGAGTCAGAATATGTACAGCACCTCGGTCCCGTGATCGGGCCTCAGTTGTCCGTATCATCCTTCTTCCGGCCGTCCGCTCCCTCTGGGCAATTTTGGCCATCCAACCATTCCATCGCATCCTCCGGACTCTCAAAAAACAGAGCTTTGGCTTTGTGGATCACTTTCAGTTTAGCTGGGTACATCAACATGTATCGCATCCCCGCCTCTCGCAATCTCCACTTCACTGTCCCATAGTTCAACCTCCGCCTCTGCACTTGAAGCATATAGTCAGGATATGCCGAGATGGTCGCGGACACCCTTTGTATGGTGCCCCCTTTCCTGAAGTATTCCAGTATCTTCTCCCTGTCCCGATAGTTCAAAATCTTGGCAATGATCGGCCTCGGGGGGGGGGGGTGGGTGGGGGTAATAGGAGGGGGTTTCCTCGTGAGCGCTCTGTGTGCTCGCTCCACCGCGAAGCCTTGCGTGAAGACCCCAGCTCCTATCTCCTGCAACAACATGTTTTCGACATAGTCCGTCGGGTTAGGGCCTTCTTCCCCCTCCGGAAGGCCCACTATGCGCACGTTGTTCCTTTGGGCACGCCCTTTGGCCTTCTCTGCTCTATTTTGTAGGTTGCTCACCTGCTGCTTCAGGATATGGATCTCCGAGGCGTGAGAGGTCTGGGCGGTCGTATTTATGGTCACTTCTTTCTCCAGCTCATCTGTGCGTTCCGCCATTTTCCGCACATCCAATCTGAGCAAGTTGACCTCCTCTTGCACTGCACCAATTTTAAGCTCCAGCGCTGCCTTAAGTTCGGCAGTGGATGCCTCTTTCTTGCTTTCCCACGTTGCCTTAAGGTCTGCAATTGCCTCCAGGATCTGCCGGTCGACACGTGTAGGAGTGATGTCCTCAGGTCTTTAGGTCTCGCCCCCTGCGCCTGTTGCGGGGTCTTGGTGAAGTCTTCCATTGTGGGCTGCTTCGCCTTGGATTTGAGAAGTTTGTATGCCATCCTGCTGTCTGGCATTCCCCAGTTTCAGGCGAGGTCTGCTGGCTCCTAGCCACGGTGCCGTAGATCAGAAAGGCCCGCAATCTCACTGGCCAGCCGCCGGGCTAGCCGTATATTGGGGGCCCGCTGTTGGCCTCTGCTGCCTTCCAGTCTCGGGCAGATGCTACCGCCTTATGTACAACCACTTTCAGGGCTTTTTGGGAGTATCTTGTGTCTACTGCGTCAGGTCCACAGAGCGCTTGTGCGCCACCGGGTCTGTGGCGCGCACGTGCACTCCCGTTTTCACTGGCCGCCTGTATCAGCAACAGATGCGTCCACTCCTCTGTGGTCCGCAGCAGCACAGCTCGGGCTCTTCACGTTGTCATTTGGGCCGCTGTCCCGGCCGACAAGGTACGCTCCCCCTTGAGCCGCACAGCGAGCCCTCCTTCTCAGTCCTCCCGTTCCTTTGTTCGGCGAGCTCGCGTGGCCGCCATCTTTGATTCCGAGCGCCATCCTCCACCGTCAGCACAATTTCCGCGGTAGCCACTCTAATACTTGATGAATTTTGAGCAGAGTGCCGTCATTCGATGCAGCTAGCGTTCCCACCGACTTTGGTCTGTCTCTGGTAGCGAATATTGGGGATTAAGGTGCCCATGCACTCAAGGATCATTCCGGATCAGCAGGAGACGGTCAGAAAGCGCGTCTTACGCCATGGCCGCCTAGCCACGACCCCCTCGTGCAAGCAGACTTATTTTCTGAGGTCTCATAATATTGTCTATTAGTGTCTCAATCCATCTGCATTGTACACCAGGGCCCAAAAGGCACACATCCCTGATCTGTTATTTGCCAATAAAAGAGGCGACACAGAGGGGATGAATAATGCCTGATGCAAGGTAAGCCCAGCCTTGATTCCCAATACACGAAATGCTGGAGGGAAACAGGATAAACAAGCAAGATCACACTCAAGTTCTCCAACTTTTCAATAGATTACAACAGTTTATGAAGTGCTGATTTGTCACTGCTGATATCATGATGACAAACAAGTTGCAAAACCTATCTCTAACATTCATTGGTTCACACAATTAAGCTACATATATTTGACTAGTCTTCATTTGAGTGCCCCTATATAAAAACTCCACCGTGGGGGCCACCCACTTTAAATAACACATGTGCTACATCACCATTCGTAAGCATCATTGGTTGGCGCTAATCTGGGGTAAGCATGGGCCTTCATTGGTTGGCAGGCAGTATAGTTCAACCTAGGACATTGATATGGTGTGATAAAATATGGGTTTTAAAATGGGGGCAGAGAGATCAGTGTGCCATTGTTATTTCCAATTAAACAACAGCTCTCATTATTCCAGTGCCATGTCTGCAAAAATCCAAGGTTGTCCTTGCAGATTTCTCTGTAAGGCACCCCCTTGAGAGTGTATTATATAATTATTGGCCCCTTACTAACAGCTGCTTTAAAGCAAGTGCTAGTAGACTGTGTTTCCATTTTCATTTATTTGGATTTGAGCTATCTCTGCTCGCCTGGCTGAATACTTCAGGCATCTATTATTGCATCAGAAGGTTTTATTTGGTCGTGCATACTCATGTGTGCACCTGGACATCAAAAGAATGCCTGCCTTGTGCTGCAGCGAATAACATTTAATGATCAAGCACTCGTCAGCCTGTGATCAGTTTCTGTCTTTGTCGCTCCTGTGAAATTCTTCCCTCCTACAACTGGCTGTATCACGTGCACTCTTCATGCTGACATTTTACTGCTGTATTTTACTGGGATTTAATGCATTTTCTGCCATTCGTTGTTTCCCCTGTAAATGTATGCTGCATCTATCCCTGCATGCATTTTAATCTGTTCCTAGCAATGTAGTGAGCCCCTCACCTTTGTTTGCTCCAACCTGGCTCCCCCCTATCCTGGTGTCAACACCTTGCTCTGTTTTCATCTAGTTTTAGTTCCTACACTAATGCCATTTAAACTATTTCTTCATGGACGTTACCTATGCATTGTGTTAGATTTCAGCATGCAATGTAAAAGGCCACGGTCCGGCATACTGCGTACAATAATGGCGCGATTCAATGAAACACAGAGATGTCGATGTGGCGTTTTATCTTCAATTTAATAAAGCAGTAGCTGACACTTTGGTGGTAGCCCCGCCTCTTCCATAGCACGTGGGGCGCAGCCCACCAACAATCAAAGGAGTAGAAAGGAGACTCAGCTCCTTTTTTTAACTAGACAACAATAGAAAGGGGACATGACATCTCCCCTTTGCCTAAACATTTAACTGGGAGTACTTAGTTAATCTCTTCTACCCAGCGACTCGGTTTGCGTATTGTTCTTCGTGATGGACTGCGTGGGAGCAGGGTCACAGGTGGACCAGTGCTGTCACTGTTGCTGTCATCTGCGTCTCTGTCCTCTTATCTGTAGTCAGAGTCTATGTTGGAAGACTCATCTGTCATCTCTACACTAGTGTCCACAGGTTCTTGATTTCTGTCAAGAGTTTTAAAGAACAAGGAGTTTCGGTGATGTTTCCTTGAGGGCTGGCTGCCCTGATCATGGATCCATGTATGTGGGTTACAGTCAGGGGCTCTGTCTTGAACGCTAGGGTGTCTTTGGTGCTTTGGCTTTGTCTGACCAGGTATTCTCAGTGGTGTGCTTACAGATGCAAAGTCTTGAATGTAGCACGTGTAGTAGCTAGCCATTCCTATAAACGAGCGAACTGCCGATGGTGATGTGGGGGTGGGAGCTACTACCAGTGATCCGGTTGTAGGCCGTTGCTGGAGAAAATGTGTCCGAAGAACTTTAGGGTGGATTTGCTGATCTCGCATTTGTCCAGGTTGAGTGTGAGTTGTGCATCTTCAAGTGCCATACATACTCGTCTGAGGGTGTCATGTGCTTCTTGAGTGGTGCCAAAGATTAAAATGTCATCGCTATAATTTAGGCAATTGGGAATATTCTTGATTACCTGATGAATTGCGTTTTGGAAGATTTTGGCAGCGGATTACACTCCAAAGCTAAGTCTTTTATATCTGAAAAGGCCCATATGGGTCGAACATGTTGTGATATATCTTGATGATGGGTGTAGCTCAAGCTGGTGGTAACCTTTGTTTAGGTCCAGTTTAGAAAACACATTTGATCCATGGAGTAAGTGCATCATATCTGTCATTCTTGGGGCGAGCTGATGCTTTCTTTCAATGGCCACATTTGGGACTCTCATGTCCACACAGATGCGAATGCTGGAATTGTTGTCCTTTTTTGGCACGGGCACGATCAGGGATACCCATGGTGTTGGTCCAGGTGCTGGTTGTATGATGTCTTGTTGTAGCAAAGACTTGCCTCTGGATGTTGAGGGGAATGCCCCTGTAGTGTTGAGCTTTAGGCGGCATGTGTGGATTTATGTGGAGTTTGACTTGTTTGCCTTTTAATTTCCCCAGACCTGTGAAAAGGGCTGGAAACATTTTGTGTATCATGTACTTTGGGCTGGTGGTGTACACAGACATGATTTGATACATGATGTGGATGAGGCCCATCTGTATGGCCGACTTAAAGCTTAATATGCTGCCTCCTGGAACTTCTCCTTTGATGATGTTGATTTTTACTTTCTGGTATTTGTCTTTATATTGGCACGTTGCAGTGAACATGCCCTGACAGTTTAATGGTTTGCTCGATCCATACGGGTATATTAGTGTGTCGGCTTGTTTTAAGTCTTTCTTTGTGATGAGCGACCAGTATACAGCATCGTTGATTACAATTGCGATGGCACCTGTGTCAATTAGAAATTCTTGGTTTTGTCCATTTAGATGAAGCAATAATGTCGGGCTGAGTTGTTTCCGATGGCGTGTACGTAGCCTCTCTTGCATTCTCCGCTGGATGATGATGATTGTGATCTGTGTCTGTTACGCTCACCTGGCTCCCACAGGGGCGTCGATCGGACCCGGACAGCTGCGACCTCTCCCAACGTGAAGCGTAGTGCATAGATGACAGACTGGACTGGACCGCCTAATCTCGTCTGCTTGACCCGTAGAAGTATTCTCCTGCAAGTGGAGAAAGGGATTTAGCCACCCGTGGATTCTAGTAATGGCACCCCACTGTTCTCCCCACTAATCACCACCGATATTCACTTTCAGTAAGCTCACCTTATGTTTTTAAATGATGAGCTCTGCATCCTGCGTGGAATGCAGGGCACGTAGATACCAGTTACTTCACTGGTTTGAAGGCGTTGGAAGAGTTCCGGATGAATATTGACTCCGAGGTTCTAGGCGAGAACCCGTAAGTATAAAGTTCAAAGAGTTCAATATGTCCGATGTTCACCCTTGTACATTCCTTTCTTGTTTTGCAGCTGGATCCAAGGGAAGATTGTCTTGTGGCAGCTGATGGTGTTCAGGTAAGAGTCTGTATTACCCAACACTGTCTGGTAAAAGATGCGTGTATTTAAATTGCTGGTTTCGCTCTCCTTACAGGTGCGGCGTAAGAAGTTGCGGTTTGTTACAGAATAATGCCTCCAGTTGTTAATCAGGTAAGTCTATGGTGGAGAGGTTGTATTTGTTGGCTCTCTCGGCTCACCTTATGTTTCTTTTGTCCCCTAGATGGTGGAATTTGGCGAAGAAAATGATGGAGGCTGCGCCGGATCGAAAAATGCTGTGAGGACTGGTGAGTATGGCGCGGTGCTGCAGCTGGCAATGCGACGCGTGAAGAATAATGTCCTTTTCAAGTTCGAAGACGTGATGGATCCGGAATTCAGGTAAGGATTGTAATAATATCTGTATTCTAACCTTTCCTTCTTCTTTCTTCTATTGCTAGGAGCTCTGGATTCGAGACGGGCGTGGCTGAAGACTGGATGCTGACTGCAGGCACAGTGAGCGTTACGCTGCTGGATGCAGAATAACGTGAAGCATGTGCTGCTGTTCGGCGTGGTTTAAATATCCTCCAAAGTAGTTCCAGGTAAGAAGTCCCTAGAACCACACCCAAGTAAAAAATAGTCCCTGTAGTAAAATAATCCCATCCAGGCCTCACGTTGGCTTGGATTCATTTGCAGCATGGTCTGCATGAGGTAAGTAAAGTCTATGAGCCTGGCGCCTATGGCGCCAGGACTGATTTCTATTATGAGCCTGGCGCCTAAGGCGCCAGGACTGAACCCAGACAGCCCCCTGCCGGGGCTGCTGGGGTTTTATTAAATATCTGGATGCCTGCTCCCGGGGCTGATGGGCTTGATCTGGATGCCCGGGGGTAGGCATCATGACAGCACTCCCCCCCAAGGCCCCTCCTAAAGTTGCTCTTCCCCTTGGTCCTGGTTTGTCTGGGAAGTTCCGATGGAATTTCTTCACCAACCGAGGTGCATGAATGTGGTCACTAGGCTCCCATGACCTTTCTTGTGGTCCGTAACCCTTCCAGTCAATTAAATAAAAAAGTCTTCATTTAACCATCTTAGAGTCCAGGATATTTTTTACCTCGAATTCAGGTTCTCCATCTATTAGGATGGGGTCAGGTGGTTTGGTTAATCTTGTCCCAGGTTGAACTGGTTTTAGAAGTGAAACATGAAAGACAGGATGAATCCGCATATTAGAGTGTAATTCCAATTTGAGGGCCACCGGGTTGATAATGGCCTTAATGGTGAAAGGTCCCAAATATCTAGGATTGAAAGTTCGAGTTCCCTTTAGAGGTATATGTTTTGTAGCCAGCCAAACCTGATCTCCAATCTGGTATTGTGGAGTTTCACTTCTATGTCGATCAGCATTTTTCTTGTATTTCTCCTTTGCTTGTTTCAAGTGTTCTATTGCTTCCTTAAAGGCTTGTGTAATAGTAGAGTGCAGATGAGTCACTGCCGGCATTTCTAAGTTTTGAGGCGAATCGAGTTCTGAGGTTCGAGGATGCTGTCCATATATGGTATAAAAGGGGCTTTGTCCGGTTCCTAAATGTACAGAGTTATTTTATGCGTATTCAGAAATCCATAAATATCTTTCCAATTGCTTTCGGTTTGGTGTAGCATACAACGTAGGTATTGTTCAAGAGTCTGGTTGGTCCTCTCCGTCTGACCATCAGTTTGGGGGTGGTGACTGGTTGATAGCCTTACGTCGATTTGCGCCAATTGACAGCATTTCTTCTAAAATTGCGAAATGAATTGACTACCTCGGTCAGAGACCAATACGGAAGGAAATCCATGGATTCGAACAATGTTTTCGAGAAATTCCTTGGCCAAAATCGAAGCGCAAGGTAATCCTTTTAAAGGAATAAAGTGGGCCATTTTGGAAAAAAGATCCGCAATAACTAGAATGGTGTTAAATCCATTACATGGAGGTAGATCTGTAATGAAGTCTAAAGACAAGGTGTGCCATGGTGTAGGTGGAATATCCAAAGGTTGTAAAAGGCCAGCTGTTTTTTTCTTCTGACTTTTGTTTTGGGCGCAGATACCACAAGACATCACAAATGACTTTACGTCCTTTCGCCAGGTGGGCCACCAGAATTGTCTTTTAATTTTAGCTTCAGTTTTTGCGATACCTAGGTGTCCTTCCATAAGGGCGTCATGATAATTGGAGATGACTAGTTCTTGTAGTTCCTTGTGTGGTAGAAATAGACGTCCTTGATAGTAAGGTAGGTCATTGATGACTGAATAATCTTGGCCTTTCTTTACCCAGTCCTGCAGGGCTGCTGGATCGAAAAGTTGTTGGATTTTTAAATGAATGTCTTCTAGAGTCTGTAGAGTAGTTATGCCAAGAATTCTTTGTTCTGAAATTATAGGCACCGGTTCCAGGTTCGAATATACTTCTCCCATCCCCATTCGGGATAAGGCATCTGCCTTGCCGTTTTTACAACCTGGTCGATAAGTGATCACGAAATCAAATTCGGCAAAGAATAATTCCCACCGAAGTTGACGCGATGATTGGGCCTTGGCTGTTTTCAAATACTGCAGATTCCTGTGATCGGTGATTACAGTGATGGTATGCCTGGCACCGAAAAGATAATGCCGCCAAGCCTTGAAGGCGGACTTGATGGCTAATAACTCCTTATCAGTAACTGCATAGTTTAATTCGGGTGCTGAGAACTTTCTTGACCAGAATGCTACTGGATGAAGTTGACCGGTTTCGGGATCCTTCTGGGACAGGGCAACTCCCATGGCTAATGGCTAAACTGGATGCATCGGTTTCAACTACGTATGGAAGCTCAGGGCGTGGATGCTTTAAGACAGGTGCAGACGTGAATTACGATTTTAGATCTTGGAAAGCTCTTTCAGCCTCTTTAGTCCACAAAAAACGTTTGTTTTTTCGCAAAAGTGCTGTGATGGGGTGTACAATATGTGAGAATTCAGGAATAAATCTGCGATAGAAATTAGCAAATCCAAGCATGCTTTGTACCCCTTTAACTGAACTGGGTGATGGCCACTTGAGGATTGCGTCCACCTTTCGAGAGTCCATTAGAACTCCTTTTGGAGTCAGGATAAATCCCAGAATTCGACTTCTGTAGAATGAAAAACACATTTCTCCAATTTTGCGTATAACTTGTGCTGGCGTAGTTTCTCAAGGACTGCACGAACGTGCTTCACATGGTCTGATTCTGAGGAGGAGTACACTAGAATATTGTCTATGTATACGACAACACAGACGTCAATGAGTTCACAAAGGACATCGTTCATAAAATACTGGAAGGCTGCTGGTGCATTGCACAACCCGAAGGGCATCACCTGGTATTCGAATAACCCGTACTTGGTGCGAAAGGCAGTCTTCCATTCATCGCCTTTCTTTACACGTACCAGATGATATGCCCCTCGGAGGTCTAACTTAGTGTAGATACAAGCATCCTTTACTTGGTCTAGTAATTCGGGGATCAGAGGCAAAGGGTATCGGTTTTTTACCGTAATCTGATTTAATGCGCGGTAGTCTATGCACGTTCTAAGGTCACCTTCCTTTTTAGGCACGAAGAATAGAGCTGAGGATGCAGGAGATTTGGATGGACGAATGAAGCCATTAGCAAGGTATTGGTCCAGATATTGTCGTAGGTGAAGATTTTCGAGTTCCGTAAGGGCGTAGATTCTACTGCATGGAGGTTGTGTACCGGGTACTAGGTCGATTTGACAATCGTATGATCTGTGAGGTGGTAAGGTATTTGCCTGTTATTTTTGAAAAACATCCTGAAATTCTTGATATTACAGAGGTAACTGCACAACTGGATTAGTGACGGTGGTCGGGCTTTTGTTCAAGGTTTTTTCCGAGTAACAGGTGTGTGCACAATCTGGGAAGGTCACTCTCTTCTCTCGCCAATCAATACAAGGATTATGTGTTTCCAACCATGGCATTCCCAGAATTATTTGGAATTGCGGGGCCTTGATTAAATCAAACACAATAGTTTCTTGATGCCCATCTTGACCCAACAGTGTCAGCTCAGTAGTGGAATGTGTTACAGGCCCAGAGGCAATTTCAGTTCCATAGACTGTGGTGATGACATCCGAAGCGGTCTTTTTGCAAAGGGGTAGATTCATCCTTGAGGCCAATTCGTGGTCCATGTAGTTTCCTACGGCCCCGCTATCAATGTATGCCCTTACTGCGTGCATACGTGATGGCTGCCTTGGATCAATTAGGACCATTGGTGTAATTAGGTGGGAGGTATGAGTGTCCTTCTTTAAGCTCGACAAGCGGACCTCTACGCTTGTCGGGCGTGGTCGTTTCCCGAATCAGGCTCTATTTGACTTTTGTCAGCAACTCCTACTACGTTCTTGGGTGGTTTTATAGGGAAACCCCGTAGAAAATGTCCTGCGGTTCCACAGTACAGACACAATTGCATCTGCCGTCTCTTTTCTCTTTCCTTTTGAGTTAAGGGTCCTTTAACCCCCCGATCTGCATAGGTTCTGATGCATCTGTTCCTTTGGGGGTAACATTGGGTTTAACCCATACCCGACTCTCGAACTTGCTTGATCAGCCTTTCTATTCTGAAGTCGGTGGTCTAACTGGACCACTAAGTCTATATATTCTGCGCAATCCTGAGGTGGGTTCACAACTTGAGCCAAAACATCTTTGAGTTCTCCCCGAAGCCCACGATGAAATAATGTAATTCGTTTCTCCTCAGGCCATCCGGTTACCACCACCAACCTATTGAAGGTTGCAATATATGTTAGCAGATCCTGATTACCCTGTCGTAGGGATAAAAGTTTGTTATCCAGGGCATGTCCCTGTGAATGTCTGGCGAATAGTCTTTCCATGCTTCTTTGAAAACCCTGAAAATCCCGAAGAAGAGGGTCATCCTGGTTGACTAGTGGAATTGACCAGTCTGCTGCGCTGCCACTAAGATATGATAGTACAAAGGCTACTTTGGCTTTGTCATTTGGAAAAGCTCCAGGTCTGCATAAAAAGTGCAAGCGGCATTGATTAATAAACACTGCGAACCTTTTTGGGTCCCCAGCAAAGCGTTCGGGTGGAGCTAAAGGAAAAGCCCCTGGTAGGATTACTTGCACAGGATTGCTCGATGAAACAGGAGCTGGGTTTCCCCCGAGTCCAGGTAGGGGTGTTTGCCCAGCTTGATTTTGCAGCAGTTGTCTAGCAAGATCATCTGTGCATTCCTTTGACACAATCAGTTCTCTCCTGAGGGCATTAGTCTCTTGGCGCGCAGAGTGCACTTCCGCCCTAAGTTCCCCTAATAATTGGGCTAGTTGGTCTGTTTCGGAGGTTTCCATAACGCCCGGGTGGGGATTTGTAGATAGGCTTCACGTTCTGTTACGCTCACCTGGCTCCCACAGGGGTGTCGATCGGACCCAGATAGCTGCGACCTCCTCCAACGTAAAGCGTAGTGCAGAGATGACAGACTGGACCGCCTAATCTCGTCTGCTGACCCGTAGAAGTATTTTCCTGCAAGTAGAGAAAGGGATTTAGCCACCCGTGGATTCTAGTAATGGCACCCCACTGTTCCCCCCACTAATCGCCACCGATATTCACTTTCAGTAAGCTCACCTTCTGTTTTTAAATGATGAGCTCTCCATCCTGCGTGGAATGCAGGGGCGCATAGATACCAGTTACTTCACTGGTTTGAAGGCGTTGGAAGAGTTCCGGATGAATATTGACTCCGAGGTTCCAAGCGAGAACCCGTAAGTATAAAGTTCAAAGAGTTCAATATGTCCGATGTTCACTCTTGTACATTCCTTTCTTGTGTTGCAGCTGGATCCAAGGGAAGATTGTCTCGTGGCAGCTGATGGTCTTCAAGTAAGAGTCTGTATTACCCAACACTGTCCGGTAAAAGATGCGTGTATTTAAATTGCTGGTTTCTCTCTCCTTACAGGTACGGCGTAAGAAGTTGGGGTTTGTTACAGAATAATGCCTCCGGTTGTTAATCAGGTAAGTCTATGGTGGAGAGGTTATATTTGTTGGCTCTCTCGTCTCACCTTATGTTTCTTTTGTCCCCTAGATGGTGGAATTCGGCGAAGAAAATGATGAAGGCTGCGCCAGATCGAAAAATGCTGTGAGGACGGGTGAGTATGTCGCGGCGCTGCAGCTGGTGATGCGACGCGTGAAGAATAATGTCCTTTTCAAGTTCGAAGACGTGATGGATCCGGAATTCAGGTAAGGATTGAAATAATATCTGTATTCTAACCTTTCCTTCTTCTTTCTTCTATTGCTAGGAGCTTTGGATTCGAGACGGGCGTGGCTGAAGACTGGATGCTGACTGCAGGCACGGTGAGCGTTACGCTGCTGGATGCAGAATAACGCGAAGCATGTGCTGCTGTTAGGGCGTGGTTTAAATAGCCTCCAAAGTAGTTCTAGGTAAGAAGTCCCTAGAACGACTCCTGAGTAAAAAATAGTCCCTGTAGTAAAATAGTCCCATCCAGCCCTCACGTTGGCTTGGATTCATTTGCAGTATGGTCTGCATGAGGTAAGTAAAGTCTATGAGCCTGAGTCCTGTCTAAGGCGCCTAAGGCGCCAGGACTGAACCCAGACAGCCCCCAGTGGGGGCTGCTGGGGTTTTATTAAATATCTGGATGCCTGCTCCCGGGGCTGATGGGCTTGATCCGGATGCCTGGGGGTAGGCATCATGACAGCGTCTCCCTTGAGGTGACTCCTTTAAGTATCTGATCTTTTGTCTCGATTTTCTTCGTTGCGAATCATGTCTGTTTCTATGGCGGCTGAGGCTGTCTCTCCTTTCATCGCGTCGTCTGGTGGAGTGTGACTGTTCTCGTAATGAACTGTGTGATTGATGCCTGCTGGCAGTGGAAACTTGTCTCGTGCTATGGCGCGGGCTTTCCCGCCTTGAATATCGTCCATCTTGTCTCCAGGTTTCTTTGCTGGAATCCGTTGATTGGAAGAACTTAATGTTTCTACAGACAGATTAGAAATGGTTTTCACCACCGCATTTGTCGCATTGATGCCCTATCGCAGGACACAAGCCTACGTGCGGGAATTTAAATCCACACCTGTAGCATTTCTTTTGTTCAGCAGTGTCCGTAGTGGTGCTAATGGGGCACACCATGGCCATCGAGTTAGACTGCGTGATTTTGATGTTGCCCAGGGATTCTGTCTGCAGTGCTAGTGCTGAATGCACTCTTGCTAACTGAAGAATTTCGTCAAGTGTCCTGGTTTTTTGGAGAAGTTTTTTGCACAAATCTGGTGATTCACATCCAGCAATGACTTGCGATTTGAGAGTTTGGTCAGTTGAATATTTGTCAATATCACAGTATTTGCTTCTTTTCCTTAACCTCATAATGAAATCGTCCATGTTTTCACCATTTTCCTGCGTAGTCTTGTGGAAAATGTCTTTCATAGTCACATTTCTCAGTGGTGCAAAGTAGGTGTTTAATGAGTCAGTTATTCCTTGGAATGCGACTGTGTTGGATTCTGGCATTTCAAATACAATATCACGTACTGTTGGACCCATTGAGTCCAATAATATGGCGCGCAGTCTGTGTTCTTCCCTCACCCCCACTGTGTCAATATAGATGTGAAGTTCTTTTAGCCATCTGGTCCATCTGGGGGCCAGGCTGTTAGTGCCTGACATGTCAAAGTGAGGCATGGCTGTAATTTCAGAGATTCAGTGTCTTAGCCTCATAATTAAATTGTCCATGTTTTCACCATTTTCCTGCGTAGTCTTGTGGAAAATGTCTTTCATAGTCGGCATTTCTCAGTGGTACAAAGTAGGTGTTTAATGAGTCAGTTATTCCTTGGAATGAGTCTGTGTTGGATTCTGGCATTTCACATACAATATCACGTACTGTTGGACCCATTGAGTCCAATAATATGGCGCGCAGTCTGTGTTCTTCCCTCATCCCCGCTGCGTCAATATAGATGTGAAGTTCTTTTAGCCATCTGGTCCATCTGGGGTCCAGGCTGTTAGTGCCTGACATGTCAAAGTGAAGCATGGCTTGTAATTTCAGAGATTCAGTGCCTCCCTCGTCTCTTGGAATGCTGTGACGTGGTGTGGAGCTAGACTTTGGGCTCTGCAACCCGCTGTCAGCGTTGGTTTCAAACATGATGCGATATATGCGCACGGTTTTCAGAGGAAAAGTAACAGTGCAACAGCGTGCAATCAGGTGGAGCGCAGCAGTTAAATGATGCAGGAACTTACTGTGGCAGGTTGTTGTCAGTGTAAATGTCGGGGGGAATGCTGTGGCGTGGTGTGGAGCTAGACTTTGGGCTCTGCAACCCGCTGTCAGCGTTGCTTTCAGACATGATGCGATATATGCGCACGGTTTTCAGAGGAAAAGTAACAGTGCAACAGCATGCAATCAGGTGGAGCGCAGCAGTTAAATGATGCAGGAACTTACTGTGGCAGGTTGTTGTCAGTGTAAATGTCGGGACGCTGTCAGGATCATGCTGGTGAATTTATAGCACATTAAATATGTCCATTGTAGAATATGTGCATCATATTTGCCTCTGGGTGCCTGTAGTGGTTTCAGCCGGTTAAAGGCGTTTGTTTCCCCGTGGTGTAGTGCAGTGATTTCCTTATTTCTTCTGATTGTTAGATTTCAGCATGCAATGGAAAAGGCCACGGCCCGGTATACCACGTACAATAATAGCGCGATTTAATGAAACACGGAGACGTGGATGTGGCGTCATATCTTCAATTTAATAAAGCAGTAACTGACTCTTTGGCAGTAGCCCCGCCTCTTCCATAACACGTGGGGCGCAGCCCACCAACAATCAAAGGAGTGGAAAGGAGACTCAGCTCCTTTGTTTTACCTAGACAACAATAGAAAGGGGACATGACACACTGCTTATTTAAATGTGCTAAAACATGGATTCTGCTTCAGCACATATTTTCTCTTCACCTTTATATTTCTGGAATGGATTAAGCCTGTCTCAGCCTGTATTGCTTTTCATCTGCTCAGTACTGACGAGTACTGGGGGCATAAGTTAGTTGGGTGGTACTTACGTGTTTATCTGTACCCTTACAATGTTTTAGTCTCCATGTCAAACAGGGAAGAAGATATATAAAACAAAACAATACATTTACATTTCAACAGTCTCCTGTTTCTCTTTCTGCACAACCATCTTTATTGAAAAAAAATCAGGCTTTGTATGCCCTCTTACATGATATTGGTTTCATGCAAACCTGGTCAACACGGACTGACTTGTATTGATCCCTTATTACAATCCCTAGACATTAATCTTCATTGGGGCATCAATCTCCATTCGTGTTTAGGTGTCATTTTCAGCATTCTCAACATGAAAATGGAAAACTCGATTTTATTTGTGTCAAGCAGCAGTATTCACAATAACTGAATCTTTATTTGAAGAATATCTGCAATAGCAATCCACCACAATAACCCAGCTTTGTGAATAATAGGACCATGATAGCTCAGAAGGAATGAAAGGAATGAAAAGGTTTATTTCTAATACCTTCATAGCGTTATACATTGTACTGGAAGGAGTGCACAATGGGCAGACCGGTAATTCTGACGCGCGCAGACAGGGAAACACCAGCTCCCGAACCTAGAAGTGATGACGATTCGGGAGGATACATTTTTGAGTCCCACAGCTTTCAAGCCAATCCATTATACCAAAATTGAAGACAACAGACTCCTGGTTTTGCAGGTCTTGCTTTGTTACAATAACTCATTTTCTTTAGAAGTACCAGCCTTGGTGGCTTCAGACGCAGTTGGATATTTATGGATCACATCTGGGACAAAGGGATGGGCATTCGTTGTATCAAAATATCTGTTGCCTTATATGTTGAACGAGTGGATGGAAAACCGTTGGATGGCAGGCCAATTACACACAATACATCAGATCTCAAGATGCAGATTGCCCAACATCAGGAAACGTTAACATTTGATATTATAAGATCCACCCATTTCCCTCTCATTTTGGGAATTCCTAGGTTGGCAAGACACAATCCGTATATTCATTTGGCGGCTTATATACTTTCTTTGGGTCCAGAGTTTTGCTGTTCCTTTTGTCAATTGTCAGCTTCTTCTCCTCCAGTTCAAAGCTTACCACATACACTGTCGAGAACTAACACCATTGCCTTGTTGTGTGCCATTCAACAAAAATATAAAGCTTACAAGAACTTTTTTCGGAAAGAAACAATGAAGTCCTTTCCTCTGCACAGGCCTGATGGCTGTTATATCAACTTGCCTGAGACAACGGCACCCTTCAGATGGATATTTATTCTGTCACATTCAGAAAAAGCTGTTCTTAATAATATCTCACAGAAAACCTGTAAAATGGCCTGATTTGTGAGTCTACATGGTCCGCAGGGGCCTCCTTACAGCTCAAATGGAGGACTCCTTCTACTATTAAAGAAGTTCAGTGATTCTTGGTGTTGGCGAATTTCTGTTCCGGATTCTCATTTCCGGATTCTCAAAACGTGTTCTACCACTGACCAATCTATTGAAGAAAGACCAAAAGTTCGAATGGACTGAAAAAACACAAAAAGCCTTTGAGTCCTTAAAAAAGGCATTTACATCGGCTCACATCCTGCTCAACCTGATACCACCAAACCATTTATCCTCGCGTCTGATGCTTCTGATAATACCATGGGAGCAGTTTTAAAACAAATTCAAGCAGATCAGGTGGAGCATCCAGTTTTGTTCGTCTCCAAAACTCTGTCGGATTCAGAAAGGAACTATACAGTTTTGGAAAAAGAGCTCTTAGCCATTAAGTTGGCATGCACTGAATAGCGTCACCTCTTACTAGGAGCATTTCAAGCAACAGAGATCAGAACGGATCATCGTACCCTGCAAATGTTACAAACCTTTCACTTTAGAAACAGCAGACAGGCCAGTTGGGCTCATTTTCTTTATCACTACAACTTCTTTCTGACGTACATTCCTGGATCAAAGAACCTACTTGCTGACATGCTATGGTATGGACACCTTTGACAACACTAAAACCTATGAGAAACTTTTGCATACATCTTTTCGTAATGGTCATAAATAAGTTCCTTAACAAGATAAAGAATGCATTGGATAAATCACCTTTTAGTTCCAACTTTCTCAAAAACGGGAAGTTGAGTTGGTGTGAAGGTATGTACTTCCTTGGAAACAGGCTCTATATATCTCAGGTTACACTGCAAAAAGGGCCTATATCACAATGTCATGATTCAGCGGTTGCAGGTCATCAAGGTATATGTGCCACTACAGATTTATTAAGTCATCAGTTCTGGTGACCTTGTCTCAAACAAGAAGTTCTTCAACATGTTTCCACCTGCGACATCTGTGCTCAGCAAAATAACACAAAAACAGAACGCTCTGGTTGTCTATTACAACCTGAGACACCACAATGACCTTGGCAAAAGATTGCTACCGATTTTATCGCAACCTTACCAGAGTCTAACAATTGACATTGGAGCAGACATTGATTTTTCATTCTCTGTGATAAAAGAAAAGATCACATGTTAGTGTAGGTAGTTTGTAATGAGTTATTGCATTGCATAGTAGACATTTCTGTACTTTGTTGACCCTCAGAGTTAGTACTTTACAAGCACTATGCTTCAAACCAGTGTACTGTGCAATTTGCTCAGGTCCTGTGTTTGTTCATAATATCATTGGGTCTGTGGGAAAAAATATCCATGCAGCATTAAAAAAAAATGTTCTACGTTATATTACAATAATCTTTGGTGGTTGATTTCAGTAGGAGGAATTGATAGGTGTATGGTTTTTGGTTTGGAAGTGGTGGTACTATTGTTGCAATTAGATACCAGTTGGCATATTCTAATTGTTTATTTCTTGTTGCATTTTAGCAGTATTTATTTATCTGTTTGGTTGTTGCAGAATTTTGGGGCAGTTAGACACCTTTTGGCGTATTCTAAATGTTTATTTCTTGTTGCATTTTAGCAGTATTTATTTATCTGTTTGGTTGTTGCAGAATTTTGGGGCATTTAGATACCTTTTGGCGTATTCTAACTGTTTATTTCTTGTTGCATTTTAGCAGTATTTATTTATCTGTTTGGTTGTTGCAGAATTTTGGGGCAGTTAGATACCTGTTGCCGTATTCTAACTGTTTATTTCTTGTTGCATTTTAGCAGTATTCATTTATCTGTTTGGTTGTTGCTGAATTTTGGGGCAGTTGGATACCTGTTGCCGTATTCTAACTGTTGATAGTTTTGAAGTTGTTGAGGGTATTTTTATACGTAATAAGCGTTGCAGGATTTCTTTAGAAAAATGTATATTGCAGTTTTCTGGTTGTAGTAAGATACCAGTTGGCGTATTGTAACTGTTTGCAGTTTTTCACTGTTAGATAGCTGTTGTCTTATTCTATTAGTTTATGGATTTAAAGGTTATTGAGGACATTTTGGTAGATGTTTATACTTGGATTAGTGAATGCATTTTGGTTTTAAGAATATTAAGTAAGCGTTTACAAGATTTGCTGGTAATCTCTGTTTTAGAGAAATGGAAGTATCATTATATTCGAACCATCCACATTTCTTTGTTATTTATGCAGTGTAGTGACCTGAATTGGTTGTGGCTCCTACGTGGTAGATTATGCCTACTGTTGTGAAGGTTCTCTTACCAAGAGATGCTTGTCCATGTGTGAATCCAGTCAGCTTGCAGTTGTTTTTGGTACCATCTGCATTGTGACGCAAAAGCATTACTATTACGTATTCACTATGTAAAGTTATTTGTGATGTGGAACAATTATCAGAATTGCAAGTAGTACATAATCTGCCATGGTTTGCATTTTGTACAAGTTGCTGAAATGGAATGGATTCACACTTAGGTATGGATATATACATGAAGCGTTCATTAGGGACTTGTTCCTGTGCCACATGGCTGCAGAGAGTGCATGTTTGTTTCCATATGCATGAAATCTGGAAGATTTCATTTATAGGTATGTTTTTGTTTTCCAGTACTTGTAGTAAGTACTTTAGAAATTCTTGTGGATCTTCTTGTGTGTTTATAGTGAATCCGACCATTCCAGCACAATAGTCCAATTCCTGCCCTATTCCAGAAACACTGTAAGTTTTGTCAGGATTGTTGGTTGCATTTCTGTGAAGGACTAACGTTTGCAAACATAATTGTCTATCCCGTTTAAGTAAATGTTTTCAACAATTGATGGCAATTGGAATAGAATATTGATTGCTAAATTTGCATAGCAATTTTTACCAGTTGTATTGGAAAATTTGAATGGAAGAGACAGTTCTGTGTCTGAGTTATTTGTTGGAAGTGTGCGTTGTTTCTTTGAAGAGATAGTTGGTTTTGTTTGTGCAGTAGATCCTTCTTTGGTTGTGGTCATTGATGAAGTATTAGCTTCTTTTAATTTCTTTGGAGGTATTGTTGTGAGATCCTGGATAATTTGAGTCTGAACTAGTTTTCTTTTACAAACTTTTGCTTTTTGAGGAACAGGATAGGTTTTGAGATGGGGTGCGTAGAGTGCACATAGTCTAATGTATTCTTCAATGCAAGGAATATCCGCGTTTACTTTACTTGCATTAAAGTTGTCTAGAAATAGTCCTTCAAGTGAACGTAGGCGTGATAGTGCTACATAGCTCATGCCTTCTTTAAACACTGTGCTGCCAATATCTATCAATGCTTGGTCTAGGGTAAGACCTTGTGATTTATGAATGGTGACTGCGTATGCTAGAGATAGAGAAAATTGTTCTCTGCGTACATACATGTCTTTGAAAAGAAGGAATCCGGCTGTTGAGTGTCCTATCCTTTTAACTTCTGACAGTTTGTCAAAGTGATGGCAAACTGAATGTTGTTGTTACGTGGGTATATTTGAAAGCCAATAGCTGTACCAAGTGCTCCATTAACTAGTCCTTGCTCCACGTCAAGGTTACATTTGAGCATTACTCTGCAGTTTAAAGATAATTTTAATATTTTCTCGAGACCAGCTGTGTTGGAGTTAGAGTTTTCTAAGGTATTTAGTCATGCTGTGGCTTGTTCACACATGGGTAGTGTCATACCTTGCACGTCCAGTTTGTCTGTGGAGTAAATTTGAACTATTGGTTGTATTTCTTTTTTCAACATTGTTTCATTGAATTGTGCAAAGCTTGCAAGAGTTGGCATCAAGGACATACAGTTTACGTTTGTGTGTGCTAATTGTTCCATGACATCAGTAGCACATGAATTATGCCCGTAGAGTGCATGGATTAGCCTGGTATTTAATATAGATTGTGCTTCTTTAGATAGTACACCAACTCTAATACTTTTTAAAATGTTGGCGTAGGTGAGGTCTGCAGACTGACGCATGTTTTCAGTTAATTTTTTGTATTGGAAATGTTCCCAAAGATTGGCATTTCCTATGCCACCAAGAGTTTTACGGCATAGTTTGTGCCCTAAGGTTTTAAAAATAGGTTCACCTTTAACTGGTTTTAATTGAAGAAGATCTCAGAAAACAATAATGTGTTTTCCTCCAAAGAGGACTTCATAATCTGTTTTGAGGATCTCTTGTAATCTGAGGTGAATCAAAGCCAACATTAGGTTGTTGACCATGCTCACCTCATCTATTAGCAATATTTTCATTTGTTTCAAAACTCTGTGTAGTTCCATTGCAGCTTCTGGAGAAAGTTTGTAGTAGTCTAATTTGTTTTGGTGTTCTACTGGAAGGAGTAGTAATCGGTGTAAAGTGACACCGCCTATGTTGTAGGCGGCTAAACCTGTGGGGGCAGTTACAACAGCTGACAGTTTGTTGTTTGTCAATTGTTGGAGGAACTTGCTGATGATTTTTATTAAGAATGTTTTCCATGAACAAGCTTGACAACTCACATATATAGCAGTATAGGTTTGTAGTCTTGACAGGTAGAACTTTTAGTTTTGTGCTGCATACCATGTTCAATTTGTTTTGTTATTTCTTGGAAAATGCTATGCTGTTCATTGTTTAATTGTGATTTCAGTATAGCAAAGTCTTCTGTAGGCCCTTCATACTGGTACATGGTGTTTTCTACTTCATTCATGGCTAATTCAACCTCATTTGCTATGAGTGGCTGGCCAAGTGGTTCTTGGCTTCCTGTTAGAGAAGGTTGACTGCTGTCAGGAGTGTCTATATTTAGTTGTGCCTGGAGTTCTTCTTCTTGTTGCTGTTCATTGTCTAACATCGTTTTGTACTGCGTAAAGTTTATATCTGTTATAGTGCTTTTATTTGCTTTGAAAGCATCTTCATAGGAGACATAGGTATATAATAAATCTTCTTCTTTTCTCCATGGTTTAAAAAGTTGTAGTAGGGACATGTAATACAGTTCTTTATGTTGAGGAGTTTTTAATGACAATTTCATATGATTAATTAGGCTGCATTTGGTAAGTTTCAGTAGGCTGCCTTCACAATTTTCGACTCTGTATCTACCTTTCTTCTCATCTGTTTTAATATTATTTTTGTATGTTAAGTTTTGGGCTACGTGGTATAGACACATGGTTTCCAAAGCGGTACTGCTGTTTGGGTAGTATGTGTACATTAAGTTATTTTGAAAAATATCTTGCCTGTTGGGATCATTTTTGGCTATTGTTTCTATGTCTTCATATGATTTGAGAACTCTTTTTCTGGATTTAGCAGGACCAAGGCTTAGCCATACTATGTTTTCAGATTTTCCATACAAGGCAGTACCGGTTAAACGGTCTGCGGCTTCGTAGCAGCCACATTCTCTATGGGAGAGCATTTTTGTGTCCAAGCTGTACAATTTCTGTGACAGTGTTTTGTCAGATGATATGTCGTCCCAGAGGTCTTTGAGCTCTGTTTTTTCTGCTTTGGTTAAGTAGGCTGTGACATATCGTGCAACTGCAGTGGAAATGTCTGCAATGTATTGCACATCTATATTTGCATTCCATAGGAGGGCAATGATTGCATTGTAATCATTGATGTACTTTGATCCTTCTGTTCTTTTTATGCACTATGTGTTCTTAGGTGATTTACCTTTGACACTATGTCTAACTGAAGACAAGAAGTTGTTCACTTGTCCTGTTTTTGAAACTGGTCTAGGGAAACCAAAGCAGCATTTGGTGTAGTATTTCCCTTTGTTTTTATATTTGCGCTGACAACACTTCCCACACTTGTGTCTTTGAAATTGTAAAATATATGCATGTAGGTCACTATGTGTAATTTGTGAAGGGATTTCACAAGTGACATATTTCTGAATGAACTGCAAAACAGTGGCATCACTGTCCTGACCAAATTTAGGAGCATCTTTAATCCACAAAAGCATGTGGATATGTGGTGCTCCTCTGGCTTGGTATTCTTTTCTCCAAATGAAGTGTTGCACTTCTCCGAGGGGGGACCTGTTTTATTACAAATGAAGTGTAGTATGGCAATAAAGAGATGATGGAAATATCTTGATACATGTACAGGATCGAGAGAGCAGAGTTCTCCTGGTGTTTTTATATCTATATTTGTTTTGTTTTTGTTTGCTATGCGTAGGAAATCGTGCAAATCTTCCCATGCATACTCTGCACAACTTAATGTCACAAACCATGTGGGTGGGCCAAGGTTTCTGATCATACAGCGTACTTCTGCGTGTTGTTGGAACCAGTATTCTTTTGTACCACGCATGTTTGCCAAAAGATTTGTAATGCATGACTGTAAGCGGTGATTCATGGAACAAATGTGTGCCAAAAATCTTGGCGCAAGCTGACGCAAGCGTGAAAAAGCAAGCGCACGCGCATTCGTGCGATTCATGGAAGGGCCTGTGTGTGTTTTCCCCGGGATGTGCGCCAAATCCGTGCGTGGCGCACACGGGCGCACACATCACTGCAACATCCTGAACGCCGTGCGCGACATGCACAGGGAAAGCGCACAACTTCAGCGCACACACCAAAAAGGGGGTGGGACACGGGGCGTAACACGCAGAATGGGGAACAACACGTGAAAAAGAAGGCATAACTGGGGAATTACTGCAGGGAAATACACGGAATGCCCACACGCAGGTGAACAACAAGTATTCATGGAATCTAATACAGGAAACCCGCGCACGCTAAAAGACACGCACAGGCGTCAACACGTCCGCCACACGAAGGCAGGCAGAAGCATCCCCGCGCGCAGTATAAAAGTGCATGCAAACAACAAGCACATATATACAGCTACGAGGAATGCCCCATTTGTCGAAGCACTGATCGTGGGACACCGCAGGAGGAGGAGAATAGCCAGGGCCCACATTTTCTTTCCCTGGACTAGCCTTTTTGGGATGCCTGACGACCAGGTGTATGGCAGGTATAGGTTTCCACCTCGTATCATCCTAGACCTGGTCAGGGAGTGGGAAGATGACCTTACATCCCCCACCCTGTGCTCCCAAGAATTGAGCCCCTTGGAGAAGGTGCTCAATGTCCTGCCTTTTTTGGCCACTGGGTCATTTCAGCAGACAACGGCCATAGTGGGTGGGGTCTCACAGGCCACGCAGTCACGCTGCCTACACCAGGTGTTGGCAATCATGACTGCGCACCCCTCAGTCTGTAGGCGCATATACGTGCAGAACATCCGCAGAAAGGCAGGCTGTGGTCCAGGACTTTTACAGGGTGGCACACCTCCCCAAAGTGCTTGGTGTCATAGATTGCACCCATGTGGCCCTATGTCCACCTAGAGCCACTGAGCACATCTATCGAAACCGCAAGCACTGGCATTCCATCAACGTGCAGGTCGTATGCAATGCCAAGGGAATCGTCACCTCTGTCTATGCAAACTACCCTGGCTCTACCCATGACAGTTTCATACACAGAATGTCCGCCCTGAACCATGCCATGGAAGCTGGGAAGCATGGTGACACATGGCTCCTAGGTGATTAGAAATGCCTGTGCACATGCATGCATGTCACACACAGACAAATAGACAAACCCAAATAATCACAACCATTATCACCTCCCCAGGGGACAGTGCCTACCCTCTGAGCAACCACATGATGACGCCAATCCAGAGCCCCACCACACCACCCCAGGTAAGATACAAAGCTGCCCATATTGCAACCAGGGGCAGAGTGGAGCGCACATTCACAGTGCTCAAGTCACGCTTCTGCTCCCTTGACCGCTCTGGCGGCCAGCTACTATATGCACCCCCAGTAGTGTACAGGATATCGTGGCAGCATGTGTCCTGCACAATGTTGCAACATGGCAGGGTGCACCAGTGGACATGGTGGTGCCCCCACATCCCCAACCACAGGCACAGGTGCTGCCCATGGGAGAGGAAAGGGCATGTGGTGAGGTAGCCCGGACCCAGCTTGTGGCCACATTTTTCACCTAAGCTCCCACTCCTGCAGAGTGCATACTGGCCTGGCACATACCAGGTGACAATCGATGATGACAAAGAGACAGTCAACTGTCACAACCTTAGCACCCTGAGAATGTTGCCATGGAAGTGCTACATTGTGTGCATCGCTAGCTACTTAAACATAACCAATCCTGTGTGACCAAAAGGAACACATGCAAGGTGTGTATAATCCCCCCCGCAAAACAGGCCATGACAATCCCTGGTATGTCACCCAAACCCTCCCAACCCACATCACCCTTGTCTGCCACACCATGACATGGCATGCAATAGCAAAAGCCCAACACATGACCAATAAGATACAAAGTGACATGTGATAAATGGAAAGTGGCCCGAGACAATGACGCCTGACATCGAATCAGATGAAATGACTGACCAACAACCTCCTACACATACCAAGTCATACACAAATGCTTTCCACCAGTCATAGCATGAACACAACACTGAATGCCTGTTCACATGCACATTGGGCAAGGCAAAACCGCTACTCCCGAACCCGTGGGCTGTGTGTGTCTCCTGCAACACACTGCTCAGCACACAGCACAGTGAGCAGCCATTGTGTTGGGGATACACCTTGAGCATCACATGAAAAGGACAAACACAATAAATAACCAATTGACGAATGTACAGGATCCCCAAACAGTAATAGATCATGCGCTGCAGGGACACAGCGTGCCCGAGAAAGCAATCTGTGTGCACCTGTGGCCATGGAAGGGTGGTTGTACATGTGGTGGAGCATTGTGCAACTGTGTGTGTCAGTAGGGACATGCACTCAATATATGCATGTGAAATCAAGTGACCCACAGTGTCCTGTACACATCACATGTGAACATTGCCCATGTGTACAC
The DNA here is from genome assembly GCF_040938575.1 of Ambystoma mexicanum. NCBI lineage: Eukaryota > Metazoa > Chordata > Amphibia > Caudata > Ambystomatidae > Ambystoma > Ambystoma mexicanum. Next base: position 299,336,336 of record NC_090928.1, on the reverse strand, counting down.
TTCAGCATGTCAAACCACACCAATCCCCTGACACCTGAAAAGTAAACACAACACAGGAACAGGCATTGACCAGCAGAACAATCATGTACATAGTACCCCACAATTAAAATGTCAGGGTGCCCAAACGCTGTAGCCCAAGCCAACTGTCCAACAACAAAAGGCCCTCCCTCATTTACACATCACAGTGACCTTCTGAACAACTGTGCCTGGGGTATGTAGCTTTCTTCCTTCAAGTCTACCTGGCTACAGGATCACCCTAACCCTTGTTCTCCATGTTCCACCTTGCATGTAAATAGGCTCCAGCCCCCTCAGAGGCCACCTTGACTGGTAAAAATACCAAATCGCAGAGAACTCCAAGGAGCCAAACCCCCAAACCAGGGAAAAAGCCTGTAGGCACCAAAAAACCCTGCAAGAGTCTCCAGTAGATGACTTGAAGTAGCAGAAAATGTCCAAGCACATGTCCAAGCAGAATGATAGAACAACCAAGGTATCACAGTTCAACAATGGTCCAACAGGATGGGTACCATTTCTTGTACATAATATACAATGAGGATGCAACAACTGATGGGTAGTGTCACAGCTCCGGTGTCCAGGCGCAGGAGTGGCACGTACCAACCACCCCCTCTGTGGTCTGGGTGCCTGCAAGGTCAAACTTACACAGGCCTCAGAGACCCCGGCGGGGAAGGAGGGTCAGGGATCTGTTGTTTGGACAGGCATTGGTATTCAGGATAGCCGGAAAGAGGGGCAGGAGAGGGGAGTTGTATTGGCAAGGGAAAGTAGGCAAAATACAAAATACAACTATTGACAATAACACAAACTCAATCAGAGAAACCATGTTCATCATGCACATTGTACCAAATGAGTCAAATGCAAGCCAAAGAGAGACTTATCTCTGGGGTGAGTGCTGGCCTCCTGCCTGCGCACTCTCAGGTCCGGTAACAGGAGCAGTTCAATGCTGCAAAGAGAGTGTGAGTTACTAATCTGTGTGTGTTTACAACACACACACACAACACCATTCATGCCCCAAAGTAAGTGACTTCTCCACAAAGAAACACTCTTGTCTGCTGCTATGTACGTATACGTTAGCTTGCCCCTGTGATGGTTCATACACTGTCAATGCAGTAAGGCAGGAGCACGTGGCCGTGGGGAAATGGAAGACCAATGCATCAGGAATCACACATGATACAATGGTCCCTGGGTGAGCTGCTAGACGCGTATAGCGAGGTGCAACTTCAGTACAAGTCGTGTTCTGGCAGCCGCAGATTTCAATAGGTAGTGCGCATGGCAATTTGCACATGCAAATGATATGCACTGCACACAAGTCTGTGCCTCGCTGGGTGCCCCTGTGTGCTGTATCAGTTTCTGGCTAGGAATGCTACTGTGCTAATAAATCAGCTTCAATGGACCAGGCGGGACTCGAGGATATGTTAGACAGCCCCTGCGTGTGCCCCTAACAACTTGTAAAGCTACTTGGCATTTGGCACTCAGCGCGACTTATCTGTAGTTTGCACTTCTACAACAATGCCTGGCCAAGCTCCCCAGCACTGGTGCAACTTAGCATGCATGTGCAAGTGGCCTGGTGGAAGGTTGGCTGCGGTGTGGCCCCTTGTGCTGCTCACCTTGCTTGGAGCTCCTGGAAACACGTCTGCTTCTGTTGGATCTCTGAGCACAAGCCCTGTGCTTCTGCTTGCGCACACATGCGCACGTCTGCACCACCGAACGTGGCCAGGTTTCAGTAGTACTTGGCCCTGTGTCTGCTGGCAAAGGTAGTCTGGGGCCTCTTTTTCCCGCAGAAAGGGCATAAAAGATGTTAATAAGGCTTGAAAGTTACCTGTGTGTGTGTGTTCATGCTGGTTGTCACTGGCCAAAGCCCTTGTGTAAATGGTTGTTACACCGAACCATCCTTGCGAGCCCATGGATAAGGGAAGCAGGAGTGGCCTATGTGAGTCAGGACCCCAAGCTGCAAGCACATACACGAGACTAGCTTGAAGGGCCCAGCTGGAACAGACAGTGGATGCTTTCAAAAGCCACAAAACACCACACCATTACATGAATGCACAAGAGACAAGCAATTTTAAACTATATTAACTATTTAAACTAACTATAAAAAACCTATATTACCTAATTGAACTAACTATCAAAAGCCATATTAACTAACTAAACTAAAAATAAAAAATAAAAATGGTCACATACGACCCGGGGGGAGGCGCCCAGGAGGGGGGAGGTACAGGGTGCACCTCAACACCCACATGCGATGATGTTGAGATAAAAAAAAAACTCCATGGGCTCAACACCTGCACAGCACGACCTGGGTGGGAGATATCTCGTCATCTGGGTCAGGGTAAGGTTGACGTGGCACAGTACCCTGACCACGCCTAGGTGCAGCTTGCCCTTGTCGGCAGCAAGTCTGGGGGACGGGTGAGCCTGGTTCTGTGCAGCAATGACACGTAGGTCAGCATGTAGAACCTCGCGAGATACGCGTGCTTCCTCTTGCAAGGTAACACGTGTAACATAGAGTTCTTCCTGCGTGGCCTTGCCGGACAACTGGTACACCTCCCAGAAAGCATGTAGCTCAGCCGAGATGGTGCTCTCTAGCTGCACCAACCTCTCCTCTGGCCGCGTCCTCTGGGACATCATGAGCACAGACAGAGTAGATTTGAGGGATTCAAAGTCAACCCTCATGGCCTCCATGTGTGCCTCTGCATGAGCAGCAATTGCTTGACGCAAAGACACCATTTTAGCCCGGCGTGCCCTGTCTAAGGCCGCCATGCCCAGCCTGAGTGAGTGGGCCGTGCCACCCGCTAATGGAGTTGCACCTGACTAGCAGGGGGTAGCACGGATTGGGCCACACGTTCCATGCTCACAGCAATGTTATCAATTGCTGCCCCCTGGTGTTCTGAATTGGCAACCATGGCTTGCTCCCACTCAGTATACCCCAGTGGTGTGCGGCCACCGCGTCCCTGGGCTTGACACCTGCGGGGCCCAAGGACCCGCCGTCCTTGTTGGGTTGGCACCGCCCACGGCTGCAGGACTACATTCCTCTGTCGACATGATGCTCCAGGCATATCAGCAACTGGTGTGGAGGGTGACCCTGTGTCCCGATCCACCACAGGCAGAGGTCCCACCACCTTCTGGCCCCTCAGTGCAGGTGTCGCGGACAGAGGAGCGTCCACGTCAGAATCACTCACCCCTGACGAATGGACCCAATGTACATCCAACTCGACATGGTCGTCGGAGTGATCATCTGGGCTAGACTCATTGCCAGCCATAGACAAGATGGTCTGTAACACATGTGGGTTCTCGTGGTCTACCACCCCATGACCCCCACTTGTGCTAGGTTGCTGGTGTGATAGTAACCCTGTGTCTGGCATGACAACACCATCCTCTGGCTCCATTTCTGAAAAGTGGAGAAAAACCAGGTCACTTTGACATTGCATCACTGAGTAGGCATGTAGAACGGTGTAACACGGCTCAGAAGTGGGTTGATGCAGTGCAGAGCATGTGTACGTTACCCACTATCTACATGAACAAGTACATCATGATGTGTATCAATAAACGTGAAGGCAGTGCAAGGGCAAGTGCAGGCATCACGTGCAATGTGCAGGCAATGGGTTGCATGGCTACAAGCAAACCCCCCATAAGTGAAAATGCAGGGAAGCATTGCAGGGAAGCATTGCATGGCAGCGGAAGGGTGACCAGAGACCTGTGTATTGGCAGACAGTGTTGACTAGCGTCAATTGCATCATCTGAGTCAACTGACAACACAGCAGATGGCGATGGGACAGTAAGCAGGACACATGATGAACCCTCAGTAGTACACCCATGTGTGCAGAAGCCACTACACCAGTTGAACAGAGTCAGTGGGCCTGAAACAGGGGGAGGCCTGTGCCCCACACAGACTGTGACACCCTAAACATGGGTGTGATGCAGAACTGAGCCAGAGTGGGCATGGAATGGATGATCAAATGCCATGGAATGTAGGTGATCCTGGACATGTACTACAATGATCCTCCAGTCAAGGACACATAGGGGCATGCATGGAATGCACATGGAGCATGAATGGCACTCATGTCTCTGTGGAGCATCTGCCATCTGCACAGTCCAAGTGAGACACCCTGCTTGATGAAAAGAGGATGTACCCCACTGCATGTGTCTGGCAGGTTGGCTGGTGGAAGTTTGCATGTACACAGGAGGCTTGAACAGGCAATTGCAGTACACCAACATGATGCACACCGGTGCAATGGTGAAATCGGGGTGCAGGAGGGTGGAGGGGCAAGGGAGCATGCCTACATGGAGTACCCGCATGCAGGCAGAGGACACATGCACGCCAGTCATGCAATGACATACTGCCAGTGCTGAGAGGAAAGACACCCCAGGCTACATACAGAAGGGCCAGTGAGCTGGAACATGGACCAGAGGGGCAGCCGGGTGACTAGCATGTGAGTAGGGTGCAAGTGTGGTGATGAGGACAGTCCCTGTCTGCTCTACATGTCCACCATCCTGCACATCAGTGAAGCATTGCATGACTTGCACATGAGAACCATGTACACATGACATGTAGTGGCAGTCAGGTACAATACATCACCCAAGCAAAACACACATGGCCTCGACAAACACGCGACAACACTCACTGGACGGGGCATCAAAGTCCAGCATCTCTCCCACTCCTTCGACCATTTCTGGTGGCATGAACCCCGCAATGAATGACTCATGCGGAGTGAGGTCTTCCTCCTCAGGTGGTGGCCCACTGCCTGTCACCAGAGTCATGTTGTAATTAGAGGCACGCTTCGCCTTTGTGCTACGTTTGAGGTCATCCCAACACTTTTTGCACTCTTGAGCTGTGCGCACTTCATGGCAGAATGCACTCACATGATCCACAACTTGCTTCCAGTGGGTATTACGATGCGCAGCAGTAGTTTGACAATTCGGCCTCACTAGCATATCACGGTTGTGGTTCCGCACGTGGTCCACAAGGAAGTCCAGTTCCTGCTTTCAGAAAGTCTTCTTCCTCGACGTGCTGGAGGCCGTAGCTGGGTCTGGGGTCCCAGCCTGTACTGCAGGTGCAACCTTCCTCCTCTTGGACGGTGGTCCAGACCCTGGCTGGCAAATGCCACCCTGATCAGTTTGGGGAGTGGCAGGTGGAACAAGGACGGAAGCCCTGACTTGCGTCAGTGGCTGCTGGGTGCCCTGAAATGGACCCTGCGCAGCAACATCGGCTGTGCCAGGGTCATTGACCGGGACTGTCCTGGATGGTAGACTCACAACCGGGCTGGTGTTGGCTGCATCTGCCCATGCACTTGCCAACACCCGGCTCGTCGGGGCAGCAGATGACATTACTGCCCCAGGGACACGTTGTCAAGGATGGCACTCTGTCAAGAGTGGCACAGGGCACCCAGGTAGGTTTTCAGTGGCTGTGCTGATGTAAGGTGACAGATAAGCACACACAGGAGGAAGCTCAACAAGAAAGAAGAATAGGCAACAGTAGCCGTGAACAAAAAGGGGCAGGGAATACAAAGGTACAAACAAACTGGATTCCCTTTTGGGGTGTATGCAGAAATGTGAAAGAGTGTTCCACGGACCTTTGGAAACTCCAGCCTTCTGCACAGATTGCTATTACAGGGGCTCACTCTGTATGTTCATAGCTGGGAACAACAGCAGTGGGTGTCTGTACCTGAACCCTAAGGCACGAACAAGTTAACAGTACTTCACAAGGCTGAAGCCTGTACGGGTCCAGCAGGAACCAAAAAATGACACGAAGTACAACGCTGAAAACGTGACAAGGGAAGGGGCAGAGGTTGCCTGCCGGAAACCAACAGTCAAGCTCTGTACAAAGGATTTACATAAGACACAAGTGAAGACAAGAACAGAAATATCCAGGGAAAAGGAAGTCAAAGAGAACCAGGTTCAGAACAGAATCCGGAAGAAAGGAAGGGCAGAAACCTAGTATCTAAAAGTAGGAAATGGAGACCGGAAACTGTACACGGAATAGTAAAACAGTAACTCAGGGCTGGACAGACAAGAGAAAGCTAGCAGAAGGAAATGAAGGAAACAGTATAACTGAAAAGGATAACCTAAGGGGAGGACAGAAGACTCAAGGAAGAGAAGGACAGGGATCAAGAACAGGGGTTGGAAACAAGGAAGAGAGCAAGGGAGCAGTAACCAGGAAACAGGGGGGCTGCAAACAAGGAAGCAGGGCTGGAGTAACGGATGGCACAAGGTGCAGGCAAACTGTTGAGGACTGCAGAGGACTGTAGAAGGCTGCAAGGCAGGGAGTCCAGAGGGCAGGACAGAGAGCTGTAGTAGGCTGCAGACAGAGAGCCCAGAGGAGCAGAGCAGCAAGAAGCGAGCCCAGAGGAGCAGGACAGCGAGGCAGGGAGCCCAGAGGACCAGGGCTGAAGGCAGAGGAGTGTAGCAGGCTGCAAGGCAGGGAGCCCAGAGGAGCAGGGCAGCAAGGCACTGGATCAGAAGTAGGATAATACGGCAACAGGAACAGCATACAAAGCGTGGCTCAAGGCAAAAAGGGGCTGGGAGAACTCTGGATGCAAGAGACTGTGCTCCTGCAGGCAGCTGCTTAAATACAGGCCTGCCCTGCACTGAGGCAGGTTAATTGGCAGCACCTGGAGCAACACACCTGAAGGTAATCTGCCTCCTCCCTGGTCCTGAGAAGGTGGAAGCAGCACTGATCGCTAGCGTTTATGGGGATTGTGGTTCCAATACTGATGAATGGGAATAGCCAGGAAATGATAACCGAAGCAAGGTGCATTATGGTACATGTAGTTAGCTGAATTAAATAAGAAAGTACAGAATTCGTGCAAATGGAAATTAAGGACCAAAGTGTGAATTGGGGTTGTTCAAAGAGTATTATGAAGATAAATGAGTTCCAAATAGTCCATGATGGTTGCTAATGTGTGCGCCAGTGGCACAGGCATGACACACGTGCCTCGGTCAGGGCAGCCCTGCATGCACCTACGGTGTGCCTCCTGACCTCCTGGAAATCTTCCATGGACTCTTCAAGTGCCAACGCAGTCTGCGCTGGCAGACCCTGAGCCTGGGTGGTGGTGTCCACAGCTGCACCTGCAGCTACCACTACCCTTGGGCCCATAGCATTCGATGAAACGAACTGCCGGGTCACATGGGCGCCAGTACCAGATGCAAGAACTGCATCTCCCGGAACCGCAGGGGGTGGTGGTATGACTGCACCAACACATGGCACAACATCATGCCAAACTGGCGCACCCCTGCCTCTTCCCCCTCTGCAGCCACCCTAGACACCCTGGAGTCCCCCTACTCCCTGGTCACCCTGGCCACGTCCCTGACCATGCCCGCCACGTGGAATATGCCCAGCTGAGGCACCCCTCACCTTTCGTGGCCTCCCAGCCATGGCACAGATGTAGTAGTGCCGGCACAGATGTGGTAGTGCCAATGGGAGGTGTACACGACAATTGTCCTGGGCAATTGGGGTGAAGGGGGTGGGATACAAGATGTTAACAGCACCCCTGCACCTGCAAGGCTGTATGTGACCCCGGTGATAAGGTTACGGGTCACGCAAAGCTCAGGCACCCCAAAACTGCAGTAAAACTGTGCACGCAACACCCAGTAGCCCACGTGTGTGGAATTAACCTCCCGCAGTACACGGTGGCACCCAGGGACACGAAAAACACATATGCTTGGGACACGCAGGCTACTATGACCTCGAAAACCGGTACGCGATACACAGGGGCACCCGCAGTGGGAAAAATAGAGTGCACGACTCACCGTCAGACTAGCGTTATAATGAAAAACACGCATAGCCAATACCGCCGCCAAAAGAAGAGATACGTCCTTGATCCGCTGTGAAATTGTGATGGTGCGTGAAACAACACGAAGTAGCAACACACATATTGGTCTCCACGAAAGGCACATACAGCGAACTGCTGGCCCAACTCAACTTTAACCTGTGCTGAGGGAAACACTTGCGCGCGTCACTTTACATATGCGCTAAGGGCCTTTCCTCGAATTACACGCAGTAACACGCGTACGTGATTTATTTGTGCGTGTGGATGTACCCGTGCTGAGGGAAACGCCCGTGTGTATCACGTCACATACGCGCTTACGCGCTAAGGTCTTTTCCTCGAATAACATGCTGACATGCAGTTTTTTCACGTCCCAAATCACTCTGTATCAAGCTGGACACGCGACAACACACAGACCACGCTCCGGCCCCCCAGAGGCCATTTTCCTGCCCCCCAGAGCCATGAGCACGCTCCCACATGCCATCTGCTGCTGCCTGCCTGCCTGCTGGCCACGTGCCCTGCTATTTGGTGCCTGCACGTCAGCCATCTGCAGGGGTCCAGTTGCTGTGACCACCCCTGCTGGAACAGAAGACACCCGACTGGTATTCCATCGCTCCACGGCCCAGCCCCAGGACCCAGTTGCCCACCCACACTTGCCTCGGGGGTTGCCATGTCCGACACAACACCATCTGGCACTAGTGGCAACCCCCCAACAGAGAGGCAGAGGGCTACCAGCTTCAGTGCCAATGAAGTTGGCATCCTGGTGGAGCAAGTCCTGGGGCATTATGATGCCCTCTTTGGAAGTTCACGCGACGACAATGAAGGACAGAAGAGGATCTGGAAGGACATCGTGGCTGCCATCAACGTGGAGGGGGTGGCAGCCTGCGACATGCAACACGTCCGGAATTGCTGGGAGGACTTCAGGTCCATGACCCTCAACAAGACCCGGCACCTCTTGAAAGGAAAGCATGCAGAGGGGTGCCGAGTCCGCCTTAACAACATCCAGATGAAGATCCTGGAACGCATAAACCCAGCGCTCCACTACCAGATCCTTCAGGGGCAGACCCATCCGGAGTTGAGCGGTAAGTGACCATGCCTACTGATTGGACGCTGTGCATGTCGAGGTGTGGCAGAAGTGTGCAGGATGGACATATGTCTTGGAAGGCCCATGTATGGATGTGTATGTAGAGGGACATGAGCCTGACGCATGTGAGTCCAGTCATGTGTGAGGCACATCAATGGTGTATGTGTTTGAATGCATGGTGCACAAATGCATGTGTCGGTACACACATGTTTTGAATTATGTGTATGTGCTGTGGCATGGTTGTAGTGTGACACATGGATGCTGGTTCCACCTTCATTTATGTGCACAATGTACATGTGCGTGTGTGTGTATTTGACATGTGTGCCACTGTAATACACCATGGATCCATGTGACACTGACATGTAGGAGGCTGATTGGCAGATGTGACATGGATGCCGATGATTTAACTGCGACAGGTGGTGAAGATGTACAGATGCATGTATGTCTGGTGGCGTGTGTGCATGTGTTTGGCACTCCCCATGTTGCATGTGACATCAGGCTAACCTTTGGATGCTCATGCTGTTGTATGTGTATGGATGGTGCAGCCTGCTGCAACATTCCTGTTAATTTGCGCATGTGTGTGGGTTCAAATGATAGGTGTGTTGGGGATTGTGATGCCATGTGTGAAGTTTGACACTGCCACTCATGTGCAACTGTCATGTGTGTATCAGACCATTGTACAGTGTCCTGATGCCTGTGTTCTGTCTCTCCCTGTCTGCAGCGTCAACTGATGAAGAGGGCGGAGACAGTGCTGTGGAGCACAGCGGCAGGGATCCCACCGCCAGCCGGAGACGCAAGGCACAGCTCTCCTCCCATGTTGTCATCTCGTCGGGGAGTGAGGGGTCTGGTGCCGCGTCCGCGGCTGCAGCTACCGAGGGTAGGTCCAAGAGGTGGAGGTCGGGGGTGGACACCTCGCAGCAGAAGGGGCAGCTGAGACCCCACAGGGGCCTATGGAGGAAGATGGCACCGAGTCATCAAGGTTGGTGGAGGGTTTGGTTGAGGAGGAGGCCGTGGAAGTGCCACACACAGGGTCTGGAGGGGGGGATTCCACTGGTGCTAGTGGTGCAGTCCAGGGGCAGGGACAGGAGGCAGCACAGGTGGCCGCGGTGGTGCCTGTGTGTAATCCTGTCCCCGATCCTGTGACTGCATCATCCAGCACCAGCAGGGATGCCTTCGTCCAGACCCGTTTTCAGCGAGGGGATGAGCAAACAACAACTGGCCTTCCTCTCCCTGCAGACGTGGCAATCCAGGACCGTGTTGAGCCTGTCCTGGCTGGGGTGGCATTGCGTCAACTTGGCATCCGGCATAACGTGCACAGTTCTCGTGAGGACGCTGCACATTATTTCAGATGCCTCGTTAACCGCATCGACTGGCTAGGAGGGATCACTGGTGCCGGGTTACTCCGTGTGCTGGACCTTCTACCTACCCCCTCCTCAACTGAACCCCCTATGCTCCAGTCATCCTCTGTGCCATCTTCCTGCCCACGTATCACCTGGGCACCCTGTGGAGCTGCCTCTGACCCAGCGGCCAGGGTGGTGGAGGACACATCCCTTCCACAGTCGGGAGTCAGAGGTCCAGCAGGGGTGGCCGCCACAACAACTGGACACCAGCAGGAGGAGGACGTGCAGGCATCGACAGGCAGGGCATGTGCATGGCAGCAGCAGGCTCAAGGTGGGAGCGATGATGGCTCAGGGCCATCAACATCAGAGGGGCAGGCATCAGGCAGAGGGCAGGAGGACCCTGGATTGGGAGTGTCTTCTGTGTGGCAGCGGTTGGGCCAGCAAATAGATGCGCAGCGGCGGCGGGTGGAAGAGGCATGGCTCACTATGGTCAGGGCGGAGAACTCCATGCGCAGGGTGTTGAGACGGGCTGAGTGTCTCAAGGAAATTCGCAGGGAGTTGGAGGTGGACATGGCATTATCCCTGCGACACCTCGGGGCCAGGGAAGAGGCCCGCCTCCAGAATGTCGAAGAGGAGTTCGAGGATGCCCTGGCCCGGGACATCAACAAGTGAGCCTTGGACTTGCCCGCCACTATTGTATATAGTTCATTAGTGTAAGTTTCCTTTCTATTTTCTTTCTTTTGGGGCGCATGGACTATGCCCCACCTTTTTGTATATAGTTATTTATTAGGTAGGGTTTTTTGTAGGTTTCCTTTGGATTGTTGGGCTCATGGACCCTTGGAAGTTCTTTTGTAAATAGTTTTCGTTGTGGATTTCATTTTCTTGGACCCATGGTGGAATACTTTGCTTTTTTTGAACTCTGAGTTTTTTTATGGACAGACCCATAGGAGCCATTTTACTTTGGATTTTATTGGTTGAAGCATTTATTTTTATTTATCATTTTTGGAGTTCCGGACTTGGCTTCTTTCTTTTCATTATTGTGTGATTTTTTTTTATTCATTCAGTTAATTATTCAATACAGTTTTTTTCTATACTTTACTTGTGTGGTCTTCTATCATTTGTTTTGTGCATGTCACAATGTTGTTTTTCACAGTCATGTGCCACCATTGTGTGGGTCTGAGGGACATGTATTCATGGGCATGCTGGTTATGTATTTTCTATCATTACTTTTGGAATTCAATGTGGGGTGTTTGGACTGGGGTGGCCTGGGGTGGGATTTGGGTGGCCATAAGGCCCATGTGTCTTGAGTGTGATGATGTGTCGGGTGGGGGGACATGAGTCGGGGCCTGCTGGCAGGTGCCCGTCACTGCTGGGTTGGTGGGGGTCCAGGGGGACATGAATTGGGGCCTGCTGGCAGGTGCTCGTCACTGCTTGATTGGTCGGGGTGCAGCGGGACATGAGTCGGGGCTCACAAGTGTGCTCACTGGTGCCATATGGGCTGCCTGCAGGGCATGGGGAGGGGGGAACTGCACACCCGGGAGGGCCTACGATGCCAAATTGTGTGTAGAACTTCCCGTGCACTCCCCAAATACGCGTTCCCCACTCGCCAAAAGGCCTATTGCGTGTGAGACTCCCCGCACACCCCCCAAATACACGTTCCCCGCTCTCCCAAGGCCTATCGCGTGTGAAACTCCATGCGTACCCCCCAAATACACGTTCCCTGCTCGCCCAAGGCCTATTGGGTCTGAAACTCCCCGCGCACCCCCCAAATACACGTTCCCCACTCACCCAAGGCCAACGCGTGTGAAACTCCCTGCGCACCCCCAAATACACGTTCCCCGCGCGCCCAAGGCCTATCGCGTGTGAGACTCCCCGCACACACCCCAAATACACGTTCCCCGCTCGCCCAAGGCCAACATGTGTGAAACACCCCACGCACCCCCCAAATACACGTTCCCCACTCGCCCAAGGCCTATCATGTGTGAAACTCCCTGCGCACCCCCCAAATATACGTTCCCTGCTCGCCCAAGGCCTATCGCGTGTGAAACTCCCCGCGCACCCCCAAATACACGTTCCCCGCTTGCCCAAGGCCTATCGCGTGTGGAACTCCACACACACCCCCTAAATACATGTTGCCCTCTCGCCCAAGGCCCATCGTGTGTGAGAATCCACGTGTACCCCCAAATACACGTTCCCCGCTCGCCCAAGGCCTATCGCGTGTGAAACTCCCTGCGCAAACCCCAAATACACGTTCCCCGCTCGCCCAAGGCCAACGTGTGTCTAACTCCCTGCACACACCCCAAATACACGTTCCCCAATCGCCCAAGGCCTATCGCGTGTGAGACTCCCTGCGCACCACCCAAAAACACGTTCCCCTCTCGCCCAAAGCCAACGCATGTGAAACTCCCCACGCAGCCCCTAAATACACGTTCCCTGCTCACCCAAGGCCTATCGTGTGTGAGACTCCCTGCGTAACCCCCAAATACACGTTCCCCGCTCGCCCAAGGCCAACGCGTGTGAAACTCCCCGCACACCCCCCAAATACACGTTCCCCGCTCACCCAAGGCCTATCGCGTGTGAGATTCCCTGCACACACCCCAAAAACACATTCCCTGCTCGCCCAAGGCCAACGCGTGTGAAACTCCCCACGCACCCCACAAATACACGTTCCCCGCTTTCACAAGGCCTATCGCGTGTGAGATTCCCTGCACACCCCCAAATACACATTCCCCGCTCAACCAAGGCCTATCGCGTGTGAAACTCCCTGCACACCCCCCAAATACACGTTCCCCGCTCGCCCAAGGCCAACATGTGTGAAACACCCCACACACCCCCCAAATACACGTTCCCCACTCGCCCAAGGCCTATCATGTGTGAAACTCCCTGCGCACCCCCCTAATTTCCTTTTGAGAAGGTTTACAGTGTCTATGAGTTCTTCCAGAATTAATTTTCTGCAGTAGGTTTTAAGGTTTGAGCATGAATTCTCTCCTGTTTTTATACGTTCCCCGCTCGCCCAAGGCCTATCGCGTGTGAAACTCCCCGCGCACCCCCAATACACGTTCCCCGCTCGCCCAAGGCCAACGCGTGTGAAACTCCCCGCACACCCCCCAAATACACGTTCCCCGCTCACCCAAGGCCTATCGCGTGTGAGGTTCCCTGCACACCCCCCAAAAACACATTCCCTGCTCGCCCAAGGCCAACGCGTGTGAAACTCCCCACGCACCCCACAAATACACGTTCCCCGCTTTCACAAGGCCTATCGCGTGTGAGATTCCCTGCACACCCCCAAATACACATTCCTCGCTCGCCCAAGGCCTATCGCGTGTGAAACGCCACACGCACCCCCCAAATACATGTTGCCCTCTCGCCCAAGGCCTATCGTGTGTGAGAATCCCTGTATACCTCCCAAATACACATTCAACGCTCGCCCAAGGCCTGTCGCGTGTGAAACTCCCAGCGCAACCCCCAAATACATGTTCCCCGCTCGCCCAAGGCCAACGCGTGTGAAACTCCCTGCACACACCCCAAATACACATCCCCCGCTCGCCCAAAGCCTATCGTGTATGAGACTCCCTGCTCACCACCCAAAAACACGCTTCCCGCTCGCCCAAGGCCAATGCATGTGAAACTCCCCACGCAGCCCCCAAATACACGTTCCCCGCTCACCCAAGGCCTATCGCGTGTGAGACTCCCTGCGCACCCCCCAAATACACGTTCCCCGCTCGCCCAAGGCCAACACGTGTGAAACTCCCCGCACACCCCCCAAATACACGTTCCCCGCTCGCCCAAGGCCTATCACATGTGAGATTCCCTGCGCACCCCCCAAAAACACGTTCCCCGCTCGCCCAAGGCCTATCGTGTGTGATACTCCCTGCGCACCCCCCAAATACACGTTCCCCGCTCGCCCAAGGCCAACACGTGTGAAACTCCCCGCACACCCCCCAAATACACGTTCCCCGCTCGCCCAAGGCCAGCGCGTGTGAAACTCCCCACGCACCCCCCAAAATACATGTTCCCCGCTTTCCCAAGGCCTATCGCGTGTGAGACTCCCTGCACACTCCAAATACACATTCCCCGCTCACCCAAGGCCTATCGTGTGTGAAACTCCCTGTGCATCCCCCAAATACACGTTCCCTGCTCGCCCAAGGCCTATCGCGTGTGAAACTCCCTGCACACCCCCCAAATACACGTTTCCCGGTCAACCAAGGCCTATCGCGTGTGAAACTCCCCACGCACCCCCCCAAATACACGTTCCCCACTCACCCAAGGCCTATCGCGTGTAAGACTCCCCATGCACCCCCCAAATACATGTTCCCCACTCGCCCAAGGCCTATCGCATGTGAAACTCCCTGCGCACCCCCAAATACACATTCCCGGTCACCCAAGGCCTATCGCGTGTGAAACTCCCCACGCACCCCCCAAATACACGTTCCCCATTCGCCAAAGGCCTATCATGTGTGAGACTCCCCGCGCACCCCCCAAATACATGTTCCCTGCTTGCCCAAGGCCAATGCATGTGAAACTCCCCGTGCACCCCCAAATACACGTTCCCCGATCGCCCAAGGCCTATCGTGTGTGAGACTCCCCGCGCACCCCCCAAATAAACATTCCACACTCGCCCAAGGCCTATCACGTGTGAAACTCCCTGCGCATCCCCCAAATACACGTTCCCTGCACGCCCAAGGCCTATCGCGTCTGAGACTCCCTGCGCACCCCCCAAATACATGTTCCCTGCTCGCCCAAAGCCAACACGTGGGAAACTCCCTGCGCACCCCCCAAAAACATGATGCCCGCTCACCCAAGGCCTATCGCGTATGAAACTCTCCGCAAACCCCCAAAATACACGCATGCACCCCATCCATCCTGGGCATGCCCCACAGGCAGCCCACTCACCCTCCCCATGTCCCATAGGCAGGCCATCCACCCTGGGCATGCCCCACAGGCAGCCCACGCCACGGGGGGGGGCTTTTTCTACGTAATTTACCTGGCACGAGCGGGGTACGTGTATTCAGAGGGGTGCGCAGGAGTTTTATGCGCGTTTTCGTGGTTGGGGGGCTGTATGCTGGTCCACTGGCCTTTGCGCCTGGTACTTCATTTGTGTGATTTCTTTGGCGTATCGGGTGGGGTTGGGGGCATAACTGGCACTGCTGCAGGGTCGCTGCGCCACTCTGCACCACGGCTGGTTATGGATGTATAAATCCATGAATACGCTGTGCGCCTAAATGGGTTTTGGCACACGCGGCTGGTGCAGACTGCCGCACACGCACTCTGTGCGCCAGCCGCATGCGCCACTTGTGCGCCGAATTCTATGAATTACCCCCCTAAAACTTCATCTATTTCTTGCACTTTTTGTAGTAATTGCGTAGCAGACATATTTTGAAAATTGGTACCTGATTTCAATGTGTGTGCAACTCTGTAGCATAGAGTTGCTTGTTCACTTTCAAAGAGAAGGTGGAATATGTATTCTACATTTTGTCTGAATCTGGTGTCTTCAGAATACATTGGTAAAGAGCGGTATTCTGATGCTGTTATTTGTGTGGGTCTTTCATCGTACCTTCCTCCTTTTCCAGTAGGAAAGAGTAGAGGAAAGGCTTGTGCTTCTACACTTTTTCCCCATATGCTGATTGGAGATCCTTTGGCTTGCCACATTTGTATTTTCCCAGTGCATCACCTATAGTGTCTTTAGAGTGCAATGGGTGAATTGTATAATGGTCTAAAATATAGGATTCTGTTGTAGGATCTAGAAGTTGAAATTGGCCAGTTCCTGACGAGTCTTGAATTATTGCGGTGGTTTCCCTCAGGTTTTCTTCAATGTCTATTTCTTTGTAGTATTCATTGTTGTCTTTTAGATATTGCAGGGCTTCGCTAACTTTATGTAAGTCCACTAGTTGCTACCAAATATTTTTGTCTTTTGTAAGTACGCCATTTAGTAGGATAATCAAAGATTGATCTGTTGGACGTTGCACTCCCAGAGTGTGTACATTTTCTTTGAGATTTAATGGCAAATAAACTACTTTGCCACAAATGCCTTTCAGTAATTCAGAGGGAGGTCGTTTTGCTGTTTTTGGTTGAAGGCGTATTATTGCTTGAAATGAGTGCACTGTTTGATTTATAATGCTCTCATACAATTTAGGTTGTTGCAGTGGTTTTGGTAGTGGGAATATTTCCAAGTTATTAGTGATAGCACGTGAAGGTCTTTGGTTGTTGTCAAGTTTTGCAGTGCAGTATCTAAGTATTGAGGGGTTAGTAATTTCGTATTTGCTTTCTGCTGTAAGATAGAGAGCTAATTGGAACCACTTGAAATCTTCATTGTCTTCTATTTTGTACATTATGTCTACAGTTTTGTGCTATTTTTATAAAGTCTTTCTGTAACACACACACACATGGTTTGGTACTTAAGCAGATGTGCTTCTAAACTTTAGTATTTGTTTTTTGTATGTTTGTAGTAGAAGGTTGCCATCTATAAAGTTGTTGCTACTCTGTTCTAAAGATATTGAATTTTGTAAGTGGGTTTCACTTCCAAAATATTTTCTCTGGATGTGCTCTATTTCTTCATGTAGTTCTTTGGCTGTACCATGTAGAAGAATGTTATTTAAATTGGCCAGTGCTAAAGCAGGACTTTTGGCATAGTACCGTTTTTGAGCGAGATTTCTTACAGTTAAATGGTGTGTCCCTATCATTTTGATATGGTGGAAGGTGCTTTTACAAATAGGTCCAGAAATGCAGGCTAATGAATGTCCTTGTAGTCCTGTGTATTTTCGCACTGGACAGGACTCCAAACTTTGAAATAGTTTTATTTTCAATTTGTCTTTGCCTTTCACATACTGATTGAGGATCTGACATAAAGATGTGAAAGATTATTTGCCTATGTTACACATTGATGTGCACAGCGATTTGTAGACTGGATGTATTGGTTCAGTGGAATGGAGAGTTGATGCTATGTTTGCTGGAGATATTTGTGTGAGCAACATTTCTTGTTGCATGATGGTATTATTAACCTTGTAATACCCTCGTCCACTGCTATGCATGGCTATTGGGGTTGTTTGCTTTTATTTGTCTGCTTCTTCATTGAAATATGGTTCTGTGCTGGTGGTATGACTCCACTCACCTGCACAGATGTTTGCAAAGCTATCTTTGTTGATATTCCATTTATTGAGAAGTCCTTGTTGTAGTTTAGTTTTGTTAGTGGTTTCATTCTGTTTAAAACTAATATAAATAATTTCCTTTTGAGAAGGTTTACAGTGTCTATGAGTTCTTCCAGAATTAATTTTCTGCAGTAGGTTTTAAGGTTTGAGCATGAATTCTCTCCTGTTTTTATGAGGTTCTGAAGGAAACTGTGGCGGAACATTTTTTGTAAAATAATTTTTTTGGTATGCTTACTTGGGACTACATCAAGATTTATAGGTGCTGTGTTAGCACTAGTGGTAGTTGTAGTCTTTTTAATAATGTTCTGGTTTGTTTTACATTTTGAAAGTGGAGTCAAAGTTTCTTTACTGCAAGCTTCTTTAGTTTTGCTTAGTGACTGTATTAGCTGTTTTGCTTGAATTATTTGCATAAATTCTGCTAGAGGTGGATGCCTATTTTGTACACTTTTATTTTGATTTGCTCTATTTCTGCGTTGCTTTCTATGGAGTTGCTTTTTGGTAGGCATTCTTTGGTGTCTGTTGGAGAAAAAAAGAAAGTGTGGGTTAGGACGTTGTGCAATGTATGTGTGCATTGTGCATGACTGTCTGAGTATGATGGTAGGCATGTATGTAGAGGTGTGTGATTGTGGAATGGGCTGTTACTTCAGGTTGGGAATGCTATTCTCATATTTGTGTGTTACTATAATGGTGTTCAGATGACAATACAAAGTGTGCACCTACTGAGGTGCAATCAGTAATACTGAATCTAATGCTGTAGGGTTGATACAATTGTTTGTTCTACAACATTATGACAGTATTGCACTTACTTTGTTGGATGCAAAGAGTAGGTTTCTTCTGGGTTCTGTCTTGTACTTTAGACGCTACTGGTTTTCAGGAGTGGGGTCTTCACTGCAATTGTGGAAGAAGGAAGTTAGTACATATGTGTGTTAATGTCACAGTAATTTCACTTGAAGAATAGATTAGTTACATTTGCAAAAGAATTTCTTTCTAGGAAGAGGTACTGTATGTGTTAAATTGCATAGCTTTGTATATGAATGGGGATTTTGAGGCATTAGCTTCATTGCTAAGGGGGTTAGTGGAGTATGTATAGGTGTGTCCTATGAGGTGCACTTTTGAAAGTATGTGTTGCTGTTGCACTGTTTAGTGTGGTAATAGATTAGTGGAAGTTGTAGTAGGGCGAGAAAAAAAGCTTGGAAAAATGTACAGATTGAAAAGGAGAATGTTTTTGTGTGTGTAATTCCATTAATTTATTTGTGCATAGATGTTTCCTACATGAGTGCTGGAAACTTTTCAGTTCTTTGACTTTGTTGTCCACATTCCTATCAGCACTGTTCTGAATGTACACTTGTATTCTTTTGTTTTTGCAAGTATGGCAAGTGCCAGGCATTCTGTTTAAATAAATGCATTTTATGTACTTGTAATGCTTTTGTAAGATACAAGCTGGTCTCCTATTTTGTGTGCATTCTAGGAATGTATAATAGTGTGTTAAGGGTTAAGTGGTTGTGAAAATGACAGAAGGAAATAAGAGAATTATAGGTTGGACATTGCAATGAGCAATATGGGTAAATGAAAATTTGGAAAACACACAGATTTATAAGTGAACTTGATTATAGGAGATGGGAGAAATTAGAGTATGCTTTTTTGCAGATTATGCAGGGTCAATGGCAGGTACCCTGTTCACATGCATTCATAAAAGAGTTGCATATTTACTGTAAACAAAATATTTATACCTGTAGTTTGTATTGATGTATGTAGATGTAGTTGAATCTGGAAGGAGAAATCCTGAAGAGTTTTACAGTAGTTTTAGCTGTAGGTGCTTTGCAATCACAGGACACTTGTACTCAGAGTGATGAACAGTACATCTAAAGTGCTAAACTGTGATGACAGAGTTAGATGTAGAGTTCTTGGATGTGACTGGTGGATGTTTCTGTGACTGCTTATGTGTAACCAATGAGAGATTGTTGCAGACAGTTATGCGGAAAGGGAAAAATGGCTGCCCCTGTGTTGCGGGGTCCGCGGACACTGCGGCTGTTCGCAGACAGGGCTTGTCACATCTGGGGTTTCTCAGCATATGTAGCATGGAAAGGGGACTGTGGGGATTAGCCAATCAGGTGTTGAAGTTGTTCTTTGCAGGAAGAGAGGCTGTGTGTGTAGTGAAGATGGCAGAGGTGAAGAAAGTGAGGGTGTTGGTAGTTGGAGATCTGTTTGTAAATGTTTTAGAGAAGTATGATATGTCTGAACATATGGCTGCCAGTTTTGGTTTTGAAGGAGTGGAGGTTTTGTGGTCAACTGTGTCTGGTTCCAATATGCAGGCAGTGGTTGGAGTTTGTAAGAGTGTCTCCATGTGGAACAGTCCAGGTGTAGTGGTACTGCATTGGGGTGCTGTCCATTTGGGAAACATCAGTGCTCCTAGTTTGTTTAGTGCTGTTGAAAACTTGGTTCAGGCAGTGTTTGTCGTTCTTCCAAATGCCAGGGTGTTTTATTCTGAAATGTTGTAATTTTTGTCACCAGCAAAATGGTGAAAGGTGTTTGGTTAACAAAGGAATGTTTTGTTTTCTTGTTTAGAGCTGGGATGTTGTCTTGTAATAATGACAATATTGATTTTCTTAATGGTGACTATTTCAAAGCAGATGGCATTTCTTTATCCATATTGGGAAATGCAATGTTATTTCAAAATATAAGGAATCCTTTACAGAGGATAATGTGAAGACATCAGAAAGAGAATAAGTTAAAAAAAATAACAAAATGAAAGGTGTTTTTTATAAGCACTGTCAAAAAAAGGCTCTTTTCAGAGCCACCAACAAAGGGGAAGTGGAGTACACTATTTAAATGTTCATTCCCCACTCTCAGAT
Source organism: Ambystoma mexicanum (assembly GCF_040938575.1). Classification (NCBI taxonomy): domain Eukaryota; kingdom Metazoa; phylum Chordata; class Amphibia; order Caudata; family Ambystomatidae; genus Ambystoma; species Ambystoma mexicanum. Next base: position 299,316,143 of record NC_090928.1, on the reverse strand, counting down.
TTCACTATTTGTCTGCGGACACCGCGGCTGTCCGCGGATTCCACACGTTATATACTGGGATTTTGAGGCTGAGAGGGTTGCAAATGAGACTGTGCAGGCCAAGGGATTTGTCAATAAGGTTTACTGGGTGTGATGTGTAAGGAGAGACTTTGCCAGAAAGTTTGTTTCCTGAGAGGAGAGCAGATAGCTATGGCTGTCTTTCAGAAGGCAGATTGTCTGGATTTTGGGTGACTCGTGGATAAATTGGTTGGAGGTGCATGCAGATCACTGTGGAGTGGCTGTTCATCTTGGATTCCGTCATGTGATTTTGCACTGGCATGGAGTGCGCGGAATGTAGTGATCAGATTTGGTTCCTCTTTGTGCCACTTTGATGACACACTTTCATCCAGACATTTCTCTGGAATCTCCTTGCAATTTGCAATGAAAGAAGGACTTCAGAAAGTCATGGACATGTTTCCAAACTCCTTAGTAATTCTTTCTCGTATTGCGCAGAGACAAATGTTGGTGCGTTGTTCTTCATTTGGTCCACAAATGGTGAAAGCGAGGCGCAATTTCAACAAGGCTTTTTGTGCTTTTTTGAGAGATGTTGGTATGTTCTCTTTTCAAAATGAAAAAAAATATGTTTTGTAGCACACACATTTTTCACAGAGATGGAGTCCATCTTACTCATGCTGAGAATCAGATTTTTCTGCGAAATATACAAAATGCATTGCAACCCTTTTTGGAAGTATAGCAATCCTTTTTCCAGTAGGTGTTGACCACTTGAACTTTTTGAAACACAAAAAAACACCACAAAAAGTCTCTTTTCAGAGCCACTACTTCCTCCCGGAGAAGAGTGCAATGGTTTTGATAGTGCAGTACCCCAAAAATGTTAATGTCCACGGACTTCTAAAAATGCACAAGGCCCTGCAGCATTTCATTGGCACTTCTATTTTTAAACTGTGAAAGGCGGCTCTGAAAAGATGCTTTTTTTTGTTTTTTGTTGTTGTGTATTTTCTTTTGTGTTTTTTTAACAAGACACACAAGGAAAGGAAGGGAAGGGAGGGTAAGGAAGGGACACCAACCACAGGGATAAGAAAGGGCAGGTGAAGAGAGGACGATGTTAGGTGGGCCTAATTCAGGTAGGTGGCAGACGTTCTCATGCTCCTGGACCGTAGCCTCGAAAGCACTTCGAAATGTCTCCGCCCTGCAGAGTACAGCGTCACAGTACATACATAATACCATGACCCTTGAAATGTAAGGGTCCACTTCATCGCGTATGGTCTGCGAGGCTGGTTCAGGGATGCGCTGCCCCACAGGAGTGTTTCTTGTGGTGGCAGGAGCAGAAACGGAGGATGTTGTAGAGGAATTCAGCCTACTACTTTGATCGAAGGGGACGACCCTCTGAATTGCCGTTCTGGGGAATGTCCTTCGGTGTCGCCGCATGGAAGTGGTCCCGTAACTGTACAAACCAGGTTTGCCACAACTGAGCATAGTGTTGCACTCAGTGTAGCGCACCTTGTTTGCACGTGCCTTGGGTACCCCTCCAACAGTGGCAAAGAGGCTCCACACCCAAGACTCACAGTGGCTGGCAGTAGTAGGGACTTCCACTACCTCATTCTCGTCATCCTCTTCATCACTCTCTACATCTCCATGCCTGTTCCCCTCTCCAGACCCTTTGGAAGATGGTAGTGGTGGAGGGCATGGAGGTGGTACTGAGACAGAAGTAGCACCAGCAGCAGCAGCCATGGTTGTCATCAGGACAGCTGTCAGGAATGAGGAATAACCAAAATAATTCCTGGTATTTTGCAAAAAGAATTAAGGCAGGAGCAAAAGCAGGTCCAGCAAGGATAAATCTGCAGTAGGGCTCTGTTTTAGACAGAAAGGCAGAATGAGGAGCAGCTCTGCGATGTGGCCTTTTATAGGGTTGCTGGGGAGCGCTGTCCGTGGACAAACTGAACACCAAAAAGGGCTCAAAAAGTTCCAGAAAGTATCCAGATCCGTAGGGGCATAGTCTGGGACCTCTACAAGGGTGAATATTCATTGAAAACATCTTGAATTGCTCACAAAAGTGCATTTTAAGTGTCCGGGGCCGCAGACTCTGTCCGTGGTCGAGGGCCTACGCTTAGCGTGGGTGCGGGCAAAGGATGATGGTGCGGACATGTTCGCGAATGGGAAGGCTGTCCATTCGTTTGTACACATGCTCATTGGTGTTCTACGGACAGGGTTAAGGTCCCCAAACTAATTATAAGTGCGACACACATGAGGCGGACAGTTGGGGACAGGCGCTATGTTTGTAGGACCCCGAGGGTGGGATGTGCATGTGCACAAGTGTTCGCCGGACAGGGTTGGGGTACCCAAACTAATTAAATGTGCGTCACAACTTTGCGGACATTCGGATGGGTTATGTGTTCTACGGACACCTCCATTTTGATTGTGGACAATACGAACAGGGAGAGTGTCCTTAGGACACCCCCATTTTGGTTAATTGTAGACAGGCAGACAGGTTATGTGTCCTACGGACACCCCCATTTTGATTGCGGACAGTACGAACAGGCGTCGGGTACCTTTGATTGCGGCAAAATACGAACAGGGGGAGTGTCCTTAGGACACCCCCATTTTGGTTAATTGTGGACAGGCAGACAGGTTATGTGTCCTACGGACACCCCCATTTTGATTGTGGACAGTACGAACAGGCGTAGGGCAACACCCCCATTTTGGTTCATTGCGGACATCCCGGACAAATTACATTTGATGTAATGGGTGTTATTCTTAGCAGTACACAGTGGTGGCGCAAATTATGGTTGCTTAGCTTACCATTACTGGTGAATTTCAGGGGTTTTTCAGTTTTACTTGTAACCATAACGTCCCTTTAACATAGTTTTTTCACTGAATTTGATAGGTTTTTAGTAGTGCAACTTAACCATAACGTCCCTTTAACAAAGTTTTTTCACTGAATATACATATGCATATGGACAAGTAAAGGATGGTTGTTTCCACTACGCATTATAGCAGTGCTGTACAGTAGCAAGAAGGCCTAATTTCTCGCGTGTCGCAGTTAAAAAGCAAATTGAATTACAAAGTGAATCTCAGCATACGAGGCTGGACGAGCCAAGAAGCCATGGTCTTATCAAACTGGAGTGAACTGACATTGGATACAAAATTGTGTGGAAGAACAAAACTCCTGTTCAGAAAGCATGAACATAACAAGGAAGAAGTCAGAGGTTTTTTAAATAAAATAGTATTAAATACACAAAAAGGCTCGACTCCATGGTCTACAGTCACATGGAAGCATGAAGTTGGACGAACGAAATGATCACACCTACGCACAAAGGCAGACCGTGCTTCTCACTCCCTAAATTTCTCAGAGCTAAGAACACTCCCAAGGCCGAGCTTCAAAGGCCTAATTGACAGTAGATCACTGAAGTGATGATAGATTGACATGCTAATTGTTGAGAAGCTAATGTTAAAGCGACCTCACTAGGACCTGGATGGCCAGCCTGCATGCTGCTAGACGTAGGTGGAAAAGTAGTGACGGAGGTTAATGTGCCAACCAATTGTAGAGAACTGTGTAATTAGGGGTCCTATAGTTGTGTAAACCAATGGGACGTTGTGTATTTAGTGACGTTCATAGTGGTCATTTTTAGGGGAGGTCTTAGTTGCCCCACCTGATGTTAAGTAACCAATCACATAGTCACACTTTTTAGACTAGTATGGATCATATACTTAGATGTTCACTCAGAGCCAATCACCCATGCACGTAGGTTATTGTAGTTTGCCACGTAGGATGACGTCGGTTCATACGTAGGTTAACGTCATTGATGATGAGTATTGCTTATAAGAGCTCAGTTTTTACTAAATAATGTTTTAGTAAGAGGATCGAGCGAGTTTGTTGATGTTCGTTATGCTCCCTGTTTTAGATACTTGATATTTAAACAGTCTTCCTTTTGCCAAATTCCTGAGTCGTCTCTATTATTGGTGTATGAATAAAATCTGCATCACCATCCATCTCCAACGTAATTGCTACTCATCAAAGGGGCTGGGATATCCAGTTCAGGCCAGTCCAGTGGCCATGATATAAGATATGATGGCCCTCATTACGACCCTGGCGGAAAGCGACTGACCGGAGCGCCACAGCGTAAATAGCGTTTCCGCCATTGCACGAAGGAGCAAAGTGCGGCCCATTCCGACCCATCGGGCACGAGCACCACGGCATGGCGGAAGTGCAAAGTCCGCGATGGCGGAAATGACCCCAAAACGGCCCACACCGCCGCCGTACGGCGCCCCAGGTGCAATACCGCCACCCCTCTTAGCGGTCACCGCAGTGTGCGCCTACCGGAAAGTACGGTGCCCGGAAATATACGGAAACGGAAGTTAAAACATGGGCCCGGAACGGGAAACATCCCGGCGTACACCTATAAATACACTAAAACCACACAACCACTAAAATCACTACCCTGAAACACACCCCAACCCGTCAACCACCCTAGCGAAACCAAGAATAATGGGAAAAGCAGCGAAGAAAGCGTGCGACCGCAAGCGGCAGGTCCACTTCTCCCGTGAGGAACTCACCGTGCTAACAGAGACCCTCCAGGAGAATGCTGCCGTCGTCTTCTGCACGCAAATGACCAGGACGGCACTTGCAAACAAGAAGGCCATATGGGCTCTGGTGGCACAGCGGGTAAGTGCGGTGGGGACCGCACCCCGCACCCCACAGCAATGCCGCAAGCGATGGGACGACCTGCGGATACGCGTCCGCAGCATACTCTCTGCCAACCGCAACATTGCCACAGCCACCGGGGGAGGTCCTGAATCACCCATCAAGTTGACCCCCTGGGAAGAAATCTGTGCCTCCACCATCGGAATGGAGAGCATAGAGGGAGTCGGAGGGATGGAGAAAGGAGTGCAGACATCCGAAGATACAGGTAGGTGGGCCAGAAAAAACAATGCCAAATCCACACAGTCCATCCATGTGAAGTACCATGCGTCCACATAGTGCAACAGAAACACATGTCCAGGAGAACGTCCACACACATCGGCCTGATAGCGCACGTTAAAACCCACAATAAATACATAAATAATTAAAAACCCCTAATACACGCACTACACGTGCAGCAGGCACACCCTAACTGCAGGCTGCCAAACAACTGCACCCCCACTCCACACACAAATCAAAGCACCTCCAAGGCCCCGGCCCAAATCACCCTCAGGTACCACCCCAATGCATGTGATACAATGCCATTCCAATTCCCACAGACCCACCAATAACCCTCGCCCTCCTCTACTCCACCACAGGGTCCGATCCAAACGACGAGCTACAGGACACCCCTACCAGCACACCTGCAAAGAGGGCCAAGACCAACGGCCAGAGACCCTCCACCTCAGCTGCACGCATCAAGACACGGCAGCAGCACAAATCAGGTGGCAGCACAGAGGAGGGAACATCAACAGGCACCCCAGCAGCCAGCATGCCCACAACACCACCACCACAGGTCCCCCCAATGGATGCCACAGAAGGCACTGCCTCCGGTGGCAGCAGCACCATAGGTGACACCCCATTGATGGCAGCATGCTCCGACACAGAAAACGGGGATGCCGAAGTCAGATCCATCCATGACCTGTCCCAATCCCCCTGTCTGTCCCATCCCGTACAACATGAGGATACCACGCAGGGGCACCCACAAGACGACGACTGGCCATCCCCCACAAGCCCTGTGGCAATGCAACATGAGGACAACAGCCCCTCTGTGACACCCCCGCAAATGGCCTTGGCCCAGCAGAGGCAACAGTCCCTCGACCAGTTGATCGAACAACAGCAGCAACTGGCCACGCTCCTCAAGGACCATGCTGATGAATGTGGGGGCACTAAGGCAGACATAGAAACATCAACTGAGACACTTAGGGCACAAATCGAGAGTAGCACCGAGAGCCTGAGAGTCCAAATGGAGAGAAGCACCGAGAGCCTGAGAGTCCAAATGGAGAGAAGCACCGAGAGCCTCAGGGGGGAACTGCATGCGACGGCCAAGGACGTATGTGCCGAACTTGCCGCAGTGCGCCGTGTGCTCACTGAGCTCTCGCAAACCCTTAGGGACATGCATGGACGTGAGCAGGCAGACACATCATCCGTTGCAAGCTCCGTCCAGGGCAGCCCCCAACGTAGATCTGGAAGGAACCTGCGCTCCACAGGCAGGGGTGCCCCTGATACCCACAGAGGGGGCTTGCAATAGCGACAGCCCACTGACAATGAGCATCTTTGGACACTGGTGTTCGGGGGGGAGGTAGGGGGGTGGAGGGGGTGTGTTGGGCTCACTTGGGTGGCGGGTCGATAGGGTGTTCAACATGACATCACATATGCCATAAAAAGTGCACGATCAACCAATGAGATGTGTGGACATTGATCTTTGTGTACTAGGCCATCATAGGCGTACAGTCCATATTGTGCATGTCCCAGACACACGCAGTGCCACGAGTCCCGTGTCCATGTATCAGCCACCAGGCGTGAGTGCTAGAAGCATACATCAATGAGATGCTGACGAATGTCACGGGCCTCCGGTGCCTCGCAGACTCCATGAGGTGCTGCCACATCCCCACCCTCATCATGACCATCTTCAGGTGCTTGCAGTTCTGCGTCAGGGGGCATGGGCACATTTCTACGTACGCACATGTTGTGGAGCATGACACATGCCATCACCATCTTTGCAACCTTCTCATGGCGGTACAGGAGTGCCCCGCCAGACCTGCTGAGGCAGCGGAAACGGCCCTTCAGTAGGCCGAATGCCTGTTCTATGACTACACGGGTACGTGAGTGGGCATGGTTGTAGTCCTCCTCATGCTGGTCCCGTGGGTTCCGGACTGGTGTGAGGAGCCATCTCTTCAGTGGATATCCAGCATCACCTGTATGTGGACGAGAAACGTATGATGTGGAATGCCATTGATACGTACGCACACCCCCCCCCTTCCTGCCAGGTCATTGCCAATTCACATACCCCACATCATCATGCATGTAATGAGACTCACCGAGTAGCCAGGATCTGTTCCCTGCGTGTCGCTCCATGTAGCGTGGTATTGTAGAGTTCCTCAAGACCATAGAATCATGGGTTGATCCAGGGAATCGGGCGCAACAATGTGTAATGATCCTGTTGGAGTCACACACCATTTGTACATTCAGGGAATGGAATTGTTTTCGGTTGCGGTACTGGGCCTCCATGGCATGTGGGACGACCAATTCCACATGGGTGCAGTCGATGGCACCAATGCAACCCGGTATGCCGGCAAGTGCATGGAATCCCACTTTCGTGTTTGTAATTTCCTGCTCCGAGCGTGGTAGGGAGATGTAGTCGTCTGCGTGCTGCAGGAGGGCATCGAGCACTTGCAATAGTGTCCGTGAGAACAGTGGCTGAGAAATGCCATGCAACTGTCCGACTGTGTGCTGGTAGGTGCCTGTGGCCAGGAAGTGGAGTACAGACACCACCTTCAGTAGGGGTGGGATGGCGGTTGGGCTATCTATCATGCTGACAAGGTCAGCCTGTGTCATGTCCACAATGGCGGCTATGGTGTCCCGGTCCAAACGGTAGAGGGTGTGGATCTGCTCATCAGTGAGGTTGAACGGATGTGCTCGGAGGCGTGGGATTGCGGGCTGCCTGCGTGGTGGTAGTGGCTGTGCTGGTGGGCCTTGCTGGCCCTGCCTTGCCCTCCTCCTCCTCCTGCGTCTCCTCCGTGCGGCCGGTTGTAGTTGGTGTTCGTCTTCCTCTTGGAGTTGGAGCACTTGCAGTGCTATCAGGTCCCCCAGGGCCAACATCGCGAGTCCTGCCGGTAGCATTTCGGTGTGGTTGTGGGAGGAGACTGGCTGTGCAATTTATGTGTTTTCAGGCTGTATGGCCTCCACCTGTGGTGATTCATTCCACCTGTGCAAACTGCCCTCCCCTTTGGCCGAGCACGTCACGCGCACAACGCTGCAATTCGGGGAATGGTATCTTGCTATTGCTATCATGTATTTGTACCCGATGGCCGTGTTGGATTGGTTGTTATGTTCATTCGGCTATGGTCCCATTGTTTCCCATTCTATCTGTGCAGTCGCGAACAGACTTGTGAAGGGTCAGTGGAACGTAGTACTCGAGTAACGGTGGGCCCTCATGCATCACTGTACCGAGTTGCAACGACGGGCGGGGCGTCCCATTCGTGGGTGAAGGCAGTTGCCATTTTCACACACAGCCGCACTCGATGGAATAATTAGTGATTTCAAACGGCCACAGATGCCTTTCCGACGTGGTGTTGCAAATGAGGAATTCGAAGGGCGGCGCTTTCGGTCTTCAGCTGGCGGCGAGGAGATGCCCACAGGTCTGACTGCAAATATAACGTTCTATTGTTCAATGTCCTTGAGACAGGGCCCATGGCGAGGGAGCAATGATTGATATGAATAGTTTGGGATGCGCATTAGCTACGTGGGCGATGAGGCCGGCCGTTCCCAAATACATGTTACTTCACAACACTGGAATTACGGGCTGGGGCACTGTGGATTTTGCAGGCTGCATAACGCACAGACTCAATGGATGTTTCTAATGTCATGTGAGTAATTATTCAGGCGTTTTGATCCCGGGATGAGGGAATGATGAATGGATGCATGGGCAAGTGATTTGATACAGAGTTTGCCATGTACAGGGCTTCTTGGGATCTATCCGCCTCCCCTACGCTATGTGATGCAGGGCTGCCATAGTGGGACCATCGTCTATCTGGCCTTGTTGAGCCCTCCCTGTCTCGAGGCGCCCTCAGACACTTGTGTCCATGCACGTTGACATTCCCATCTGATGGATTCTGTTTTGACAGACGCATGCACAGGTACACTCGTTTGTGATGGTGTTTGCACCTCGATATAGATGGTTATGAGTCGCAAGTGGTTTTGGGGTGGTGATGATCCTTTTGAGTGGGCTAGCATGCATATGGCTGTGGATTTCGTGTGATCATTGAAGTGAGTTGTTCGAATGTAGTTCTGATGGCCATTCTGTTCTTTTTCTTTTCTTTTGGTTGACAGGTATCTCCTCCCCTTTTGCCACTGCCATCTGTATGCCACTCCTGCAGATGGGTTTTACTCCCGACACCTGCTGCTTCGTGTTAATCGGTGGAGCAGCATTACGATCTTATGGGACGATCGCCAATGGCCCACATGCCCTTACGCAGTACTGGTGTCTCGGAGCAACATTTCGGCCTTTCAGCTGGACTAGTGCCTCCCCATTGGGACAGCCCTGCGGTTCTGTGCGCTTCCATGTTGCCTTTTCGTACGTGAATGTGGCTCTGTGTACCATGGGGGTACAGGGCGACACACAAGTAGTGGCTGGTCATTTCTTGCGGATGCAGCCCACAATGGTGATTTGTGTTTTGGAGTTCATGGCCTGATGGCTGTATGGGCTTGGTGTCTTTGATGTGCATAAATTGCTATTCTGATTTGGCCCGTGTAGCGTTTTTCTTTGCAAGTGATGTGGCATATGCCTATTTGGGGGGCGATGTATTGTGAGGAGATCTGCATTGGGTTCCAGCTTCGGGGTTTAGTTGCGTGGTACTGTACTGGGCGCGTTTGCCTACTAAGCCCGTGAGGTCAGGGATGGGGGCTGCCTATATGACAGTTTGAATGTTGTCATGCTCAGGGGCGGGGGATTGGGTTTTGTGTAACAGATGCCGGTCAGCCAGGTGGACTGGTGGAATGATGTGATTTTCGGAATATTGCTGGGCACAGGTGCCTGTGTTTGCGTGCGTTTCTTGGTGGGGGACTGTGGTCATGTCCATTGGGATGGCTTCTGTATTCGTGCCATCTGTGACCTGCAGCTCCCATTGGCCCCTCTTGTGTTGCTTTTGTTCGTTGGCATGCATGGGTGCTTTGTACATTTCAATGGTTGCATTGTGACTTCATTGCACCTACCGGGAGTTGTACTTTGTGGGCAGGGAGCGGTGTACAGGCACTCAGTGGGGCCGTTTACGGTTGATTCGCGATGCCGTACTTCTCGCCATGGCGGAATGGTACATTCCGCCATGCCTGATGGCGTTAGGTACATGTCCGCTAGGGTCGGAATTGGCGTACCGTTGCACCATGGTGGTGTTTGCGGTTTGGCATGGCGCGCGCGCGCGTGCTTGGTGCAGTTAGCGTTGGCGTTCACTACGGTGTCGCTAATGGCTTCGTACTTTGCGGTGACGGGTCATAGTCGCACCGAGCGCTATTCGATGGCGGTATTGCATTTCCGCCATCGTTTTTCGATTTCCGCCAGGGTCGTAATGAGGGCCGATATGTTATTTATAACGCGCTTAATACCCAGAGGTTTCTAAGCGCGGACACAGGGATAGAACCTGTGTTGCTTCATGTCCTCTTGCTTCAAAGGCGAGCATTGTTAGGGAGAATTCTCATTTATGGCTAATTTCCCTCACCTAGTGAGTCCCCAAGCAGCTTTGCTGGACTTCTGGAGTTTATTTTTTCCACTTGGTAAGAGTGTGAGCTTTTCCCCCACTCTTACCTATGTTTTGCCATGTGTATTTCTCTAATTTTATGATTGTGGACTCTGAAGTTCACCACTTCAGTAGCCCCCTTCTTTTGTGTGTCACACAGCACATTCAGTGCCGTGGCACAGGGTTGTCTTTGAGACTTCCCCGACTCCATTTCTGAGGCTGACTACCGTCCCCCAGAAAAGGATAAAGTTACCATTAACTTTACTTAGTCAGTCTACCACAGATCCAGTACACCCCATCTTCCATGAAGTACTGGAAAGGGTTAATTCGTATCCCTTTTTTATCTGTACCTCCTAGAGCATTGTTTCACTCTTTTAACATTTAGACTTGGCTGGTGGCAGTGGTATCTACCCTAACTTTTCTACCGCGATTATATTAGATAAACGTGGTATTGTTTTTGGCTATTATATTAGCCTGAAACATAAACCCACTTGACCAAATCGTCTTTCTTTTGGCTCCGGTCAGGTTTATTCTCCATTTCTTTTTGTTAAAGTCCTTCTTGTGTTTTACTTTGCACGGCAAACTAGGTTTGCCTTCTTTGTTCACCGTCTTTTGGCGGGCTTCTGCTCAGAAGCCCTCCACCAGGCGCCTGGGTGTCTAGGTGGGCTGAATGTGAGGAAGGGGTGTAGTCACCCCCTGCACAGGGTATCCTAGCAAACCCAAGTCGCACTTTGCCATGATTGGCTGAGGTGGTTGTCCGGGCTGGACAACCCCCCTGCCGGGAGATTGACAGCCAGGCTGTGTGAATGGGGGTTTTGCGCATAAAAGGCAGGTCTCTTGGGCTAGAAGTCAGAGAGTTGCCACTGGAATTACAAGGAAACGAAGAGAAGCAGAGAGAATGACAGCTGCTGCAACTACCCCGTCCCGGTGAAGCGCTGCTGCAGTCCTGAGCTATCTACCCTTCAACGACTATGAGAAGATCCAGTCCAGAGTCTTCTTCCCTTGAGCCTGGTGGGGATAACCAGCTCATCTTCCACAACCAGAGAATCCTCTTCCTTGGTCGAAATCGCTGCACACTGCTGTAGTGGTCCGGATAGCCATTTGAAGAGCCTCTCCTGTTTTTAAGGAGCGCCCCTTTTATTTGTTGTCGCTGCTGCCGGCTTCATCCCTGTGTGGTGCAGACCACCTTCAGACATCCTCCTTCACAACAAAGCTCCAGGAATCGTGGGTCTGAGGGAAACCAACAGGAACAACTGCCAGGGCACCAGCTGCACCATTGGAATAAGGTACTGTGTTCTGCTTGAGGAAACTGGGTGAACCCCTTTTCTTCATCTCCATGGCTTGCCCTTGTCTTCCCTCCTTCTTATAATTTTTGCTTCCGAACATTGACAATATCGAAGTACTCTTGGCTAGGTTGAATCATTAACTGTCTGACTGTGTGATCTTCGGCAACAGGCCCCCGGTGTCACTTGACCCTGGCTCCGGCCCTTTGAATTTTGAACTCCTGTCTCTGAGTGTTTCTCGATTCTGTCTGTCTAACCAAAATATTGCCTATGATTTTTGCCTCCAACTCCCTCTGGGTATCTCAGGTGCTAAGTGTGTTTTTATCCCGGTAGCATTTCATGTCACGGATACGCGTTTATTTAGTAGACCGAACTGTCAAAAAGTGATCGCAATCGTATTCACGGTAGCGTGTTTTGTTCGTAACAGCGGTTCATTCAAACATAGGGTACTTACCTTGAGACATACTGTACAAAGTGTATTGGCTAGTTGTAGTATATTTGACGTGTGGTTTGTGTTTAAGTTTAATAGAAGTGTTGTGTTTATAACGAATGGTTTAAAAATAAATGTATTTGTATTTTTCTACCTGAAACCTTGAGTCAGTGTTTGCTTGAGTCACAGTAATTGTGGTCCCTTTGTGTAATCTCTGCTACTGCTCATATACTCTTGAGATAAGCCTGGCTGCTCTGACATAGTAGTACAGGCTTGTACCAGAGGTAAAACTTGTATTGCCACCTGTAGTCTTAATTGTGTGTAGTGGTCCCTAAGGGCACTGCACAGGATTCTGCCTAACGCTGGTGTACAGCGGTGAGGATTTGGAAGTAGAGTTATTACATTTAGAGTGCTGCTGTTGCTTGGGTTGAACTAACAACAAGGCTAACACCACTAATTCTATTTAACTAAGAAATCATGTCAAATATGGAAAGCTACACTGAAGAAAGTATTTTACTCTATACTGCTGAGGTTCTGAGAACCCTGTGTAGGGATAAGAATCTCTCTGGTAAAGGAAAGAAATCTGAACTGGTTGCAAAGTTAATGGGAAAAAGTCTGGACAGTGGGTCAGAAGGGCCTACCACTCCAGCAAATGTGGATTTTGATGTTTCTGATTCTGAGAGTGATACTTTAGAAGAAGTAGATGAGTCCTTGTTAGGAAACCCTACAACCCCTTTGCCTGCTCAGAAAGCACACCTCTGTCCACAGGGACCCCCACAGGTCCTACACTTACTCCTGAGTTTATTGCACTTGAGAAAATGAGACTTGAATTGGAAGTGAAACGTATTGATGCACAAACTGCCATGAAACATCAAGAGTTAAGGCTCAGAGAAATGGAGCTGAACCATGAAATAGAAATGAAGAAACTGTCTCTAGAAAACGCTTCTCTCCCAGAGTCTTCTAGGTCTTCCAGCCCTAAGAGACCCATTTGCCAAAGGAAATGATTGGTATGTATGAGACTAAACTTGATGTTTTGGATTGGTTAGCAATGTTTCAGTACAATCATGGGATTCAAGGTATCTCAGGGAATCAGTTGATTCTTTGGCTTTTCTCTAGACTCCCCCCTGTTGCAAGTGATGCTGTAATGGAATTGGGGGAGGTGGATAAACATGATTATGAGTGTGTGAAACTAACATTAATAGCTAGATTTGGGAAGACCCCTTCCCAGTATCCTAAGAGGTTTAGAACCCTCAAAAAGCATGATGGTACCCGTTGGGCTACCTCGGTGTGTGAATGTTTGAAAAACTTAGATGGTTGGGTTAAGGGTTACAAAGTGAACACTTATGAAGGTTTGAGGAATTTTGTAATGTTGGAGTCTATTTTTGATGTCTGCTCTCCTGAGCTTAGACATCACTTGGCTGATTCAAAGGAGATAGATCCTAAGAAACTAGCTAAGGCTGCTGACTTGTGGGTTGCCAACAGGACTACTCACAAGGATTCTGGAGCTACTCAGAAGAAGGATGATGGGAAGCAGCCAACGAAAGACAACAAAGAGAATTCCAATAATTCCAATCCAAAAGAGGGCCCCAAACATAACCAGGGTAAGCCACAAGGTAAACCGAATCAGGCTAGTGTACCAACTGGTTCCACACCAGATGGAGGTCAGAGCAAATCCCCATTCAAGAGAGCATTTGGGAAATGCTTTATTTGTGGGTTACCTGGCCATGTGAAAGGAGATCCCAAGTGTAAGGGTAAACCTTCAGGGATCAACACTGTCTCCTTATCCTTCTCCTAGGTGGATGAAGTACCTATGACCAGTGGAAACTTTCAACTACTAGCTGATGAGCCCATAAGAGTCTCAGCTAGTGTTTCTTTAGTGCCCTTGGGTCTTTGGGAACAACAGAACTTAGATGTCTATACCTCAATCCCAGATAATACTGAAGAGTATTACAAAGATAGTGTTCTTGTGAATGGTCAGGAGACCCCTGCCATCAGAGACACTGGAGCCAGCATAACTGTGGTTGATTAATGTTTTTTCAAAGTGAAGGATATTGCTAAGGCACCCAAACACTTAACCAAGTTAGCTGGAGGCTCTGTGCAAATGGTTCCTCAGTTACCAGCTCTCATCCAGTGTAATGACATGACTGTCAGGATACCTGTAAGTGTGCAAATTAACATACCTGGGAGGGTCCTGTTGGGTAATGACCTTAAAACTCTTGGAGCTGTGTCTAGTACCCCCAGACCCCCAACAGAAGGAAGCAGGAACTCACAAGATCTGCAAGGGAGAGAACCTTAAGAGGCTCTCCTGGGGACATGCTAGAGGAAACTATCACCCCAAGTCCCCAGGACTTACTTACTGCCATTGCAGAACAAGAAAAGACAAAGGGGAAACCTTGGTCTGCCAGCAAGAAAACAGCAAGCACTCCTGTGCCCAGAAGCACATCTCAGAGACTGTCCAAAGTCACACCTGTGACTCGCACACCAGCCGAGGCTGAGTGTGAGGTTCAACCCTGTATGGTCAAACTAGATACTGAGGAATCAGATATAGAAGAGGATCTTACCTTGGTAGGAGATCTTGACCCTGTTGACCATCCTGAGCTGCAGTCTTTACTGGCAGAAGGTGGACCCAACAGGGAAGATTTCAGTAAGGGACAAGGAGAGTGTCCTACCTTGGAAGGTCTTCGTCAACAGGCAGCTTCTCAGCTCAATGGGACTGAGCCTGGGAAGTATAGGTTACACTGGGAGGATGGCCTCTTCTACAGTGAACCAACTGAGTCAACCCCTGGAGACTACAAAAGACCTTCAGACATCCTCCTTCACAACGAAGCTCCAGGAATTGTGGGTCTGCGGGAAACCAACAGAAACAACTGCCAGGGCACCAGCTGCACCATTGGAATAAGGTACTGTGTTCTGCTTGAGGAAACTGGGTGAAGCCCTTTTCTTCATCTCCAAGGCTTTCCCTTGTCTTCCCTCCTTCTTATAACATTTGCATACGAACATTGACAATATCGAAGTACTCTTGGCTACGTTGAATCGTGAACTGTCTGACTGTGTGATCTTCGGCAACAGGCCCCCGGTGTCACTTGACCCTGGCTCCGGCCCTTTGACTTTTGAACTCCTGTCTCTGAGTGTTTCTCGATTCTGTCTGTCTAACCAAAATATTGCCTGTGATTTTTGCCTCAACTCCCTCTGGGTATCTCAGGTGCTAAGTATGTTTTTACCCCGGTAGCATTTCATGTCACCGATACACGTTTATTTAGTACACCGAACTGTCAAAAAGTGATCGCAATTGTATTCACGGTAACGTGTTTTGTTCGTAACACTGGTTCATTCAAACACAGGGTACTTACCTTGAGACATACTGTACAAAGTGATTTGGTTAGTTGTAGTATATTTGATGTGTGCTTTGTGTCTAAGTTTAATAGAAGTGTTGTGTTTATAACGAATGGTTTAAAAATAAATGTACTTATATTTTTCTACCTGAAACCTTGAGTCAGTGTTTGCTTGAGTCACAGTAATTGTGGTCCCTTTGTGTAATCTCTGCTACTGCTCATGTACTCTTGAGATAAGCCTGGCTGCTCCGCCACTGCTACCACTCTAACATAGTAGTAAAGGCTTGTACCAAAGGTAAAACTTGTATTGCCACCTGTAGTCTTAATTGTGTGTAGTGGTCCCTAAGGGCACTGCACAGGATTCTGCCTAACAAGCATGTTGCAGCTGTGCTATCCTTTCCGGGACAAGAAGTGTAGATGGAAGCTGGCCACAAAACAATTGAGAACTAGTCCGACCTCTCAGGGAGATGGGCTCAACAAAGCCCTCCAATTCCTGCCCCTTGCACTTGTTCTGAGATTTTTTTGTGCAGACCTATGTGCTCCCAAACCAAACCTCCACAAAGAACCTGCCAGTCTCTTTTTCTCTTTTGTAGGGCCAACATACAGGAAGACTGGAAAGCAGAGCTGAAAGAACAGTGAGAGACCAGGAAAGTGACACCTGAAGATGAACCATGACCTCAGCATACACACTACTTGCACCAATGACTGGGAGAGAGAGAGAGAACATTTCTCCATGCAGTGGTAATGTGCCGACCGCGCAGAGCCACAATGTTACATGAGCAAGCTTCCACCACGCTGACAAGCCACTCTTAGACCACCGGGGACAAGGAAGATAGCAGGTCTCTCCTCCATGGAAGGACCGACGGGAAGTTCCTGTGAACAGGTGCTCAGAACACTCATGGCGACAACAGATTTCCAGGTCCCTCTGCCCCAAAGCACAGGAACGCCACAGAGCTCTGTGAGGAACTCACGGTGACAAGTAAAACAGACATAAATGATCACATCAAATGAAAATAGGACAGTCCTAGTGGCGTTGTGTCAAAATAAAAATGGCCTATACTAAGAAACCTATTGCCAAAACTTCACAACTAATACAAAAAGGAGTGTGTGATAGTTCTCAGGAAAAGAAAGAAGTGTTCTCAAATAATGTCAGGATGCGGTAGCCTGGGTCTTGCTTCCCCATGTTTCGAGCACAGGGCAAGATGGAAGCTTGGAGCACAGTACAGTCATTTTTGGCTGCCACAGTGAAAATTACTTTCAGTTTCATGTCTGCACGCATACGCGTACTGATGTGAAACTGAAAGAAATCCAACCCCCGGGCTGTTAGGAGGAACCTCCTGGATTTTAGTTTTGTGCGATCACTGCTCTGCAGGAATCGCACAAACCGGAATGCTAAAATGGATGCGCTATCTCGCCCTTGGCAGCACAAACGTATTGTCAGGGACGAGATACCCCTTGGCATTTAAGAGGTTAATTAACAATGAATGCTGTGTGCAGGTTGGAAAAACCCTTAATCTAAACCTAAATCTTAGGTGGGGGCAAGCGTCGACCATCAAATGAAAAATAAGGCAGTACTAGTGGCATCATGTCAAAATAAAAAAGGGCCTATACTAAGAAACCCATTGCCAAAACCTCACAACTAATACAAAAAGGGCTGTGGGATAGCTCTCAGGAAATGAAATAAGTTTTCTCAAATAATATGTCAGGATGCAGTAGCCTAGGTCTTCCTTCCCCACGTTTCGGGCACGGGGTAAGATGGAAGCTTGGAGCACAGTACAGTCTCAGGCTTTTCCAGCACGAGACGCCTCTTCTAATAGCAGCTCTTAGGATAAACTCTCGACCTTTTCTAGCACAAGATGATAGTTCTGCTTTTAACCCTCAAGCTTTCAGTTATCAGGGCCGTTGATGGCCAAGTCTCATTTCACTTGAAAGTCTCTTGCCTTTGAGGACCTGACATGTTCAAACAAAAAACAAAGGTTTCTTTAACAAATGAAAGTTCTTTTCCAAGGTTAGCTGGGTGATGGGTTCACCCCTGGATCCTCCCTCTTCTGGGCGTTGACCCTTCTCAATCGTTTCTCACAGTTTCACACAGGGTGCTGGCTTCACCCCTGGGTCCCCCACTTATGGGCGCTGACCATTCATGTATCGTTTTCCAAAATATATCACAGATACTTTATCAATCAACTTTGGTTGATAGCTTCACCCTTGATGTCCCTTGGTTGGGCTCAGACCCCTCTTCTCTTTATATTCTTGGGTGATGACTTCACCCCTGGATCTCCCTCGGTTGGGCTCGGACCCCTCTTGCCTTTTTATATTCTTGGGTGATGGCTTCACCCCTGGATCTCCCTCGGTCAGGCCCAGACCCTGGATCGCCCTCGGTCAGGCTTGGACCCTTCTTCATTTCACATTCACAATTTGTCCAATATCATTGGGATTCACTTCCCTTTCTTTCACAGTGCTTGTAAATCGAAGTCTTTCGATTGTACAGGGATTTTGCTTGACCCTTTGTATGACCACTTTGACCTATTTCACTGGCCTTCCTATGGCCTGTTGGTACTTGTAGTTTTTCTCATATGGTGCTCCAACAGAGTCTCTCGATTTAGCACCCATTTGGTACCGCTTTCTCTCTGCAACTGGTCTCCCCTTCACACTTCTAACAGTTCCTTCAAAGTTCATTAGCTTTGGTTCAAACTTGCCACTTTGCAATTCTCACTCATCACAGCCCGGTTGTTATCGTTTCTCCCTTCAATCCACTGGCTGTGTCGAACTGCTTGGCTTTTGGCTTCTTTGGAGTCAAGGCCGGTACCATGGGTGCGGGAGCTTCCCTCTATCCTGCTTATCGGCATTGGTTTGCCCTGTGTACCGTTACATCTGCTGCAGGACACTTGTGCTATTAGTCGCAGGCTTAGGCTCTCTTCCATGAAGGTTCCGCGGGCCTGGGACGAAAAGGGCAAGGTCTCCTCTCTCCTCGCCACCCTCTCAATTCCTGACAACTTTTTCCTTCTCTTGAACTGCCGCGTGGTAGCCGTCTCATCGTGCTGTCTCGCCTTGCTCGTTCTGTGCTCTCTGGCTTTTATCCCTGTGGGGAAGGGAAAGGCCTGTCAGGTGTGTGTGATTCTGATCAATTGCCTGACTTTTCCTGATTCTTGTATTTGGGACATGTTATGTAAATGGCTCTGGTGTTAGTCCATTGTCCTTTGTGTTGTGAGAAAGTGTTAGAGTTAGAAAGGGGGGGCAGTGGTTTGGAATGTCCTAGGTGATAGCATGGGGAAAAGTTGTTAAAGGAAGAGGAATGCCACATCTCACTCGTCAGTGTCCCACTCCCCAAGGACCCCCCATCCAAGGGATCCTCCCTCACTGGTCAACCCCCAGGAACTGGATCCAATAGCGATGGCCGTGTACTGGACACCTGGATGACAGATTCTCAAGGTTTAGACAGGGAGACACCTTCAGGTTTCTCACAGCTCCCAAAGCGGGACATGTAGCTCATGCAACATGCAGCAGACCCCCTAGAGCGCCAGGGACAAAGACGGAAAATTGAATCTATTCCCCACAGAGTGAGCCCGGAACACTAATGAATGAAGAGCTGACTCTCTGCACTACAATATTGTGTATGCAGCCAATCTGCATGGAGAAAATGGGTGGTGCTTAGCCCCCTTTTCAAGACCTTTGCCCACCCCTACACCATAAGGTTGGGGAAGACGGGGCCAGATTGGCCAGGGAAAGTTGTCCAATCCTCACAGGGGGAGGGATATTTATGCAGGGGACAGGAGACAGTAAGTATGGGATATCCGGGTGAGTTGGTATGCAGGTTTTTATATTGAATTCCAAAACAACTAATGCAATTACAACAAATACAAAATAACGAAAATGAAAATAACGAATTTGGGGAAAAAACTAAAAATGGGGTTGTGAGTGGGAATATTGGTTTTGGGGTTGGGGGAAAAGTATTAGGGAAAAAAGGGGGGCTTTGGGGGAAAACCCCCCAAAAATAACAAAAAAGGAATTTGCTATTTTGGAATTAGTTGTTTTTTATTTGTTGCAATTGCATTAGTTCTTTTGTAATTCGATAAAATCACAAACAACCGGTGGGTTCAGTAGTGGAGGTGTTCCAAGACACCAGCTGGACAAAGGAGCAAGTGGTGGCTTGTGGAGGAGATCTGCGCAGCAGGTGAGGTATTAGTTTAGGAGCGAAAGTGGCTATGCAGTTTGGGTGTGTGTGTTTGTGTGGCATGTGAGTAGAGTAAATTAGTGTATGATGGCATGAATGTGAAATGGTTGCTACAAAGTGAAAGAAGAGTGTTTGGATAGCCAGGAGGAGGTGAGTAATAGTGTAGAGGGGAAGTAGTTGAGTGATGTGGGAGGGGACGTCAGAGCCTGGAGAAGCTAAAAGATCATCAACATACTGAACCAACACTGACTTCCCTCTAAATGTTATATCATCTAAATTATTTTTCAAGAGCTGTAAACATAGGGTGGGGGGGCGCTATGTATCCCTGTTATAGCCATGTTTATGTATAAGGTAACCCAGGCTATGAAAAAGCAAACACAGATCAGCTATCTGGATGCACTAGGCTGGATAAGAAAGTATATTTTTGAAGGTGGAATACATGACAATATTTTTGCAAGATTTTGGATCACTGGGAAAGAGGGTAACAGTACTGCAATGACTGTGAGGACCTGGAAAGCAAGTTTTTCTCCATGCTTCTTCACATGAAGGAAAGTGGTTTTATAGAACTGCTCAGGCTTATTATCCCCTGTTTTAGCAATGACCATGTCACAAGGGAAATCCCCTTTTCGTCTCTGGGTATAATTTACACTGGGGCATCATATGCAGTTGTTTTGAGGGGACCTGCTCATATTCTATTGGGCTCTTCATTGTGAATACACTCTACTTCAATGTCGTGTGAAGACCATAAACATTCGGGGAGATGGGGCAATAATTCAGTGAGTTCCAGGCACAAGTGGATGTCTTTGGTGGCAGAGCTTGGGGGTGGAACCTCATACATAGTTGATTCTACGTCTTTATTTATTTATTTATTGGGCATTTATAATGCGTCTATACACCATGTGTTTTGAGGCGCAATTGTTATTGGGAATGTCAAGGAGCACTCCATCAAATGTGCAGTATAAGGTGAAATTCCGTTTACACGCGACAATCATGCCCTTACAAGTTAACTTGGGCTGCGGGGTTTAATAGGCATGTATACTTATCTGAAAGGGAACAAAGTGAGATAGATGCAGGTTTAGTGAACAAATGTGGTATGGGTTCATTAACAGTGGCAAAAGAAAGAGGAATCGTTTGAAAACGTTCAGATCATATAGCTGATTTCCTAGCTTTGGTGAATCAAGGTTTTTGCCCGACTCACACAAAAAACATATCTCTGAATCCCTGCGGCAATGAGGGAGAGGATCGGCTGGTCAAGCCAGAGACATGCAGCGATATGCGCTGCCAGCATAGAGAGAAGAAACTCACTTACCAGCTGCAAAGAAAATACTTCAGCTTCCCTCACAACCTAATAGCAACACAGCTGAAATAGCATAGTGGTAGAATTAGTAGCTCCCATGTAAAAGGTCCTGGGTTCAATTCCCCATTAAGGACCTTACATAAACGGAATCTAAATCAATGAAATAACATCTGCAAAACCACAAAGACCTGGGGAAATAAAATAAAGCCTTCTTTCATAAAGCAAGAGGAACACAAATCTACCCAGGAGGACCAGACCAGATAAACTGGAGCAGTGCCTTTGTATAGGAGAGTTAAATGGAACTCCTAATTGAATAAATTGATATTCAAACTGACCAATAAGGATGACTCACCATGGGAGGTTATGATCTAAGCACTACTTACCCCAATATAGAAGCCGGACAGTTCAGCCAATCAGTAGTCAGCTAGTGGATAAAGGACTGAATAAAAGGAGAGCTAGTTTAGTCGCAATCTATCTCAGCTGTGGACTAGTTGTCTCACTGGTTTGTGGGAAAACAGCAGAGAAGTAGCCAGAAGGAATGCTGCCTTGTACCTGGCTACCCTGCTTTACTGAAGAGGGAAAACCCGAGAGAGCCCAGCTGGACCCAGAGGGGGAGGAGAGGCAGTAGCTCTCAGACCCAGGAGCCAAGATGAGCTGGAAGAAAGGCAATCCGTGGTAGTTTACAGGGATGTCATGTTACCAAAATACCAGGGGTAGAGGAAATGCCATCACACAATCCTTGGCCTCTGATGACATCACAGGAAGTTATGTCATTTGACCCCACCCTGAAGTGATATCACTGGAAACGATGGAACACGACCTTTCACCCCTTTACAAAACAAGAAGTGGCACCACAAAGCATTGTTCCTAAATACACTACGAAAAATATGGTTACGATATCATTGTACAGGTGCTGCTTCCTCCTTTCTCACTGACAGGACAACTTCCAGTAACTCTGGGAAGACCGGGAACAAAGCGGTCCTGAAGCTACAAACTCACACACCCATCAGACACACACCCCCACCGGACAACACACACACCCGCCTCTGGACCTAAGTGAAAGTGGCCGGCGGGCTGGATTTCTCCTACAGGATAAGGCTGGTGTCCAGGTATCTGTGCTCCATATGTTGAGGAACATTTATAACTGACAAGCCCTCCTGAGCTTAGCTCCATCACAGTGCATGTAATTGCAGACAGCATGCCCTCACTCACCTTTTTTCTTGCAGCTTTATCACACCTGTGAATGGAAATGCATGCACCGTGAACAATCCAAGGAATGTGTCCCTTTTACCCGAGGGGAAGCCACCTCCTTTTGATCTAGGGAGGTGAGCATGCTATGCAATACCTCCCTAAGGGAGCAGGGCAAGTGAGATCCCACTGAGGTGAACCCCACACCCCCTTTGGGGACAATGAATGCCCAAACCAGGGTTTTATTCCACCTCTCTCCAAAGTCCCAAGTGTTTGTGGGTTATATGGGAGTTGGACCAGTAGAATCTCCCCTTCTTTTCCAGGGAGGGGCATAATGACACTTGGAAGCTCAACTGAAGAGGGAATCAGCGGAAGAGCAAGTAAAACTGGCACGGGGAGCCACTTAGATGAGGGAGCCTCTCCCTCACAGAAAGAAAGGAGCGGAAGAGCCACTCAGTCAGGGTAGTGGGTGGAGCCCAAGGCAGCCATGGAATGCTGCCGCTTCAAGGAAGGCGGGGAGCCCACTGAATTTGGAGCTGCTGAGGAAGGAAACAAAGTCACGTCAGAGATGGAATACCAGTGTCCTGCCTATCTGACATCAAAATCCCAGAGAGGAAGAAGAGACACTAGAGACCTGACCATACAGACCAGAGCCAGATCAGGAGTACAGGTCCCCACTCACCACAGAGACCATCTCCCCTATTGAGCGCCACCGCTGGAAAGCAGGTACACGGCAGCCTGCAAGGAGTGGGTGGAGGGCAGTGAGGCCACAAAGCAGCCCAAGCTGGGCTGAGAATCTGCATACCCCACGAGAAGGGGTGCATACCATAGCACAGCTTTCGCACCCATTAAGGTAGGAGAAATACGGCTGTCACAAAGTTATTGAAGGTTAACTTAATGGGACAATGTAATCATAGCCCTCTGAAGTGTGTTAGTTTCTAGTTGTCTGCTGCACTTATGTATACCTAATATTTACAGACATCTTCCAGCAATAGCAGTATAACAATCGGTTCTTCCTCTGTGGCTATGCCCCAACAATTGTTTATTTAGAATAAGCACACAGTAAAGATGTTTAAAGAGCTATAACCTCATCTTGTCAGGTGATTTTAGAAGTCTGCTAACTCTGTTTTGGTACAGTGAGAATGGTGAACAATGCATACAGATGGCTGGTGACACACTGGCAGTAGATGACTGACTGGCAGGTCTTTCAGGGTGGAAGACACGGAATGGGGTGGTACAGGTTTTGCACAGTGTTTATAGAAAAGGGGCAGAGGAGAAGCCAGGGTGAAGGGATTTGGCGCATACACCACTAACCCCATTGGGTCCTTTGTATCTAGAAGAAAACATTGGCTCCTTTGCCTCAGAATAATTATCGACCTGTAGCAGGATTTATCAGCTTTCCAAGATCCTGGAACAGGCTGCTTCATCGCAACTCCAGTCATTTTTAGGATCAAATTCTCTGCTCGATCGTTTCCAATCTTGTTTTTGTGCCATGCACTGCACTAAAACTGCCTTACCTAATGTCTGCAATGATATTCTCTAGCAATCAAATAAAGTGGGCATGCCCTTGTTCATCATGCTCAACCGTTCAGCTGCCTTTGACATGGTCGATCATGATATCCTCATTAAACCACCAGAACAATGTACTCCCATCTCCACTCATACCCCAAAAGGATTTCGATACTTCCTAAAGGAAAGGACAGATTGTAGAAACTGAGTGAATTTCAGTGCCTAGTTCAACATTGTTAGGCAGAATTATAGGCAGTACCCTTTGGGAACACTACACACAATAAAGACTACAAGTGACAGTACAATTTCACCTTTGGTACAAGCCTGTACTACACAGTTATAGTGGTAGCAGTAGCGGAGCAGCCAGACTTATCTCAAGAGTAAGTGAGCAGTACAAATAGTTACACAAAGGACAGCAATTACTATGATTCAGGCAAACACTGACTCAAGGTTTCTAAGTAAAAGAATATATATTTATTTACTCAACAGTTGTATAACATTTCACTATTCTAAGCAAGTCAAAATCACAAACATAAATACACCACAGCACTTCCTTTAAATTCTAGACAAGTTAGGATCACAAAATGAAGTGAGAGCAAAATGGCACTCCAGTAATTTAAAAGGGAGGGAAATACAAAGATATCAACAATTAGGCAAAACCAACAGGTAAGTATTCTGAGAATTTGAACAAGGGAGACTACAGTGAGATCATCAGCTGGAAAAGGCTTAGGGCCAAAGTCAATAGGTCTAAAGTCTTTTGCTCAAGATGACACAGTTCAGGGTAGTTCACAGTAAAGTTTGTGGCACAGATTCCGGACGTTACTTCAAAGAGAAGGACAAGCCCTCGGATTGGAGAACGATTTCAAACACTTTCACCGCGGCTAAGCGATTCACAAAACCGTATTTGCACAATACCTTGAAACGGAGAGGGGGCTGTAGCTGAGGCAGATGTTCCTGGTAGTTCTTGCAGGCTCACGGTTCCTGAAGCGACTGTCGGACTGATCAGAAGTAGGAAGACTGGAGCGTCCTGCACTACCCAGGGAAGAAACCAGCAGCAGCGCCAAACAACAAATAAAAGGTGTGCTCCTTAAAACCCAAGCAGGGTCCGACCTTCCTGGCTATCCGGCCCACTGTAGCTCTGTACAGCAAATTCAACCAGAGGAGGGGTCCTGGCTTTTAGTTTGGGTGAACTGGTTGGTCGCACCAGCTCAAGGGAAGAAGGTTCCTGGAGGATCTTCTCTGTCGTTGGATTTGGAGATTCGGACCTGCAGCAGTGCTTCACCGGGCGGTTCAGTTGTTGTAGGGGTCTTCTTCTTCGAGTTCCTCATTGGTTCTTTCGTTCCAGTGGCAACTGTCATTCCAGTCCCATAGACCTGATTTTTATGCAGTTTTTACCCATTCATACAGCCTGGCTGTCAATCACACAGCAGGGTGGCTGGGCTGGCCTCGCAAGGCCAGACCCCTTAGCCAATCAGACAAGAGTGCGAATTGGGTTACTAAGGCAACCCATGGCAGGGGTCCGAAGATCCCTCCCTCACATCCTGCCTACCTAGACTATCAGGCGCCTTAAGGAGGGATTCTGTGCAGAATCCCGCGAAAAGACAGCGAACAAAGCAGTCATCCCCGGTTTGGTGCGCAGAGAAAAACACCAGAAAGACTTAAACAAAAATAAATGGCGACTAAACCCAGACGGAGCCAAAATAAATGTATTTGTTCAAGCAGGTTTATGTTCGAGGCTAATAAAATAGCCTAAAACATTACCACATTATATAAGATAATCGCAGTAGAAAAATTAGGGTAGATACCACTGCCACCAGCCAAGTCTTAATGTTAAGGGAATCTCTTTGTGAAAGCTGGAATATCAGCTGAATAGCTGCATTTTTAATGTATTGAATTTCAATTTGGTGATCATGAATGAAAAATTACAATATCCGATCTTAGAATTGACTAAAGATCCGACCACTGCAGGCAAGAATTCTGAACTGAACAAATCTACTAATCAGAACAAATGGTTTTCTGAAGATATTTTGACAGCGAGACGTATTAAACGAACTGCTGAAAGATACTGCAGAAAGGTTCTGTCTTCTGAAAATATAAAGTGTTACAAACAGGCTGTAAAAAGTTATGAAAACCATTTTTGATGCCAAAGCGAACCATTTTAATGACGGAATTCATCAGGCCAAGTTCTGGATATTATTCATAAATTGAAGCCATTTTACTGTAAAGGCGATGCCTTTCCTGCAAAACTCTTTAACGATTTTGCTGTTACTTTGGCCCCTTGGGTCACACACATTGTCAATCAATCTTTTGATGAATCGTACATACCTAACAACTTCAAAGAGGCCTGGATCACGCCTCTATTACAGAAAGAGAATCTTGATCCCGCGATACCCGGTAATTTCAGTCCTATTACCAATGTACCGTTCTAATTGAAGATTATTGACAAGATTGCTTAGGAACAATACCATAAATCTGTAGAAAGTAATAATATTCTTGCTGAGGAACAATCTGGCTTTCGGGCCAACCATGGCACTGAGACAGCCATTCAGGACCTTCAGAACAACATTGTGTCCATTATAGAGAATGGAAATCCTACACTCCTTCTCTTGCTGGATCTTTCTTCTGCATCCTGCACTCCTTCTCTTGCTGGATCTTCCTTCGGCATTTGACTTGATCAACCATGAGCTTTTAGCCGAAAGACTTATTACAGTAGGTAGATGCTCCCAGGCCGCAGCAGACTGGTTAAAATCTTTTTTAGGCCCTAGATCTGCAGCAGTCGTCAAGGGGGACTTCTCCTCCTTAATCATCCCACTACTATGTGATGTCCCTCAGGGCTCTTGCTTGTCGCTGCTTCTGTTTAATATCTTCTCTAAACTCTTATGTGATATGCTACGATCCATGGGTGTCAGATTTACAAATTATGCTGATGACACCCAGCTGGTGTTCACGCTATCCAGAGACGATGAACAAGATGCTTGTAGAGTAAAAGATGTTTTTTCAGCGATACAAATTTGGATGGCATCAAACTCACTGGCGCTTAATGAAGCTAAAACGGAGCTAATGATAGTTGGAACCCCCCAGAGACTAAAACTTCTTGATGATAAGTACCATAGTTTTAAAATTAACAATAATATCATTAGGGTTTCTGATCATGTAAAAACTCTGGGTATCTAAATGGACTCTCATCTCTCGTTCAAAAGACATGCATCCTATTTCAAATCTACCTGTGCTTTCTTCTCTAACCTCCACTGGCAAATTCGCCCATATCTATCCAAGCTCAACTTGGCTATAATAGTTGGTGCTATTGTTAATTCTAAACTCGATTATTGCAATAGCTTGATGATGGGTACTTCTAAATTCAACTTAAGCAAAGCTGCAAACTATTCAAAATGGAGCTTTTAGAGCAGTCAATGGTTTAAGCAAATACTCAAAGCTTTCGGCAGAGAAGAGGAGTCTGAATTGGCTCCCAGTCGGACAATGAATCAAATTCAAAAGTGCTGTAATTGTCTTCAAATGCTTATCCGGGATGGCTCCCAAATACCTCTCAGACAAAATATAGAAAGCACCTATTAGGAGATACTTGCGATCTAACAGTAACATTGATTTTTTACAACCTCGCCAACTCCTAAAAAGAGTTGGTAGTATTCATTTCAGCTTCTGGGCTCCTAAATCCTGAAACTCACTACCACTGTCGATAAAATATTGTGGCTCCATCAGTATATTTAAAAAACAACTCAAGACGTGATTGTTCGATGGCGGCACTGAGTAATCTATGCTCCTTGTTTTGGTCTTCTGTCATGTTGCCTGCTTTTATGTTTCTTTGTGGCGTTTGTCCATGTGAGCGCTCTGAGGGCTTCGGGTGATCTTGCGCAGTACAAAAACCAATATAGATAGATAGATAGATAGATAGATAGATAGATAGATAGATAGATAGATAGATAGATAGATAGATAGACATTGACAAAAGTCTAAACCTTAATTCTCCCCAATGCCCTTTCAACTATAATCAGACATGCATGGGCCTTTATCAATGTATTCACAAGATAAAATGAGCAAATGCTCTATGCTAACAAACCAGAAAGTAGACCATCCTCATGAGCCAACACACAAGAAAAACTACACTTGCCATTTCTATATTTCCTAGCGTCCTTGAACTTGATGAATGTGATAGCTTTAACACAAATGCACAGTCCCGGATTACCAAATAGGCAAAGTAGGCACCGGATTATGGGCCTCACTCCTTTTAGGTGCCCCACGACAAAGGATCAAAATAAAATTGATTTGATCTTGAAGTAAAATTACAATCAAGCTTTCTTAAATTGTTTCCAAAAGATAGAAAAAAATTAATCAACTCAAAGAAACGAAAACTTTACATTAAAGACTCTATAGAAAAAATACTGTATTAATGTAATGTGCCCATTAACAACTTAAAGTACATAAACCAGAGGCATCAGATTCACATAACAGTTTGTCTCTTAAAAGCTCATCTTCTGGCAGCTGTCAGTGGGCCTCATTACGACCCTGGCGCTAATGGGTTAACGGCGCCGTAAAAGGCTGCGGCGCCGTTAACCCATTAGCGCCTGATTACGAGGTCCCTTTGCGGGACCCGACCTTAACGGCTGGTATACACCAGCCGTTAAAGTAGGGACCCGTAAAGGGACCTTGCTGCTAAGTACGGTACCCCAATTTGCGGTACCGTACTTAGCGCCTTCCCCATTCCCATAGAGCCCTATGGGGCGAAAATGGGAATGGGGAAGGGCCATGGTTCAATGGGGAATTACCGCCCCGTCAACCTTGGAATGGGGTGGTAATTCCCCATTCAACCATGGCGGACCCGTTACAACACCGGCACCAACCATGGTGCTAATAGCGCCATGGTTTAGCGCCAGTGTTGTAATGAAGGCCAGTGTGTAGAATAATCTGGTGCAAACTACTATGAGGAGCCTGAGGGCGTCGTCACTTCTTTTCCCCCAGGATCCTCCTCTCAGGTGGCCAGGGAAAGGCCATCACTTTTGGATCCCGACCCTGTGGGTGGATATGCAAGGGAGGATCACCTGGATGGAGGGAATTTGGGTATTGGGGAGAGGACGTGCTTAGGTGAGACATAGTATTCCCCATACCCTTTTCACAGTGAGCCCTCCAACCCTAAAACCTTTGAGGGGTATTATACATCCTTTCCCTTTTCCTCCTTTGAAACTGTCCCCCAGAAGCAACACCTTAGTACTGGGAAAAGGAAGAGACCAACTAGAAGGACACATCCTCAATTTACTGAAACACTCACATATCAGAAACAAAACAGAGTTATAAATGCTCCTTTTATTAAATCAGACAGTTCCAAACACTACGGACCTGAAGAAGAAGAGGGCTATGGAGGCATACCAATGGAAACCAGACATGTCCGCCTGATGGAGTTCTCCATAGTCAGGCAATGGAACTCAATGACCTACACCAGGGGTCACTTAGCACACCCGATGGATATATAAATGCATATTGCTGTGAGAGAAGCAGAAAGGGCTGGATGAAAGGAAGCTGGAGACCAAGGTCCTGGGAGCATTGTTGTGCAGGATAAAGAGATGCCGAGGCTGTGGTCGGCTGTGCGAGGGTCCGGTGGTCCTGTTACCCTCTGGAGCGGGTCTGCTTTGTGGAAGCTGAAGAAATCTCACTAACCCCAGCCGCCACCGCGGAATGCCAGGAGAGCGAGCAGTGCTCTCTTCAGAGGCAGCGAGGGGGAGGCTGAGACTGGGGAAGCTGAAGAAGCTTGGAGAAGCCCGCAGTGAAGGACGCCGAACAGAAGGATGCTGTTGTGTGTGACCAGTGATTGTAAAGCAGCGGGGCGCTCCGGGAATGCACAACTAAGTCCTTTGCAAATGGGGTAAAGAACTGAATATACATTTTCTCTCTGCTCTGTCCCTGTATTATACGCTGTTAATGATACCCTTCGGTACATGTATACATGCTGTATATTTTTGTAACTCACTGTAACTACTGCTTTTTGTAACATGTTTAAGAGTATGTACATGTATATATGCTGTATATTTTTGTAACTTCTGTAACTACTGCTTTTTGTAACATGTTTAAGAGTATGCGCCCGGTTGCCCCTGGGCCTGGTTTTTTGCGCCTTATAAATAAAATAAAATCAAATCAAATCAACGAACAGTAACTTGAACTGAAACTGATTGAAAGCACTTTTGAATGCCGCACAGAGTACACAGCAAACTGAATACTCATAAAAGGAGTGAAAGCAAAGGATTACATGAGACAGAAATAAAGAAATGCATTGTATGAAACTGAGAAACCAAGTATTGGCCCAAAGTTAAGAGGGGCTCATGAAACAAGTATTGACAAAGTCAAGAGAATACCAAGAAGGGTATGAACATGAGAAACCAAGTTTTGACCCAAAGTTAAGAGGGGCCATGAAATAGGTACTGAAATAAGTACTGACAAGGTCAAGAGAATACCAATAATGGTGTGAAAGTGAGGGACCAAGTATTGGTCCAAATTTAGGAGGGGCTCGCGGAACAAATATTGGCATAGTCAAAACAATAGCAAGAAGGGTATAAAAAGAAGAACTTAAGTATTGGCGCAAAAGCCCAGGGGGAGGCAAGAATTGCAGGCTAAGAAGAAACCTGTGGTGGCAGGAGCCAGAGGAATACCGAAAAGGGTAACAAAGTGCATAATTGTTGATGGAAACAGTAAGAAGGGGTATGGTTGCATGACCTGTAATGGGTGTACCGTGTGGTCCGACAACTGCACCTGGACTGGGTGCCCCACTTGGAAGAAACCAATAAAAATATGGTTAAAGAAGTTTATGTTTTGCAACAGCCTGAAATGGGAAATTGAAGTTAAGGAAACAGAACTGTCTAAGTGATCTGGTACAAGATACTGATCTTAAAGGAGCTTGGAAGTGTATCAAAGAACTGTGTTAGTTTTTTTAAAGCTAAAAGATTTACAGGCCGATTCATGGAATTAATGTGCGCCGAAAAAACGGCGCACACGTGCGAAAACGTGCGATTCGCAGTGAAATAGCGAAAATCGCAGTGCAAGTGCGATTATCGCACAGAAAACATCGCACATCAATTCTTGGAAGTCCATGCACGCGCAAAATGTGGGATGTGCACTGAAAAAGTGCGCGGCGCACGCTGGCGCACGCTGGCGCACGCTGGCGCACAGGTCATCGAACGCCGTGCGATAAGGCCACAGCTAATTCGCACATAGCGCGGCGCACATAACAAAAGTAGGCGTAACACGGGGCGTCACACGCAGAATGGGGAACAACTCGTGAAAATGTGGGCGTCACGGGGGATGTACAGGAGGCAAGTGCGCAGAACGCCCACATGCTCGCCTACAACACGTATTCATGGAATCGAATAGGGAAAAACAGCGCACGGCCAAAGACGCGCACAGGCCCATACATGTCCGCCACACTAAAGCAGGCGGTAGCGTCTCTGCGCAGGAAAAAAATGTGCGCCAAAGTTCTACACGCGCGAGAAGGCCCACACCGGGCCTGGGGGAGCGTGTGCGTGTATCTCAGAGGTGCGCGAGAAGTTTCACACGCGATCGGGCCTGGGGGAGCGTGTGCGTGTATTTCAGGGGTGCGCGAGAAGTTCCACACGCGATTGGCCTGGGCGCGTGTATTTCAGGGGTGCGCGAGAAGTTCCACACGCGATTGGCCTGGGCGCGTGTATTTCAGAGGTGCGCGAGAAGTTCCACAGGTGCGCGAGTAGTTCCACACGCGATTGGCCTGGGCGCGTGTATTTCAGGGGTGCGCGAAAAGTTCCACACGCGAGTAGCCTGGGCGCGTGTATTTCAGAGGTCTGCGAGAAGTTCCACACGCGAATGGCCTGGGCGCGTGTATTTCAGGGGTGCGCGAGAAGTTCCACACGCGATTGGCCAGGGCGTGTGTATTTCAGAGGTGCGCGAGAAGTTCCACACGCGATTGGCCTGGGCGCGTGTATTTCAGAGGTGCGCGAGAAGTTCCACACGCGATTGGCCTGGGCGCGTGTATTTCAGAGGTGCGCGGGAAGTTTCACACGCGATTGGCCTGGGCCCGTGTATTTCAGGGGCTCGTGGGTGTTTTCACACGCGATCGGGCCTGGGGGCTCGCGGGTGTTTTTACACGCGATCGGGCCTGGGGGAGCGGAGTACGTGTATTTCAGGGGCTCGCGGGTGTTTTCACACGCGATCGGGCCTGGGGGAGCGGGGTACGTGTATTTCAGGGGCTCACAGGAGTTTTTACACGCGATCGGGCCTGGGGGAGCGGGGTACGTGTATTTCAGGGGCTCGCGGGTGTTTTCACACGCGATCGGGCCTGGGGGGGCGGGGTACGTGTATTTCAGGGGCTCACAGGAGTTTTTACACGCGATCGGGCCTGGGGGAGCGGGGTACGTGTATTTCAGGGGCTTGCGGGTGTTTTTACACGCGATCGGATATATACAAAAAAGAGTGCCACTATGTAGCAGCAGTGGTCTGACCCAGGAGTGACACACCAGGGGGGTCAAAAATCACCTGTAGATTACAACGAAACAAAGTCCTGGTGTATCAGAGGGTTGGCCCGTGTAAGATATAAATGAATTATAATTGCTTATCTGGTCCAAAACCTGTATAACTAATGTAATTTATACATATTACATGCGGAAGAAGTGGAAGTCATTCCTTCACAAATGAGGCATAAACATTATGGAAAATGCAAAGTATAAGCTTTATGTTAAAAAAACCAAGAATAGCATACATGGTGAAATCTAACATGTGCAAACATAAAAAATCAGTGATATAAATAGTACATACAATTATTTGGTGTAGAAGAATGAGAACACTTAGTGGGGAACATTAACATAAATTTGTTCTTCGTCACTTTTAGGTTACACATAAAATCCTAACAGAAAAAAAAATGTTTTTTTTTTTTTTTTTTTAGAGTTGAAGAGACAATTTTGTTATTGATAAACTGTATTCTTACTAGTTGATCAAAAGGAAAACAAATGCCCCTTATTGTTGTGCAATTATAATAAAACAAATGAATTAGTTATTTTTGTGTCCCAAAATCAAAAAGGTTATTATATATTGGGATTGGGTCTTAAACGCGATCGGGCCTGGGGGAGCGGGGTACGTGTATTTCAGGGGCTCGCGGGTGTTTTCACACGCGATCGGGCCTGGGGGAGCGGGGTACGTGTATTTCAGGGGCTCGCGGGTGTTTTTACACGCGATCGGGCCTGGGGGAGCGGGGTACGTGTATTTCACGGGCTCGCGGGTGTTTTTACACGCGATCGGGCCTGGGGGAGCGGGGTACGTGTATTTCACGGGCTTGCGGGTGTTTTTACACGCGATCGGGCCTGGGGGAGCGGGGTACGTGTATTTCGGGGGCTCGCGGGTGTTTTTACACGCGATCGGGCCTGGGGGAGCGGGGTACGTGTATTTCAGGGGCTCGCGGGTGGTTTTACACGCGATCCGGCCTGGGGGAGCGGGGTACGTGTATTTCAGGGGCTCGCGGGTGGTTTTACACGCGATCGGGCCTAGGGGAGCGGGGTACGTGTATTTCAGGGGCTCGCGGGTGGTTTTACACGCGATCGGGCCTGGGGGAGCAGGGTACCACTCACCGTCTGCCTTGCGTGTAGAAGAACGCATAGCCAACACCCACCCGCTGTGAAGTAATAGCGTGTGAACTCCAACGCCTGCAAAACACATGCACCGCACCCCAAGAAAAGCAACGCCCGTGCGCGATACGTCACAGACACGCATACGCGCTAAGGGCCTTTGGTCCAATGGAATCGCGTATGCGTGCTGATGCGCTTACGCGCTAAGGGCCTTTTCTCGATTCACACGCTGACGTGCAGAATTTTCACGTGCCAAATCAATCCGTATCAAGCTGGCCACGCGTAAGCACACGGAAGACCACGCTCCTGCCCAAAAGGCCGAATTACTGCCCCCCAGAACCCCGAGCAGCCTCTCACGAGCCATCTGCTGCTGCCTGCCTGCCTGCTGCCACCGTGCCCTGCCATTTGGTGCCTGCACATCAGCCATCTGCAGGGGTCCAGTTGCTGTGTCCACCCCTGCTGGAACAAAACACTCCCGACTGGGATACCATCGCTCCACAGCCCAGCCCCAGGACCCAGTTGCCCACCCACGCCTGCCTCAGGGGTCGCCATGTCGGGGAAAAGACCATCCGAGACCACTGGCGACCCCCAGCCAGAGGGGCAGAGGGCCACCAGCTTCAGCCAGAAGGAAGTTGGTGTCCTGGTGGAGCTTGTCCTGGGGCATTATGATGCCCTCTTCGGATCAGCACACGCCGACAAGGAAGGACGGGACAGGATCTGGGACAGCTTTGTGGTTGCCATCAACGCGGAGGGGTTGGCAACCCACAACATCAAGCAAGTCAAGAAGCGCTGGGAGGACTTCAGGTCCAGGACCCTCATAAGGGCCCGGCGCCTCGTGGAGGGGGGCTGGGGCAGCATGAGTACCATCCAGCTGAGGGTCCTGGAACGCGTACGCCCAGCGCTCCATGCCCAGATCCTTGAGAGGCAGACCCATCTGGAGTCGAGCAGTAAGTGGCCAAGCATTGCTGTGTGAGACAGGGTATGTTGCAGCGTGCTGGTTGTCTGATACTTGCCTGTATGTGTGACATAGGCCATGTACGCGTGTGTGTGTGCAGGTACATCATGGTCATGCATGTGAGACCAGTAATGTGTGAAGCACAGGGTTGGTGTATGTGTTTAAATGTAACATGGGGAGCCTTATGCGGAATGGACACATGAGAGCATGCCAGTCTCTGTTCCTGGACATGGGTGTTGGTGAGGGATGGGTGCTGATGCCATGTACATGTATGGTACCCATGTCTGTGTTTCTGACCTGCGTGTCTGTGACTTGTGCATGCCATGGATGCATGACACATGTCTGTGACAATGTTCAGATTCACTGATGCAGCCTAGTTATCCTTGCATCCACTGTGTCTGGGGTGTACGAGTCCAGATGGATGAAAGTACGTTGAAGTGTGTGCATGTGATAGGCATGACCCATGATGCATGTGAGTCTAAAAACAACATTGTATGCTTCAAGAGTCCCTTGGACATGTTTTCTTATGTCCATAGCATGCGCCATGCCTGTTACTGCATGTGTTTTGCCTGCACTGACCCATGTGTTGTGGAGGGACATGATGGAAGTGATCTTTGACAGTGCCCCTCATCTGCTATTGCTTCCTGTCTAGGGGACCATTGTACAGTACCCTGATGCTTGTGTTCTATGTCTCCCTCTACACAGCTCAAAGTGAAGAAGAGGGCGGAGACGGCGCTGTGGAGCTAAGCGGCGGGGATGCCCCCACGGCTGCAGCGGAAGGGGTGGGTGAGCCCCCAAAGGGGCTTGCAATGGCGGAAGACGGTGTGGAGCCATCCAGGTTGGTGGTTTCCACAGAGGAGGAGGCCGCTACTGAGCCGCACATGGGGCCTGGTGGGGGAATCCCTGCTGGTGCAAGTGGTGCAGTCCCGGGGCAGGGGCAGGAGGCAGCACAGGTCGCCGTGGAGGTGCCTGTGCATGTCACTGTCCCTGACACTGTGACTGCACCACCATGCACCAGCAGGGATGCCCCATCCCAGGCCCGTCCGCAGGTAGGGGGATGTCCATGTCATCTGACGCCCCTCCACCTGCGGACGAGGGGACCCCTGGCTGTATGGAGAAGGTCCTGATTGGTGTCGCGTTGCGCACGGCTGTCATTCGTGATGACGTGCGTGCTTCCCTGGGGGAGCATGCACGTCATCACGAAGAGCACCGTGCCAACATGGCCCAGTTGGGAGTGGTCATGGTCGGGGGTCTCGTACATGTGTCAGGCACTCTGGCGACCCTCTCCTCCTCTGTGGAGGCTATGCGCCAGTCGTACTCCATGCCGTCTTCCGGCCCAGATGCCACCAGGGCCCCCTGTGGACCTACCCCGACCAATGCAACCACCTCAGTGGGGATCCTATCCCTGCCACAGTCGGGAGTCGGAGGTCCAGCAGGGGTGGACACACCAGCAACTGGACCCCAGCAGATGGAGGATGTGACGGCATCATCGGGCAGGGCACGTGCATAACGGCATCGGTGGTTTCCATCAGCCTGGATGCCGTCGTGCTGGCAAAGGCAGTTGCGTCGGAGGCAGCGGCAGGCTCGACGTGGGAGGCATCATGGCTCGGGGCCATCAACATCAGAGGTGCAGGCATCGGCCGGAGGGCAGGAGAACCCTGGAATGGGAGTGGCGTCCGTGTGGGAGTGTTTGGGCCAGCAGATAGGTGCGGAGCGGCAGCGGGCAGAGGAGGAACGGCTCACAATTGTCAGGGCGGAGAACTCCATGTGGAGGGCGTTGAGGCGGGCTGAGTGCCTCGAGGGTCTTCGCAGGGAGTTGGAGCTGGACACTGCATTATCCCTGCGGGACCTCGGGGCCAGGGAACATGCCCGCCTCCAAGCCATTGAACAGGAGTTCGATGATGCCCTGGCCCATGACAACAACCAGTGAGCCGTCGGACTAGCCCGCTGCCCTTGTAAATAGTTATGTAGTTAGTGTTAGGTTTCCTTTGCTTTTTTATTTATTTTGGTCCTTTTGGACAATGGGCCACATTTTTGTATATAGTTTTATTTTATTAGGTAGTATTTTTATGTAGGTTTCATTTCTTCAGTTGGGATCATGGACCCTGGTTTGTTTATCTGTATATAGTTGACTGTTGTATTTTCTTTTTTTTTTTTGGATTTACCCATGGAGCAATGGTTTTCGGTTTTGTTTTTACCTTGGATTTACTTTCTTGAACTGTGACTTTGGACACCTTTCCTTTGGATTATGATTTTTCGTTTTTCATTATTTTACGGACATGCTGCTTTTGGTTTTTGATTCCCATTGTCATTTGTTTATTTTTAATTCCATTTATGCTGTTTTTAATACATTTTTTTCATCAAACTTCAATGTGTAGTATCATCTCATTGGTATCATGCATATCATGATATGGGTTTTGAGATTCACTGACACCCATTGGGTGTATGTGAGGGCCATGTGTTCATTTCCAAACTTGCTATTGGGGTTCTATCATGTCATTGCCATTTCTAAGTGGGTGGGTGCAATACTCGAGTGGGTGTTTTGCATTTGGAGGCTGACCATAAGGGCCAGGGATCTAGATTGTGATGACATGTTGGCTGGGGGACATGTGTGGGGGCCTGCTGGCAGGTGCCCCGCAATGCTGGGGGGTGGGGGTGCAGGGGGACATAAGTGGGACATGAGTGGGGGCATGCTGGCAGGTGCCCCGCAATGCTGGGGGGTGGGGGTGCAGGGGGACATGAGTGGGACATGAGTGGGGGCCTGCTGGCAGGTGCCCCGCAATGCTGGGGGGTGGGGGTGCAGGGGGACATAAGTGGGACATGAGTGGGGGCCTGCTGGCAGGTGCCCCGCAATGCTGGGGGGTGCAGGGGGACATGAGTGGGACATGAGTGGGGGCCTGCTGGCAGGTGCCCCGCAATGCTGGGGGTGGGGGTGCAAGGGGACATGAGTGGGACATGTGTGGGGGCCTGCTGGCAGGTGCCCCGCAATGCTGGGGGTGGGGGTGCAAGGGGACATGAGTTGGTGATCAGTAGTGCAAGGAGACATGTGCCTTTGCTGGGCGGCATGCCCATGTTGGGTGGGCTGCCGGCGGGACATGACCAGGGATGCAGGGTAGTCCCCTGTGGTGTGGATTGCCTGCAGGGGGAGTGGAGGGTGTACAGGGGACACCTGGGAGGACCCACACTGCCAATTAACATGTAGGACTCCCCGGCACCGCGTGTGGAACTTCTCGCGCACCTCTGAAATACACGCACACGCTCCCCCAGGCCCGATCGCGTGTGGAACTTCTTGCGCACCCCTGAAATACACGTGCACAGGCCAATCGCGGGTGAAACTTCTCGCTCACCTCTGGAATACACGCGCCCAAGCCAATCGCGTGTGGAACTTCTCGCGCACCTCTGGAATACACGCGCCCAGGCCAATC
This sequence comes from Ambystoma mexicanum, assembly GCF_040938575.1. Classification (NCBI taxonomy): domain Eukaryota; kingdom Metazoa; phylum Chordata; class Amphibia; order Caudata; family Ambystomatidae; genus Ambystoma; species Ambystoma mexicanum. The sequence continues at coordinate 299,278,559 of NC_090928.1, read as the reverse complement.
GCGTGTGGAACTTCTCGTGCACCTCTGAAATACACGCGCCCAGGCCAATCGCGTGTGGAACTTCTTGAGCACCTCTGAAATACACACGCCCAGGCCAATCGCGTGTGGAACTTCTCGCGCACCTCTGAAATACACGCACACCCTCCCCCAGGCCCGATCGCGTGTGGAACTTCTCGCGCACCCCTGAAATACACACGCACAGGCCAATCGCGTGTGAAACTTCTCGCGCACCTCTGATATACACGCGCCCAGGCCAATCACGTGTGGAACTTCTCGCGCACCTCTGAAATACACGCGCCCAGGCCAATCGCGTGTGAAACTTCTCGCGCACCTCTGGAATACACGCGCCCAGGCCAATCGCATGTGGAACTTCTCGCGGACCTCTGAAATACACGCACACGCTCCCCCAGGCCCGATCGCATGTGGAACTTCTCGCGCACCCCTGAAATACACGCGCACAGGCCAATCGCGTGTGAAACTTCTCGCGCACCTCTGGAATACACGCGCCCAGGCCAATCGCGTGTGGAACTTCTCGCGCACCTCTGAAATACACGCGCCCAGGCCAATCGCGTGTGGAACTTCTCGCGCACCTCTGAAATACACGCACACGCTCCCCCAGGCCCGATCGCGTGTGGAACTTCTCGCGCACCTCTGGAATACACGCGCCCAGGCCAATCGCATGTGGAACTTCTCGCGCACCCCTGAAATACACGCACACGCTCCCCCAGGCCCGATCGCGTGTGGAACTTCTCGCGCACCTCTGGAATACACGCGCCCAGGCCAATCGCGTGTGGAACTTCTCGCGCACCTCTGAAATACACACGCCCAGGCCAATCGCGTGTGGAACTTCTCGCGCACCTCTGAAATACACGCACGCGCACCCCCAGGCCCGATCGCGTGTGGAACTTCTCGCGCACCTCTGGAATACACGCGCCCAGGCCAATCACGTGTGGAACTTCTCGCGCACCTCTGAAATACACACACACGCTCCCCCAGGCCTGATCGCGTATGGAACTACTCTCGCACCTCTGGAATACACGCGCCCAGGCCAATCGCGTGTGGAACTTCTCGCGCACCCCTGAAATACACGCACACGCTCCCCCAGGCCCGATCGCGTGTGGAACTTCTCGCGCACCTCTGGAATACACGCGCCCAGGCCAATCGCGTGTGGAACTTCTCGCGCACCCCTGAAATACACGCACCCAGCCCGTTCGTGTGTGAAACTTCTCGCGCACCTCTGAAATACACGCATACGCTCCCCCAGGCCAGATCGCGTGTGAGAATTCTCGCGCACGTGTGTTCCCGAAACCTGTAATACACTTTCCCCGCTTTGCGTTTGCTGTTTGCCAGTCCGGTAAACTGGTACAAGGTTGGCGCAGCCCTTTGCGATGGTTTTGCGATCTTGATGGCTTTTCCTTGCGCAAGGACGTTCTTGGGGGCGTAACTGGCGCTGCTGCAGGGTCGCTGCGCCACTCTGCGCCATGTCTGCTTTTGGAGGCGAGAATCCATGAATACGCTGTGCGCAGAAATTGATTTTATCGCACGCGGCTGGCGCAGACATTCGCACGGGCATGCTGTGCGCCAGCCGCGTGCGACACTTTTGTGGGGAATTCCATGAATCGGCCTGTTAAACTCTTGGGGATTGATCCCCAATACTTTGTGAACTACTTTGAACTTTGGGAAGGGGAAGCTGATCCTAAGCCAAGAGCTGGAAGGAGCTCTGAACTTTCTTTTCAACTCTGTTCTTTTGATACTGACATCCCTACCCTTTGTATGCAGCTAGTTGTGAAGGCAGGTATAGGTTGTGGACACAGACAGACATTTGATTTGGACATCCTGACACAGATTATCCTCAGTTTTTTTAGGTAGGGAAATCCCACCTTAGCGTAGGGCAAATTAGGCCTTACTCCATCCTACATTTTAAGTAAAATAAAACCTTTGAAGCCAAATTTGAATTTGTTTTCTGTGTCTACTCCTTGATGCCTTCACACTACGTACATGTAATGTACAGTAGAGATGGTCATCTCCATCTAACGGTGTACGTGCACACTACTAAGTTCAATGTTATCCCACTAGAGCGCTGCGGATGCACGTGAAACCTCCAGAAAATAAGCTTTATGTGAGTTGGTATGTCAGGAGAGTCCCGCGACTCTAGAATCTAGTAGAATATTCGTGAGTAGAAGCAGGAATAATTGCTTTCTATTCAGCAAGTTAATTCAAGCAAGAAGGAGGCACGATCCCGGGCACCTCTTTTACTACTGTTTAGGCCAACCTTACCATGGGGTGGAAGGAGAAGGAGATATCATAGTCATCAGGAAACATACCCCCCATGAACAAGGTCATGTCTTGCCTATGACATATGAATGGTCTCATTGCCGTTTGGAATGGTAACACAAGGGATTGTTTCAACTTTGTCAAAATTCTGAATACCGATTCATGTAACCTCAAGTTTACTGAAAAACATTGCAAGGCACAAAGGCACACATCAGTGGGATATAGGGATAACTTTCATCAAAGTGACAGGCGGTCCCCAGGGCTTTGAGCTTAGGTCATGTGGCAGAAATGTTTACCATTTTTTATATACAATGTTTTAATTTATTTTGGATTTTTTACTGCATTTTTCTATTATTTTACTTTTCTTTTTTTTTTTTTACATAATTTTTTCTTTATTATATTAAATGGTTTTACTTCCTTTTTTTCATTTTTAATTGTTTTTATGAAGGTAATGTTATCATCCTAAGAGATGCGATGTTACGGCCGTGCCACTCCCCTGCAGGGTGTGGTTTGTGGGCCAAAGGCAAGCTGGGGTCCCCCCTGGTCTCAAAAGCTACTATGCCAAAAAGGATGCCCGGGCCTGTCTGAAGACCAGTCAACTTTCTGTTCTGGGGGCACACTTCTAGTATGTGTGGGGAGGTGTTCTGTGAGGCACAGGCATGTTGTGAAATGCATTCTCCTTATTCTAAGGTTATACCAAAGATGGATGCTTTTGATAAATTCAAAATACATGTTTATTTATAAAAATGTTCTTTTACATACAAGTCGTGACATAGTGAAAAGCTATTTTTATGGAAGACCACCCATATTTTAAACTTCAAGTGACCGCCAATCTTCCTCAGTCTTTATTACACAATGATAGATTCAATGTAACGTGCCTAATGATTTGTCTGCTCTCTCTTGTCTTCCCCCTTAATTGCACTGGTGAAACTGCAGAATCGCCGTCAAGCCTATTTGCTGTCCGTCAACTGTTGAATGTATTTCACACACTTCCGGGTTCTTTTTTTGAGAATACAGTTGCAGAGCGTCCCAGCAGCAAATGTAGATTTTGTTATCACGCTCCACGAAGGTTGAGTAGAAACAAGTCTCGTGAGAGAGTCCCAGTCTGCCCTGAACTGCATGCGGTGAGGAGCTGCTGCTACGTTTCTTTGGACTTTATTAATATTAAAGGACTGGCTCCTTTAATTTGGAAACACTGTTGCTTGACTCCACCTTAAAAGGTGTTCACAGGCACATAGCGGGGAGATCCCCACTGGACACCCCCACCTCCTTAGGCCCTCATCATAACACGATGAATATGAATAAATGAATACACAGACAACTGTATTAAGTTCTTTGGAAAACACAAGGTCACAGTTTATTTTGGAGCAAGACAACTTGGGACGGTCCCAGCCACATTACAAACAGTCAGATACGGGTGAACCATGTCACCACTTTAGCCACTGGCCAAACTGACAAACTGCTGGTTCTTCCAGCTACACTGGCACAGCCAGCAGGAACCAGGGGCACTGACCAGGATGATTGTTGGCCAAAGCCCTAAGGAAGGGAGTCAGTGCCCGTCGAGGGATCGGCTCGAGCCCGGCCAATCCCGAGCCGCTGCAGCTGCAGCGTGGAGTACCTCATTGGCTAAGACCGCCCCGATACTCCGCCTGTAACAAGAAACGAAAATATTAGGAACAATTCAAACAACACACTACTTATTTTGTCGCTACTTCTACTCTGGCACTCTACTAAATCTACTGATGATGCGAAAGCGTCACCACACTCCTCCTCTGGCCTGCACGTATCACTCCAGTTTTACAACTTACCAATATTCAACCTTTTTAACCTTGGCATTTTGCTCACTGCGGTGGGTGGGTGGGTCTTTATTACTTCTCACTGGGCGGGAGCTGCTGGGCAAATAGACTGATGGCCAGCAGCTCCCGCCCTTATAAGTGTCCGCAGGGGGACCTGACCGGAAGCCAGGTCCACCTGGGGACGCCCCTTCCCCCTCAGGGAGGAGAGGAAGAGGAGAGAGGCTTGACCACGACCGGAAGGGGGTGGCCGGAAGGGACAGCCCGCTATGTAGGCTGTCCCTCTAGCGCCCCCTGCGGGGTCCGGTCAGCCTCTGAACACCGCGCGGAGTCCCGTGAGAGAGTCCCAGTCTGCCCCAGTCCGCCACGGCAGCGAGGAGTGAGGGAGCAAGGAGCTATTCAGCAATGGCGGTGTCTGGTCCGCAGACCGGGCTCCGCCAGGTTGACACAAGCACATCTACATCTACTCCGACAGAAAGCATGTTCGAGGTAAGCAACCATAACAGTGCTGTGCAGCGCCGCTCTTACACTGTGCAAATAAATGGCAGTGCTCCATTGTTATCCGTTCTAGCGTTGGAAAAGTTGGAAAAGTTAAATGGCACTGTTTCTATTACTGATTCCTCGGTGTCACAAGACATAAAGGCCGACTCCAGCCACGCAGCAAATGTTGCAACTATAGCTAGTTTAAACTCTGACAACATTGCCAGAATTCCAACTGAGACTTTTATACTAGCTGAAACAAACATGCGTGCACTACAAACCGGCAGTAGCAACTGTTGAGATCGAAACAATGCATTTTCAGTCACCGTTCGACGCAACTGATATTGAACTTTTGGAAATACAGATCCCACATGGCCTTTCAAAACGTAGTGTCTTCACATTTGTCCACCCTCCTGAGAACGATGGAGAATGACAGATTATAAAGCCACTAGCTGGACGTCAGGAGTCTGATGTAAGTGAACATGGCACAAGTACGGACGACGCTGCAGGGTCAGTTCCTGCACCATTTCGTATGGCAGACGGATTTAAACGCCACAAATGTCATAACAGCCATAAACAGCTAAATAAACTGAATGCAATGCTGACAATGGTTCCCAGTCAGCCAACTCTGTCAAGGAACATTTCAAGAAACACCTGTACAAACCGTGATCCGGAGGTCCCTTTGCTATGCATACAACAACAGGGAGTGTCACCTGAAAAGAGCACTAGTAAGTGCGTAGATACCGGAGAAATGGAGAAATACCAACGCACAGTAAATCTGTGTGGCAAGTCAGGCTGTAGAGACATTTCGGTCGCACGACAGAACTCTATGCCAGTGGCCGAAAGTCACTCTTCCACAGGAAAACTAAAAGCCTGGGTGCAGACCAATCCAAAAAGTTTGCTGAACACTACCGGTCGGCCTGCCAATGGCATAGATTCTGACCCTGCGGGTCGGGAAGCCCGCCTGACAGCACGTCTGCAAGGGGACTACCAGCTGGTGAAAGAAAAGCTCATTAACAGTTTTGTAAATTCGCCAAAGGAAAAAACCATAACTATGGGCAAAAACATTTCCATATGCGAAGATCTGAGTAGTGAGGTTCTGCTCCCCTTGAATACTCGAACAAGCACTCCCAATGTAAAACCCCCATTTGCCCATAGGAACATACCTGAGCCACAGAAGGACAAAGGGACTGTAAATCATTCCTTTACCCACTAGTCATATCTCGCACAAAACAAAACACTCAATGAAAAACACCTAACTTTGGACAAAAGCTGCCAAGTTTTTTGGAACTGTCCGCAAGACCAAGACATTGGCCCTGAATATACTGACAAAGCAAACCTATCAGTGGCGGCTGGAATACAAATCCACAATAACGTCCTGGCAGCAACATCCTTAGTGCTCATTCCATTTGTAAAACTATATGAAACCATGAGTGAATCCATGAAAGATAAATCTACACAATTGATCAATTTGAATGCAAAAATGTCAAATATTGAACATGCCAATGACATGCTCAAACAGTGACTAGAACACGAAGCAGAACTCCCTCTTCAATGGCAACATCGACTATGAGATCTCGCTACGCGAGATCATGCCGACAAGGCGGTATTAATGGATGCCATACTTGAATGTATGAAGTGGCTCCGCCACCAGGATGACCACAGGCCACAGGGGGTGAACACGATCTCAAAGAAAGTCACCGGCTCCGGCAGGTGTGCCAACGATAGCGGAAAATCCATCAAATATCAACAATGTGATCTGGAAAAAAGCAATGGATGCCGCTTTGATCATCGAAAACTCCAGCGTAGCAGCAGGTGAGCTGCAAGTGGTCAATCTCTCCGATCCCTTGCTGCCTATAATGGTTCAAACCGAACCAAAAAAGTCAACAGATGTTGGAAACTCCATCTAAAATACCGCTGAACACATTTGGAATATTCATCTGGGCCGCAAAAAATTTGCCATAAAAAAAGACACCATTGTTACGCTCACCTCGATTCCACAGGGGCGTCGAACGAAGCTGGACTGCTGTGGTCTCCACCAGTGTGAATTGTAGCGAAGTGATGATCGACAGCACTTGCCGACTCAGTTTCGTTTGCCTGGCCCGCAGGAATATTTTCCTAAAAGCAGTAGAGGGGATTAGCCACCCGTGATAGAGAGGTTACACTAACACTATTTTCCCTGAAAACTTCCAGTATTCCCCTTCATAAAGTCTCACCTTATTGTTTGGAAGGATGAACTCTCCATCCTGCGTGGAGTGCAGGTGCGCGTAGAAGTTCAGTTACTTCACTGATCTGAAGGTATTTGGCAGAGTTCCAGACAACAATGACTCTGAGGTAAGTGGTGTGTAAACCGAATGTATAGTTCTTTTAGAGTTCAAATGTCTGTTAATTCACTCTTGCTCCTTTCATACCTTTTCCCTTGCAGCGTGATCCAAGGAGTGAGTTTGCCTCGATGGATGAAGGTAGCGCTTAAGTAAGAGTCAGTTTGTACCAAACACTGTCTAGCTAGTAATATTGTTGCAAATGTAATTAACCAATAGTTCTCTATCTTCTTTGCATGTGCGGCGCCTTGCCGATAAATGTATCACGTAGGATGGTGACCAGCGCTGCCTCGAGCGGTAAAATTCTGAGTAAGTATCTTGCGGTAAGTAAAAGAATGTCTTTGGCGGAACCCCGCTCATCTTTTGTTTGTTCTTGTCTTTTCAGATGCTGATGTTTCGGGCGGAGATTCAACGGGTGCTGCACCGGGTCGTGGAGATGCTCCGAAGACAGGTGAGTATGGCGCGGCGCTGCAGCTGGCAATGCGACGCAGTTTATTTTAATGTCTTTTTCCTTTATCCACAGGTGCTGCTGCTGCTCCAGGAAAAGATGATGACCAAATGAAAATCTTCTTGTTCTAACCTTCTCTTCTTCTTTCCTTTTCTCTAGGATCGGCTCCAGACACAAGAGGGGTGTGGCTGTAGACTGGATGCTGGACTGCAGACACGGTGAGCGTTACGCTGCTAAAATGCAGAATAACGCGAAGCGTGTGCTGCTCTTCGGGCGTGGTTTGAATAGCATCAAAAAAGTAGTTCTCAGGTAAGAAGTTCCAGTACGACACCCAAGCAGCAAAATAGTTCCTAAAGGAAAGTAATCCCTTCATGGCCTCATGATGGCCTGTACATGAGTTCTTTGCAGGATGACCTGCATAGTTTAAAGTTGGCAATATGAGCCTGGCGCCCATGGTGTCAGGACTGAACCCATATAGCCCCTAGGCGGGATTTTGGGAATTCCTTTGTCTTCTTGGGTGCCTGTTCCTTGGACAGATGGACCTGTTCCGGATGCCTGGGGGCAGGCATCGTGACAACCATCCAGAATATTACACTTGGTAAAAAGAACTGTAACTAAAAGTGACGCAACGAAAAATAAGACAAAGACAAATCCAGCAAAGACAAAACTATTCGTAAGGAACTTAACAACACCACAAAAACCAGGGCTAGAAGCATATAACCAATCCTAATAAACGAGCCCGGATTGATTCTGAGGACTGCACGGCCAGCGCAGCAGACAGCTGATTTGATCTATGTGATCTCTCCACATATTCTATTGAGATCGAAGAGGTCAATGGGGGCTCAACTAATATTGGAGGGTCTGGAAACAGTCATTCGGATGAAATGCAGGCACCTGTTGCCCGACGAAAAGACACCAATGAAATGCCCTGCAAATACTGCCTTAAAGTCAAAATTTGGCCCAAGAAGGTTTACTGCGTCGAAAGGTGCAACGCCTATGAAAAACAGTAGCCAGTACCAAGTTACATCTCAAGAAACTGGCTCTCACAAACAAAATTCAAAGAATCTGAATCTAAAAATGACCAAAGCTCAATGGAAAAAACAATCACAAATTAAATCAACAAATCTGCCGGTGCAGAAAAATGACTTAGACTTGGAAGATTTGCATTGAAAACATCTTTCCAGATGGAAATGAACTCAATCTAAACAGAAGCAATGTGATGCGTCTTCTACACAATATTCCCTCTCTTCGTACAATTAAGTCAGAAGATATTGTGATTGTAGAATACATTACAGAAGATTGTTCCGACCAAATATTTCTACATATTAGGTCTCAGGCCGTAGAAAACACGCTCATAGCAGCAAATGACGAGCTTCTGTCCTATAGTTTTGATCTTTTTGTGGAGAAGGCACGTGCAAGTTCAGTAGAAAAGAGTGCTATGTCACTGCAGGTAAACAGTTCAGCGAATGAAAACCAACGAGATGTTCTAAGGAAACTATTCCAGCCGAAGAGAAATGCGCCACAGGACGTCTGTCAACACTCAGATCAGAAGTTGAACACTCACACTGCCAACCACGACAGACTGCAACATGTTTAACCATCACAGTTGCTAGACAAGGCTCCTTGTGAGCTGATTTCATGGAACACAAGAGGCTTTAGTCATGTGTTTCAAAACTTTCCATTCTCTCTAAGAAACAATTTTATAGTATGCCTCCAGGAAACATGGCTACGAGAGGCCCCCTTGCGAGAAGGATATACAATTCTACTCAATCCAGCAAAGAAGAACAAGTTTGGACGTCCATACGCCGGCCTTTTAACATTGGTGAACAACGCAAAGAGCTGGGAAATTGTGCAGTCTCTTAATCCACATCTTTTTGTCCAAGGAGCAGTGCTGCAGCTGGCAAAAGCTTATACTGATGAAGCAAAATACCTGCTTTTGATCAATACGTATTGGAATCCAAAAAATTATCATAACATCCCATTACATTCGCTCAATAACCACTCTGATCGATCCCTGCTTGCTACAATTCAAAGATCTCGCCGTAATACTATGTGGCGATTTAAATACTTCTTGGTTCGCTGGAGAAATAAATCAAACCCACCTCGACATGGAGAAATCGATTATAAACACTCTTAAGAGCCAGAGCTTGGAGACGGCATTAAATGCACATAATTGTGATATGTTAAATGGTCATGTCAAAGGAGATATACTGCAGAACTAAATATGGCATCGAAATGCAACCTTTAAAACACTTGATTATATCTGGATCTCAAGATCATTGTGGCCGAAAATGGAGCAGTTAACAATTCATGAAACACCGTGTAGTGATCACTCTGCTCTACTACTCACTTGGCTGCTGTCCTCTGTGGTTTCTGGTACAAAATATATTGTGCCGGTGGAAATAAACCAAGGATCAAACAGATTAAAAATAAAAGACTTTCAGATAAATGCTCTAAGGAAATATCTTTTATCTGACTCTCTACCACCAACTAGCAGAATCAACTATGAACCGCTGCTATCACAGTTCAAAACGAAAGTGCCTGATAAGGGGAAAAACTCATACAAAGAAATACGAATTTAGTATAGCAGTAAGTGTACAAAAAAAAGCTCTGCATAAGGACATTCGGCAAATAAAAAAGAATCTCTGAATGAATGCTGCACAAGTCATCAAGCAGCGAAAGCAAACCTATCGAAATTGGATAAAATCTTTTTCTCTAATCAGAGATCAAGAGCGAGCTAAATTAATTCTAAAACTGATCATATGCCACAATTCAAGAGAAATATGGGGAATAATAAACAACAGATCAGTGCATCAATCAGCTAAGCTCTCAAATGGAATCTCCGAGTCAATATTGCATCAACACTTTACCAAGGTGTTTTATGCCGACCTTACAGCGTCGGCCATCCCGATTCTACCTACGTCTGCCAATTGGGATGTTAATGAATCCATAGAAGACATCATAGTTGCTATCAAACGGCTGAAAAATTCACGGGTGGCAGAAACCGATGGGTTAACAAATATGATACAATGGGTGAAATTTATTAAAGAACTATTTTGTCAAATTGCATTATCCAGGTTGCTCTTTTGTTTGTGGCGAACAGCGATAATAGTTCCGATATTCAAGAAGGGTGGTCGAGACGATCCTACCAACTACCACCCGATCGCCCCTATGGATATTATCGGAAACATTTTTGCAACCTTCCTACAGCAGAAGCTGACATCATGGGCACGAAACACCCATATTCTAGACTGTAGGCAGACTGGCTTCACCAATGGAGTGGGAACGGAAGTACATTTAATCATTCTGAACCTTCTAAAATTAGAAGCCATAAAGAAAAAGAAAAAACTTTTTATGGCCTTTGTTGATATGAAGCAAGCCTTCGATACTATAAATCGATGGAAATTATGGACAAAGCTGATTGCCTGGTCCTGTCTGCCATCACTACTTCATCCATTGATGGCGCTACATGAGAATAAAAGTATCCGGGTGCGGATAAATGAAAGTGGTGACCTAACTGAGGAAATAACGACAAACAAGGGTGTCAAACAGGGATGCCCCCTGGAGGTACTTCTTTCTAAGCTGTTTATCTCCGATATCCCTGCCGCCCTAAGTGAAGTGCTATGTTTTCCCCCCAAAGTAAACAGACATTTGATTAGCTGGGCAATTTACGCGGACAATATTGTCTTGGTCGACTCCACTCAGATTGGCCTACAAAGGCTACTCTCGAAATTGCATCAATATCTGAGGGAAAACAACCTTGAAATAAACATAGGCAAGACTAAGATCATGTCAATAGGCAGTACAAAGAAAAAATATATAAGAGCTATAAGTGGCAGATTGCCGGAACCAATATCGAACAAGTGACAGCAATTTGATGTTTAGGTGTACAGTTCAATAGCTCCATCAGAGCATGGCATTGGGCATCGGACCTGAAACATCGTATGTTGGCATTCTCATTACAGGGTGCTGAGTTACATTCGGAATATGGCATATTTACCCTAAAACCAGTCCTGACCTTTTACACCCAGAAGGTAATTCCATCAATCACTTTTGGCACGGAAGCTGGGAGGAATCTAAGTTATCAACTATGGTCCCTTTTGGAAGGATGTTTCTGGAGGCGTCGCCTTAGACTTTCATCAAACGTGTCAATTATTGCCATAAGACATGAACTTGGTCTAGACTCTGTGTATGGAACTGTCCTATGGAGATCCATTGCTGCTCTAAGGAAAATACACCTAAGTGAGCCTGCACCTGCATATCAGATTCTTGCATCATCAAAATTAAATCCACACTCTGGAATCCTACTAAAATGGGCAACAGAACTACAAGAAATTTTGAAGTGTGCCGGAATAAAATGGGAAACAGTGATGTTGACCCCACCGGTAGCAAAGAAGAAATTAAGAATATGGAACTGGATCCAAAATAACAATATGCGGTATAATCTGATGACCTCATTATATACAGGAACGGCAGCCAACAGCCTTGACTCTCTACCAAAATATCTATCAAAATTTTCCGCAAGAATACATCGAAACCAGTTTCTAAGGCTGCAGCTAAACGCCTATAAAAACAAGGAGATGCTCTGGATTAAACATGACAGAGACACCAGCGATAGCCAATGCAGATTCTGTAGCATCTCAGTTGAGTTTCTAAAGCATTTGATCACCAAATGTGTTCCATTAATTGCTATAAGAGCACTGTATCTGAAGAAATATGCACCGGTAAATGGAAACATAGATGATTGGTGGTATTCGATGCTCTCAAGTAACAATGTCATGCTGACGTGTGCAGTTGTAGACTTTCTTGATAAGATATTATCATCAAATGATGCTGTGCCCTTAGCAAATGGTTAAGAGGAGACCAGGTGTCAATCTACTGTTTGCACAAGACACATTGGAATTAAATCATGACGATCGTAGATGTAAATCGGAGTGATGAAATTGATCATATTAATTGAAATTTGTAATTAAAGTTTGTATAAACTATATGCTACAATAGAAGAAAAAAAAAGAATTTCACGCACTTACTCTGCCTGTGCAGAGTATTATCACCTCAGAAATTCAAGGGCTCTGAGCGACTGTTGTTTTTTCCCCCTAGTCCCTCTTCATTGGGCACTTTGAAACACTCTTTTGTGTAATGGTGCCATATAAATAAACAATACAATACAATATTTTTATACACAAAGCGATATTACACAAACTGACACTGGCAAACGATCATTAAGTATAGTGACTTATATTTTCACACAGAGGTACAGACATCGCCATCATAACGGGAGCCAACCGGACAGGTTAAATGGCCTTTTGTTCTTGATGTGTTTAAGGGTGCCAAGAGCACCTTCCAAGGGAGACATTTGCGGCAAGTGCACCTGGGTGTAGAGCCTCTGGGGTCAGTCTGGGGATCATTTTGCTTTTAAATGCAAACAGAAGCGATCCCCTCTGTGGAATGTACATTGGTGCTGAACGTGACCCCCATTGTGAGAATTGAGTCTATATATTTGTGTTTAAAATGTAGAAAATGCCCATATGATGAGTATGTGGTTTGCCTTGGGTATGATATGATATGATATGGCATTTATAACGTGCCTAAACACAAGTGTTTCAAGGCGCGTTATAAGGGTATTCCTAGAATGTGGTGCAGTGTAGGTGCCTGTTCTGTCTACATGGTTAGTCAACATTCCCATGAACCTCTTTGGGGGTAATTTTCCAGGTGAATCCAATCAGAAAAAGTGGTGGAAACACTGGGATGGGATGCCATGTCCACCTCCATTCCCTGCCCCTATGGACAAATGCTGCTTCCTTACCTCCACCATCGATATTCATGTTAGCGATAATGCTATGGATTCCTATGGAATCCTCCAAAAATGTTAATGTTAAAGGTTTTTATACCTTGCACAGGTGCCGCTTGCTTGGTCTCTCTGCGCTCTGGTGGTTCTGTGAAAAAATAAGGAGGTGAGAGGGTACGGTTACTGGGAGGAGTGGGAAAAGAGCAAGGGAGCCGTGATTTACTATTGGCAGTTTCAGTTCGTTTCACTGAACATGGGTGCGAGATTCACAGGCGACTGTTGTGTGGTGTTGTGCAATGTCATGGGTGCAACGCATTGTTGCAATGTTGAGATGTACGTGCGGTTTGCTGTGCTGAGGAGTTCTGGTTGTCTTTAGTGCAGTATGTGAGAGGTGTATGTGAAGTGTTAGTATTAGTTCACCCAGATGCGAGTGAGTGTTAGGAAATATTCCTCTTAACTGGACCTTTCCTTCCATTTCGATGGACCCCCAAACGTTTTGCTTTTGTTTTTGTATCTGACCTGTTCTTTTTACAGTGCAGTGAAGCCTTAAACTTCACTACACTGGCTTTTGCTCATCTGTTATGTGGAAAGTGACATGACCTTAAGGCTGTCAGTACTGGGAAACATTGTTTCCCTTAGTCTAGTTGCTTTGTTACTAGTTTTAGTAACGTTTTACCACTTGTGGTAGTTTTTATCATTGTACAATGATCTTACAATGCAGTACAATGGTGTACACTTTTTGTTTTGCACCAGACTAACACTCAGAGGATTTTTGGTTACTCTAGGTGTGCTAAATGGACAAGCTGGTAGCAGCAGTGACTTTTTTTTTTACCATTGTTGGTGTCTTTTATTTTAGCCTTACTGCGTTTACCACATTTGGATACTAACTGTGGCTAGTGGTCAAACATGGCCATGCCACAACATATTTTGCTTGTCATAGGGCCATCCTGTCTTTTAGCCTTCTTCCTGGCCTGTGAGGCTGGGAAAATCCTTATATAGACTTCCAGTGCCCGGGAAGGCAGAGGCTTTTGGCAGGCTACTGGAGGGCTATGTGTGTTTGCTACCAGGAAGTGGGCCGGGACTGTATGTTCCCAATCCACAAACTGGTGCCAGTGTTGCTGAGGGGTATGCATGAGCTTTGCCACCAGTGGTCCTGATGGGACCACTGCTGGGGTGTTTGAGGGATTGGTGGGGCATATCCGTCATAGGCTAGTGGGAGCTGGTGCTCTTACCTACCTTTTAGGATAAGAAGAGCATCCCTGCACCAACTCTAGAGCGATCCAGGAAGAAACTAAAGGAGCCAAGACTCCTATCCAAATTGTGGTAGGCATTTACACGTTTTCACCAACATAGTGGGTTCTTCCTACGTTTAACTCTTCACTTTTCCACTACATGGTGTAAAAGTTGTAAATTGCAATGTTGGGACCTCTTGCACTGGAATGGAAATGGAAGTGGTCCCCTCCATGCACTTACATTTGTATTGATCATCGCCCCTTTTATGTCTTTTCTGGATCCCGAAAGCTGCCTCCTTCGATAAAATGCTACTATGCTTTGCACGTGGATGATTACAAATTGGTGAATGCTCTGTAACCGAAAAACAAAGGCACTCATTCAACATAAAAATCAGAGTCCGTGAGAAGCAGCTGCCGTTGATGGGCATTACTGCAGTTTCTCCTTGTTACTCATCAATGCATGACCTTTAATCCAAGCCACACTATTCTCAGTAACCTTTAGATTTGTGCTGATTTTATGTGGCAGAAAATCCCTAGAAACCAATCTACTGCAGCCTTTTCTGAAGTCTAGGGAAATTGGTTGCATCTCAATTTTGTGTTGTTGTTGCTGTCCAGATATCCCCAACCCCGCACACCATCACTTATGCCCCCTCCCTTTGCTCCTTTCACTATATCACTTAATTTGTGGGGTTCTTTCCAGCACTCAGACTTGCCACTTATTTTTGAGCCCCGGCACATTGTTGTCTAACACTCACATGAATTATGAAGTGGTGATAGTCAGTGCATCCATCAACCAAAATGAGCAGGTGCAAGCTGTAGTGTAACCACAAATATGTCAACTCTGTGGGGAGCAGCTATGGCTGGTGGCAGCAGTGGTGCCCACCCGCAGAGTCACAGAAGTGCTAGAAGATATTTTGACTTGGCACTTATTATTTTACAAATTAAGCACTGCTAATCCCGACCCAACACCTCCCTTACAGCCCCATGATGAGCAACACCTTTATATATGAATCCCTCATCACTAGGGAAATGTGCGGCACTATCTATGGCTCCAGAAAAGGGCAACATCTTCACCACCTGAGGTTCAGGTAAAGCTCCGGCATAAACAGGACCTGACCTACTTGACAGTAGTGAAGTGCCTCCAACTACCTAATGAGGGCGTTCAGGTGGAAAACACCTACAGTGCAACTACAAGGTGTCCAGCATGAGCCCTAATAAACCTTTGCATGATACTTAATAGATGTAAGAAATGTACAACACCACAGAAATGACACACTGGTCCATCTGCGTGCCAGAAAAAAATAACTTATGAGACAGGCTTTATAATTCCTCTTATTAAGAGGAAATTAAACTATGCACAATGGATGCATCTATCACGATAGTCTGTAATATCTTCTTCTTCACTGGACAATTCCGGTTCACCCCCCTCCCCTGACTCCTCACTTTCCACCTTCTTCTTGGATTTCCCTTTCTTGGAGTCTAAAGATCTCTCCTTCTTTTTGTGAAGAAATGGACGTCCCCGGAAGGATGCCACCGTGCCACCAATAAAGGGTGTAACGGGGGGAACCCTTCCAGAGACACCAAGTATGGGGAAAAAGCCAGAGCCACAAAAAACCCGAAGAGGTCCAATCCAAGGAAATGAGGTTCCGACTCGAGTGGCTGGCGCTTGGTGTGGATGGAGTTTCCAGGGAATGGGGGCACCGCTGAATGGGTGGTGCTTAAGATGGTTCCACAAGCAAGAAGATGTCTGGCGGTCAGGTAAGCACCAAGGGCAAGGCAGAGGCAGTCCGGCAAACAGGCAGAGTTCTGTACACAACGGGAGCGTAGATGCAAGGGGTAGACAAAGGCAATCCTTAGAGCAGACCGGGTCCTGGTACATGGCGGACGGGAAGGCAAGAATGGGCGGAACTGAGCCGGTAACGAAATGCCGGCAGGGATGGGTAAACAGGGAAACGGGAAAATGAGGGAAAGTAAAGAGGGAGGAAAGGCAGAGGAAGAAGAGAAACTGAAGGCAGCAGAGGGGGCAAGAGAAAGGGAAATGTTAGCGGAAAGAAGGAGAACAAGAGGTACACAGTGGAAGACACAAGGAAGGCTAGGGAGCAGAACACAGAAGTGAACGAGAGCGACAGCAACACCGCAGGAGAATTCGGAAACATGGTAATGCGCTCACAACCCGGAAGTGGTGCAATAAATACTTCCGGCTACGTGCGCGTGCAATAACTAGAGCGATGCAGGTAAGAAAGACGAACGTGATGGGGACGTTATGGCAGACCAAAACACCAGCGGTTCCAAACCCGCCCTCTCTGTCTATATGTGACAGTATGCCCCCTCCGAAGGTGGCCTCCCCCAGGTTTGCCGGGATGAAGGAAATGGAATTTACGAACTAAGAGCAGGGCATGGATGTAAGAGGCCAGTTCCCAGGAATTTTCAGACCAAGGATACCCTTTCCACCGCACCAGGTATTCTAACCTACCCCTACGGTACCTTGAATCGCAGATCTGGGCCACTTCGAATTCCTCCTGGGTGGAATCTGAGGGCAAGGGAATTCTTTTAGGATGACGATCCCAAGTGTCCTCATGAAATGGTTTTCGTTGAGAAGCATGAAAGACAGGGTGCACTCTACCAAGGCCCTTAGGCAGTTTCAATTTAAAGGCCACCGGGTTGATCACCTGCGTGATTCTGTATGGTCCCAAAAACTTAGGAGAAAGCTTGGAGGGGTGAGCCTATCGTGGTAAATATCTAGTGGACACCATCACCCTAGACCCCACCACCCACCCAGGTACTGGGCGCCAGTGTTTGTCAGCTTGGGATTTGAATTGTTCTTGGACCTCTCTGAGATTCTTTTTTGCCTGCATATGGGTTTCCCGAAGGGTGGCTAAAACGGAATCCACTGTGGGTAAGTTAGAAGGGGAGTCAGAAATTGTTAATAATGATCACGGGTGATAGCCATAGGTACAGAAGAAAGGACTAAACCCGTGAGCAGAGTGGAAAGAGTGGTTATAAGAAAATTCCGCTAAGGGTAGAAGGGAGGCCCAATTGTCTTGTTGGAGGTTTACAAAACATCGTAAGTATTGCTCGAGGGTACCGTTGAGGCGTTCAGTCTGTCCATTGGATTGAGGGTGGAACCTGGATCTTAAAGGCCTCTCCACTCCTAGTCGACTACAGAGATCCTTCCAAAACTGGGAAGTATATTGGCTTCCCCGATCGGAGATCATTTTCGTGGGTAACCCATGGAGGCGGAAGATGTCCTTGATGAAAACAGCAGCCATATCAGCAGCCAACGGAACCCCCAGTAAAGGGGAGAAGTGGGCCATTTTAGTAAAGGAGTCGACTACCACCATGATACAAGTACATCCCTTAGATTGAGGCAGGTCCACAATGAAATCGGTTGAGATGACATTCCAAGGCTTGTCAGGAACAGCACAGGGTTCCAACAGTCCTATCGGCTTTTGACATACACTCCTGCTACGAAGACAGACAGTGCAGGACCGAACGTAACGAGAAGCATCTTTTCTCATACCAGGCCAGTAAAAATGTCTTTGTAGATACTCCAGAGTGCCCTTGGTACCTCTGTGTCCAGCCATCATGGAATCGTGACACCACATCAAGGCCTGTTTTCGAAAAGATCGTGTGTGTAGATACAATTTGTCTTTTACAAAATAAAGGCCGTCCTTGATGTCGTATTTAATGCCTTTGGAATGATTATCCACTTCAAATTGGCCTCCAGAGGCTTCTCTCACCTGTTCCAAGAATGATGATACCACACCGACTCGCTTGGTAGCGGGAAACATGAGTTCCCAAGAGGTATCCGATTCGGACAGGTAATCCCCTCGAAGGGAAAGGGAGTCTGCCACCAGATTGAGATGTCCAGGTATGTAGGTGATGTCAAAATCAAACTGAGCAAAAAAGTGGGCCCAACGCGCTTGTCGTGTGTTATAACACTCAAATTGTCTCAGTACTTGCAGGTTTTTGTGGTCTGTACGGATTGTAAAAGGATGTTTGCCTCCCTGTAATAAATTACACCACTCTAGACAGGCTGACTTCATTGCTAAGAGTTCGCGTTCTATAAAGGAATAGTTCTTTTGACTAGCATTGAGTGTTTTGGAATGATACGAAATAGGATGTTCCACTCCTTGATGTTCTTGCAAGAGGACTGCCCCAATAGCAGATGCGGAGGCATCAGTCTCTACAATGAATGGTCGGCTTTGATCGGGTTGGCGAAGGATAGGGGCAGTACAAACGGCTTCTTTCAGGCTGTGAAAACTGTCTTCAGCATCTGTAGGCCATTGAAACGGGGCTGAAGATTTCTTTAGCAGGGTGGTAATGGGTACTATCCTTTGAGAAAAATTAGAGATGAACTTCCGATAGAAGTTTGCCAACCCCAGAAACCTCTGTATGTCCTTGATTGATTTGGGAGAAGGCCACTCCAGAATGGCAGCCACTTTACGAGGGTCCATGGCGATGCCTTGGTTGGAAAGAATGAAACCCAGATATGGTATGGATGAGACGGAGAACACACATTTGCTCAGCTTAACCGAGAGATGATTATCTTTTAACCTCCGGAAAACCTCCTTGACGTGCTCTTCGTGTTCTTCAACGGTGTTGGAATATACCGAGATGTCATCTAGATACACGATGGTGGTCTGACACAGTAAGTCGGAAAAGAGGCGGTCAATGAATCGCTGGAAGATCGAAGGGGCGTTTACCAGCCCAAAGGGCATCACCTGGTATTCATAGAGCCCAAACGGTGTCCGGAAAGCCGTCTTCCATTCGTCTCCTTTCTGTATCCGTAGCAAGTGGTAGGCATTCCATAAATAGAGTTTAGTGAAAATAGAGGCACCCTGGACAGCTTGTATGATTTCGGCTATCGGAGGGATCGGGTAACGATCTTTAATAGTTACTTTTTTACAATCCCCTATAGTCGATACAAGGTCTCAATTCTCGTGTATCTTTCTTAGGGATAAAAAACAAGGAGGCCCCAGCAAGTGGTTCGAGGGCCTGATCAATCCATTGGCCAAATTACTGTCCAGACACTCTCTGAGGTATTGTCTTTCTTCCATAGTCAAAGGGAACATCCGACCGAAGGGCACTAGAGCTCCAGGAGTGAGTTCGATACAGCAATCTTCAGGTCTGTGCAGAGGAAGCTCTATCGGAATCTTCTCTGTCACTACTTCCGCGAATTCCTGAAGATGATGCGGGAGACAGTGAACGGTTGTGGGTTCGCCACTACATGAGGTCTGGACGGTCTCGAACCTTGGTTCAGGTAGACACTCTGCCTTACAAAAAGCAGATTGAAAGCTCAATAGATTTCTTGTCCAGTCAATATAGGGATTGTGTTTTCGCAACCAACCTTTCCCCAAAATGATGGGAAAGTGGGCAGCATGAATGATGTCGAATGAGATCCTTTCTGAATGTTGCTGTACATAGAGAGTGAGTTCCTCCGTAGTGTGGGTGATCATTCCAGAACTTAGAAGTTCTCCATCTACGCCTTCTACTTTCTGGTCTTCTGGTTTAGCCACTCGAGGAATGCCCTTTTGTTCTGCTCAAAGGGTATCAATAAAGTTGCCAGCTGCACCGCAGTCCAGTAAAGCCTGGGAGGTTACTTCAGTGTTCCCCAGTCTTAATGTTACAGTAAGGACCATAAGACGGGAATCTTCTGGGATCTTTGAAGAGGACACTGAGAGTGTAGTATAAGGACTTGGGATAGCCCCTCGGAAGTGAGTCCTAACACTTACCGAGGGCGATAGTTTCCCGACCTTCTTGGAGGAACTTCTGGGCAGTCACGCAATAAATGGGTTGATGCCCCACAGTACATGCATAGGCAGCCTTCCCGTCATCTCTTCCGTTCCTCCGGAGTGAGTGGGGCTCTGGCAGTCCCAATTTGCATAGGTTCCTCTTTGCTTTGACCTGGAAGAGGCGAAGGAACTAGGGAAGGAGTGTCAAGAGGATGAGGTCCATAGCACTTAGTCTTTTTCTTTTCCGCACGCCTTTCCGACAGCCTGAAGTCGATCCGGAGGGTTGCAGTGATGAGATCGGTGAAGGAAGCTGGTCGAGCGATCCGTGCCAATTCATCTTTAAGATCCTCTCGTAATCCTCGCTGAAAGATGGCATATTGAGCCTGCTCCTGCCAACCTGCTTCTGCAGCAATTTGTTTGAAGGTAGTGATGTAGGTCAACAAGTCAGAATTCCCTTGTCGGATCTCCAACATGTCTTCCGAAGCAAGGAACGTGCTTTCTGTGCGCAGGAAAGTCTCCTATAGCAGGGTCTTGAATGCGCTGTAATCCTGCAACACAGGATCAGGTTGATTGACCACAGGGGTAGCCCAAGCCAGAGCATTACCCGTCATGTGGGTAATCATGAATCCCACCTTGGCATGATCAGAAGCAAAGGTTTGAGGACGGAACGAAAAGTGGAGGTTGCAGGCATCTAGGAATTCTTTCACTCTTTTGGGTGAGCCGTCAAACTTGCCCGAAACCAAAGGAAGTGGTGGTAAGTCTGTAGAGGGCCGTTCTCTTTCCGTCATTCGCTGTTGTAAAGTTGTGTTAGCGGCCTTGAGATTCTGTACTTCCAGGTTCAGGCTTTGGACAGCAGTTACCAATTCCTACACCTGCTGGGGCGTAGCCATCTCAGGTATTTGGCGCGTTGCAAACTATCACGATAGTCTGTAATATCTTCTTCTTCACTGTACAATTCCGGTTCACCCCCCTCCCCCGACTCCTCACCTTCCACCTTCTTCTTGGATTTCCCTTTCTTGGAATCTGAAAGTCTCTACTTTTTTTGTGAAGAAATGGACGTCCCCGGAAGGATATCCATACAATAGGGCTGAACAACTTCCAACCCTGGGTGAGCTCACTCTCACTCCCCTCAACGGGTTTCAATCCATTCTCATTAGTAATTTGTATTTCTTCATTAAGTAATCCACCATTTCTGTTATAATATTTCCAATATTTCAATTGTTTATTTATTCCTAACCAATCAGTGTTTCAAAATTATTGCCAATGCATTTCGGACATCCGTCCATCATCAGGGCTATCAACACTATTTGTTATCAATCAATGATATTTACAACACCATGACCCATTCCCAATGATTCACCCAAACGTGAAATCGTAAAGTAAATGCATGCACATACCCGGTTAAAGTTGTGTTCCATCATGGCGTTCACATCAATATAACAAGTCGAAAAAATATACAAAAACATCCATTATAGATCATTGTTAAACCTCATTTCACAGTATAATATCATGATATACTTAACGCTTTTCTACCTGTTTGGCTTTTCGTCCCCAGAGTATATATTCACCTCTGTTGCCGGTATCCTTATCTAGCGCGTATCCTCTGAAACAGATATTTATATATATGTATAACTACTTCCTTATCTGTGGTCCCCCTCCTTCAGTATTCCCACTTAACCTCCTCTTCCGTTGTGCTTACCTTTACTCTCCTGCTCTCCGTACGCGACAGCTATTCCAAAAGCAGCTGCCGCCACTCGTACTAACATTTATCAACACTACTCATTCCCGCGCATGCGCGCCGCTGCGTGCAATGCCGTAATGTGTTTCACTAATCTCCTCCGCGCATGCGCGAATGTGTCTTTTCAACACTTCAGAAATATTATACATATATCTGCTCGTATATCTGTCTGTTATTTCACTGAGTTCACTGTTAGGCAGCGATTAGCTGCCTTACGTCCCACAGGGAAATTAACCCCTGCGGGATATACTGTGAACTCCAACATTAGACACATTATTACAATTGGCTCCATTATTAAGTAGTGTTAAACTGCCTTAAGTTCCACAGGACATAAATTCCAGCATTTTTATCAGTCATGATTTTTCTTTGCATTTAACAAATCTTTCTTATGTAGCACACATATTTTTCATCATAGAAAACACATAAAATTCAACTCCTCATTAATGCCCCCTGGTCTCAGGGAGTCAAGCCGGTCGATCCAAAACGATTCTCGTTGATTCAATTTTCTTCCCAAATCCTCATGTGCGTTGTTCTGTCTAATGTCCTCCAAGACTTGAATCCTCATCTGGCTGATGTTGTGCTTCATTGTGTTCCAATGTCTGGCTACTGCCGAATTCGGATTGTTATTCCGAATACACGATCTATGTTCGTTCCATCGCAACTTGCCAGGTCTCTTAGATTGTCCAACATAGTAGATGCCACACGGGCATTTAATACTGTATACTATGTTCGAGGTGTCACATGTCGCATATCCCTTAAGTTTTATTTTTTCACCTGTACGAGGGTGATCAACTGTATCCCCTTTTGTTATAAAATTACAATTACTGCAATGCAAGCAGGGATAAGTTCCTTTTCTCAATGTGTCCAATGCTCTCTTTTCAGGTCTTGTTTTAACCAATCTATCTCTCAAGTTTGCACTCCTCTTGTACGCAAAAGTTGGTAATTCCCTGAACAAATGTTCAACTCGCATGTCATTGGTCAGTGTACTCCAGTTCTTCTTGATTACACTCTTTACCTTGTTGCTTTGTACTGAGTAACATGACACATATACAATATTTGGTTCCTTCTTCTCTCTCCTTGTGCCACTTACTGTAGGTTCCATCACTCGTTTTTTAGCAGATTCTATCTCCGCTGGTTTATACCCTCTTGCTTCAAACCTCCTCCCCATGTTCTCAATTTCTACCGCGCATGTTCTTGGGTCATTGACAATCCTTTTTACTCTCATCATTTGACTGAAGGGCAAATTTCTAATTAGACTCGGTTGGTGAAAACTTAGTCGATGAAGTAAGTTATTTCGATCTGTTTCTTTTCTGTAGATGCCGGTCAAAAATTATTGTTGTGAATACGTATTTCTACATCTAGGAAGTGAATTTGCGTTCTTGAGGTTTCTTTTGTGAATTGTATACGTTGATCAATGTTGTTGAGATAGGTGGAAAAATCATTAAAAGATTCCTCTGGGCCATTCCATATTCCAAAGATATCATCTATAAATCTGACCCACATTTTTATATAATTTCTCCATACTGCATGATCAAGTACATATTCCTTTTCGAATTTGTGCATGAAAGTATTTGCATATGTGGGAGCCATTGAGGCCCCCATTGCTGTCCCAGATTTCTGAATGAAAAATGTATTTCTATATTGAAAATATGAATTTTCAGATATGAACTGTAATAATACCAAAATGAATTCCTTCATTGCTTTCAAATCACCTTCTTGGAGGAGTAACCATTCTATTGCTTCTAGACCCAGGTTATGTGGAATAGAAGTGTAAAGGCTCTTCACGTCAATTGTAAACATAATTGAGGTTTCTGTAAATACATTTTTCTCCAATATTTCCAAAAAATGATTAGTGTCTTTAATGTAGGTATCTGTCTTTTGTATCAATGGTTGCAAAAACTGGTCAATGTATTGGCCCAATGGCTGTAGTACACTGTCTACTCCAGAAACTATCGGTCTGCCTGGTGGTTTTGTGAAACTTTTATGTATTTTGGGTAGCGTGTAGAAGTTCGGTATTCTTGGATATTTATTTGTGAGAAAAGATCGTGTTTTGGCACTTATCCATTCTAATTCCTCTGCTTTCCCCAGAAGTTCTTCTAAATTCTTCATTATCTCAATAGTTGGGTCATTATCTAGCTCAGAATATACATCCGTGTTTCTGAGCTGATTCATGCATTCGTCATGATAATCTTGACTGTTCATTATTACAAGTGCTCCTCCTTTATCCGCTGGGCGTATAGTTATCTTGTTATCTCCATATAAATCTTTCAATAACTTAAACTCATTTGGTTTCAAATTTCCATATCCCTTCCGTTTGAATGACACTTTCTTAAGATCTTTGAGTACTTGTCGATGAAAAATATCGATGGATGGTACATTTATGGGTGGCATAAAATTACTTTTCTTTCTAAACTCTTGTAGTTTCTCTGGGTCTTGTTCTTTAAGTTGTGATGTATCGAGTTCATCAAGAAACACTTTTAATTTTAATTTTCTCACCAATTTGAATAAATCAATCTTAGTCTCAAATAAAGTTGTGCTATGCGTAGGTACATAACTGAGCCCTTTCTGAAGTAACATTTCTTCACTTTTGGTTAGTATTCTGGATGATATGTTCACAACTAACTTTTCTTCTGTCTCGCTCCCCGGGTCTCTATTCTTTGGCTTCCTTTTTCTTTTCCCTCGACTCGTTCTCTTCCTTCTGTCTCTCGTCCTAAAAAAGGTCGGGCTGCTCTAGACTCTCTTGCAGATGTGGTAGGTTCTGCTTGTTGTTCTATTGTCCTCCTTCCTTCCACTGTACTTTGTTTCACTCTAGAATCTTCAGAATCCGTGCTGGAGGTATTGTCTGTACTCCCCTGGTGTTGTTTCTTTTGGAACGGGGTTTGATATTTATCCATCCAGGTGTAAACTTCTCCGTTCAAATAATCATAAGTATCCCGTCGAAATTTCCTCACTTTTTTGGATTCAATTTCACTTTTGTATGATTCAAGTTTATGGTTAATGTCGACCAATATTGCTCCTAATTCTTCTTTGCCAATCACTGTACACAATTCTTTTTCTATTTCTTCTATTTCTTCGTTTAGGGTTTTAACATTTTCGGTGAGCTCTTGAATCGTTAAAAGAATTAAGTCTAGCGAGCACTTATTCAGAATTGCCTCCCATTTGCGCACAAATTCTTTGTCTTCCTTACATAACGTTGGTCTCAAATTAATTCTTAGTCCCCTAGGGATTCTCTGGTTTTTATAGTAACGTCCTAAAGTAATTGCATGAAGCTTTCTGTTAATTTCCTTACGGATCAAATATTCCAGTTGTTTTATTCTTCTCGTAGGATCAAGATCATTAGTTTTTGTTTTCCATGTTGAATCCCTGATTTGTGTCAGGATTGCCTCGGCTTCTGCCGATGTGAAACCTAAGGTTTCAGCTCTTACATTCGTAAGTTGTTCAATATCTTCAAAGGACATATTCTCGCGTGCCTCCACCCAATTAGTGTGCCACTGGGAGCGAATATACAATTAAGAAATGGGGTGGGCACTGCTTTGTTTCTACTTATTCACTTTTCTGGAGTCAATTGCGGGGGCTCACCCTTGAGCCTAGGCACTAGGTTCTGAAACAATATCCATACAATAGGGCTGAACAACTTCCAACCCTGGGTGAGCTCACTCTCACTCCCCTCAACGGGTTTCAATCCATTCTCATTAGTAATTTGTATTTCTTCATTAAGTAATCCACCATTTCTGTTATAATATTTCCAATATTTCAATTGTTTATTTATTCCTAACCAATCAGTGTTTCAAAATTATTGCCAATGCATTTCGGACATCCGTCCATCATCAGGGCTATCAACACTATTTGTTATCAATCAATGATATTTACAACACCATGACCCATTCCCAATGATTCACCCAAACGTGAAATCGTAAAGTAAATGCATGCACATACCCGGTTAAAGTTGTGTTCCATCATGGCGTTCACATCAATATAACAAGTCGAAAAAATATACAAAAACATCCATTATAGATCATTGTTAAACATCATTTCACAGTATAATATCATGATATACTTAACGCTTTTCTACCTGTTTGGCTTTTCGTCCCCAGAGTATATATTCACCTCTGTTGCCGGTATCCTTATCTAGCGCGTATCCTCTGAAACAGATATTTATATATATGTATAACTACTTCCTTATCTGTGGTCCCCCTCCTTCAGTATTCCCACTTAACCTCCTCTTCCGTTGTGCTTACCTTTACTCTCCTGCTCTCCGTACGCGACAGCTATTCCAAAAGCAGCTGCCGCCACTCGTACTAACATTTATCAACACTACTCATTCCCGCGCATGCGCGCCGCTGCGTGCAATGCCGTAATGTGTTTCACTAATCTCCTCCGCGCATGCGCAAATGTGTCTTTTCAACACTTCAGAAATATTATACATATATCTGCTCGTATATCTGTCTGTTATTTCACTGAGTTCACTGTAAGGCAGCGATTAGCTGCCTTACGTCCCACAGGGAAATTAACCCCTGCAGGATATACTGTGAACTCCAACATTATAGACATTATTACAATTGGCTCCATTATTAAGTAGTGTTAAACTGCCTTAAGTTCCACAGGACATAAATTCCAGCATTTTTATCAGTCATGATTTTTCTTTGCATTTAACAAATCTTTCTTATGTAGCACACATATTTTTCATCATAGAAAACACATAAAATTCAACTCCTCATTAATGCCCCCTGGTCTCAGGGAGTCAAGCCGGTCGATCCAAAACGATTCTCGTTGATTCAATTTTCTTCCCAAATCCTCATGTGCGTTGTTCTGTCTAATGTCCTCCAAGACTTGAATCCTCATCTGGCTGATGTTGTGCTTCATTGTGTTCCAATGTCTGGCTACTGCCGAATTCGGATTGTTATTCCGAATACACGATCTATGTTCGTTCCATCGCAACTTGCCAGGTCTCTTAGATTGTCCAACATAGTAGATGCCACACGGGCATTTAATACTGTATACTATGTTCGAGGTGTCACATGTCGCATATCCCTTAAGTTTTATTTTTTCACCTGTACGAGGGTGATCAACTGTATCCCCTTTTGTTATAAAATTACAATTACTGCAATGCAAGCAGGGATAAGTTCCTTTTCTCAATGTGTCCAATGCTCTCTTTTCAGGTCTTGTTTTAACCAATCTATCTCTCAAGTTTGCACTCCTCTTGTACGCAAAAGTTGGTAATTCCCTGAACAAATGTTCAACTCGCATGTCATTGGTCAGTGTACTCCAGTTCTTCTTGATTACACTCTTTACCTTGTTGCTTTGTACTGAGTAACATGACACATATACAATATTTGGTTCCTTCTTCTCTCTCCTTGTGCCACTTACTGTAGGTTCCATCACTCGTTTTTTAGCAGATTCTATCTCCGCTGGTTTATACCCTCTTGCTTCAAACCTCCTCCCCATGTTCTCAATTTCTACCGCGCATGTTCTTGGGTCATTGACAATCCTTTTTACTCTCATCATTTGACTGAAGGGCAAATTTCTAATTAGACTCGGTTGGTGAAAACTTAGTCGATGAAGTAAGTTATTTCGATCTGTTTCTTTTCTGTAGATGCCGGTCAAAAAATTATTGTTGTGAATACGTATTTCTACATCTAGGAAGTAAATTTGCGTTCTTGAGGTTTCTTTTGTGAATTGTATACGTTGATCAATGTTGTTGAGATAGGTGAAAAAATCATTAAAAGATTCCTCTGGGCCATTCCATATTCCAAAGATATCATCTATAAATCTGACCCACATTTTTATATAATTTCTCCATACTGCATGATCAAGTACATATTCCTTTTCGAATTTGTGCATGAAAGTATTTGCATATGTGGGAGCCATTGAGGCCCCCATTGCTGTCCCAGATTTCTGAATGAAAAATTTATTTCTATATTGAAAATATGAATTTTCAGATATGAACTGTAATAATACCAAAATGAATTCCTTCATTGCTTTCAAATCACCTTCTTGGAGGAGTAACCATTCTATTGCTTCTAGACCCAGGTTATGTGGAATAGAAGTGTAAAGGCTCTTCACGTCAATTGTAAACATAATTGAGGTTTCTGTAAATACATTTTTCTCCAATATTTCCAAAAAATTATTAGTGTCTTGATTGATAACAAATAGTGTTGATAGCCCTGATGATGGACGGATGTCCGAAATGCATTGGCAATAATTTTGAAACACTGATTGGTTAGGAATAAATAAACAATTGAAATATTGGAAATATTATAACAGAAATGGTGGATTACTTAATGAAGAAATACAAATTACTAATGAGAATGGATTGAAACCCGTTGAGGGGAGTGAGAGTGAGCTCACCCAGGGTTGGAAGTTGTTCAGCCCTATTGTATGGATATTGTTTCAGAACCTAGTGCCTAGGCTCAAGGGTGAGCCCCCGCAATTGACTCCAGAAAAGTGAATAAGTAGAAACAAAGCAGTGCCCACCCCATTTCTTAATTGTATATTCGCTCCCAGTGGCACACTAATTGGGTGGAGGCACGCGAGAATATGTCCTTTGAAGATATTGAACAACTTACGAATGTAAGAGCTGAAACCTTAGGTTTCACATCGGCAGAAGCCGAGGCAATCCTGACACAAATCAGGGATTCAACATGGAAAACAAAAACTAATGATCTTGATCCTACGAGAAGAATAAAACAACTGGAATATTTGATCCGTAAGGAAATTAACAGAAAGCTTCATGCAATAACTTTAGGACGTTACTATAAAAACCAGAGAATCCCTAGGGGACTAAGAATTAATTTGAGACCAACGTTATGTAAGGAAGACAAAGAATTTGTGCGCAAATGGGAGGCAATTCTGAATAAGTGCTCGCTAGACTTAATTCTTTTAACGATTCAAGAGCTCACCAAAAATGTTAAAACCCTAAACGAAGAAATAGAAGAAATAGAAAAAGAATTGTGTACAGTGATTGGCAAAGAAGAATTAGGAGCAATATTGGTCGACATTAACCATAAACTTGAATCATACAAAAGTGAAATTGAATCCAAAAAAGTGAGGAAATTTCGACGGGATACTTATGATTATTTGAACGGAGAAGTTTACACCTGGATGGATAAATATCAAACCCCATTCCAAAAGAAACAACACCAGGGGAGTACAGACAATACCTCCAGCACGGATTCTGAAGATTCTAGAGTGAAACAAAGTACAGTGGAAGGAAGGAGGACAATAGAACAACAAGCAGAACCTACCACATCTGCAAGAGAGTCTAGAGCAGCCCGACCTTTTTTAGGACGAGAGACAGAAGGAAGAGAACGAGTCGAGGGAAAAGAAAAAGGAAGCCAAAGAATAGAGACCCGGGGAGCGAGACAGAAGAAAAGTTAGTTGTGAACATATCATCCAGAATACTAACCAAAAGTGAAGAAATGTTACTTCAGAAAGGGCTCAGTTATGTACCTACGCATAGCACAACTTTATTTGAGACTAATATTGATTTATTCAAATTGGTGAGAAAATTAAAATTAAAAGTGTTTTTTGATGAACTCGATACATCACAACTTAAAGAACAAGACCCAGAGGAACTACAAGAGTTTAGAAAGAAAAGTAATTTTATGCCACCCATAAATGTACCATCCATCGATATTTTTCATCGACAAGTACTCAAAGATCTTAAGAAAGTGTCATTCAAACGGAAGGGATATGGAAATTTGAAACCAAATGAGTTTAAGTTATTGAAAGATTTATATGGAGATAACAAGATAACTATACGCCCAGCGGATAAAGGAGGAGCACTTGTAATAATGAACAGTCAAGATTATCATGACGAATGCATGAATCAGCTCAGAAACACGGATGTATATTCTGAGCTAGATAATGACCCAACTATTGAGATAATGAAGAATTTAGAAGAACTTCTGGGGAAAGCAGAGGAATTAGAATGGATAAGTGCCAAAACACGATCTTTTCTCACAAATAAATATCCAAGAATACCGAACTTCTACACGCTACCCAAAATACATAAAAGTTTCACAAAACCACCAGGCAGACCGATAGTTTCTGGAGTAGACAGTGTACTACAGCCATTGGGCCAATACATTGACCAGTTTTTGCAACCATTGATACAAAAGACAGATACCTACATTAAAGACACTAATCATTTTTTGGAAATATTGGAGAAAAATGTATTTACAGAAACCTCAATTATGTTTACAATTGACGTGAAGAGCCTTTACACTTCTATTCCACATAACCTGGGTCTAGAAGCAATAGAATGGTTACTCCTCCAAGAAGGTGATTTGAAAGCAATGAAGGAATTCATTTTGGTATTATTACAGTTCATATCTGAAAATTCATATTTTCAATATAGAAATAAATTTTTCATTCAGAAATCTGGGACAGCAATGGGGGCCTCAATGGCTCCCACATATGCAAATACTTTCATGCACAAATTCGAAAAGGAATATGTACTTGATCATGCAGTATGGAGAAATTATATAAAAATGTGGGTCAGATTTATAGATGATATCTTTGGAATATGGAATGGCCCAGAGGAATCTTTTAATGATTTTTTCACCTATCTCAACAACATTGATCAACGTATACAATTCACAAAAGAAACCTCAAGAACGCAAATTCACTTCCTAGATGTAGAAATACGTATTCACAACAATAATTTTTGACCGGCATCTACAGAAAAGAAACAGATCGAAATAACTTACTTCATCGACTAAGTTTTCACCAACCGAGTCTAATTAGAAATTTGCCCTTCAGTCAAATGATGAAAGTAAAAAGGATTGTCAATGACCCAAGAACATGCGCGGTAGAAATTGAGAACATGGGGAGGAGGTTTGAAGCAAGAGGGTATAAACCAGCGGAGATAGAATCTGCTAAAAAACGAGTGATGGAACCTACAGTAAGTGGCACAAGGAGAGAGAAGAAGGAACCAAATATTGTATATGTGTCATGTTACTCAGTACAAAGCAACAAGGTAAAGAGTGTAATCAAGAAGAACTGGAGTACACTGACCAATGACATGCGAGTTGAACATTTGTTCAGGGAATTACCAACTTTTGCGTACAAGAGGAGTGCAAACTTGAGAGATAGATTGGTTAAAACAAGACCTGAAAAGAGAGCATTGGACACATTGAGAAAAGGAACTTATCCCTGCTTGCATTGCAGTAATTGTAATTTTATAACAAAAGGGGATACAGTTGATCACCCTCGTACAGGTGAAAAAATAAAACTTAAGGGATATGCGACATGTGACACCTCGAACATAGTATACAGTATTAAATGCCCGTGTGGCATCTACTATGTTGGACAATCTAAGAGACCTGGCAAGTTGCGATGGAACGAACATAGATCGTGTATTCGGAATAACAATCCGAATTCGGCAGTAGCCAGACATTGGAACACAATGAAGCACAACATCAGCCAGATGACGATTCAAGTCTTGGAGGACATTAGACAGAACAACGCACATGAGGATTTGGGAAGAAAATTGAATCAACGAGAATCGTTTTGGATCGACCGGCTTGACTCCCTGAGACCAGGGGGCATTAATGAGGAGTTGAATTTTATGTGTTTTCTATGATGAAAAATATGTGTGCTACATAAGAAAGATTTGTTAAATGCAAAGAAAAATCATGACTGATAAAAATGCTGGAATTTATGTCCTGTGGAACTTAAGGCAGTTTAACACTACTTAATAATGGAGCCAATTGTAATAATGTGTCTAATGTTGGAGTTCACAGTATATCCCGCAGGGGTTAATTTCCCTGTGGGACGTAAGGCAGCTAATCGCTGCCTAACAGTGAACTCAGTGAAATAACAGACAGATATACGAGCAGATATATGTATAATATTTCTGAAGTGTTGAAAAGACACATTCGCGCATGCGCGGAGGAGATTAGTGAAACACATTACGGCATTGCACGCAGCGGCGCGCATGCGCGGGAATGAGTAGTGTTGATAAATGTTAGTACGAGTGGCGGCAGCTGCTTTTGGAATAGCTGTCGCGTACGGAGAGCAGGAGAGTAAAGGTAAGCACAACGGAAGAGGAGGTTAAGTGGGAATACTGAAGGAGGGGGACCACAGATAAGGAAGTAGTTATACATATATATAAATATCTGTTTCAGAGGATACGCGCTAGATAAGGATACCGGCAACAGAGGTGAATATATACTCTGGGGACGAAAAGCCAAACAGGTAGAAAAGCGTTAAGTATATCATGATATTATACTGTGAAATGAGGTTTAACAATGATCTATAATGGATGTTTTTGTATATTTTTTCGACTTGTTATATTGATGTGAACGCCATGATGGAACACAACTTTAACCGGGTATGTGCATGCATTTACTTTACGATTTCACGTTTGGGTGAATCATTGGGAATGGGTCATGGTGTTGTAAATATCATTGATTGATAACAAATAGTGTTGATAGCCCTGATGATGGACGGATGTCCGAAATGCATTGGCAATAATTTTGAAACACTGATTGGTTAGGAATAAATAAACAATTGAAATATTGGAAATATTATAACAGAAATGGTGGATTACTTAATGAAGAAATACAAATTACTAATGAGAATGGATTGAAACCCGTTGAGGGGAGTGAGAGTGAGCTCACCCAGGGTTGGAAGTTGTTCAGCCCTATTGTATGGATATTGTTTCAGAACCTAGTGCCTAGGCTCAAGGGTGAGCCCCCGCAATTGACTCCAGAAAAGTGAATAAGTAGAAACAAAGCAGTGCCCACCCCATTTCTTAATTGTATATTCGTCCCCGGAAGGATGCCACCGTGCCACCAATAAAGGGTGTAACGGGGGGAACCCTTCCGGAGACACCAAGTACGGGGAAAAAGCCGGAGGCACAAAAAACCCGAAGAGGTCCAATCCAAGGAAATGAGGTTCCGACTCGAGTGGCTGGCGCTTGGTGTGGATGGAGGTTCCAGGGAATGGGGGCACCGCTGAATGGGTGGCGCTTAAGATGGTTCCAAAAGCAAGAAGATGTCTGGCGGACAGGTAAGCACCAAGGGCAAGGCAGAGGCAGTCCGGCAAACAGGCAGAGTTCTGTACACAACGGAAGTGTAGATGCAAGGGGTAGACAAAGGCAATCCGTAGAGCAGACCGGGTCCTGGTACACGGCGGACGGGAAGGCAAGAATGGGCGGAGCTGAGCCGGTAACGAAATGATGGGAACGTTATGGCAGACCAAAACGCCAGCGGTTCCAAACCCGCCATCTCTGTCTAGATGTGACAGCATCATAGCATATGAGCCCCTAAATTAATTATACTGTCTAAATAAATGTTTATGGTATATAATAGCCATCTGACTGATAATAAGAGTAGGAAAAGGCTCAGAATTTACTTTGAAATCGTCTGAAGTAATCAGTGATGCCTAGACACCCAAGAGGCCGGCCAGCTGACCAGGGCGGGAAATGGCAGCAAGTGCATCCAGATCAGGTTCTACCAGAAAGTGCAACACCCCCTCATCAAGCCAATAGGCGCAAAGCGAGCACCCCAAAAAGGACGCCCAAGGACCGTCTGTTTCTCCCCTTATGGACACCTGGCAAAGGCATCTGAGGGGCACATATGCCTCCAGGGAAAGAAACAGACCTATAAGGGGACCGGTGGATGCATTTTAATGTTATGGCAGCATTCATGAGGGACACGTGTGTGTGGGTCCTCTTGATGTCAAGAGGCACATTAACGTCAGGCACCATCATTTGAAGAGCAACATTCCTAGTTGAGAGCACCTGTTCAGCGATCACTAAGGCAGCTTGCTATGTGGCTTATTAGGGTAAAGGACGGTGGCTTCAAGGCTGCTGGTCCCTATAAAGTGACAGGTAACAGGGCCTTCCTGGAGTCCCTGACAATCTTTCCTCAAACCTATAGGAATGCATAGGAGGTGTTACACTACTTTCTGATCATTGTTTCCTGCAGATTAATAGGGCGCTTTGGACGGTGGCTCCTGACCTTGTTTAGAGGCGTTATGGGGCTAATGGACCTTAACCCCCTGATTAGGACATACATTGCTACCTCGGTCCTCCTAGCAGCCAGTCTGTCAGGTCAATACCCATAGCTCTCTGGTCTCAAAAATCGTACAATGAGCTCTACCTTGAAAAGACTATAGGTAGTATCCCTCTTGGGTGGCTTACTTCAAAAGGTCATTACAGACAAAATTCAGACAGCTTGCAATTGTAACTGGGAGCAGGCCTCCCACTCGTGGCGTGAGCAGCAGGAACTTCCACAATAGGAAAGTCCTAGTTCTGTGAGACAGTTAAAATCTTCCCTTACCAGAAACATTATGTCCCTCTTAATGTCCAATAACCTTTTTCTCAGAAAAGATGGTTAGATATTGAGATTTTGTTACATGGGCACCTCTAGCCCACCACATCTCTACCTTCTGTTCTAACTTTCAGTGTTATGCGAATGGCACCTGAGGGAAAAGGAGCCAGAAGGAGAGGTCTCCTTCAGGCTCCCCTCAGCCTCCTCTACTCCTTCCCTCATACTTTACAGTATCTCCACAATTCACAAATGGTGTGCTTCCATTGACCACTGGCTTAATGCCAGTAAGACCGAGATCCTCCTTATTTAGACAACTGTTCCTGCCTTCCCTCTCTCATTCTGGCCGCCCACCCTGGGCTCTCTGGCCTTCCTGTGAGGCTAAGAACATTGGTGTCATCTTTGACTCCACCCTCTCTCATTCTCCCTTTACATCTCTGACACCTCTAAGAAGTCACACTATCAGCTGCACCGCCTTAGAGGTATCCTTCATTTTCTCACTTTCTCCCAGACGCTCACTATCTCCAGATTCAAGTTACTTTCTAGGTTGGACTACTGCAACAGCCTCTTTCTAAAGCTGCCTTCCTCTACTCTTCGCCCTCTACAGCTAATCCAGAACAGGACTGCAAGACTTGTCCTTGGCCCAGGGACGTATCTCTACAGCCCTGAAATCTCTCCACTGGCTCCCTGTGGCTGCAAGGATCAAGTTCAAGACCCTCTGCATTGTCCACAAGGCTTTCTGGGGCCAGGGACCACAACACATCCAACGTTCTCTTTCTAAGCATCTTCCTTCTTGAGCCCCCTGCTTATCCACCTCCAACTCTCTGAGGGTCAGACACTTCTCCAGGTAGAGAGTGGTGTGAAGATCTCTGTCCTTGGCTGGGGCCTCCCTCTAGAACAGCATCCCTGCCTCTCTCATCATTGAGCAGGACCACCTAAGGTTCCTGAAGCAACTCAAGACCTTCCTTTTTTGCTGCCGCTTTCTCTCTCCCTGGCTGATGTCCCTGTCTGCTGCGCATTCTGGTGACCTCGCCACCCACTGAACCTACAGGACCAGGCTCTTGCATGACCAGTTGCCCTTGCACTGCTTTTGGGCCACCCAACCACTTAGGGACTGTATCTGCAACCCTACAGTGCCCTGACTATTTGCACTTATGACCCACCTCCCTGGCAGCACTTCTGAATTCCTTTGCACTCTCCCCTTCCCCTACCGCCTGGCACTTCTCCCACCCACCACCCTTGAGTAATATGAATGGCACAAAGCCTAGTAAGATGATTGTTTTGTCCTCTTTTGTCTTCCCTTCCTTGTCTTGTCGCACCTAGAAACACTTGTGTACAGGCACGTTATAAATGACTTATCATATCAATATTGTTTTTATTTATAAAGCACATCATTGCATAGGAGATACTTTGACATGATCAGGAAAAAGGAGTACAAGATGAATGGATTCAAAGAAAATACAAACAATGGCTGTGCAGTATGAACTGAAGGGAAAATAAAGCAAATTCTTCCCATACAATACATAATACAATTTGAGATGTAGACATGACAGTCTCAAAGGGCAAGGTTTCCACTGTAAAATCTGCCATTTGGTAACTGGTTCTGTCAGTTGTCAATCCTTTGTTTCCTAGCAAGAGGTTATTTCCTGTTACACAACCACTGGTGTTGGGGAAGACATTTTAAGCCCCAACGCGGGAAAGAGATTTGCATTGCGCAAAGTGTATTAAGCCCCAGTGCGGTAGAGCTAAAAGGGGATGTAGCCACTAAAACATGTGATTCAATGTAGTTAGGGATTGGAGTGTTACAGTAGGTAGTAACATTTTTAGTAGAATGGACAATGTATTGCTCGGTGTACCATTTGTAGCGCTTAGAGGCACAAATCGGGAAGCTCCGCGCACATGGGAACAAAAGGAAGTTAATGTGGGGAGATGCAGTGATTTTGAACATTGTATATGTGAGGGTTTGATAAAGTCGTAAAATATTAAACATTATAGTTTTTGAAGACATCGTGGAACGTGCAAGGGTTTTTCACTCAGGTTAAAAGTCCATGTAAATTGAAGAATTTGTTGGTTTGCTGGGAAGGGGATTTTCGGGTGGCCTAGAAGGCAGCATGTCCAAGGTCACTGTTGGGGGATGGAAGCGAGCCGCATATGGCTGGCTGTGATAATATCGCAGAGGAGAGCAGGATGCAAAACCATTTTGTTCAGAGTCGTTATGGTTGGATTGAATTGAAGATACAAGAGGCCATTTCCTTGCATTGCAGGGTAAAGGAAGGGTTAGTTAATAAACCACATGTGGGCCGGGGTTTTTATGGGCTCTGAAGGAGATGAGCAGGTTGCGGGTTAAAGAATATATGGTCTAAGATGGCAGGGGCAAGTAAGGCTGCATGAGCTAATGATGGAAAAATGATACAAAGACGACAGCAGGTTTGAATTTTATTGTTGTTCCAAAGGAATAATAGCCCTATGCAATCACCATCTGAAGTCAATTTTTTCCGGTCACATGGTATGAATAATGATTATTTATGAACAATATATGTACCTTTTATGAAAGTATCCAACTGGAATTTTAGAGTTAGGGGGATTGTTACTTTGTATTAGTGTTAGCCAATGGAGTGTTGGGGGATGACATTTTTAACAAAATATGTGTTATTATGTAAATTGTTTAAACTGTATATAAGATCCTATTTTGTATTGCTCTGGAAACTGGGTTCGTTTTTCAGCTCTGAGAAAATTACTAGCCCTTCACGATCTTAAGCATCCAATAAACCTATTTTCAGACAGAAATGCATTTATCTCTTAAGGGAAGCTGTACCTTTGCATTGGAAGCGTTACGGCACGTACCAACATTGCACATCAAACTAGCTCCTGTGGGGTAGAAACTCCCACTGCAGTCCAGGCAGGATGTTGACTAGAAACACAAGTGTGATTTCTTTACGCAGTTCAAAGTAGCCAGAGAAAGTTAACTCCCTGTCACCAGTCCACAGCTCACCCTTTTTATAACATTATAAGAACCACCAAAAACAGATGGTGGCTGGACCCAAATGACAAAGGGGATTCAGACATCCATTTCATGTGCAAATGCTGACCACAGATAAAACAGCTGCTGTGATTAGCGTCGCGATCACATGCCCTGTCGCCGGGAAATGCATAGCCCTTGAGAAAGGACTTAACGCTAGTTTGTGTGGGAGTGTTTGAAGCAAGAATGGTTACACATGAGACAAACAGTGGTTGCCCTGGAGTAAAGAACTTTTGAAAAAAGCACAGGCAGTCAAACTCTGGGGGCATATGAGGTTGGACTTGAGACACAGAGGGATAAACCTGGGGCACTCCTCTCCTCAACTGCCCATCGCCACATGCATTGTTTTACACAGACAGATAGCAGTAAAATGAACAAGACCGAAGAAGAGACTAAAGCTACACAACCTTCGAGAAAATCTTTGCGAGAAGCCAAAATCTTAGCACCAAAACACCACATCAAGCCAGAGACATGATATTCCTCTTAACCAAATGTTAAAGAAACATGTGATTCCCTTCTTCAATACTGGAGAGCTGATTGCAGCAGTCTATATGCAGAGTGCACAGCAATGTTACCCAGGGATTGCAGACAGTGCAGAATGTGGCCTTAGGGTTACACCAGGCTTCAAGCAAATGGGCACACAAGTCCAGTACCAAGATTGCTTTGTTGACATTTAATACTGGACAGAGTGGCATTCTAAGCACTTCAATTGCTTTAAAGACCAGTCAGTATAATAGGAAAACATGTCTGAAGAAGAAATCATCTCATACCCCTTGAGGCATGATAATAATAAGTATTTATTTTATGTATAGCGCTAGACACCATAGGTCTCGGAGCTTTGAAATAACAGAAGACATTATTACCCCACAGAGTGGCACTCAATTTATCAACCTCGGAATGATGAAAGGGTGAGTTGACCCGCTTGGCATTCAAATCTGCCACAGCAGGCTTTGCACAGATATCAGGGGCAAGTGCGTAGCTCACTGTGCTATCTGATGGTGTGGGGGTCTTCCCAAAAACACAACTGAATCCATGGGCGAGCTGTGTCTTTTCCGTGATCCAGTGGGCCTCATTTACCTGCTTTCATTCTTTTTTCCAAATCTTTCTTCTTCGGGAACTCTAAGACAGGGTCTCTCCATAACCACTGCAAAAGCATCCAAAGGGAAACCTGGATTCATAAGACATCAGAGGACTGTCCCTGGAAACTGCCCCAGCAGGTGTTCCTTCTCCTGGAAAGCACATGCACCATGTTGGCTTTCCTAGGGACAGTACTGAGACGAGTCCCAGGGGGGACCTGTGATTATTTATTTGTTTTATTTATTTATTGTGCATTTGTAAGGCGCTTATACCGCAAGTAAATTGGGTTTCAAAGCGCCCACAGGGCAACAGGGAGGGAGCATTAGCAATCTAGTCCAAACCCTCCTGCCCTTTGCACTTGTATTGGCAACACATTGAAGGACCAAAATGGCCCCCCTGGCCCTGGTGGTTCTCAACTATTCAAAAAGGTGCCAGACCAAGGTGGGTGGGAAGTGCATATGAGAAGTGGGTGCACCATAGAAAAATAGATGAACCTGTGTATTAGGTTTTTGTAAATATTGTGGAGCGTGGCATGCTAACGGGGTAGCAAGTGTTGCCCTACAGGGTGGTGCGTGGCCAGGCTCCATGCTGACGTGTTTGCCACATTATGGTGGGTGGGTGGTATGTTGTCCATCCGTGATGCCTGTGTTCTGCCAGTTAGGGGTCGAAAAGCATGCTGCTGCCAATACAAATGACTATGCCACTGTTACAGGTAAAGATTTGATATTCTCATCAGGAGAAAAGGAGTCTTGCCATGGCTGAGAGAGGACCTTCCATCGCTGCTTGGTGAGTACTGTAATTGGAGGGGTGTAAACATTTACCATGGATGTGTGCAAGCAAACCAGGGCTGCCAGGGCACCACCCCAACCAACAGTGCAGGGATGTCATTTAGGGGTCGCAAGTGGTCGCAACTGCGACCTCTGTGGTCTCCCTTGCGACCTCTAAAAATAACAACCAAAAAAAAAAGAGTTTTTTTTTTTTTTAATAATGCAAGCTCCTGGACTGTGGCCAGCACATTGTGGCTCTTTACTTCTGGAGTGGCTGGCTTTCTTGTTCATGCCCCTTAAAAAAAGAAGAAAAATAAGAACAGAAGTGCCACAAGTCTAACACTTTCAGCACTGACCCTAAATAAGAAAGAATAGGATTACCAAATAATGGGCCTCATTACGACCCAGGCGGTAAGGGGTTTACGGCACCGTAAACAGCGCCGACCCTTACCGCCTGAGTACGAGGTCCCTTAGCGCCATGGCGAATTTAACACCTGCTTTTAGCAGGTGTTAAAATCCATGGCGCTAAGGGACCATGGAGTTAATTACGCCACCGTAATTTACGGTGGCGTAATTAACGCGTTCCCCACTCCCATTATGCCCTATGGGGCAAAAATGGCAATGGGGAAGGGTAAATGGGGATTGGGGACTTACCGCCCCGCCAAGGTCGGAATGGGGCGGTAAGTCCGCCAACCACCATGGCGTAAACATAGTTTACGCCATGGTGGTAAAGTCACGGCCCAGGCGGTAACTTACCGCCTGGGTCGTGATGAGGCCCAATGTGTCTTTCTGGAATTCTATACAACAATTACTAGACTCATTAAAAGTTTATTTCAGGCACACTTCAGGGGGTGAGCCACTGATTTAGTCTGTTCTTAAACGCCTCAACTCAGCCTTTCATCCTTCTGAGGTCGATAAATGAGTTCCAACACAGGTTGGGTGATATTGGGTGTATATTTTTTCTATATAAAGCGCTTAAGCGTAAGTGCTATATAATAACACATCATTATCATTTGGTCATGGACGTCTGCTTGCATTCACAGTAATTTGGTAATACGGGCCTATACACACTGATCTTAATGATACATATGGCGATCTATTCTTGTATGAAATGTACATCACATTATAGTGATATCGTAACCATATTTTTCATACTGTACAATGCTATGTGATGCCACTTCCTGTTTTGTCAACGGGTGAAAGGTTGTGTTCCATCACTTCCTGCGATATCACTTCGGGGTGGGGTCAAATGATATCAAATCCTGTGATGTCATCAGGGGTCAAGGGTCGTGTGATGTTACTTCCGCTAACCCTGGCATTTTGGTGAAATGACTTCCCTGCAACGGTGGAGGCCTCCGGGGAATGGAGGGTAGTCCAGGGCGGGCTCCGACTGTGAAATCTGTTAAAATAACGGGTTCAAACTGTCAATTTACAGCACACTTCCAGTGAATAATGGAATAATGTGGTACAAAAAAAAGCTGCATCGTTTGCAATTGGTTTTGGAAAGTAACACTTTTGGTGAACACTAGTACCTGGCTCATTAGTTTGTTTTAGCAAGATTTTCATCTAATTAACGATCTCGAAAACCTCCTATGGGACAGGTGGACTATGAAACCTGATCTTGATCCAATATTATGACAGAGTAGCACTGCCAAACAACCAGGACACCTGCCGGTAACATTAATTTGTATGTGAGCAAACAGGCCATATGCTGAATCCCATACGACTAGCCTCACTATTACACAGAATTTGGGTCATCACCTTGTGACCATCTGCGCATAGAGCAATTGAAAGGCTTTATGTGATATTAACAAACCAAAAAATAAAGAATGACATTTTAGCGAACCCAAAATAACGAACAAAATATCGAAAAGAAATGTGGGGCCCCTCCAAGCCCACTGTTTCCCCATGTTTCAAACCCAGCCCAATCCTATCCTCACCAGATTTACCCCTTAGCCAACCCCCAC
The DNA here is from genome assembly GCF_040938575.1 of Ambystoma mexicanum. Taxonomy (NCBI): domain Eukaryota; kingdom Metazoa; phylum Chordata; class Amphibia; order Caudata; family Ambystomatidae; genus Ambystoma; species Ambystoma mexicanum. The sequence continues at coordinate 299,237,642 of NC_090928.1, read as the reverse complement.
ATATATTTCTTTAAAAAAATTCGGTATTTTTTCATTATTTATTATTTTTTATAATTTAATTCTTTTTTTTCCAGGTATAAATCACTGGATACCCAATTGAAACCTGCCTAGGAACACAGACCTCCTTCCCTTCATGCTCTTTGCCACACAGCTTTTTAGGAATAGTGGCCAAGCAGCAGAAATGGCGTTCTTCCGGGGCGAAGATAGGGGGGTGCGAGAGGACCACTCTCTACTGTGAGGCACACCACCGCTCTGCAAAGCGGAAGACGTTGAAGCTTGGTCATGGCTAAATTACCATTGCTACTTTTGCGGATGCAGGAGCACGCAAATAAACAGAACTTTTTATTGCAACCGCTGGCATGAAAGAGAAGACATTGGGCCTCATTACACTGTTAATGGTTCATGCCGTTAATTTACCTGTACCGCCTTGGAGGAAAGGGGAATTACCGCCCTATTCCAAGGTTGGGAAGGCGATAATTCCACCTTCCTCCATTGCCCTTCCCCATTCCCATTTTTGCCCCATAGGGCTCTATGGGAATGGGGAAGGCGCTAATTACGGTGCCGCAAATTGCGGTACTGTAATTAGCACCCTGGTCCCTTTGCGGGTTGGTTTTTAATGCCTGCTAAAAAGCAGGCTTTAAAGTACCAACCCACAAAGGGACCTCGTAGTAAGGCGGTAAGGATTTAACGGTACCGGTGCCCTTACCGGTACCGGTAAACCCTTACCGCACCACGTGTAATGAGGCCCATTGTTCAGTCAACGACAGTCTGCAACTCTGTTGTAGTTCACCTTGGATTCTGTGCACCACAAACAGGGTTAGTAAATTAGGAATGGTGCAAAGCATGCATCTTTATGCTGGTAAGATAGCTCACTGGGTTGAGCGCTCGCTGTTGCAATATGTGTGTTATTTGCAGGTTACATGTTTGAACCCCGGCAAGACCAACTCAGCCTTTCATCCTTCTGAAGTAGGTAAATGAATGCCAACTCAGTTTGGTGATATTTGTATTTTTTTGTATTTATTTATGATTTATATAGTGCCTTAATCCAAAGCGCTTTACATACGAAAGTTTAAAAAACTGTACAATAGTGTGAGGAATTACAGAAAAAGCCAAGATCAACCCTGCTGGATAAGATAGGTTTTCAATGATTTACGAAAGAAAGAGTAGGCAGAGATAGACCATAGTGAAAGAGGAAGAGCATTCCAATGCAGAGGAGCGAGAAGAGGGAATTGTACACAAACGTGACTGTACACAAGGAGGGACTGGCAGTATAAGACGAAATTGAGAGCCAGAACGAGAAGGTTTATAAAATGAGAAAAGTGAGTATAGATAATCTGGGGCAAGACCGTAGAGTGCTTTAAAGACAAGACATAATAAGTCAAATTTAAATTGAGCCTGGAAAGGAAGCCAACCAAGAGTGGGAAGAGCAGGGGAAATAGGATCATGTGGAGTCAAACAAAAAAGTAATCGAATAGAGGCATTGAAGACAGATTTCAGTGGAACAAGACGCAAAACCAGCAGACCAAAGAGTGTAGTGGAACAATAGAAGAGGCGTAAAAAATTCAAAGAAGATATCAGTATTTTGGTGGCTTCGCGAGTTAGAAAAGAGTGAACTTTATGAATATTGAATAAGTGAAAGCGACAGGCATGAGAAGAGATTGAAATGCGACGTTTAAAAGATAAAGCAGAGTCAAAGTAAAGTCCCAAATTACAAGCAGTTGATGCAATGGGGAGGTTATATGGTGGAATTTGTATAGACACTGGAGGCATGGGGAGGAATAGTAATGGAAGGAAAAAAAGAGTACTTAAATTTTAGCAGTGTTGAGTGTGAGATAATTTGAGGGCATCCAAGATTGTACTGCCAGTAAGGGATTGAGTTGTTTGAGATAAATGAAGAGACTTGGGAATAGACAAGGTGTTCAAGTAGCTTAGAGAGGAAGGGAAGAAGAGAGATTGAACAAAAATTCGAGATGAGAGAAGAGTCAGCAGAAGGTTTTTTGAAAATAGGAATAATAGAAGCATGCTTGAAAGAAGAAGGAAAAACTGAGGTTGAGAGACAAATATTAAAGAAAGATGAAAGTTAAGATATGAGAAACAGATAGACATTAGAAATAAGAGTCGATGGGATTGGGTCCGTAGGAGCAGCAGAAGGATGGGCACGGGACAGCAAAAGGGAAATGTCACTGTCTGTGATGGAGGAATAATGGGAGAAATTAGTAGTCGCGGGCAAAGCAGGGGAAATGTGAAGTGTAGGACTGGAAGAAGAGGAGTCGATAGCAAGGGGAAGAGAAGCCACCTAAGGTCAGAAGCCAATAATGAAGAGTTAAGTGAGTGATCGGGAGTAAAAGGAGAAAGAAGGTGAGAGAGAGTTTGAAAAAGTTGTGGATGAGATGATTGTGTATAGAGGAGATCTGAGAAATATGATCATTTAGCAGAAAGAAGGCAGTCGTCATATAAAATGTGCTATGAAGAGTAGGACTTAAAGACAGCATCAGGCTTAGAGTGGAGCCACCGCCTTTCAATACGACATAAAGCACGTTGCCTTGAGAGAAGGTGGGCTGAAAGCCAAGGCTGTGAAGGTTTGTGAGAAGGATGAAAAACAGATGTGGGATAGAGGGTGTCAAGAGTTTTAAAAATAAGTGAGGAGAAAAGGACTGAAGCAGCATCATCAGCTGACAGGGCGGCGAAGGCAGAGTGAGACGGTAAGACCGAGATACAAGAAGAAGCAAAGCGCCGAGCATCGAACCTTCACAGTTCACATCAATAAAAGGAGAGAGCTGAGGGACAAGGCGTCGGTGGTGTTGGAGGTGTAAGAGAAATGGAGGCAGAGAGAAGATAGTGATCAGAAAGATAGACAGGAAGAGATAAAACGTCAGAGAAAGTCAGAGAAAAGGAAGCAAGATGGGACCCAGAAATATATGAGGGAGTGTAGCAAGAGAAGAAAGAAAATATGAGTCTAGAATGATGAGAAGTGGAAGTGCACAATGAGTAGAAGAAAGACGAAGATTAAAGTCGCCTAGAAGGACAAGGAGACTAGAAAATGGAGAGCTGGAAGAAAGAAGAGTGTCAATGTCGTCACAGAATGAGCAGAATGAAATTGTGTGTAATTATGTTCTATATAAGGCGCTTTGCCGAACGTGCTTTATAAATAATAAATCATTATCATTTACGCGTGCCTACTCTGCACCACTGCAATGCATGCAGCATACGTCTGCCCTCCCGCCCCCTGTCTAAAAAAAGGGCTGCATTTTTTTCAGGTGATTATTGCATTGAAATGGAAGGATGTGTAGACGAATGGGACAAAAAATGAGTGGCCTCACTAGGTGGAACAAAGAGGAAAAAGAAGAGAAAAATAAAAAAAACATTGGGTATTGTGCTAACATGGTTTTGCGCGTAATGTGGCATGGATTTCCTTCCATTGATGAAGGATAAATGTCATGGCCCCTTAAGCCCAACCAGTATAACCAGATAGCGTGTGTCTGGAATTGCACATCTGCAGCCCATACTGGGAGAAACACTGTTGTTCTTTGCAGATTATTCTTGATCATGTAAATAAATGGAAGGGATTATATCCCTCATCTTCTGGCATGGATGCCTGCCTTCCAACATCCGATTCCTTAATCCTGATGAACTCTGCCAGTCTTCTTGCTTATCAGGCAGGCTACACCAGGGCATTATGATCCAGGGAGATTTGCAATCTGTGTTAATGCCACTCGATTTCACCTCTATCACAGGAAATGACACGCGCTCACCAGAGGGTGAGGCGGGATCAGATTCATAACTGAAAAGGCGTGGCTAAAACTCGTGAACACTGCATACATGATCTTTAATTAATTTTCCCTTTACATTACATAGGAAATAGACGATTTTTCCTACATGAGGCAATTTTGAGGCTGTGCATGTGTTGATGAAGCTGAAAACAGCCGCATGGTGGAGCGGGCTTTAATGTGTCTCTATTTTTTCAGCCTTCTGTCTGCTGGGGCAAAGAGCGGCTGGCTTTAGCTGTACACCAGGATGACAGCCACAAAGGCTGCCGAGTCAGCGGGTGCTGAATTAAACCAAAGCACTGGCTGTAGATGGGGGATCGAAGAAAGTGCAAATATCATGGACACATGGCCGCCCGAAGATGGCACCTCCCCATTGACATAAGCAAAACCAAAAGGTGATGCCTGGAAGGTCTTGAATCAATCATACCCACGGGCATAGCTCTGGGCAACCCTCCAGACAAGCTTTTTCCAGCCTGCCAAGCCGTTACAGAAAGGGGAAAAACCATAGGCAAATCAGACTTTGTCCCTCCCCAAAAGGGGCAGTTCAGCCCAAACTGTTAGTTTAATTATTTTTTTTAAATAATTTATATAACGTGCCAAATACCATACCTGAGTTCAGTTTCTAAGCGCGGATCTGGGATTCGAATCTCTGTTGCTCTGCGTGGTCTTGCTTCCAAGCAGAGTGTGCTGCACCTGTGCTATTCTCAGTTCACAACTCTTCTGCTTGAGACCGCAAGCATCCCCAGGCATGTGTCAGCCTCAGTCGGTGTCATCAGTGAGGCGTAGTTTAGGTGTCTAGGCCCAGCAGGATTTGAACCCACATCTGGCCATATCCGCCCCACTCGGGTGACTTAAAGCAAAACCAAAAGGTGATGGCACAAAGGATTTGAATCAATCACAACCACGGGCACAGCTCTGGGCGAATCCTCCAGACCATTGTTTTTTAACCTGCCAAGCCATTACGGAATCAGAAAGAACATAAGCAAATCAGGCTTGGTCCCACCCCAAAAGCAGCAGTCCAGCCCGAACTGCTTGGTCACATCCCTTCTGCAAGAAACCACAAGCATCTCCACACATGTTTCAGCCTGGTTGGGCGTCATCAGTGAGGATTAACTTGGGTGGGCCAAGCAGTTTGAGCTACATTGCCCCTTTTAGGGTGGGCCCAAGCCTGATTTGCATATGGTCTTTCCCCTTTCAGTAATGGCTTGGCAGGTGAATAACGATGGTCTGGAGGGTTGCCCAAAGTGATGCCAGTGGTTAACTCTAACCCTTCTAGCTATCACATCTTTTGTTTTGCTACCCTCATCATGGACCGCCCAAAAAGTTCCCACTCTAGATTTGATGAGCTTGGGAGGGGATATAGAGGCACATGTGGAGATGAGATAGATTTTCAAGACGCTCAATCCCTTTCTTAGAAGACAGGTGAATAATGTTTTCCTATACCACCATTGGATCCAAGCCAAAGAGAGTTAGGGCACAGCCTGATCTTGGCCCAGCAAAAACGAAATCTGTGGACCCCAGCGAACTGAGTGCAAATTTGACATAAGGCAGGACGAGGCCCAGAAATGCAATCTTTGAAGGTGTGCATAGTCTACCATAGACGCAGCACTGGTGTAACAGGGGCCCCCGCAACTGCTGCGGTGCGGGGGACCCCACCACCACAAAGCCTGGGAGGCGGCCTCCCTTGGACTTCAAAAACAAATATTTTAAAAAAATCTTTTCTTTCTGTAGTCACTCTGCCTTCACAAGCAAATTATTTCTGTTACAGTGGAGAGCTACATGACTTCAAAAAGAAATAGTTTATTTTTAAGTCACTCTACCTTAAAAAAAAAATGATTTCCATTATGGTTCGGTCCTCAACGGAAATAATTTCTTTATGAAGTCGGATTGATTTCAAAAAGAAACTATTTATTTTTGAAGTAATAGGGCTCCCATCAATCCCATGACGTGTGCGTGTGTGAGTGTATGTTGAAAGGGTGCACAATTAAATGTATGGGTGTCTGGGTGTGAGTGTCGAGTATCGCGCCTTGAAACACTTGTGTATAGGCGCGTTATAAATGCCATATCATATCATATCATATCATATGGTGAAAGGGTGCACACTTTAATGTATGGGTGGCTCCCAGGGTTTGCTTGTATGGTGAAAGGGTGCACACTTAAGTGAATGGGTGGCTGCCTGTGTGTGCCTGAATGAGGAAAGGTTGTACACTTAAATGTATAGGTGGCTGCCTGTGTGAGTGTATGGTGAAAGGGTGCACACTTAAATGTAAGGGTGGCTGCCTGGATGTGTCTGCCTGTATGGTGAAAGTGTGCACACTTAAAAGTATGGGTGGCTGTCTGGGTGTGCATGTATGGTGAAAGGGTACACACTTAAATGTATGGATGGCTGGGTGCGCGTATGTGTGTATGGTGAATGGTGTGTTTGCTTGTTTTCAGGGTCGCAACGAAACCTACATTTCTAGGGGAGGGAAGGCTGACCCTTCAAATGTTGGGAGAGGTGCTAACTTCATGGGTGGTGGGGAGGGGCAAATGTATTTGTGCGGGGGCATCTAACTTCTTTATATTCTATTGAGACTATTCTAGTGCAGCTTCAATGTTACAAGCAGTTAACTCTCTCCTTTAAGTCTGAAAGCACCCACTTATGGACTGCTCTGAATAAGAAGTCTCCTTTCCACTCTCTAACCTTCCAATCACTTTCCTAGCATGCAAGCACCAAACTCACAAAATTATGCATTTGAATGCAGGTACTAACAGTGAAATGCTTTACGTTGGTCATTGCGTGCCTTTGTTAACATCAAAACCCAGATGCCATTTAACATTTGTGTCCTGTTCTGTCCGGCAACGGCTCTGTAGGTCAGCCAGGTTGAGTCACGTAACCCAAAATGTCAGAGGGGTAAAGGAGGGGGGGCTGAAGCCCAGTCAGCTCAATCGTGGTGCACCACTACTTGTGTTTAAACCCTTGCTTACTTATTGGTAATCTTCATTACGTATAGCTGCATCCTTCCTCCTCCCAGTACTTGTATATGAGGCCCTTTGTCTCCTACAAAAGTACTGGGATAAGGTAGAGGGACATGGCGGTAATGCCTGGTTTAGTTACCTGTAATCTTCATTACTACTAGTTCCACTCTTCCTCATTCCAGTACTCACCTATGAGGTAAGGAGCCTCATATGTAAGCACAGGGACAAGGAAAAGGGACGTGGAGGTAATTCTGTTCCAAGAAGCGGATTTTGGGGGTTGGGGCAGGGCGTTGGAGGGAGAAGCTGTGTGTAGGGGGGGCATTGTGCAATAAATTGTAATGGTCATCGAAGTCCAGGCTAAACAGGCATGATATGTGGTATTAGTGACTAGAGAGGCATTTTGGTGCAAGCAGCCTAGTCATTTCTTAGTTTGGCTTGATTTTTTCTTTACCTGGGCCTCTCTGATAAAGCAGTCCTGCTAACTGTAATTACCTGGCTAGGCTGGCATTTGGGAGCTGCCAGTCTTGCCGTTACTTACTGCAGCATTGTATATTTTTCTGGGAATCTGTGATAAAATAACCATGATAAGTATTATTGCATTGAATCGCATGTTGGTGCAACTAGTCTAGATATGTATAAATGTGGCCTGGCATGCTTTACTGTAATATGCTATTACGTGTCTAGACTGGTCTACATTGTGCAGCCAGTTGGATATGTTTTCATTGTGGCATGGCATTTTTAATAGCAATGCATTATATCAATTAAAGCATTAATGTTCCTGTGCTCTGTTGGTGACTTGCATGTAGTGTTTTTTTGTATTGGTGTTAACCTACAAAACAACTGCAAAGGCTCTGGCCTTTTAGCCAGAAAGTGGCTGTATAATACATTAAAACACATTTATATCTTTCTCCTAGTGAGGTGTGCTGTGTACCCTGCAGCAGCACGTTTGTGCGTATTGCGCAAGTGTGGTAATCTAGGCTGGCCCAGAGTTTGGCGCGACCCAGCGGGCCCCAAATTTTGTGTTACTCCACTGAGACTCAGAAGTAGAACTGTTCGAGACCACTGCACCACGCTTCGAGACCACCGTAGACTGCTTAACCTGCAGCAGATGATTTATACTTTAAACCTGAGGAGGAACTACTATGAAATCCACGTGACCCCACAAGACAAGGAAAGAAATAGTTTTAATCTTCTATGATTCTACGAGTTGAGCTGAATGCCCTGAAGACAGTTGTCGTGCACCTGCCATGCCTCAACACCTAATGCAGATGAATGTCAGAGAAAATCATCTTTAAGAAATGCTGGTGTACTTTGATGACATCATTGTGTTTAGCAGAACCTTGGAGGAACAGGATGCCAGGATCATCAATGTTCTGGAACATCTGAAAGCTGAGGGAATGGAAGAAACCATGGACAAATGACAGTTCGCTGCAAGAAAATCAAAGTGTGTAGGGCAGGTCATGTCCCCTTACAGCATAGTGTTGGCCCATGTAAAGCCAAGGATCTCAAAAGTTGGCCTATGCCCTATACTGTGAAAGAACTGAAAAGGTTCCTAAGATTTTAAAACTTCTATCAAAAGACTGTCCCTGGCTTGGCAATAATCATCAAGCGCCTGACCGACCACACCAAAGGATAATCCGATGCAATGAAGGGCGTAAAGGCCGTCAAATCCATCTATGAAGCCATCTTTGAAGTTATAGAATCCTTTGGGAAATGCTGGACTGTGCCCTGCCAACGGACCTTTGAAATATTGATTTGGGAAATCACTAAAACACCAGTGGTTGCCTTTGCCAATCCACAGCCGCCCTGATTCCTGCACGAGCCACTAGTCTGGGTGCACTGTGAGCTGCATGCTGCTAAAATACTGAGAGCTGCAGCCTTCACCAGTATGGGATTGTCTGCTTCCGAGAAACTATTTGAGAACTGTCTGCTCCAGAAAAACATGACCTTTTTAGAAAGAATGTATTTGTGTTATGTTTTACAAAGATAGAAAAGCTTTCACAAAACTAAAGGACAGAAACAAATGAAAAACTAAAGAAGGAATTCTTCCTCTACCCCTTAACATTTAGAATAAAATACATCTCCATCACATCCCTTGACACACAATTAAAAGTAGGCACATATATTAAATTGCAACAAGGGAAATATATCTAAGGTACATAATGTAACCTAAAATGTGAGATAAATTTCAGAGCAACAATAGTTAATGAAGTATATATAATTACGTTAAAAAAACATAACCTGGTACATAAACCCACAAATCTAGCCTTGACATAAGATTATATGTGCCCATGCAACTTTCACCCATAATATCAGGGTTCCTTGAACAATGATGCCTACTAGTAGAAATGAATGCCATTGCAGAGGCATAAAGTGTAACCAGACTGGCTGCAGTAATGCAGTCCAATCTAGCCACATACCAACACTTATCATAGACGATAAGTGTTGTTATGTGGCTAGTTTGGACTGCATTGCTGCAGCCAGTCTGATTATATGTTCTACCTATGGGATGGCATGTTTTACTGGGCATTTATGATAAAGCAAGCATAATAAGTGTTAGTATGTGGCTAAACTGGCATTTTGGTACAGCCAGTCTAGTCATATCTTACAGTGGCATAACATTTTCTATTGGTATCTACGATAAAGTAAGCATGATAAGTGGTGTTCCATGTCTAGAATGACATTTTGGTGCAGCCAGTCAATGCCATGCCCTAATGTGACATGACATTTTTACTGGGCATCTACTGATAAGGCAAACATAAGTGTTACTATAGTCGGACATGTTTTATTTTTGTGGCATGTTATGTATATTGCAAAGCCAACAGGAGTATATACTTATGTGCAGGTACTGGCATATATTGGCAATAGTAGTATCATTGCTAGCATTATGCACAAAGCAAATATGAGTCTGTTCTTATATGTGAATACTGACATATATAGGTGTCTCCAAATGGAAATGTATGGTCGCAGCCAGAATGGACATGTTTTTTATATTCGCATATATTGTAGGGAATTGCACTGTTGGGGACTAGCATCTATTGGAGTTCTTCATGTGTTACCCTACAAAACCGATTGCACATTTTCTAGTTTTTTACCCACTTTTTCACATAAAGTTTGCTGTATATTGCACCATTTTAACCCATTATTTAAAAAAGTAATCTTGGTCCCTGATGCATGTTTGTGGCAAATATCTACGACCCTCCAATTTCAAAATTCACCTTGCCACTGCTAATGGAGTGCCTCTGCACCGCGCTTGTGCTCTGAAGTGCTTATCGGAGACTAACAGGACTCATTTCTATCATTTATTTACTTACACTTTTAAAATAGGTCAAAAAGGCATGGTACCCAACTTCAGCATTGACTTCACTGCCTCCTTCTACCCTATATTTTGCGACCTTGGAACAGACAGTATATGTGCTCCTCTGAAACACCCACCTAAATACCTGTGCTAACCTAGTGCAAGGTACCTGGCGTTGTGACCTTCACACCTGGGTCACTGGTAGGAGTAAGGAACCTAGCAGGGTTCAAGGAGCAGAGTACCCCACGATAAATGATAGGAGAGGAGTCCACTTATTTTATGACCTTCTGTATTGTCCCTCTACACACTTCTGTACCAGGCTCTAGTAGCCCCTCCTCTTCCTCCCTCATCCCCGTGCCACGTCCTTCACTCTGCCCTTAAGGTCGTGCCTTCATTTAAGGTCGACTGGTCAGTTTCACCGTACACCATCTCCCCCCTGCTTATCAATTTTGTAGGTGGCGATATTTCTTCTTCTTCTTTCTGGTGGTTGTCGCAGTATTTTGTCTTATTCTTGGTTCCGTATGCTGTTATCCTTTTTTTCATTTCCCCCAGACACCTGAGTGCTGTCTCAGGGACACCTTTTGAGGTGGCATCTTTACTCAGGCCACTGCTGCCAGCTTTCCTCACCAGTGCATCCACTCATTGGTTTTCCCATTCCCCGCTGAAAAGCACTGATCATTTCCGACTTCAACTTTCTCGCCAATGACATGCCTCCTTCTGTGGTCTTTTCTTTTAGTGTCTCATCCATTCTTCTGTTCTCATTGTGGGATTCCTTCATACACCCTATTCCACCGCTTCCAGCCTCCCTTGCAAATCCTATCATTGTTTTTTCGATTGTGGCGACAGTCGGTTCCTGACCCTCATTCTTACTGTAGCTTTTCCTCGCATCTTCCTTTACATATACTCTGATCTGCATGCCTTCTTTTCCTTGCTGGAACAGCAGACTGCCGTCCTTGCAGGATGGCAGGTGTGCCTGAGGAGTTGCGGGAATGGATAGGTGACATGCCCCATCTTGGTCAGTGTTAAAGCACATTTCCTTGTTGTCTGTTAGCTGTAGAAGGGTGCTGGAGAAGGTATGGGCAATGCTGCAGGGCCGCCCAAAGCGAGGCAGGGTAACTGCTGGTACCATCCGGCAAGCATGAGAGAGGGGCAACTGCCTTCCCCTCAAGCCTGCTCCCCTCTCCCCTACAACACAGAGACACGTAGTCTCTCCTCACTACAAAGCGCAGGAAGGGTGAGGTGTGAACAAAACCTCACCCTTCCACAAAGCAACAGGGTGCTAATCACCCAGAGGAAACCAACAGCAGGCAGGAAGGAGTACAAAGACCTGCCCCCCAGCCCCCTCGGGGGGCCAGACAGTCGGTTACAGCTGGCCTGGGGGCTTGGTCAGCCCCCACAGCTACACATCAAAGACCCAGGGATACCCCTGGGTCTTATATAAGAGCTGCACAGCTCACAGAAAAATACAAACTGTTTGTGGACCCTGAACGGGGACCCAAACAGTCAGGAGGTTCGCTGTTCACTCAGCGTCCTCCACTCTCTTTCTTCTTTCCTCTTTTCCTCGTGGCAGAAGTCTGTTGTGTACTCAACATCTTCCCCGTGCCGCCCAAACCATTGTTCATCCTAAAGTTCGCTGCTACCGCAGTGTCTTTTTTCAATGAACATAGCCCTGTTCACACCAGAAGGAGGGCGGAATACTGACAGCGCACGGGGAGCCCCAGACGAGGAACTGCAGCAAGCCAGAGAGCGATCTGATCATGACCCGAACGAGGGAAAAGAAGAAACAAGCAGCCCGGCGCAGGCGGCGTTCGAATTCACCTCTTTCAAATAAATGAGCCCCTTGCACCGGGTTGCGAGGCAACGGCAGGCACCAGGCCAATCGCGTTCAAAAGCATAAACACTCCCCCTTGGAAGCAAGCCAACACGGATCAACGTACAGACATTGCTGCGCGGCTTCTGACATATGCACAAGAAGGAAGCAATTTGGGAATGGTGTAAAACCCGGAACAGGCCGGAACGGGCCGGAACGGTACCCTAATATATAAAATGGCAGTAAAACTCACCTGAAAAAGATGCAAAACAACCATGAAGGACATTTTGGAAATGGGATAGGTTGAACAATGTGCTGTCATTAACCCATTACTGCCCAAAATCTATATTTTCACACGAAAAAAAACCCGGAACGGGCCGGAACGGTACCCTAACATATAAAATGGCAGCAAAAAGCACCTGAAAATGATGCAAACACACATGAAGAACATTTTGAAATGGCAAAGGATGAACAATGTGCTGTCATTAACCCATTACTGCCCAAAATCTACATTTTCACACGAAAAAGTACCCGGAACGGGCCGGAACGGTACCCTAACATATAAAAAGGCAGCAAAAATCACCTGAAAATTATGCAAACACACATGAAGAACATTTTTAAATGAGAAAGGTGCACCAATATGTTGTCATTAACCCATTACTGCCCAAAATCTACATTTTATCATGAAAAAGTACCCGGAACGGGCCGGAACGGTACCCTAACATATAAAAAGGCAGCAAAAATCACCTCAAAATGATGCAAACACACATGAAGAACATTTTGAAATGAGAAAGGTGCACCAATATGTTGTCATTAACCCATTACTGCCCAAAATCTACATTTTATCACGAAAAAGTACCCGGAACGGGCCGGAACGGTACCCTAACATATAAAAAGGCAGCAAAAATCACCTCAAAATGATGCAAACACACATGAAGAACATTTTGAAATGAGAAAGGTGCACCAATATGTTGTCATTAACCCATTACTGCCCAAAATCTACATTTTATCACGAAAAAGTACCCGGAACGGGCCGGAACGGTACCCTAACATATAAAAAGGCAGCAAAAATCACCTGAAAATAATGCAAACACACATGAAGAACATTTTGAAATGAGAAAGGTGCACCAATATTAACCCATTACTGCCCAAAATCTACATTTTCACATGAAAAAGTACCCGGAACGGGCCGGAACGGTACCCTAATATATAAAATGGCAGCAAAACTCACCTGAAAATGATGCAAACACACATGAAGAACATTTTGGAAATGGGATAGGGTGAACAATGTGCTGTCATTAACCCATTACTGCCCAAAATCTAAATTTTCAGACGAAAAAGTACCCGGAACGTCCCGGAACGGTACCCTAATATATAAAACGGCAGCAAAACTCACATGAAAATGATGCAAACACACATGAAGAACATTTTGAAATGGCAAAGGATGAACAATGTGCTGTCATTAACCCATTACTGCCCAAAATCTATATTTTCACACGAAAAAAAACCCGGAACGGGCCGGAACGGTACCCTAACATATAAAATGGCAGCAAAAAGCACCTGAAAATGATGCAAACACACATGAAGAACATGTTGAAATGAGAAAGGTGCACCAATATGCTGTCATTAACCCATTATTGCCCAAAATTTACATTTTATCACGAAAAAGTACCCGGAACGGGCCGGAACGGTACCCTAACATATAAAATGGCAGCAAAAATCACCTGAAAATTATGCAAACACACATGAAGTACATTTTGAAAAGAGAAAGGTGCACCAATATGCTGTCATTAACCCATTACTGCCCAAAATCTACATTTTCACACGAAAAAGTACCCGGAACGGACCGGAACGGTACCCTAACATATAAAAAGGCAGCAAAAATCACCTGAAAATTATGCAAACACACATGAAGAACATTTTTAAATGAGAAAGGTGCACCAATATGTTGTCATTAACCCATTACTGCCCAAAATCTACATTTTATCACGAAAAAGTACCCGGAACGGTACCCTAACATATAAAAAAGCAGCCAAAATCACCTCAAAATGATGCAAACACACATGAAGAACATTTTGAAATGAGAAAGGTGCACCAATATGTTGTCATTAACCCATTACTGCCCAAAATCTACATTTTATCACGAAAAAGTACCCGGAACGGGCCGGAACGGTACCCTAACATATAAAATGGCAGCAAAAAGCACCTGAAAATGATGCAAACACACATGAAGAACATTTTGAAATGGCAAAGGATGAACAATGTGCTGTCATTAACCCATTACTGCCCAAAATCTACATTTTCACACGAAAAAGTACCCGGAACGGGCCGGAACGGTACCCTAACATATAAAAAGGCAGCAAAAATCACCTGAAAATTATGCAAACACACATGAAGAACATTTTGAAATGAGAAAGGTGAACCCATATGTTGTCATTAACCCATTACTGCCCAAAATCTACATTTTATCACGATAAAGTACCCGGAACGGGCCAGAACGGTACCCTAACATAGAAAAAGGCAGCCAAAATCACCTGAAAATGATGCAAACACACATGAAGAACATTTTGAAATGAGAAAGGTGCACCAATATTAACCCATTACTGCCCAAAATCTACATTTTCACACGAAAAAGTACCCAGAACGGGCCGGAACGGTACCCTAACATATAAAAAGGCAGCAAAAATCACCTGAAAATAATGCAAACACACATGAAGAACATTTTGAAATGAGAAAGGTGCACCAATATTAACCCATTACTGCCCAAAATCTACATTTTCACATGAAAAAGTATCCGGAACGGGCCGGAACGGTACCCTAATATATAAAATGGCAGCAAAACTCACCTGAAAATGATGCAAACACACATGAAGAACATTTTGGAAATGGGATAGGTTGAACAATGTGCTGTCATTAACCCATTACTGCCCAAAATCTACATTTTCACACGAAAAAGTACCAAGAACGGGCCGGAACGGTACCCTAATATATAAAATGGCAGCAAAACTCACCTGAAAATGATGCAAACACACATGAAGAACATTTTGGAAATGGGATAGGTTGAACAATGTGCTGTCATTAACCCATTACTGCCCAAAATCTAAATTTTCAGACGAAAAAGTACCCGGAACGGCCCGGAACGGTACCCTAATATATAAAACGGAAGCAAAACTCACATGAAAATGATGCAAACACACATGAAGAACATTTTGAAATGGCAAAGGATGAACAATGTGCTGTCATTAACCCATTACTGCCCAAAATCTATATTTTCACACGAAAAAAAACCCGGAACGGACCGGAACGGTACCCTAACATATAAAATGGCAGCAAAAAGCACCTGAAAATGATGCAAACACATGAAGAACATTTTGAAATGGCAAAGGATGAACAATGTGCTGTCATTAACCCATTACTGCCCAAAATCTACATTTTATCACGAAAAAGTACCCGGAACGGGCCGGAACGGTACCCTAACATATAAAAGGGGAGCCAAAATTACCCCAAAATGATGCAAACACACATGAAGAACATTTTGAAATGAGAAAGGTGCACCAATATGTTGTCATTAACCCATTACTGCCCAAAATCTACATTTTATCACGAAAAAGTACCCGGAACGGGCCGGAACGGTACCCTAACATATAAAATGGCAGCAAAAAGCACCTGAAAATGATGCAAACACACATGAAGAACATTTTGAAATGGCAAAGGATGAACAATGTGCTGTCATTAACCCATTACTGCCCAAAATCTACATTTTCACACGAAAAAGTACCCAGAACGGGCCGGAACGGTACCCTAACATATAAAAAGGCAATAAAAATCACCTGAAAATTATGCAAACACACATGAAGAACATTTTGAAATGAGAAAGGTGCACCAATATGTTGTCATTAACCCATTACTGCCCAAAATCTACATTTTATCACGAAAAAGTACCCGGAACGGGCCGGAACGGTACCCTAACATAGAAAAAGGCAGCCAAAATCACCTGAAAATGATGCAAACACACATGAAGAACATTTTGAAATGAGAAAGGTGCACCAATATGCTGTCATTAACCCATTACTGCCCAAAATCTACATTTTCACACGAAAAAGTACCCAGAACGGGCCGGAACGGTACCCTAACATATAAAAAGGCAGCAAAAATCACCTGAAAATAATGCAAACACACATGAAGAACATTTTGAAATGAGAAAGGTGCACCAATATTAACCCATTACTGCCCAAAATCTACATTTTCACATGAAAAAGTATCCGGAACGGGCCGGAACGGTACCCTAATATATAAAATGGCAGCAAAACTCACCTGAAAATGATGCAAACACACATGAAGAACATTTTGGAAATGGGTTAGGTTGAACAATGTGCTGTCATTAACCCATTACTGCCCAAAATCTAAATTTTCAGACGAAAAAGTACCCGGAACGGCCCGGAACGGTACCCTAATATATAAAACGGAAGCAAAACTCACATGAAAATGATGCAAACACACATGAAGAACATTTTGAAATGGCAAAGGATGAACAATGTGCTGTCATTAACCCATTACTGCCCAAAATCTATATTTTCACACGAAAAAAAACCCGGAACGGGCCGGAACGGTACCCTAACATATAAAATGGCAGCAAAAAGCACCTGAAAATGATGCAAACACACATGAAGAACATGTTGAAATGAGAAAGGTGCACCAATATGCTGTCATTAACCCATTATTGCCCAAAATTTACATTTTATCACGAAAAAGTACCCGGAACGGGCCGGAACGGTACCCTAACATATAAAAAGGCAGCAAAAATCACCTAAAAATTATGCAAACACACATGAAGAACATTTTTAAATGAGAAAGGTGCACCAATATGTTGTCATTAACCCATTACTGCCCAAAATCTACATTTTATCACGAAAAAGCACCCGGAACGGGCCGGAACGGTACCCTAACATATAAAAAGGCAGCCAAAATCACCTCAAAATGATGCAAACACACATGAAGAACATTTTGAAATGAGAAAGGTGCACCAATATGTTGTCATTAACCCATTACTGCCCAAAATCTACATTTTATCACGAAAAAGTACCCGGAACGGGCCGGAACGGCCTAACATAGAAAAAGGCAGCCAAAATCACCTGAAAATGATGCAAACACACATGAAGAACATTTTGAAATGAGAAAGGTGCACCAATATTAACCCATTACTGCCCAAAATCTACATTTTCACATGAAAAAGTACCCGGAACGGGCCGGAACGGTACCCTAATATATAAAATGGCAGCAAAACTCACCTGAAAATGATGCAAACACACATGAAGAACATTTTGGAAATGGGATAGGTTGAACAATGTGCTGTCATTAACCCATTACTGCCCAAAATCTAAATTTTCAGACGAAAAAGTACCCGGAACGGCCCGGAACGGTACCCTAATATATAAAACGGCAGCAAAACTCACATGAAAATGATGCAAACACACATGAAGAACATTTTGAAATGGCAAAGGATGAACAATGTGCTGTCATTAACCCATTAATGCCCAAAATCTATATTTTCACACAAAAAAAACCAGGAACGGGCCGGAACGGTACCCTAACATATAAAATGGCAGCAAAAAGCACCTGAAAATGATGCAAACACACATGAAGAACATTTTGAAATGGCAAAGGATGAACAATGTGCTGTCATTAACCCATTACTGCCCAAAATCTACATTTTAACACGAAAAAGTACCCGGAACGGGCCGGAATGGTACCCTAACATATAAAATGGCAGCAAAAAGCACCTGAAAATGATGCAAACACACATGAAGAACATTTTGAAATGGCAAAGGATGAACAATGTGCTGTCATTAACCCATTACTGCCCAAAATCTACATTTTAACACGAAAAAGTACCCGGAACGGGCCGGAACACTACCCTAATATATAAAACGCCAGCAAAACTCACCTAAAAATTATGCAAACACACATGAAGAACATTTTTAAATGAGAAAGGTGCACCAATATGTTGTCATTAACCCATTACTGCCCAAAATCTACATTTTATCACGAAAAAGCACCCGGAACGGGCCGGAACGGTACCCTAACATATAAAAAGGCAGCCAAAATCACCTCAAAATGATGCAAACACACATGAAGAACATTTTGAAATGAGAAAGGTGCACCAATATGTTGTCATTAACCCATTACTGCCCAAAATCTACATTTTATCACGAAAAAGTACCCGGAACGGGCCGGAACGGCCTAACATAGAAAAAGGCAGCCAAAATCACCTGAAAATGATGCAAACACACATGAAGAACATTTTGAAATGAGAAAGGTGCACCAATATTAACCCATTACTGCCGAAAATCTACATTTTCACATGAAAAAGTACCCGGAACGGGCCGGAACGGTACCCTAATATATAAAATGGCAGCAAAACTCACCTGAAAATGATGCAAACACACATGAAGAACATTTTGGAAATGGGATAGGTTGAACAATGTGCTGTCATTAACCCATTACTGCCCAAAATCTAAATTTTCAGACGAAAAAGTACCCGGAACGGCCCGGAACGGTACCCTAATATATAAAACGGCAGCAAAACTCACATGAAAATGATGCAAACACACATGAAGAACATTTTGAAATGGCAAAGGATGAACAATGTGCTGTCATTAACCCATTAATGCCCAAAATCTATATTTTCACACAAAAAAAACCAGGAACGGGCCGGAACGGTACCCTAACATATAAAATGGCAGCAAAAAGCACCTGAAAATGATGCAAACACACATGAAGAACATTTTGAAATGGCAAAGGATGAACAATGTGCTGTCATTAACCCATTACTGCCCAAAATCTACATTTTAACACGAAAAAGTACCCGGAACGGGCCGGAATGGTACCCTAACATATAAAATGGCAGCAAAAAGCACCTGAAAATGATGCAAACACACATGAAGAACATTTTGAAATGGCAAAGGATGAACAATGTGCTGTCATTAACCCATTACTGCCCAAAATCTACATTTTAACACGAAAAAGTACCCGGAACGGGCCGGAACACTACCCTAATATATAAAACGCCAGCAAAACTCACCTGAAAATGATGCAAACACACATAAAGAACATGTTGAAATGAGAAAGGTGCACCAATATGCTGTCATTAACCCATTATTGCCCAAAATTTACATTTTATCACGAAAAAGTACCCGGAACGGGCCGGAACGGTACCCTAACATATAAAATGGCAGCAAAAATCACCTGAAAAGTATGCAAACACACATAAAGTACATTTTGAAATGAGAAAGGTGCACCAATATGCTGTCATTAACCCATTACTGCCCAAAATCTACATTTTCACACAAAAAAGTACCCAGAACGGGCCGGAACGGTACCCTAACATATAAAAAGGCAGCAAAAATCACCTGAAAATAATGCAAACACACATGAAGAACATTTTGAAATGAGAAAGGTGCACCAATATTAACCCATTACTGCCCAAAATCTACATTTTCACATGAAAAAGTACCCGGAACGGGCCGGAATGGTACCCTAATATATAAAATGGCAGCAAAACTCACCTGAAAATGATGCAAACACACATGAAGAACATTTTGGAAATGGGATAGGTTGAACAATGTGCTGTCATTAACCCATTACTGCCCAAAATCTAAATTTTCAGACGAAAAAGTACCCGGAACGGCCCGGAACGGTACCCTAATATATAAAACGGCAGCAAAACTCACATGAAAATGATGCAAACACACATGAAGAACATTTTGAAATGGCAAAGGATGAACAATGTGCTGTCATTAACCCATTACTGCCCAAAATCTATATTTTCACACGAAAAAAAACCAGGAACGGGCCGGAACGGTACCCTAACATATAAAATGGCAGCAAAAAGCACCTGAAAATGATGCAAACACACATGAAGAACATTTTGAAATGGCAAAGGATGAACAATGTGCTGTCATTAACCCATTACTGCCCAAAATCTACATTTTAACACGAAAAAGTACCTGGAACGGGCCGGAACGCTACCCTAATATATAAAACGGCAGCAAAACTCACCTGAAAATGATGCAAACACACATGAAGAACATGTTGAAATGAGAAAGGTGCACCAATATGCTGTCATTAACCCATTATTGCCCAAAATTTACATTTTATCACGAAAAAGTACCCGGAACGGGCCGGAACGGTACCCTAACATATAAAATGGCAGCAAAAATCACCTGAAAATTATGCAAACACACATAAAGTACATTTTGAAATTAGGAAGGTGCACCAATATGCTGTCATTAACCCATTACTGCCCAAAATCTACATTTTCACACGAAAAAGTACCCGGAACGGGCCGGAACGGTACCCTAACATATAAAAAGGCAGCAAAAATCACCTGAAAATTATGCAAACACACATGAAGAACATTTTGAAATGAGAAAGGTGCACCAATATGCTGTCATTAACCCATTACTGCCCAAAATCTACATTTTATCACGAAAAAGTACCCGGAACGGGCCGGAACGGTACCCTAACATAGAAAAAGGCAGCCAAAATCACCTGAAAATGATGCAAACACACATGAAGAACATTTTGAAATGAGAAAGGTGCACCAATATGCTGTCATTAACCCATTGCTGCCCAAAATCTACATTTTCACACGAAAAAGTACCCAGAACGGGCCGGAACGGTACCCTAACATATAAAAAGGCAGCAAAAATCACCTGAAAATAATGCAAACACACATGAAGAACATTTTGAAATGAGAAAGGTGCACCAATATTAACCCATTACTGCCCAAAATCTACATTTTCACACGAAAAAGTACCCGGAACGGGCCGGAACGGTACCCTAACATAT
This sequence comes from Ambystoma mexicanum, assembly GCF_040938575.1. Classification (NCBI taxonomy): domain Eukaryota; kingdom Metazoa; phylum Chordata; class Amphibia; order Caudata; family Ambystomatidae; genus Ambystoma; species Ambystoma mexicanum. The sequence goes on along the minus strand of NC_090928.1, from coordinate 299,216,959 downwards.
AAAAAGGCAGCAAAAATCACCTGAAAATTATGCAAACACACATGAAGAACATTTTTAAATGAGAAAGGTGCACCAATATGTTGTCATTAACCCATTACTGCCCAAAATCTACATTTTATCACGAAAAAGCACCCGGAACGGGCCGGAACCGTACCCTAACATATAAAAAGGCAGCCAAAATCACCTCAAAATGATGCAAACACACATGAAGAACATTTTGAAATGAGAAAGGTGCACCAATATGTTGTCATTAACCCATTACTGCCCAAAATCTACATTTTATCACGAAAAAGTACCCGGAACGGGCCGGAACGGTACCCTAACATATAAAATGGCAGCAAAAAGCACCTGAAAATGATGCAAACACACATGAAGAACATTTTGAAATGGCAAAGGATGAACAATGTGCTGTCATTAACCCATTACTGCCCAAAATCTACATTTTCACACGAAAAAGTACCCGGAACGGGCCGGAACGGTACCCTAACATATAAAAAGGCAGCAAAAATCACCTGAAAATTATGCAAACACACATGAAGTACATTTTGAAATGAGAAAGGTGCACCAATATGCTGTCATTAACCCATTACTGCCCAAAATCTACATTTTCACACGAAAAAGTACCCGGAACGGGCCGGAACGGTACCCTAACATATAAAAAGGCAGCAAAAATCACCTGAAAATTATGCAAACACACATGAAGAACATTTTGAAATGAGAAAGGTGCACCAATATGTTGTCATTAACCCATTACTGCCCACAATCTACATTTTATCACGAAAAAGTACCCGGAACGGGCCGGAACGGTACCCTAACATAGAAAAAGGCAGCCAAAATCACCTGAAAATGATGCAAACACACATGAAGAACATTTTGAAATGAGAAAGGTGCACCAATATGCTGTCATTAACCCATTGCTGCCCAAAATCTACATTTTCACACGAAAAAGTACCCAGAACGGGCCGGAACGGTACCCTAACATATAAAAAGGCAGCAAAAATCACCTGAAAATAATGCAAACACACATGAAGAACATTTTGAAATGAGAAAGGTGCACCAATATTAACCCATTACTGCCCAAAATCTACATTTTCACACGAAAAAGTACCCGGAACGGGCCGGAACGGTACCCTAACATATAAAAAGGCAGCAAAAATCACCTGAAAATTATGCAAACACACATGAAGAACATTTTTAAATGAGAAAGGTGCACCAATATGTTGTCATTAACCCATTACTGCCCAAAATCTACATTTTATCACGAAAAAGCACCCGGAACGGGCCGGAACCGTACCCTAACATATAAAAAGGCAGCCAAAATCACCTCAAAATGATGCAAACACACATGAAGAACATTTTGAAATGAGAAAGGTGCACCAATATGTTGTCATTAACCCATTACTGCCCAAAATCTACATTTTATCACGAAAAAGTACCCGGAACGGGCCGGAACGGTACCCTAACATATAAAATGGCAGCAAAAAGCACCTGAAAATGATGCAAACACACATGAAGAACATTTTGAAATGGCAAAGGATGAACAATGTGCTGTCATTAACCCATTACTGCCCAAAATCTACATTTTCACACGAAAAAGTACCCGGAACGGGCCGGAACGGTACCCTAACATATAAAAAGGCAGCAAAAATCACCTGAAAATTATGCAAACACACATGAAGAACATTTTGAAATGAGAAAGGTGCACCAATATGTTGTCATTAACCCATTACTGCCCAAAATCTACATTTTATCACGAAAAAGTACCCGGAACGGGCCGGAACGGTACCCTAACATAGAAAAAGGCAGCCAAAATCACCTGAAAATGATGCAAACACACATGAAGAACATTTTGAAATGAGAAAGGTGCACCAATATGCTGTCATTAACCCATTACTGCCCAAAATCTACATTTTCACACGAAAAAGTACCCAGAACGGGCCGGAACGGTACCCTAACATATAAAAAGGCAGCAAAAATCACCTGAAAATAATGCAAACACACATGAAGAACATTTTGAAATGAGAAAGGTGCACCAATATTAACCCATTACTGCCCAAAATCTACATTTTCACATGAAAAAGTACCCGGAACGGGCCGGAACGGTACCCTAATATATAAAATGGCAGCAAAACTCACCTGAAAATGATGCAAACACACATGAAGAACATTTTGGAAATGGGATAGGTTGAACAATGTGCTGTCATTAACCCATTACTGCCCAAAATCTAAATTTTCAGACGAAAAAGTACCCGGAACGGCCCGGAACGGTACCCTAATATATAAAACGGCAGCAAAACTCACATGAAAATGATGCAAACACACATGAAGAACATTTTGAAATGGCAAAGGATGAACAATGTGCTGTCATTAACCCATTAATGCCCAAAATCTATATTTTCACACGAAAAAAAACCAGGAACGGGCCGGAACGGTACCCTAACATATAAAAAGGCAGCAAAAATCACCTGAAAATAATGCAAACACACATGAAGAACATTTTGAAATGAGAAAGGTGCACCAATATTAACCCATTACTGCCCAAAATCTACATTTTCACATGAAAAAGTACCCGGAACGGGCCGGAACGGTACCCTAATATATAAAATGGCAGCAAAACTCACCTGAAAATGATGCAAACACACATGAAGAACATTTTGGAAATGGGATAGGTTGAACAATGTGCTGTCATTAACCCATTACTGCCCAAAATCTAAATTTTCAGACGAAAAAGTACCCGGAACGGCCCGGAACGGTACCCTAATATATAAAACGGCAGCAAAACTCACATGAAAATGATGCAAACACACATGAAGAACATTTTGAAATGGCAAAGGATGAACAATGTGCTGTCATTAACCCATTAATGCCCAAAATCTATATTTTCACACGAAAAAAAACCAGGAACGGGCCGGAACGGTACCCTAACATATAAAATGGCAGCAAAAAGCACCTGAAAATGATGCAAACACACATGAAGAACATTTTGAAATGGCAAAGGATGAACAATGTGCTGTCATTAACCCATTACTGCCCAAAATCTACATTTTAACACGAAAAAGTACCCGGAACGGGCCGGAATGGTACCCTAACATATAATATGGCAGCAAAAAGCACCTGAAAATGATGCAAACACACATGAAGAACATTTTGAAATGGCAAAGGATGAACAATGTGCTGTCATTAACCCATTACTGCCCAAAATCTACATTTTAACACGAAAAAGTACCCGGAACGGGCCGGAACGCTACCCTAATATATAAAACGCCAGCAAAACTCACCTGAAAATGATGCAAACACACATGAAGAACATTTTGGAAATGGGATAGGTTGAACAATGTGCTGTCATTAACCCATTACTGCCCAAAATCTAAATTTTCAGACGAAAAAGTACCCGGAACGGCCCGGAACGGTACCCTAATATATAAAACGGCAGCAAAACTCACATGAAAATGATGCAAACACACATGAAGAACATTTTGAAATGGCAAAGGATGAACAATGTGCTGTCATTAACCCATTACTGCCCAAAATCTATATTTTCACACGAAAAAAAACCAGGAACGGGCCGGAACGGTACCCTAACATATAAAATGGCAGCAAAAAGCACCTGAAAATGATGCAAACACACATGAAGAACATTTTGAAATGGCAAAGGATGAACAATGTGCTGTCATTAACCCATTACTGCCCAAAATCTACATTTTAACACGAAAAAGTACCCGGAACGGGCCGGAACGCTACCCTAACATAGAAAAAGGCAGCCAAAATCACCTGAAAATGATGCAAACACACATGAAGAACATTTTGAAATGAGAAAGGTGCACCAATATGCTGTCATTAACCCATTACTGCCCAAAATCTACATTTTCACACGAAAAAGTACCCAGAACGGGCCGGAACGGTACCCTAACATATAAAAAGGCAGCAAAAATCACCTGAAAATAATGCAAACACACATGAAGAACATTTTGAAATGAGAAAGGTGCACCAATATTAACCCATTACTGCCCAAAATCTACATTTTCACATGAAAAAGTACCCGGAACGGGCCGGAACGGTACCCTAATATATAAAATGGCAGCAAAACTCACCTGAAAATGATGCAAACACACATGAAGAACATTTTGGAAATGGGATAGGTTGAACAATGTGCTGTCATTAACCCATTACTGCCCAAAATCTAAATTTTCAGACGAAAAAGTACCCGGAACGGCCCGGAACGGTACCCTAATATATAAAACGGCAGCAAAACTCACATGAAAATGATGCAAACACACATGAAGAACATTTTGAAATGGCAAAGGATGAACAATGTGCTGTCATTAACCCATTAATGCCCAAAATCTATATTTTCACACGAAAAAAAACCAGGAACGGGCCGGAACGGTACCCTAACATATAAAATGGCAGCAAAAAGCACCTGAAAATGATGCAAACACACATGAAGAACATTTTGAAATGGCAAAGGATGAACAATGTGCTGTCATTAACCCATTACTGCCCAAAATCTACATTTTAACACGAAAAAGTACCCGGAACGGGCCGGAATGGTACCCTAACATATAAAATGGCAGCAAAAAGCACCTGAAAATGATGCAAACACACATGAAGAACATTTTGAAATGGCAAAGGATGAACAATGTGCTGTCATTAACCCATTACTGCCCAAAATCTACATTTTAACACGAAAAAGTACCCGGAACGGGCCGGAACGCTACCCTAATATATAAAACGCCAGCAAAACTCACCTGAAAATGATGCAAACACACATGAAGAACATTTTGGAAATGGGATAGGTTGAACAATGTGCTGTCATTAACCCATTACTGCCCAAAATCTAAATTTTCAGACGAAAAAGTACCCGGAACGGCCCGGAACGGTACCCTAATATATAAAACGGCAGCAAAACTCACATGAAAATGATGCAAACACACATGAAGAACATTTTGAAATGGCAAAGGATGAACAATGTGCTGTCATTAACCCATTACTGCCCAAAATCTATATTTTCACACGAAAAAAAACCAGGAACGGGCCGGAACGGTACCCTAACATATAAAATGGCAGCAAAAAGCACCTGAAAATGATGCAAACACACATGAAGAACATTTTGAAATGGCAAAGGATGAACAATGTGCTGTCATTAACCCATTACTGCCCAAAATCTACATTTTAACACGAAAAAGTACCCGGAACGGGCCGGAACGCTACCCTAACATAGAAAAAGGCAGCCAAAATCACCTGAAAATGATGCAAACACACATGAAGAACATTTTGAAATGAGAAAGGTGCACCAATATGCTGTCATTAACCCATTACTGCCCAAAATCTACATTTTCACACGAAAAAGTACCCAGAACGGGCCGGAACAGTACCCTAACATATAAAAAGGCAGCAAAAATCACCTGAAAATAATGCAAACACACATGAAGAACATTTTGAAATGAGAAAGGTGCACCAATATTAACCCATTACTGCCCAAAATCTACATTTTCACATGAAAAAGTACCCGGAACGGGCCGGAACGGTACCCTAATATATAAAATGGCAGCAAAACTCACCTGAAAATGATGCAAACACACATGAAGAACATTTTGGAAATGGGATAGGTTGAACAATGTGCTGTCATTAACCCATTACTGCCCAAAATCTAAATTTTCAGACGAAAAAGTACCCGGAACGGCCCGGAACGGTACCCTAATATATAAAACGGCAGCAAAACTCACATGAAAATGATGCAAACACACATGAAGAACATTTTGAAATGGCAAAGGATGAACAATGTGCTGTCATTAACCCATTAATGCCCAAAATCTATATTTTCACACGAAAAAAAACCAGGAACGGGCCGGAACGGTACCCTAACATATAAAATGGCAGCAAAAAGCACCTGAAAATGATGCAAACACACATGAAGAACATTTTGAAATGGCAAAGGATGAACAATGTGCTGTCATTAACCCATTACTGCCCAAAATCTACATTTTAACACGAAAAAGTACCCGGAACGGGCCGGAATGGTACCCTAACATATAAAATGGCAGCAAAAAGCACCTGAAAATGATGCAAACACACATGAAGAACATTTTGAAATGGCAAAGGATGAACAATGTGCTGTCATTAACCCATTACTGCCCAAAATCTACATTTTAACACGAAAAAGTACCCGGAACGGGCCGGAACGCTACCCTAATATATAAAACGCCAGCAAAACTCACCTGAAAATGATGCAAACACACATGAAGAACATTTTGGAAATGGGATAGGTTGAACAATGTGCTGTCATTAACCCATTACTGCCCAAAATCTAAATTTTCAGACGAAAAAGTACCCGGAACGGCCCGGAACGGTACCCTAATATATAAAACGGCAGCAAAACTCACATGAAAATGATGCAAACACACATGAAGAACATTTTGAAATGGCAAAGGATGAACAATGTGCTGTCATTAACCCATTACTGCCCAAAATCTATATTTTCACACGAAAAAAAACCAGGAACGGGCCGGAACGGTACCCTAACATATAAAATGGCAGCAAAAAGCACCTGAAAATGATGCAAACACACATGAAGAACATTTTGAAATGGCAAAGGATGAACAATGTGCTGTCATTAACCCATTACTGCCCAAAATCTACATTTTAACACGAAAAAGTACCCGGAACGGGCCGGAACGCTACCCTAACATAGAAAAAGGCAGCCAAAATCACCTGAAAATGATGCAAACACACATGAAGAACATTTTGAAATGAGAAAGGTGCACCAATATGCTGTCATTAACCCATTACTGCCCAAAATCTACATTTTCACACGAAAAAGTACCCAGAACGGGCCGGAACGGTACCCTAACATATAAAAAGGCAGCAAAAATCACCTGAAAATAATGCAAACACACATGAAGAACATTTTGAAATGAGAAAGGTGCACCAATATTAACCCATTACTGCCCAAAATCTACATTTTCACATGAAAAAGTACCCGGAACGGGCCGGAACGGTACCCTAATATATAAAATGGCAGCAAAACTCACCTGAAAATGATGCAAACACACATGAAGAACATTTTGGAAATGGGATAGGTTGAACAATGTGCTGTCATTAACCCATTACTGCCCAAAATCTAAATTTTCAGACGAAAAAGTACCCGGAACGGCCCGGAACGGTACCCTAATATATAAAACGGCAGCAAAACTCACATGAAAATGATGCAAACACACATGAAGAACATTTTGAAATGGCAAAGGATGAACAATGTGCTGTCATTAACCCATTAATGCCCAAAATCTATATTTTCACACGAAAAAAAACCAGGAACGGGCCGGAACGGTACCCTAACATATAAAATGGCAGCAAAAAGCACCTGAAAATGATGCAAACACACATGAAGAACATTTTGAAATGGCAAAGGATGAACAATGTGCTGTCATTAACCCATTACTGCCCAAAATCTACATTTTAACACGAAAAAGTACCCGGAACGGGCCGGAATGGTACCCTAACATATAAAATGGCAGCAAAAAGCACCTGAAAATGATGCAAACACACATGAAGAACATTTTGAAATGGCAAAGGATGAACAATGTGCTGTCATTAACCCATTACTGCCCAAAATCTACATTTTAACACGAAAAAGTACCCGGAACGGGCCGGAACGCTACCCTAATATATAAAACGCCAGCAAAACTCACCTGAAAATGATGCAAACACACATAAAGAACATGTTGAAATGAGAAAGGTGCACCAATATGCTGTCATTAACCCATTATTGCCCAAAATTTACATTTTATCACGAAAAAGTACCCGGAACGGGCCGGAACGGTACCCTAACATATAAAATGGCAGCAAAAATCACCTGAAAAGTATGCAAACACACATAAAGTACATTTTGAAATGAGGAAGGTGCACCAATATGCTGTCATTAACCCATTACTGCCCAAAATCTACATTTTCACACGAAAAAGTACCCGGAACGGGCCGGAACGGTACCCTAACATATAAAAAGGCAGCAAAAATCACCTGAAAATTATGCAAACACACATGAAGAACATTTTGAAATGAGAAAGGTGCACCAATATGCTGTCATTAACCCATTACTGCCCAAAATCTACATTTTCACACAAAAAAGTACCCAGAACGGGCCGGAACGGTACCCTAACATATAAAAAGGCAGCAAAAATCACCTGAAAATAATGCAAACACACATGAAGAACATTTTGAAATGAGAAAGGTGCACCAATATTAACCCATTACTGCCCAAAATCTACATTTTCACATGAAAAAGTACCCGGAACGGGCCGGAACGGTACCCTAATATATAAAATGGCAGCAAAACTCACCTGAAAATGATGCAAACACACATGAAGAACATTTTGGAAATGGGTTAGGTTGAACAATGTGCTGTCATTAACCCATTACTGCCCAAAATCTAAATTTTCAGACGAAAAAGTACCCGGAACGGCCCGGAACGGTACCCTAATATATAAAACGGAAGCAAAACTCACATGAAAATGATGCAAACACACATGAAGAACATTTTGAAATGGCAAAGGATGAACAATGTGCTGTCATTAACCCATTACTGTCCAAAATCTATATTTTCACACGAAAAAAAACCCGGAACGGGCCGGAACGGTACCCTAACATATAAAATGGCAGCAAAAAGCACCTGAAAATGATGCAAACACACATGAAGAACATGTTGAAATGAGAAAGGTGCACCAATATGCTGTCATTAACCCATTATTGCCCAAAATTTACATTTTATCACGAAAAAGTACCCGGAACGGGCCGGAACGGTACCCTAACATATAAAAAGGCAGCAAAAATCACCTAAAAATTATGCAAACACACATGAAGAACATTTTTAAATGAGAAAGGTGCACCAATATGTTGTCATTAACCCATTACTGCCCAAAATCTACATTTTATCACGAAAAAGCACCCGGAACGGGCCGGAACGGTACCCTAACATATAAAAAGGCAGCCAAAATCACCTCAAAATGATGCAAACACACATGAAGAACATTTTGAAATGAGAAAGGTGCACCAATATGTTGTCATTAACCCATTACTGCCCAAAATCTACATTTTATCACGAAAAAGTACCCGGAACGGGCCGGAACGGTACCCTAACATAGAAAAAGGCAGCCAAAATCACCTGAAAATGATGCAAACACACATGAAGAACATTTTGAAATGAGAAAGGTGCACCAATATTAACCCATTACTGCCCAAAATCTACATTTTCACATGAAAAAGTACCCGGAACGGGCCGGAACGGTACCCTAATATATAAAATGGCAGCAAAACTCACCTGAAAATGATGCAAACACACATGAAGAACATTTTGGAAATGGGATAGGTTGAACAATGTGCTGTCATTAACCCATTACTGCCCAAAATCTAAATTTTCAGACGAAAAAGTACCCGGAACGGCCCGGAACGGTACCCTAATATATAAAACGGCAGCAAAACTCACATGAAAATGATGCAAACACACATGAAGAACATTTTGAAATGGCAAAGGATGAACAATGTGCTGTCATTAACCCATTAATGCCCAAAATCTATATTTTCACACGAAAAAAAACCAGGAACGGGCCGGAACGGTACCCTAACATATAAAATGGCAGCAAAAAGCACCTGAAAATGATGCAAACACACATGAAGAACATTTTGAAATGGCAAAGGATGAACAATGTGCTGTCATTAACCCATTACTGCCCAAAATCTACATTTTAACACGAAAAAGTACCCGGAACGGGCCGGAATGGTACCCTAACATATAAAATGGCAGCAAAAAGCACCTGAAAATGATGCAAACACACATGAAGAACATTTTGAAATGGCAAAGGATGAACAATGTGCTGTCATTAACCCATTACTGCCCAAAATCTACATTTTAACACGAAAAAGTACCCGGAACGGGCCGGAACACTACCCTAATATATAAAACGCCAGCAAAACTCACCTGAAAATGATGCAAACACACATAAAGAACATGTTGAAATGAGAAAGGTGCACCAATATGCTGTCATTAACCCATTATTGCCCAAAATTTACATTTTATCACGAAAAAGTACCCGGAACGGGCCGGAACGGTACCCTAACATATAAAATGGCAGCAAAAATCACCTGAAAAGTATGCAAACACACATAAAGTACATTTTGAAATGAGGAAGGTGCACCAATATGCTGTCATTAACCCATTACTGCCCAAAATCTACATTTTCACACGAAAAAGTACCCGGAACGGGCCGGAACGGTACCCTAACATATAAAAAGGCAGCAAAAATCACCTGAAAATTATGCAAACACACATGAAGAACATTTTGAAATGAGAAAGGTGCACCAATATGCTGTCATTAACCCATTACTGCCCAAAATCTACATTTTCACACAAAAAAGTACCCAGAACGGGCCGGAACGGTACCCTAACATATAAAAAGGCAGCAAAAATCACCTGAAAATAATGCAAACACACATGAAGAACATTTTGAAATGAGAAAGGTGCACCAATATTAACCCATTACTGCCCAAAATCTACATTTTCACATGAAAAAGTACCCGGAACGGGCCGGAATGGTACCCTAATATATAAAATGGCAGCAAAACTCACCTGAAAATGATGCAAACACACATGAAGAACATTTTGGAAATGGGATAGGTTGAACAATGTGCTGTCATTAACCCATTACTGCCCAAAATCTAAATTTTCAGACGAAAAAGTACCCGGAACGGCCCGGAACGGTACCCTAATATATAAAACGGCAGCAAAACTCACATGAAAATGATGCAAACACACATGAAGAACATTTTGAAATGGCAAAGGATGAACAATGTGCTGTCATTAACCCATTACTGCCCAAAATCTATATTTTCACACGAAAAAAAACCAGGAACGGGCCGGAACGGTACCCTAACATATAAAATGGCAGCAAAAAGCACCTGAAAATGATGCAAACACACATGAAGAACATTTTGAAATGGCAAAGGATGAACAATGTGCTGTCATTAACCCATTACTGCCCAAAATCTACATTTTAACACGAAAAAGTACCTGGAACGGGCCGGAACGCTACCCTAATATATAAAACGGCAGCAAAACTCACCTGAAAATGATGCAAACACACATGAAGAACATGTTGAAATGAGAAAGGTGCACCAATATGCTGTCATTAACCCATTATTGCCCAAAATTTACATTTTATCACGAAAAAGTACCCGGAACGGGCCGGAACGGTACCCTAACATATAAAATGGCAGCAAAAATCACCTGAAAATTATGCAAACACACATAAAGTACATTTTGAAATGAGGAAGGTGCACCAATATGCTGTCATTAACCCATTACTGCCCAAAATCTACATTTTCACACGAAAAAGTACCCGGAACGGGCCGGAACGGTACCCTAACATATAAAAAGGCAGCAAAAAATACCTGAAAATTATGCAAACACACATGAAGAACATTTTGAAATGAGAAAGGTGCACCAATATGCTGTCATTAACCCATTACTGCCCAAAATCTACATTTTATCACGAAAAAGTACCCGGAACGGGCCGGAACGGTACCCTAACATAGAAAAAGGCAGCCAAAATCACCTGAAAATGATGCAAACACACATGAAGAACATTTTGAAATGAGAAAGGTGCACCAATATGCTGTCATTAACCCATTGCTGCCCAAAATCTACATTTTCACACGAAAAAGTACCCAGAACGGGCCGGAACGGTACCCTAACATATAAAAAGGCAGCAAAAATCACCTGAAAATAATGCAAACACACATGAAGAACATTTTGAAATGAGAAAGGTGCACCAATATTAACCCATTACTGCCCAAAATCTACATTTTCACACGAAAAAGTACCCGGAACGGGCCGGAACGGTACCCTAACATATAAAAAGGCAGCAAAAATCACCTGAAAATTATGCAAACACACATGAAGAACATTTTTAAATGAGAAAGGTGCACCAATATGTTGTCATTAACCCATTACTGCCCAAAATCTACATTTTATCACGAAAAAGCACCCGGAACGGGCCGGAACCGTACCCTAACATATAAAAAGGCAGCCAAAATCACCTCAAAATGATGCAAACACACATGAAGAACATTTTGAAATGAGAAAGGTGCACCAATATGTTGTCATTAACCCATTACTGCCCAAAATCTACATTTTATCACGAAAAAGTACCCGGAACGGGCCGGAACGGTACCCTAACATATAAAATGGCAGCAAAAAGCACCTGAAAATGATGCAAACACACATGAAGAACATTTTGAAATGGCAAAGGATGAACAATGTGCTGTCATTAACCCATTACTGCCCAAAATCTACATTTTCACACGAAAAAGTACCCGGATCGGGCCGGAACGGTACCCTAACATATAAAAAGGCAGCAAAAATCACCTGAAAATTATGCAAACACACATGAAGAACATTTTGAAATGAGAAAGGTGCACCAATATGCTGTCATTAACCCATTATTGCCCAAAATTTACATTTTATCACGAAAAAGTACCCGGAACGGGCCGGAACGGTACCCTAACATATAAAATGGCAGCAAAAATCACCTGAAAATTATGCAAACACACATGAAGTACATTTTGAAATGAGAAAGGTGCACCAATATGCTGTCATTAACCCATTACTGCCCAAAATCTACATTTTCACACGAAAAAGTACCCGGAACGGGCCGGAACGGTACCCTAACATATAAAAAGGCAGCAAAAATCACCTGAAAATTATGCAAACACACATGAAGAACATTTTGAAATGAGAAAGGTGCACCAATATGTTGTCATTAACCCATTACTGCCCACAATCTACATTTTATCACGAAAAAGTACCCGGAACGGGCCGGAACGGTACCCTAACATAGAAAAAGGCAGCCAAAATCACCTGAAAATGATGCAAACACACATGAAGAACATTTTGAAATGAGAAAGGTGCACCAATATGCTGTCATTAACCCATTGCTGCCCAAAATCTACATTTTCACACGAAAAAGTACCCAGAACGGGCCGGAACGGTACCCTAACATATAAAAAGGCAGCAAAAATCACCTGAAAATAATGCAAACACACATGAAGAACATTTTGAAATGAGAAAGGTGCACCAATATTAACCCATTACTGCCCAAAATCTACATTTTCACACGAAAAAGTACCCGGAACGGGCTGGAACGGTACCCTAACATATAAAAAGGCAGCAAAAATCACCTGAAAATTATGCAAACACACATGAAGAACATTTTTAAATGAGAAAGGTGCACCAATATGTTGTCATTAACCCATTACTGCCCAAAATCTACATTTTATCACGAAAAAGCACCCGGAACGGGCCGGAACCGTACCCTAACATATAAAAAGGCAGCCAAAATCACCTCAAAATGATGCAAACACACATGAAGAACATTTTGAAATGAGAAAGGTGCACCAATATGTTGTCATTAACCCATTACTGCCCAAAATCTACATTTTATCACGAAAAAGTACCCGGAACGGGCCGGAACGGTACTCTAACATATAAAATGGCAGCAAAAAGCACCTGAAAATGATGCAAACACACATGAAGAACATTTTGAAATGGCAAAGGATGAACAATGTGCTGTCATTAACCCATTACTGCCCAAAATCTACATTTTCACACGAAAAAGTACCCGGAACGGGCCGGAACGGTACCCTAACATATAAAAAGGCAGCAAAAATCACCTGAAAATTATGCAAACACACATGAAGAACATTTTGAAATGAGAAAGGTGCACCAATATGTTGTCATTAACCCATTACTGCCCAAAATCTACATTTTATCACGAAAAAGTACCCGGAACGGGCCGGAACGGTACCCTAACATAGAAAAAGGCAGCCAAAATCACCTGAAAATGATGCAAACACACATGAAGAACATTTTGAAATGAGAAAGGTGCACCAATATGCTGTCATTACCCCATTACTGCCCAAAATCTACATTTTCACACGAAAAAGTACCCAGAACGGGCCGGAACGGTACCCTAACATATAAAAAGGCAGCAAAAATCACCTGAAAATAATGCAAACACACATGAAGAACATTTTGAAATGAGAAAGGTGCACCAATATTAACCCATTACTGCCCAAAATCTACATTTTCACATGAAAAAGTACCCGGAACGGGCCGGAACGGTACCCTAATATATAAAATGGCAGCAAAACTCACCTGAAAATGATGCAAACACACATGAAGAACATTTTGGAAATGGGATAGGTTGAACAATGTGCTGTCATTAACCCATTACTGCCCAAAATCTAAATTTTCAGACGAAAAAGTACCCGGAACGGCCCGGAACGGTACCCTAATATATAAAACGGCAGCAAAACTCACATGAAAATGATGCAAACACACATGAAGAACATTTTGAAATGGCAAAGGATGAACAATGTGCTGTCATTAACCCATTAATGCCCAAAATCTATATTTTCACACGAAAAAAAACCAGGAACGGGCCGGAACGGTACCCTAACATATAAAATGGCAGCAAAAAGCACCTGAAAATGATGCAAACACACATGAAGAACATTTTGAAATGGCAAAGGATGAACAATGTGCTGTCATTAACCCATTACTGCCCAAAATCTACATTTTAACACGAAAAAGTACCCGGAACGGGCCGGAATGGTACCCTAACATATAAAATGGCAGCAAAAAGCACCTGAAAATGATGCAAACACACATGAAGAACATTTTGAAATGGCAAAGGATGAACAATGTGCTGTCATTAACCCATTACTGCCCAAAATCTACATTTTAACACGAAAAAGTACCCGGAACGGGCCGGAACGCTACCCTAATATATAAAACGCCAGCAAAACTCACCTGAAAATGATGCAAACACACATAAAGAACATGTTGAAATGAGAAAGGTGCACCAATATGCTGTCATTAACCCATTATTGCCCAAAATTTACATTTTATCACGAAAAAGTACCCGGAACGGGCCGGAACGGTACCCTAACATATAAAATGGCAGCAAAAATCACCTGAAAAGTATGCAAACACACATAAAGTACATTTTGAAATGAGGAAGGTGCACCAATATGCTGTCATTAACCCATTACTGCCCAAAATCTACATTTTCACACGAAAAAGTACCCGGAACGGGCCGGAACGGTACCCTAACATATAAAAAGGCAGCAAAAATCACCTGAAAATTATGCAAACACACATGAAGAACATTTTGAAATGAGAAAGGTGCACCAATATGCTGTCATTAACCCATTACTGCCCAAAATCTACATTTTCACACAAAAAAGTACCCAGAACGGGCCGGAACGGTACCCTAACATATAAAAAGGCAGCAAAAATCACCTGAAAATAATGCAAACACACATGAAGAACATTTTGAAATGAGAAAGGTGCACCAATATTAACCCATTACTGCCCAAAATCTACATTTTCACATGAAAAAGTACCCGGAACGGGCCGGAACGGTACCCTAATATATAAAATGGCAGCAAAACTCACCTGAAAATGATGCAAACACACATGAAGAACATTTTGGAAATGGGATAGGTTGAACAATGTGCTGTCATTAACCCATTATTGCCCAAAATTTACATTTTATCACGAAAAAGTACCCGGAACGGGCCGGAACGGTACCCTAACATATAAAATGGCAGCAAAAATCACCTGAAAAGTATGCAAACACACATAAAGTACATTTTGAAATGAGGAAGGTGCACCAATATGCTGTCATTAACCCATTACTGCCCAAAATCTACATTTTCACACGAAAAAGTACCCGGAACGGGCCGGAACGGTACCCTAACATATAAAAAGGCAGCAAAAATCACCTGAAAATTATGCAAACACACATGAAGAACATTTTGAAATGAGAAAGGTGCACCAATATGCTGTCATTAACCCATTACTGCCCAAAATCTACATTTTCACACAAAAAAGTACCCAGAACGGGCCGGAACGGTACCCTAACATATAAAAAGGCAGCAAAAATCACCTGAAAATAATGCAAACACACATGAAGAACATTTTGAAATGAGAAAGGTGCACCAATATTAACCCATTACTGCCCAAAATCTACATTTTCACATGAAAAAGTACCCGGAACGGGCCGGAATGGTACCCTAATATATAAAATGGCAGCAAAACTCACCTGAAAATGATGCAAACACACATGAAGAACATTTTGGAAATGGGATAGGTTGAACAATGTGCTGTCATTAACCCATTACTGCCCAAAATCTAAATTTTCAGACGAAAAAGTACCCGGAACGGCCCGGAACGGTACCCTAATATATAAAACGGCAGCAAAACTCACATGAAAATGATGCAAACACACATGAAGAACATTTTGAAATGGCAAAGGATGAACAATGTGCTGTCATTAACCCATTAATGCCCAAAATCTATATTTTCACACGAAAAAAAACCAGGAACGGGCCGGAACGGTACCCTAACATATAAAATGGCAGCAAAAAGCACCTGAAAATGATGCAAACACACATGAAGAACATTTTGAAATGGCAAAGGATGAACAATGTGCTGTCATTAACCCATTACTGCCCAAAATCTACATTTTAACACGAAAAAGTACCCGGAACGGGCCGGAATGGTACCCTAACATATAAAATGGCAGCAAAAAGCACCTGAAAATGATGCAAACACACATGAAGAACATTTTGAAATGGCAAAGGATGAACAATGTGCTGTCATTAACCCATTACTGCCCAAAATCTACATTTTAACACGAAAAAGTACCCGGAACGGGCCGGAACGCTACCCTAATATATAAAACGCCAGCAAAACTCACCTGAAAATGATGCAAACACACATAAAGAACATGTTGAAATGAGAAAGGTGCACCAATATGCTGTCATTAACCCATTATTGCCCAAAATTTACATTTTATCACGAAAAAGTACCCGGAACGGGCCGGAACGGTACCCTAACATATAAAATGGCAGCAAAAATCACCTGAAAAGTATGCAAACACACATAAAGTACATTTTGAAATGAGGAAGGTGCACCAATATGCTGTCATTAACCCATTACTGCCCAAAATCTACATTTTCACACGAAAAAGTACCCGGAACGGGCCGGAACGGTACCCTAACATATAAAAAGGCAGCAAAAATCACCTGAAAATTATGCAAACACACATGAAGAACATTTTGAAATGAGAAAGGTGCACCAATATGCTGTCATTAACCCATTACTGCCCAAAATCTACATTTTCACACAAAAAAGTACCCAGAACGGGCCGGAACGGTACCCTAACATATAAAAAGGCAGCAAAAATCACCTGAAAATAATGCAAACACACATGAAGAACATTTTGAAATGAGAAAGGTGCACCAATATTAACCCATTACTGCCCAAAATCTACATTTTCACATGAAAAAGTACCCGGAACGGGCCGGAACGGTACCCTAATATATAAAATGGCAGCAAAACTCACCTGAAAATGATGCAAACACACATGAAGAACATTTTGGAAATGGGATAGGTTGAACAATGTGCTGTCATTAACCCATTATTGCCCAAAATTTACATTTTATCACGAAAAAGTACCCGGAACGGGCCGGAACGGTACCCTAACATATAAAATGGCAGCAAAAATCACCTGAAAAGTATGCAAACACACATAAAGTACATTTTGAAATGAGGAAGGTGCACCAATATGCTGTCATTAACCCATTACTGCCCAAAATCTACATTTTCACACGAAAAAGTACCCGGAACGGGCCGGAACGGTACCCTAACATATAAAAAGGCAGCAAAAATCACCTGAAAATTATGCAAACACACATGAAGAACATTTTGAAATGAGAAAGGTGCACCAATATGCTGTCATTAACCCATTACTGCCCAAAATCTACATTTTCACACAAAAAAGTACCCAGAACGGGCCGGAACGGTACCCTAACATATAAAAAGGCAGCAAAAATCACCTGAAAATAATGCAAACACACATGAAGAACATTTTGAAATGAGAAAGGTGCACCAATATTAACCCATTACTGCCCAAAATCTACATTTTCACATGAAAAAGTACCCGGAACGGGCCGGAATGGTACCCTAATATATAAAATGGCAGCAAAACTCACCTGAAAATGATGCAAACACACATGAAGAACATTTTGGAAATGGGATAGGTTGAACAATGTGCTGTCATTAACCCATTACTGCCCAAAATCTAAATTTTCAGACGAAAAAGTACCCGGAACGGCCCGGAACGGTACCCTAATATATAAAACGGCAGCAAAACTCACATGAAAATGATGCAAACACACATGAAGAACATTTTGAAATGGCAAAGGATGAACAATGTGCTGTCATTAACCCATTACTGCCCAAAATCTATATTTTCACACGAAAAAAAACCAGGAACGGGCCGGAACGGTACCCTAACATATAAAATGGCAGCAAAAAGCACCTGAAAATGATGCAAACACACATGAAGAACATTTTGAAATGGCAAAGGATGAACAATGTGCTGTCATTAACCCATTACTGCCCAAAATCTACATTTTAACACGAAAAAGTACCTGGAACGGGCCGGAACGCTACCCTAATATATAAAACGGCAGCAAAACTCACCTGAAAATGATGCAAACACACATGAAGAACATGTTGAAATGAGAAAGGTGCACCAATATGCTGTCATTAACCCATTATTGCCCAAAATTTACATTTTATCACGAAAAAGTACCCGGAACGGGCCGGAACGGTACCCTAACATATAAAATGGCAGCAAAAATCACCTGAAAATTATGCAAACACACATAAAGTACATTTTGAAATGAGGAAGGTGCACCAATATGCTGTCATTAACCCATTACTGCCCAAAATCTACATTTTCACACGAAAAAGTACCCGGAACGGGCCGGAACGGTACCCTAACATATAAAAAGGCAGCAAAAATCACCTGAATATTATGCAAACACACATGAAGAACATTTTGAAATGAGAAAGGTGCACCAATATGCTGTCATTAACCCATTACTGCCCAAAATCTACATTTTATCACGAAAAAGTACCCGGAACGGGCCGGAACGGTACCCTAACATAGAAAAAGGCAGCCAAAATCACCTGAAAATGATGCAAACACACATGAAGAACATTTTGAAATGAGAAAGGTGCACCAATATGCTGTCATTAACCCATTGCTGCCCAAAATCTACATTTTCACACGAAAAAGTACCCAGAACGGGCCGGAACGGTACCCTAACATATAAAAAGGCAGCAAAAATCACCTGAAAATAATGCAAACACACATGAAGAACATTTTGAAATGAGAAAGGTGCACCAATATTAACCCATTACTGCCCAAAATCTACATTTTCACACGAAAAAGTACCCGGAACGGGCCGGAACGGTACCCTAACATATAAAAAGGCAGCAAAAATCACCTGAAAATTATGCAAACACACATGAAGAACATTTTTAAATGAGAAAGGTGCACCAATATGTTGTCATTAACCCATTACTGCCCAAAATCTACATTTTATCACGAAAAAGCACCCGGAACGGGCCGGAACCGTACCCTAACATATAAAAAGGCAGCCAAAATCACCTCAAAATGATGCAAACACACATGAAGAACATTTTGAAATGAGAAAGGTGCACCAATATGTTGTCATTAACCCATTACTGCCCAAAATCTACATTTTATCACGAAAAAGTACCCGGAACGGGCCGGAACGGTACCCTAACATATAAAATGGCAGCAAAAAGCACCTGAAAATGATGCAAACACACATGAAGAACATTTTGAAATGGCAAAGGATGAACAATGTGCTGTCATTAACCCATTACTGCCCAAAATCTACATTTTCACACGAAAAAGTACCCGGAACGGGCCGGAACGGTACCCTAACATATAAAAAGGCAGCAAAAATCACCTGAAAATTATGCAAACACACATGAAGAACATTTTGAAATGAGAAAGGTGCACCAATATGCTGTCATTAACCCATTATTGCCCAAAATTTACATTTTATCACGAAAAAGTACCCGGAACGGGCCGGAACGGTACCCTAACATATAAAATGGCAGCAAAAATCACCTGAAAATTATGCAAACACACATGAAGTACATTTTGAAATGAGAAAGGTGCACCAATATGCTGTCATTAACCCATTACTGCCCAAAATCTACATTTTCACACGAAAAAGTACCCGGAACGGGCCGGAACGGTACCCTAACATATAAAAAGGCAGCAAAAATCACCTGAAAATTATGCAAACACACATGAAGAACATTTTGAAATGAGAAAGGTGCACCAATATGTTGTCATTAACCCATTACTGCCCACAATCTACATTTTATCACGAAAAAGTACCCGGAACGGGCCGGAACGGTACCCTAACATAGAAAAAGGCAGCCAAAATCACCTGAAAATGATGCAAACACACATGAAGAACATTTTGAAATGAGAAAGGTGCACCAATATGCTGTCATTAACCCATTGCTGCCCAAAATCTACATTTTCACACGAAAAAGTACCCAGAACGGGCCGGAACGGTACCCTAACATATAAAAAGGCAGCAAAAATCACCTGAAAATAATGCAAACACACATGAAGAACATTTTGAAATGAGAAAGGTGCACCAATATTAACCCATTACTGCCCAAAATCTACATTTTCACACGAAAAAGTACCCGGAACGGGCCGGAACGGTACCCTAACATATAAAAAGGCAGCAAAAATCACCTGAAAATTATGCAAACACACATGAAGAACATTTTTAAATGAGAAAGGTGCACCAATATGTTGTCATTAACCCATTACTGCCCAAAATCTACATTTTATCACGAAAAAGCACCCGGAACGGGCCGGAACCGTACCCTAACATATAAAAAGGCAGCCAAAATCACCTCAAAATGATGCAAACACACATGAAGAACATTTTGAAATGAGAAAGGTGCACCAATATGTTGTCATTAACCCATTACTGCCCAAAATCTACATTTTATCACGAAAAAGTACCCGGAACGGGCCGGAACGGTACCCTAACATATAAAATGGCAGCAAAAAGCACCTGAAAATGATGCAAACACACATGAAGAACATTTTGAAATGGCAAAGGATGAACAATGTGCTGTCATTAACCCATTACTGCCCAAAATCTACATTTTCACACGAAAAAGTACCCGGAACGGGCCGGAACGGTACCCTAACATATAAAAAGGCAGCAAAAATCACCTGAAAATTATGCAAACACACATGAAGAACATTTTGAAATGAGAAAGGTGCACCAATATGTTGTCATTAACCCATTACTGCCCAAAATCTACATTTTATCA
Organism: Ambystoma mexicanum; assembly: GCF_040938575.1. Classification (NCBI taxonomy): domain Eukaryota; kingdom Metazoa; phylum Chordata; class Amphibia; order Caudata; family Ambystomatidae; genus Ambystoma; species Ambystoma mexicanum. The sequence continues at coordinate 299,195,646 of NC_090928.1, read as the reverse complement.
CGAAAAAGTACCCGGAACGGGCCGGAACGGTACCCTAACATAGAAAAAGGCAGCCAAAATCACCTGAAAATGATGCAAACACACATGAAGAACATTTTGAAATGAGAAAGGTGCACCAATATGCTGTCATTACCCCATTACTGCCCAAAATCTACATTTTCACACGAAAAAGTACCCAGAACGGGCCGGAACGGTACCCTAACATATAAAAAGGCAGCAAAAATCACCTGAAAATAATGCAAACACACATGAAGAACATTTTGAAATGAGAAAGGTGCACCAATATTAACCCATTACTGCCCAAAATCTACATTTTCACATGAAAAAGTACCCGGAACGGGCCGGAACGGTACCCTAATATATAAAATGGCAGCAAAACTCACCTGAAAATGATGCAAACACACATGAAGAACATTTTGGAAATGGGATAGGTTGAACAATGTGCTGTCATTAACCCATTACTGCCCAAAATCTAAATTTTCAGACGAAAAAGTACCCGGAACGGCCCGGAACGGTACCCTAATATATAAAACGGCAGCAAAACTCACATGAAAATGATGCAAACACACATGAAGAACATTTTGAAATGGCAAAGGATGAACAATGTGCTGTCATTAACCCATTAATGCCCAAAATCTATATTTTCACACGAAAAAAAACCAGGAACGGGCCGGAACGGTACCCTAACATATAAAATGGCAGCAAAAAGCACCTGAAAATGATGCAAACACACATGAAGAACATTTTGAAATGGCAAAGGATGAACAATGTGCTGTCATTAACCCATTACTGCCCAAAATCTACATTTTAACACGAAAAAGTACCCGGAACGGGCCGGAATGGTACCCTAACATATAAAATGGCAGCAAAAAGCACCTGAAAATGATGCAAACACACATGAAGAACATTTTGAAATGGCAAAGGATGAACAATGTGCTGTCATTAACCCATTACTGCCCAAAATCTACATTTTAACACGAAAAAGTACCCGGAACGGGCCGGAACGCTACCCTAATATATAAAACGCCAGCAAAACTCACCTGAAAATGATGCAAACACACATAAAGAACATGTTGAAATGAGAAAGGTGCACCAATATGCTGTCATTAACCCATTATTGCCCAAAATTTACATTTTATCACGAAAAAGTACCCGGAACGGGCCGGAACGGTACCCTAACATATAAAATGGCAGCAAAAATCACCTGAAAAGTATGCAAACACACATAAAGTACATTTTGAAATGAGGAAGGTGCACCAATATGCTGTCATTAACCCATTACTGCCCAAAATCTACATTTTCACACGAAAAAGTACCCGGAACGGGCCGGAACGGTACCCTAACATATAAAAAGGCAGCAAAAATCACCTGAAAATTATGCAAACACACATGAAGAACATTTTGAAATGAGAAAGGTGCACCAATATGCTGTCATTAACCCATTACTGCCCAAAATCTACATTTTCACACAAAAAAGTACCCAGAACGGGCCGGAACGGTACCCTAACATATAAAAAGGCAGCAAAAATCACCTGAAAATAATGCAAACACACATGAAGAACATTTTGAAATGAGAAAGGTGCACCAATATTAACCCATTACTGCCCAAAATCTACATTTTCACATGAAAAAGTACCCGGAACGGGCCGGAACGGTACCCTAATATATAAAATGGCAGCAAAACTCACCTGAAAATGATGCAAACACACATGAAGAACATTTTGGAAATGGGATAGGTTGAACAATGTGCTGTCATTAACCCATTACTGCCCAAAATCTAAATTTTCAGACGAAAAAGTACCCGGAACGGCCCGGAACGGTACCCTAATATATAAAACGGCAGCAAAACTCACATGAAAATGATGCAAACACACATGAAGAACATTTTGAAATGGCAAAGGATGAACAATGTGCTGTCATTAACCCATTACTGCCCAAAATCTATATTTTCACACGAAAAAAAACCAGGAACGGGCCGGAACGGTACCCTAACATATAAAATGGCAGCAAAAAGCACCTGAAAATGATGCAAACACACATGAAGAACATTTTGAAATGGCAAAGGATGAACAATGTGCTGTCATTAACCCATTACTGCCCAAAATCTACATTTTAACACGAAAAAGTACCCGGAACGGGCCGGAACGCTACCCTAACATAGAAAAAGGCAGCCAAAATCACCTGAAAATGATGCAAACACACATGAAGAACATTTTGAAATGAGAAAGGTGCACCAATATGCTGTCATTAACCCATTACTGCCCAAAATCTACATTTTCACACGAAAAAGTACCCAGAACGGGCCGGAACGGTACCCTAACATATAAAAAGGCAGCAAGAATCACCTGAAAATAATGCAAACACACATGAAGAACATTTTGAAATGAGAAAGGTGCACCAATATTAACCCATTACTGCCCAAAATCTACATTTTCACATGAAAAAGTACCCGGAACGGGCCGGAACGGTACCCTAATATATAAAATGGCAGCAAAACTCACCTGAAAATGATGCAAACACACATGAAGAACATTTTGGAAATGGGATAGGTTGAACAATGTGCTGTCATTAACCCATTACTGCCCAAAATCTAAATTTTCAGACGAAAAAGTACCCGGAACGGCCCGGAACGGTACCCTAATATATAAAACGGCAGCAAAACTCACATGAAAATGATGCAAACACACATGAAGAACATTTTGAAATGGCAAAGGATGAACAATGTGCTGTCATTAACCCATTAATGCCCAAAATCTATATTTTCACACGAAAAAAAACCAGGAACGGGCCGGAACGGTACCCTAACATATAAAATGGCAGCAAAAAGCACCTGAAAATGATGCAAACACACATGAAGAACATTTTGAAATGGCAAAGGATGAACAATGTGCTGTCATTAACCCATTACTGCCCAAAATCTACATTTTAACACGAAAAAGTACCCGGAACGGGCCGGAATGGTACCCTAACATATAAAATGGCAGCAAAAAGCACCTGAAAATGTTGCAAACACACATGAAGAACATTTTGAAATGGCAAAGGATGAACAATGTGCTGTCATTAACCCATTACTGCCCAAAATCTACATTTTAACACGAAAAAGTACCCGGAACGGGCCGGAACGCTACCCTAATATATAAAACGCCAGCAAAACTCACCTGAAAATGATGCAAACACACATAAAGAACATGTTGAAATGAGAAAGGTGCACCAATATGCTGTCATTAACCCATTATTGCCCAAAATTTACATTTTATCACGAAAAAGTACCCGGAACGGGCCGGAACGGTACCCTAACATATAAAATGGCAGCAAAAATCACCTGAAAAGTATGCAAACACACATAAAGTACATTTTGAAATGAGGAAGGTGCACCAATATGCTGTCATTAACCCATTACTGCCCAAAATCTACATTTTCACACGAAAAAGTACCCGGAACGGGCCGGAACGGTACCCTAACATATAAAAAGGCAGCAAAAATCACCTGAAAATTATGCAAACACACATGAAGAACATTTTGAAATGAGAAAGGTGCACCAATATGCTGTCATTAACCCATTACTGCCCAAAATCTACATTTTCACACAAAAAAGTACCCAGAACGGGCCGGAACGGTACCCTAACATATAAAAAGGCAGCAAAAATCACCTGAAAATAATGCAAATACACATGAAGAACATTTTGAAATGAGAAAGGTGCACCAATATTAACCCATTACTGCCCAAAATCTACATTTTCAAATGAAAAAGTACCCGGAACGGGCCGGAACGGTACCCTAATATATAAAATGGCAGCAAAACTCACCTGAAAATGATGCAAACACACATGAAGAACATTTTGGAAATGGGATAGGTTGAACAATGTGCTGTCATTAACCCATTACTGCCCAAAATCTAAATTTTCAGACGAAAAAGTACCCGGAACGGCCCGGAACGGTACCCTAATATATAAAACGGCAGCAAAACTCACATGAAAATGATGCAAACACACATGAAGAACATTTTGAAATGGCAAAGGATGAACAATGTGCTGTCATTAACCCATTACTGCCCAAAATCTATATTTTCACACGAAAAAAAACCAGGAACGGGCCGGAACGGTACCCTAACATATAAAATGGCAGCAAAAAGCACCTGAAAATGATGCAAACACACATGAAGAACATTTTGAAATGGCAAAGGATGAACAATGTGCTGTCATTAACCCATTACTGCCCAAAATCTACATTTTAACACGAAAAAGTACCCGGAACGGGCCGGAACGCTACCCTAATATATAAAACGGCAGCAAAACTCACCTGAAAATGATGCAAACACACATGAAGAACATGTTGAAATGAGAAAGGTGCACCAATATGCTGTCATTAACCCATTATTGCCCAAAATTTACATTTTATCACGAAAAAGTACCCGGAACGGGCCAGAACGGTACCCTAACATATAAAATGGCAGCAAAAATCACCTGAAAATTATGCAAACACACATGAAGAACATTTTGAAATGAGAAAGGTGCACCAATATTAACCCATTATTGCCCAAAATCTACATTTTCACATGAAAAAGTACCCGGAACGGGCCGGAATGGTACCCTAATATATAAAATGGCAGCAAAACTCACCTGAAAATGATGCAAACACACATGAAGAACATTTTGGAAATGGGATAGGTTGAACAATGTGCTGTCATTAACCCATTACTGCCCAAAATCTAAATTTTCAGACGAAAAAGTACCCGGAACGGCCCGGAACGGTACCCTAATATATAAAACGGCAGCAAAACTCACATGAAAATGATGCAAACACACATGAAGAACATTTTGAAATGGCAAAGGATGAACAATGTGCTGTCATTAACCCATTAATGCCCAAAATCTATATTTTCACACGAAAAAAAACCAGGAACGGGCCGGAACGGTACCCTAACATATAAAATGGCAGCAAAAAGCACCTGAAAATGATGCAAACACACATGAAGAACATTTTGAAATGGCAAAGGATGAACAATGTGCTGTCATTAACCCATTACTGCCCAAAATCTACATTTTAACACGAAAAAGTACCCGGAACGGGCCGGAATGGTACCCTAACATATAAAATGGCAGCAAAAAGCACCTGAAAATGATGCAAACACACATGAAGAACATTTTGAAATGGCAAAGGATGAACAATGTGCTGTCATTAACCCATTACTGCCCAAAATCTACATTTTAACACGAAAAAGTACCCGGAACGGGCCGGAACGCTACCCTAATATATAAAACGCCAGCAAAACTCACCTGAAAATGATGCAAACACACATAAAGAACATGTTGAAATGAGAAAGGTGCACCAATATGCTGTCATTAACCCATTATTGCCCAAAATTTACATTTTATCACGAAAAAGTACCCGGAACGGGCCGGAACGGTACCCTAACATATAAAATGGCAGCAAAAATCACCTGAAAAGTATGCAAACACACATAAAGTACATTTTGAAATGAGGAAGGTGCACCAATATGCTGTCATTAACCCATTACTGCCCAAAATCTACATTTTCACACGAAAAAGTACCCGGAACGGGCCGGAACGGTACCCTAACATATAAAAAGGCAGCAAAAATCACCTGAAAATTATGCAAACACACATGAAGAACATTTTGAAATGAGAAAGGTGCACCAATATGCTGTCATTAACCCATTACTGCCCAAAATCTACATTTTCACACAAAAAAGTACCCAGAACGGGCCGGAACGGTACCCTAACATATAAAAAGGCAGCAAAAATCACCTGAAAATAATGCAAACACACATGAAGAACATTTTGAAATGAGAAAGGTGCACCAATATTAACCCATTACTGCCCAAAATCTACATTTTCACTTGAAAAAGTACCCGGAACGGGCCGGAACGGTACCCTAATATATAAAATGGCAGCAAAACTCACCTGAAAATGATGCAAACACACATGAAGAACATTTTGGAAATGGGATAGGTTGAACAATGTGCTGTCATTAACCCATTATTGCCCAAAATTTACATTTTATCACGAAAAAGTACCCGGAACGGGCCGGAACGGTACCCTAACATATAAAATGGCAGCAAAAATCACCTGAAAAGTATGCAAACACACATAAAGTACATTTTGAAATGAGGAAGGTGCACCAATATGCTGTCATTAACCCATTACTGCCCAAAATCTACATTTTCACACGAAAAAGTACCCGGAACGGGCCGGAACGGTACCCTAACATATAAAAAGGCAGCAAAAATCACCTGAAAATTATGCAAACACACATGAAGAACATTTTGAAATGAGAAAGGTGCACCAATATGCTGTCATTAACCCATTACTGCCCAAAATCTACATTTTCACACAAAAAAGTACCCAGAACGGGCCGGAACGGTACCCTAACATATAAAAAGGCAGCAAAAATCACCTGAAAATAATGCAAACACACATGAAGAACATTTTGAAATGAGAAAGGTGCACCAATATTAACCCATTACTGCCCAAAATCTACATTTTCACATGAAAAAGTACCCGGAACGGGCCGGAATGGTACCCTAATATATAAAATGGCAGCAAAACTCACCTGAAAATGATGCAAACACACATGAAGAACATTTTGGAAATGGGATAGGTTGAACAATGTGCTGTCATTAACCCATTACTGCCCAAAATCTAAATTTTCAGACGAAAAAGTACCCGGAACGGCCCGGAACGGTACCCTAATATATAAAACGGCAGCAAAACTCACATGAAAATGATGCAAACACACATGAAGAACATTTTGAAATGGCAAAGGATGAACAATGTGCTGTCATTAACCCATTACTGCCCAAAATCTATATTTTCACACGAAAAAAAACCAGGAACGGGCCGGAACGGTACCCTAACATATAAAATGGCAGCAAAAAGCACCTGAAAATGATGCAAACACACATGAAGAACATTTTGAAATGGCAAAGGATGAACAATGTGCTGTCATTAACCCATTACTGCCCAAAATCTACATTTTAACACGAAAAAGTACCTGGAACGGGCCGGAACGCTACCCTAATATATAAAACGGCAGCAAAACTCACCTGAAAATGATGCAAACACACATGAAGAACATGTTGAAATGAGAAAGGTGCACCAATATGCTGTCATTAACCCATTATTGCCCAAAATTTACATTTTATCACGAAAAAGTACCCGGAACGGGCCGGAACGGTACCCTAACATATAAAATGGCAGCAAAAATCACCTGAAAATTATGCAAACACACATAAAGTACATTTTGAAATGAGGAAGGTGCACCAATATGCTGTCATTAACCCATTACTGCCCAAAATCTACATTTTCACACGAAAAAGTACCCGGAACGGGCCGGAACGGTACCCTAACATATAAAAAGGCAGCAAAAATCACCTGAAAATTATGCAAACACACATGAAGAACATTTTGAAATGAGAAAGGTGCACCAATATGCTGTCATTAACCCATTACTGCCCAAAATCTACATTTTATCACGAAAAAGTACCCGGAACGGGCCGGAACGGTACCCTAACATAGAAAAAGGCAGCCAAAATCACCTGAAAATGATGCAAACACACATGAAGAACATTTTGAAATGAGAAAGGTGCACCAATATGCTGTCATTAACCCATTGCTGCCCAAAATCTACATTTTCACACGAAAAAGTACCCAGAACGGGCCGGAACGGTACCCTAACATATAAAAAGGCAGCAAAAATCACCTGAAAATAATGCAAACACACATGAAGAACATTTTGAAATGAGAAAGGTGCACCAATATTAACCCATTACTGCCCAAAATCTACATTTTCACACGAAAAAGTACCCGGAACGGGCCGGAACGGTACCCTAACATATAAAAAGGCAGCAAAAATCACCTGAAAATTATGCAAACACACATGAAGAACATTTTTAAATGAGAAAGGTGCACCAATATGTTGTCATTAACCCATTACTGCCCAAAATCTACATTTTATCACGAAAAAGCACCCGGAACGGGCCGGAACCGTACCCTAACATATAAAAAGGCAGCCAAAATCACCTCAAAATGATGCAAACACACATGAAGAACATTTTGAAATGAGAAAGGTGCACCAATATGTTGTCATTAACCCATTACTGCCCAAAATCTACATTTTATCACGAAAAAGTACCCGGAACGGGCCGGAACGGTACCCTAACATATAAAATGGCAGCAAAAAGCACCTGAAAATGATGCAAACACACATGAAGAACATTTTGAAATGGCAAAGGATGAACAATGTGCTGTCATTAACCCATTACTGCCCAAAATCTACATTTTCACACGAAAAAGTACCCGGAACGGGCCGGAACGGTACCCTAACATATAAAAAGGCAGCAAAAATCACCTGAAAATTATGCAAACACACATGAAGAACATTTTGAAATGAGAAAGGTGCACCAATATGCTGTCATTAACCCATTATTGCCCAAAATTTACATTTTATCACGAAAAAGTACCCGGAACGGGCCGGAACGGTACCCTAACATATAAAATGGCAGCAAAAATCACCTGAAAATTATGCAAACACACATGAAGTACATTTTGAAATGAGAAAGGTGCACCAATATGCTGTCATTAACCCATTACTGCCCAAAATCTACATTTTCACACGAAAAAGTACCCGGAACGGGCCGGAACGGTACCCTAACATATAAAAAGGCAGCAAAAATCACCTGAAAATTATGCAAACACACATGAAGAACATTTTGAAATGAGAAAGGTGCACCAATATGTTGTCATTAACCCATTACTGCCCACAATCTACATTTTATCACGAAAAAGTACCCGGAACGGGCCGGAACGGTACCCTAACATAGAAAAAGGCAGCCAAAATCACCTGAAAATGATGCAAACACACATGAAGAACATTTTGAAATGAGAAAGGTGCACCAATATGCTGTCATTAACCCATTGCTGCCCAAAATCTACATTTTCACACGAAAAAGTACCCAGAACGGGCCGGAACGGTACCCTAACATATAAAAAGGCAGCAAAAATCACCTGAAAATAATGCAAACACACATGAAGAACATTTTGAAATGAGAAAGGTGCACCAATATTAACCCATTACTGCCCAAAATCTACATTTTCACACGAAAAAGTACCCGGAACGGGCCGGAACGGTACCCTAACATATAAAAAGGCAGCAAAAATCACCTGAAAATTATGCAAACACACATGAAGAACATTTTTAAATGAGAAAGGTGCACCAATATGTTGTCATTAACCCATTACTGCCCAAAATCTACATTTTATCACGAAAAAGCACCCGGAACGGGCCGGAACCGTACCCTAACATATAAAAAGGCAGCCAAAATCACCTCAAAATGATGCAAACACACATGAAGAACATTTTGAAATGAGAAAGGTGCACCAATATGTTGTCATTAACCCATTACTGCCCAAAATCTACATTTTATCACGAAAAAGTACCCGGAACGGGCCGGAACGGTACCCTAACATATAAAATGGCAGCAAAAAGCACCTGAAAATGATGCAAACACACATGAAGAACATTTTGAAATGGCAAAGGATGAACAATGTGCTGTCATTAACCCATTACTGCCCAAAATCTACATTTTCACACGAAAAAGTACCCGGAACGGGCCGGAACGGTACCCTAACATATAAAAAGGCAGCAAAAATCACCTGAAAATTATGCAAACACACATGAAGAACATTTTGAAATGAGAAAGGTGCACCAATATGTTGTCATTAACCCATTACTGCCCAAAATCTACATTTTATCACGAAAAAGTACCCGGAACGGGCCGGAACGGTACCCTAACATAGAAAAAGGCAGCCAAAATCACCTGAAAATGATGCAAACACACATGAAGAACATTTTGAAATGAGAAAGGTGCACCAATATGCTGTCATTACCCCATTACTGCCCAAAATCTACATTTTCACACGAAAAAGTACCCAGAACGGGCCGGAACGGTACCCTAACATATAAAAAGGCAGCAAAAATCACCTGAAAATAATGCAAACACACATGAAGAACATTTTGAAATGAGAAAGGTGCACCAATATTAACCCATTACTGCCCAAAATCTACATTTTCACATGAAAAAGTACCCGGAACGGGCCGGAACGGTACCCTAATATATAAAATGGCAGCAAAACTCACCTGAAAATGATGCAAACACACATGAAGAACATTTTGGAAATGGGATAGGTTGAACAATGTGCTGTCATTAACCCATTACTGCCCAAAATCTAAATTTTCAGACGAAAAAGTACCCGGAACGGCCCGGAACGGTACCCTAATATATAAAACGGCAGCAAAACTCACATGAAAATGATGCAAACACACATGAAGAACATTTTGAAATGGCAAAGGATGAACAATGTGCTGTCATTAACCCATTAATGCCCAAAATCTATATTTTCACACGAAAAAAAACCAGGAACGGGCCGGAACGGTACCCTAACATATAAAATGGCAGCAAAAAGCACCTGAAAATGATGCAAACACACATGAAGAACATTTTGAAATGGCAAAGGATGAACAATGTGCTGTCATTAACCCATTACTGCCCAAAATCTACATTTTAACACGAAAAAGTACCCGGAACGGGCCGGAATGGTACCCTAACATATAAAATGGCAGCAAAAAGCACCTGAAAATGATGCAAACACACATGAAGAACATTTTGAAATGGCAAAGGATGAACAATGTGCTGTCATTAACCCATTACTGCCCAAAATCTACATTTTAACACGGAAAAGTACCCGGAACGGGCCGGAACGCTACCCTAATATATAAAACGCCAGCAAAACTCACCTGAAAATGATGCAAACACACATAAAGAACATGTTGAAATGAGAAAGGTGCACCAATATGCTGTCATTAACCCATTATTGCCCAAAATTTACATTTTATCACGAAAAAGTACCCGGAACGGGCCGGAACGGTACCCTAACATATAAAATGGCAGCAAAAATCACCTGAAAAGTATGCAAACACACATAAAGTACATTTTGAAATGAGGAAGGTGCACCAATATGCTGTCATTAACCCATTACTGCCCAAAATCTACATTTTCACACGAAAAAGTACCCGGAACGGGCCGGAACGGTACCCTAACATATAAAAAGGCAGCAAAAATCACCTGAAAATTATGCAAACACACATGAAGAACATTTTGAAATGAGAAAGGTGCACCAATATGCTGTCATTAACCCATTACTGCCCAAAATCTACATTTTCACACAAAAAAGTACCCAGAACGGGCCGGAACGGTACCCTAACATATAAAAAGGCAGCAAAAATCACCTGAAAATAATGCAAACACACATGAAGAACATTTTGAAATGAGAAAGGTGCACCAATATTAACCCATTACTGCCCAAAATCTACATTTTCACATGAAAAAGTACCCGGAACGGGCCGGAACGGTACCCTAATATATAAAATGGCAGCAAAACTCACCTGAAAATGATGCAAACACACATGAAGAACATTTTGGAAATGGGATAGGTTGAACAATGTGCTGTCATTAACCCATTACTGCCCAAAATCTAAATTTTCAGACGAAAAAGTACCCGGAACGGCCCGGAACGGTACCCTAATATATAAAACGGCAGCAAAACTCACATGAAAATGATGCAAACACACATGAAGAACATTTTGAAATGGCAAAGGATGAACAATGTGCTGTCATTAACCCATTACTGCCCAAAATCTATATTTTCACACGAAAAAAAACCAGGAACGGGCCGGAACGGTACCCTAACATATAAAATGGCAGCAAAAAGCACCTGAAAATGATGCAAACACACATGAAGAACATTTTGAAATGGCAAAGGATGAACAATGTGCTGTCATTAACCCATTACTGCCCAAAATCTACATTTTAACACGAAAAAGTACCCGGAACGGGCCGGAACGCTACCCTAACATAGAAAAAGGCAGCCAAAATCACCTGAAAATGATGCAAACACACATGAAGAACATTTTGAAATGAGAAAGGTGCACCAATATGCTGTCATTAACCCATTACTGCCCAAAATCTACATTTTCACACGAAAAAGTACCCAGAACGGGCCGGAACGGTACCCTAACATATAAAAAGGCAGCAAGAATCACCTGAAAATAATGCAAACACACATGAAGAACATTTTGAAATGAGAAAGGTGCACCAATATTAACCCATTACTGCCCAAAATCTACATTTTCACATGAAAAAGTACCCGGAACGGGCCGGAACGGTACCCTAATATATAAAATGGCAGCAAAACTCACCTGAAAATGATGCAAACACACATGAAGAACATTTTGGAAATGGGATAGGTTGAACAATGTGCTGTCATTAACCCATTACTGCCCAAAATCTAAATTTTCAGACGAAAAAGTACCCCGGAACGGCCCGGAACGGTACCCTAATATATAAAACGGCAGCAAAACTCACATGAAAATGATGCAAACACACATGAAGAACATTTTGAAATGGCAAAGGATGAACAATGTGCTGTCATTAACCCATTAATGCCCAAAATCTATATTTTCACACGAAAAAAAACCAGGAACGGGCCGGAACGGTACCCTAACATATAAAATGGCAGCAAAAAGCACCTGAAAATGATGCAAACACACATGAAGAACATTTTGAAATGGCAAAGGATGAACAATGTGCTGTCATTAACCCATTACTGCCCAAAATCTACATTTTAACACGAAAAAGTACCCGGAACGGGCCGGAATGGTACCCTAACATATAAAATGGCAGCAAAAAGCACCTGAAAATGTTGCAAACACACATGAAGAACATTTTGAAATGGCAAAGGATGAACAATGTGCTGTCATTAACCCATTACTGCCCAAAATCTACATTTTAACACGAAAAAGTACCCGGAACGGGCCGGAACGCTACCCTAATATATAAAACGCCAGCAAAACTCACCTGAAAATGATGCAAACACACATAAAGAACATGTTGAAATGAGAAAGGTGCACCAATATGCTGTCATTAACCCATTATTGCCCAAAATTTACATTTTATCACGAAAAAGTACCCGGAACGGGCCGGAACGGTACCCTAACATATAAAATGGCAGCAAAAATCACCTGAAAAGTATGCAAACACACATAAAGTACATTTTGAAATGAGGAAGGTGCACCAATATGCTGTCATTAACCCATTACTGCCCAAAATCTACATTTTCACACGAAAAAGTACCCGGAACGGGCCGGAACGGTACCCTAACATATAAAAAGGCAGCAAAAATCACCTGAAAATTATGCAAACACACATGAAGAACATTTTGAAATGAGAAAGGTGCACCAATATGCTGTCATTAACCCATTACTGCCCAAAATCTACATTTTCACACAAAAAAGTACCCAGAACGGGCCGGAACGGTACCCTAACATATAAAAAGGCAGCAAAAATCACCTGAAAATAATGCAAATACACATGAAGAACATTTTGAAATGAGAAAGGTGCACCAATATTAACCCATTACTGCCCAAAATCTACATTTTCAAATGAAAAAGTACCCGGAACGGGCCGGAACGGTACCCTAATATATAAAATGGCAGCAAAACTCACCTGAAAATGATGCAAACACACATGAAGAACATTTTGGAAATGGGATAGGTTGAACAATGTGCTGTCATTAACCCATTACTGCCCAAAATCTAAATTTTCAGACGAAAAAGTACCCGGAACGGCCCGGAACGGTACCCTAATATATAAAACGGCAGCAAAACTCACATGAAAATGATGCAAACACACATGAAGAACATTTTGAAATGGCAAAGGATGAACAATGTGCTGTCATTAACCCATTACTGCCCAAAATCTATATTTTCACACGAAAAAAAACCAGGAACGGGCCGGAACGGTACCCTAACAAATAAAATGGCAGCAAAAAGCACCTGAAAATGATGCAAACACACATGAAGAACATTTTGAAATGGCAAAGGATGAACAATGTGCTGTCATTAACCCATTACTGCCCAAAATCTACATTTTAACACGAAAAAGTACCCGGAACGGGCCGGAACGCTACCCTAATATATAAAACGGCAGCAAAACTCACCTGAAAATGATGCAAACACACATGAAGAACATGTTGAAATGAGAAAGGTGCACCAATATGCTGTCATTAACCCATTATTGCCCAAAATTTACATTTTATCACGAAAAAGTACCCGGAACGGGCCAGAACGGTACCCTAACATATAAAATGGCAGCAAAAATCACCTGAAAATTATGCAAACACACATAAAGTACATTTTGAAATGAGGAAGGTGCACCAATATGCTGTCATTAACCTATTACTGCCCAAAATCTACATTTTCACACGAAAAAGTACCCGGAACGGGCCGGAACGGTACCCTAACATATAAAAAGGCAGCAAAAATCACCTGAAAATTATGCAAACACACATGAAGAACATTTTGAAATGAGAAAGGTGCACCAATATGCTGTCATTAACCCATTACTGCCCAAAATCTACATTTTCACACGAAAAAGTACCCAGAACGGGCCGGAACGGTACCCTAACATATAAAAAGGCAGCAAAAATCACCTGAAAATAATGCAAACACACATGAAGAACATTTTGAAATGAGAAAGGTGCACCAGTATTAACCCATTACTGCCCAAAATCTACATTTTCACATGAAAAAGTCCCCGGAACGGGCCGGAACGGTACCCTAATATATAAAATGGCAGCAAAACTCACCTGAAAATGATGCAAACACACATGAAGAACATTTTGGAAATGGGATAGGTTGAACAATGTGCTGTCATTAACCCATTACTGCCCAAAATCTAAATTTTCAGACGAAAAAGTACCCGGAACGGCCCGGAACGGTACCCTAATATATAAAACGGCAGCAAAACTCACATGAAAATGATGCAAACACACATGAAGAACATTTTGAAATGGCAAAGGATGAACAATGTGCTGTCATTAACCCATTACTGCCCAAAATCTATATTTTCACACGAAAAAAACCCGGAACGGGCCGGAACGGTACCCTAACATATAAAATGGCAGCAAAAAGCACCTGAAAATGATGCAAACACACATGAAGAACATTTTGAAATGGCAAAGGATGAACAATGTGCTGTCATTAACCCATTACTGCCCAAAATCTACATTTTAACACGAAAAAGTACCCGGAACGGGCCGGAACGCTACCCTAATATATAAAACGGCAGCAAAACTCACCTGAAAATGATGCAAACACACATGAAGAACATGTTGAAATGAGAAAGGTGCACCAATATGCTGTCATTAACCCATTATTGCCCAAAATTTACATTTTATCACGAAAAAGTACCCGGAACGGGCCGGAACGGTACCCTAACATATAAAATGGCAGCAAAAATCACCTGAAAATTATGCAAACACACATGAAGTACATTTTGAAATGAGAAAGGTGCACCAATATGCTGTCATTAACCCATTACTGCCCAAAATCTACATTTTCACACGAAAAAGTACCCGGAACGGGCCGGAACGGTACCCTAACATATAAAAAGGCAGCAAAAATCACCTGAAAATTATGCAAACACACATGAAGAACATTTTGAAATGAGAAAGGTGCACCAATATGTTGTCATTAACCCATTACTGCCCAAAATCTACATTTTATCACGAAAAAGTACCCGGAACGGGCCGGAACGGTACCCTAACATAGAAAAAGGCAGCCAAAATCACCTGAAAATGATGCAAACACACATGAAGAACATTTTGAAATGAGAAAGGTGCACCAATATGCTGTCATTAACCCATTGCTGCCCAAAATCTACATTTTCACACGAAAAAGTACCCAGAACGGGCCGGAACGGTACCCTAACATATAAAAAGCCAGCAAAAATCACCTGAAAATAATGCAAACACACATGAAGAACATTTTGAAATGAGAAAGGTGCACCAATATTAACCCATTACTGCCCAAAATCTACATTTTCACATGAAAAAGTACCCGGAACGGGCCGGAACGGTACCCTAATATATAAAATGGCAGCAAAACTCACCTGAAAATGATGCAAACACACATGAAGAACATTTTGGAAATGGGATAGGTTGAACAATGTGCTGTCATTAACCCATTACTGCCCAAAATCTAAATTTTCAGACGAAAAAGTACCCGGAACGGCCCGGAACTGTACCCTAATATATAAAACGGCAGCAAAACTCACATGAAAATGATGCAAACACACATGAAGAACATTTTGAAATGGCAAAGGATGAACAATGTGCTGTCATTAACCCATTACTGCCCAAAATCTATATTTTCACACGAAAAAAAACCCGGAACGGGCCGGAACGGTACCCTAACATATAAAATGGCAGCAAAAAGCACCTGAAAATGATGCAAACACACATGAAGAACATGTTGAAATGAGAAAGGTGCACCAATATGCTGTCATTAACCCATTATTGCCCAAAATTTACATTTTATCACGAAAAAGTACCCGGAACGGGCCGGAACGGTACCCTAACATATAAAATGGCAGCAAAAATCACCTGAAAATTATGCAAACACACATGAAGTACATTTTGAAATGAGAAAGGTGCACCAATATGCTGTCATTAACCCATTACTGCCCAAAATCTACATTTTCACACGAAAAAGTACCCGGAACGGGCCGGAACGGTACCCTAAAATATAAAAAGGCAGCAAAAATCACCTGAAAATTATGCAAACACACATGAAGAACATTTTTAAATGAGAAAGGTGCACCAATATGTTGTCATTAACCCATTACTGCCCAAAATCTACATTTTATCACGAAAAAGTACCCGGAACGGGCCGGAACGGTACCCTAACATATAAAAAGGCAGCCAAAATCACCTCAAAATGATGCAAACACACATGAAGAACATTTTGAAATGAGAAAGGTGCACCAATATGTTGTCATTAACCCATTACTGCCCAAAATCTACATTTTATCACGAAAAAGTACCCGGAACGGGCCGGAACGGTACCCTAACATATAAAATGGCAGCAAAAAGCACCTGAAAATGATGCAAACACACATGAAGAACATTTTGAAATGGCAAAGGATGAACAATGTGCTGTCATTAACCCATTACTGCCCAAAATCTACATTTTCACACGAAAAAGTACCCGGAACGGGCCGGAACGGTACCCTAACATATAAAAAGGCAGCAAAAATCACCTGAAAATTATGCAAACACACATGAAGAACATTTTGAAATGAGAAAGGTGCACCAATATGTTGTCATTAACCCATTACTGCCCAAAATCTACATTTTATCACGAAAAAGTACCCGGAACGGGCCAGAACGGTACCCTAACATAGAAAAAGGCAGCCAAAATCACCTGAAAATGATGCAAACACACATGAAGAACATTTTGAAATGAGAAAGGTGCACCAATATGCTGTCATTAACCCATTACTGCCCAAAATCTACATTTTCACACGAAAAAGTACCCAGAACGGGCCGGAACGGTACCCTAACATATAAAAAGGCAGCAAAAATCACCTGAAAATAATGCAAACACACATGAAGAACATTTTGAAATGAGAAAGGTGCACCAGTATTAACCCATTACTGCCCAAAATCTACATTTTCACATGAAAAAGTCCCCGGAACGGGCCGGAACGGTACCCTAATATATAAAATGGCAGCAAAACTCACCTGAAAATGATGCAAACACACATGAAGAACATTTTGGAAATGGGATAGGTTGAACAATGTGCTGTCATTAACCCATTACTGCCCAAAATCTAAATTTTCAGACGAAAAAGTACCCGGAACGGCCCGGAACGGTACCCTAATATATAAAACGGAAGCAAAACTCACATGAAAATGATGCAAACACACATGAAGAACATGTTGAAATGAGAAAGGTGCACCAATATGCTGTCATTAACCCATTATTGCCCAAAATTTACATTTTATCACGAAAAAGTACCCGGAACGGGCCGGAACGGTACCCTAACATATAAAATGGCAGCAAAAATCACCTGAAAATTATGCAAACACACAAAAAGTACATTTTGAAATGAGGAAGGTGCACCAATATGCTGTCATTAACCCATTACTGCCCAAAATCTACATTTTCACACGAAAAAGTACCCGGAACGGGCCGTAACGGTACCATAACATATAAAAAGGCAGCAAAAATCACCTGAAAATTATGCAAACACACATGAAGAACATTTTGAAATGAGAAAGGTGCACCAATATGCTGTCATTAACCCATTACTGCCCAAAATCTACATTTTCACACGAAAAAGTACCCAGAACGGGCCGGAACGGTACCCTAACATATAAAAAGGCAGCAAAAATCACCTGAAAATAATGCAAACACACATGAAGAACATTTTGAAATGAGAAAGGTGCACCAGTATTAACCCATTACTGCCCAAAATCTACATTTTCACATGAAAAAGTCCCCGGAACGGGCCGGAACGGTACCCTAATATATAAAATGGCAGCAAAACTCACCTGAAAATGATGCAAACACACATGAAGAACATTTTGGAAATGGGATAGGTTGAACAATGTGCTGTCATTAACCCATTACTGCCCAAAATCTATATTTTCACACGAAAAAAAACCCGGAACGGGCCGGAACGGTACCCTAACATATAAAATGGCAGCAAAAAGCACCTGAAAATGATGCAAACACACATGAAGAACATTTTGAAATGGCAAAGGATGAACAATGTGCTGTCATTAACCCATTACTGCCCAAAATCTACATTTTAACACGAAAAAGTACCCGGAACGGGCCGGAACGCTACCCTAATATATAAAACGGCAGCAAAACTCACCTGAAAATGATGCAAACACACATGAAGAACATGTTGAAATGAGAAAGGTGCACCAATATGCTGTCATTAACCCATTATTGCCCAAAATTTACATTTTATCACGAAAAAGTACCCGGAACGGGCCGGAACGGTACCCTAACATATAAAATGGCAGCAAAAATCACCTGAAAATTATGCAAACACACATAAAGTACATTTTTAAATGAGAAAGGTGCACCAATATGTTGTCATTAACCCATTACTGCCCAAAATCTACATTTTATCACGAAAAAGTACGCGGAACGGGCCGGAACGGTACCCTAACATATAAAAGGGCAGCCAAAATTACCTCAAAATGATGCAAACACACATGAAGAACATTTTGAAATGAGAAAGGTGCACCAATATGTTGTCATTAACCCATTACTGCCCAAAATCTACATTTTATCACGAAAAAGTACCCGGAACGGGCCGGAACGGTACCCTAACATATAAAATGGCAGCAAAAAGCACCTGAAAATGATGCAAACACACATGAAGAACATTTTGAAATGGCAAAGGATGAACAATGTGCTGTCATTAACCCATTACTGCCCAAAATCTACATTTTCACACGAAAAAGTACCCGGAACGGGCCGGAACGGTACCCTAACATGTAAAAAGGCAGCAAAAATCACCTGAAAATTATGCAAACACACATGAAGAACATTTTTAAATGAGAAAGGTGCACCAATATGTTGTCATTAACCCATTACTGCCCAAAATCTACATTTTATCACGAAAAATTACCCGGAACGGGCCGGAACGGTACCCTAACATAGAAAAAGGCAGCCAAAATCACCTGAAAATGATGCAAACACACATGAAGAACATTTTGAAATGAGAAAGGTGCACCAATATGCTGTCATTAACCCATTACTGCCCAAAATCTACATTTTCACACGAAAAAGTACCCAGAACGGGCCGGAACGGTACCCTAACATATAAAAAGGCAGCAAAAATCACCTGAAAATAATGCAAACACACATGAAGAACATTTTGAAATGAGAAAGGTGCACCAATATTAACCCATTACTGCCCAAAATCTACATTTTCACATGAAAAAGTACCCGGAACGGGCCGGAACGGTACCCTAATATATAAAATGGCAGCAAAACTCACCTGAAAATGATGCAAACACACATGAAGAAAATTTTGAAATGGCAAAGGATGAACAATGTGCTGTCATTAACCCATTAATGCCCAAAATCTATATTTTCACACGAAAAAAAACCAGGAACGGGCCGGAACGGTACCCTAACATATAAAATGGCAGCAAAAAGCACCTGAAAATGATGCAAACACACATGAAGAACATTTTGAAATGGCAAAGGATGAACAATGTGCTGTCATTAACCCATTACTGCCCAAAATCTACATTTTAACACGAAAAAGTACCCGGAACGGGCCGGAACGCTACCCTAATATATAAAACGCCAGCAAAACTCACCTGAAAATGATGCAAACACACATAAAGAACATGTTGAAATGAGAAAGGTGCACCAATATGCTGTCATTAACCCATTATTGCCCAAAATTTACATTTTATCACGAAAAAGTACCCGGAACGGGCCGGAACGGTACCCTAACATATAAAATGGCAGCAAAAATCACCTGAAAAGTATGCAAACACACATAAAGTACATTTTGAAATGAGGAAGGTGCACCAATATGCTGTCATTAACCCATTACTGCCCAAAATCTACATTTTCACACGAAAAAGTACCCGGAACGGGCCGGAACGGTACCCTAACATATAAAAAGGCAGCAGAAATCACCTGAAAATTATGCAAACACACATGAAGAACATTTTGAAATGAGAAGGGTGCACCAATATGCTGTCATTAACCCATTACTGCCCAAAATCTACATTTTAACACGAAAAAGTACCCGGAACGGGCCGGAATGGTACCCTAACATATAAAATGGCAGCAAAAAGCACCTGAAAATGATGCAAACACACATGAAGAACATTTTGAAATGGCAAAGGATGAACAATGTGCTGTCATTAACCCATTACTGCCCAAAATCTACATTTTAACACGGAAAAGTACCCGGAACGGGCCGGAACGCTACCCTAATATATAAAACGCCAGCAAAACTCACCTGAAAATGATGCAAACACACATAAAGAACATGTTGAAATGAGAAAGGTGCACCAATATGCTGTCATTAACCCATTATTGCCCAAAATTTACATTTTATCACGAAAAAGTACCCGGAACGGGCCGGAACGGTACCCTAACATATAAAATGGCAGCAAAAATCACCTGAAAAGTATGCAAACACACATAAAGTACATTTTGAAATGAGGAAGGTGCACCAATATGCTGTCATTAACCCATTACTGCCCAAAATCTACATTTTCACACGAAAAAGTACCCGGAACGGGCCGGAACGGTACCCTAACATATAAAAAGGCAGCAAAAATCACCTGAAAATTATGCAAACACACATGAAGAACATTTTGAAATGAGAAAGGTGCACCAATATGCTGTCATTAACCCATTACTGCCCAAAATCTACATTTTCACACAAAAAAGTACCCAGAACGGGCCGGAACGGTACCCTAACATATAAAAAGGCAGCAAAAATCACCTGAAAATAATGCAAACACACATGAAGAACATTTTGAAATGAGAAAGGTGCACCAATATTAACCCATTACTGCCCAAAATCTACATTTTCACATGAAAAAGTACCCGGAACGGGCCGGAACGGTACCCTAATATATAAAATGGCAGCAAAACTCACCTGAAAATGATGCAAACACACATGAAGAACATTTTGGAAATGGGATAGGTTGAACAATGTGCTGTCATTAACCCATTACTGCCCAAAATCTAAATTTTCAGACGAAAAAGTACCCGGAACGGCCCGGAACGGTACCCTAATATATAAAACGGCAGCAAAACTCACATGAAAATGATGCAAACACACATGAAGAACATTTTGAAATGGCAAAGGATGAACAATGTGCTGTCATTAACCCATTACTGCCCAAAATCTATATTTTCACACGAAAAAAAACCAGGAACGGGCCGGAACGGTACCCTAACATATAAAATGGCAGCAAAAAGCACCTGAAAATGATGCAAACACACATGAAGAACATTTTGAAATGGCAAAGGATGAACAATGTGCTGTCATTAACCCATTACTGCCCAAAATCTACATTTTAACACGAAAAAGTACCCGGAACGGGCCGGAACGCTACCCTAACATAGAAAAAGGCAGCCAAAATCACCTGAAAATGATGCAAACACACATGAAGAACATTTTGAAATGAGAAAGGTGCACCAATATGCTGTCATTAACCCATTACTGCCCAAAATCTACATTTTCACACGAAAAAGTACCCAGAACGGGCCGGAACGGTACCCTAACATATAAAAAGGCAGCAAGAATCACCTGAAAATAATGCAAACACACATGAAGAACATTTTGAAATGAGAAAGGTGCACCAATATTAACCCATTACTGCCCAAAATCTACATTTTCACATGAAAAAGTACCCGGAACGGGCCGGAACGGTACCCTAATATATAAAATGGCAGCAAAACTCACCTGAAAATGATGCAAACACACATGAAGAACATTTTGGAAATGGGATAGGTTGAACAATGTGCTGTCATTAACCCATTACTGCCCAAAATCTAAATTTTCAGACGAAAAAGTACCCCGGAACGGCCCGGAACGGTACCCTAATATATAAAACGGCAGCAAAACTCACATGAAAATGATGCAAACACACATGAAGAACATTTTGAAATGGCAAAGGATGAACAATGTGCTGTCATTAACCCATTAATGCCCAAAATCTATATTTTCACACGAAAAAAAACCAGGAACGGGCCGGAACGGTACCCTAACATATAAAATGGCAGCAAAAAGCACCTGAAAATGATGCAAACACACATGAAGAACATTTTGAAATGGCAAAGGATGAACAATGTGCTGTCATTAACCCATTACTGCCCAAAATCTACATTTTAACACGAAAAAGTACCCGGAACGGGCCGGAATGGTACCCTAACATATAAAATGGCAGCAAAAAGCATCTGAAAATGTTGCAAACACACATGAAGAACATTTTGAAATGGCAAAGGATGAACAATGTGCTGTCATTAACCCATTACTGCCCAAAATCTACATTTTAACACGAAAAAGTACCCGGAACGGGCCGGAACGCTACCCTAATATATAAAACGCCAGCAAAACTCACCTGAAAATGATGCAAACACACATAAAGAACATGTTGAAATGAGAAAGGTGCACCAATATGCTGTCATTAACCCATTATTGCCCAAAATTTACATTTTATCACGAAAAAGTACCCGGAACGGGCCGGAACGGTACCCTAACATATAAAATGGCAGCAAAAATCACCTGAAAAGTATGCAAACACACATAAAGTACATTTTGAAATGAGGAAGGTGCACCAATATGCTGTCATTAACCCATTACTGCCCAAAATCTACATTTTCACACGAAAAAGTACCCGGAACGGGCCGGAACGGTACCCTAACATATAAAAAGGCAGCAAAAATCACCTGAAAATTATGCAAACACACATGAAGAACATTTTGAAATGAGAAAGGTGCACCAATATGCTGTCATTAACCCATTACTGCCCAAAATCTACATTTTCACACAAAAAAGTACCCAGAACGGGCCGGAACGGTACCCTAACATATAAAAAGGCAGCAAAAATCACCTGAAAATAATGCAAATACACATGAAGAACATTTTGAAATGAGAAAGGTGCACCAATATTAACCCATTACTGCCCAAAATCTACATTTTCAAATGAAAAAGTACCCGGAACGGGCCGGAACGGTACCCTAATATATAAAATGGCAGCAAAACTCACCTGAAAATGATGCAAACACACATGAAGAACATTTTGGAAATGGGATAGGTTGAACAATGTGCTGTCATTAACCCATTACTGCCCAAAATCTAAATTTTCAGACGAAAAAGTACCCGGAACGGCCCGGAACGGTACCCTAATATATAAAACGGCAGCAAAACTCACATGAAAATGATGCAAACACACATGAAGAACATTTTGAAATGGCAAAGGATGAACAATGTGCTGTCATTAACCCATTACTGCCCAAAATCTATATTTTCACACGAAAAAAAACCAGGAACGGGCCGGAACGGTACCCTAACAAATAAAATGGCAGCAAAAAGCACCTGAAAATGATGCAAACACACATGAAGAACATTTTGAAATGGCAAAGGATGAACAATGTGCTGTCATTAACCCATTACTGCCCAAAATCTACATTTTAACACGAAAAAGTACCCGGAACGGGCCGGAACGCTACCCTAATATATAAAACGGCAGCAAAACTCACCTGAAAATGATGCAAACACACATGAAGAACATGTTGAAATGAGAAAGGTGCACCAATATGCTGTCATTAACCCATTATTGCCCAAAATTTACATTTTATCACGAAAAAGTACCCGGAACGGGCCAGAACGGTACCCTAACATATAAAATGGCAGCAAAAATCACCTGAAAATTATGCAAACACACATAAAGTACATTTTGAAATGAGGAAGGTGCACCAATATGCTGTCATTAACCTATTACTGCCCAAAATCTACATTTTCACACGAAAAAGTACCCGGAACGGGCCGGAACGGTACCCTAACATATAAAAAGGCAGCAAAAATCACCTGAAAATTATGCAAACACACATGAAGAACATTTTGAAATGAGAAAGGTGCACCAATATGCTGTCATTAACCCATTACTGCCCAAAATCTACATTTTCACACGAAAAAGTACCCAGAACGGGCCGGAACGGTACCCTAACATATAAAAAGGCAGCAAAAATCACCTGAAAATAATGCAAACACACATGAAGAACATTTTGAAATGAGAAAGGTGCACCAGTATTAACCCATTACTGCCCAAAATCTACATTTTCACATGAAAAAGTCCCCGGAACGGGCCGGAACGGTACCCTAATATATAAAATGGCAGCAAAACTCACCTGAAAATGATGCAAACACACATGAAGAACATTTTGGAAATGGGATAGGTTGAACAATGTGCTGTCATTAACCCATTACTGCCCAAAATCTAAATTTTCAGACGAAAAAGTACCCGGAACGGCCCGGAACGGTACCCTAATATATAAAACGGCAGCAAAACTCACATGAAAATGATGCAAACACACATGAAGAACATTTTGAAATGGCAAAGGATGAACAATGTGCTGTCATTAACCCATTACTGCCCAAAATCTATATTTTCACACGAAAAAAACCCGGAACGGGCCGGAACGGTACCCTAACATATAAAATGGCAGCAAAAAGCACCTGAAAATGATGCAAACACACATGAAGAACATTTTGAAATGGCAAAGGATGAACAATGTGCTGTCATTAACCCATTACTGCCCAAAATCTACATTTTAACACGAAAAAGTACCCGGAACGGGCCGGAACGCTACCCTAATATATAAAACGGCAGCAAAACTCACCTGAAAATGATGCAAACACACATGAAGAACATGTTGAAATGAGAAAGGTGCACCAATATGCTGTCATTAACCCATTATTGCCCAAAATTTACATTTTATCACGAAAAAGTACCCGGAACGGGCCGGAACGGTACCCTAACATATAAAATGGCAGCAAAAATCACCTGAAAATTATGCAAACACACATGAAGTACATTTTGAAATGAGAAAGGTGCACCAATATGCTGTCATTAACCCATTACTGCCCAAAATCTACATTTTCACACGAAAAAGTACCCGGAACGGGCCGGAACGGTACCCTAACATATAAAAAGGCAGCAAAAATCACCTGAAAATTATGCAAACACACATGAAGAACATTTTGAAATGAGAAAGGTGCACCAATATGTTGTCATTAACCCATTACTGCCCAAAATCTACATTTTATCACGAAAAAGTACCCGGAACGGGCCGGAACGGTACCCTAACATAGAAAAAGGCAGCCAAAATCACCTGAAAATGATGCAAACACACATGAAGAACATTTTGAAATGAGAAAGGTGCACCAATATGCTGTCATTAACCCATTGCTGCCCAAAATCTACATTTTCACACGAAAAAGTACCCAGAACGGGCCGGAACGGTACCCTAACATATAAAAAGCCAGCAAAAATCACCTGAAAATAATGCAAACACACATGAAGAACATTTTGAAATGAGAAAGGTGCACCAATATTAACCCATTACTGCCCAAAATCTACATTTTCACATGAAAAAGTACCCGGAACGGGCCGGAACGGTACCCTAATATATAAAATGGCAGCAAAACTCACCTGAAAATGATGCAAACACACATGAAGAACATTTTGGAAATGGGATAGGTTGAACAATGTGCTGTCATTAACCCATTACTGCCCAAAATCTAAATTTTCAGACGAAAAAGTACCCGGAACGGCCCGGAACTGTACCCTAATATATAAAACGGCAGCAAAACTCACATGAAAATGATGCAAACACACATGAAGAACATTTTGAAATGGCAAAGGATGAACAATGTGCTGTCATTAACCCATTACTGCCCAAAATCTATATTTTCACACGAAAAAAAACCCGGAACGGGCCGGAACGGTACCCTAACATATAAAATGGCAGCAAAAAGCACCTGAAAATGATGCAAACACACATGAAGAACATGTTGAAATGAGAAAGGTGCACCAATATGCTGTCATTAACCCATTATTGCCCAAAATTTACATTTTATCACGAAAAAGTACCCGGAACGGGCCGGAACGGTACCCTAACATATAAAATGGCAGCAAAAATCACCTGAAAATTATGCAAACACACATGAAGTACATTTTGAAATGAGAAAGGTGCACCAATATGCTGTCATTAACCCATTACTGCCCAAAATCTACATTTTCACACGAAAAAGTACCCGGAACGGGCCGGAACGGTACCCTAAAATATAAAAAGGCAGCAAAAATCACCTGAAAATTATGCAAACACACATGAAGAACATTTTTAAATGAGAAAGGTGCACCAATATGTTGTCATTAACCCATTACTGCCCAAAATCTACATTTTATCACGAAAAAGTACCCGGAACGGGCCGGAACGGTACCCTAACATATAAAAAGGCAGCCAAAATCACCTCAAAATGATGCAAACACACATGAAGAACATTTTGAAATGAGAAAGGTGCACCAATATGTTGTCATTAACCCATTACTGCCCAAAATCTACATTTTATCACGAAAAAGTACCCGGAACGGGCCGGAACGGTACCCTAACATATAAAATGGCAGCAAAAAGCACCTGAAAATGATGCAAACACACATGAAGAACATTTTGAAATGGCAAAGGATGAACAATGTGCTGTCATTAACCCATTACTGCCCAAAATCTACATTTTCACACGAAAAAGTACCCGGAACGGGCCGGAACGGTACCCTAACATATAAAAAGGCAGCAAAAATCACCTGAAAATTATGCAAACACACATGAAGAACATTTTGAAATGAGAAAGGTGCACCAATATGTTGTCATTAACCCATTACTGCCCAAAATCTACATTTTATCACGAAAAAGTACCCGGAACGGGCCAGAACGGTACCCTAACATAGAAAAAGGCAGCCAAAATCACCTGAAAATGATGCAAACACACATGAAGAACATTTTGAAATGAGAAAGGTGCACCAATATGCTGTCATTAACCCATTACTGCCCAAAATCTACATTTTCACACGAAAAAGTACCCAGAACGGGCCGGAACGGTACCCTAACATATAAAAAGGCAGCAAAAATCACCTGAAAATAATGCAAACACACATGAAGAACATTTTGAAATGAGAAAGGTGCACCAGTATTAACCCATTACTGCCCAAAATCTACATTTTCACATGAAAAAGTCCCCGGAACGGGCCGGAACGGTACCCTAATATATAAAATGGCAGCAAAACTCACCTGAAAATGATGCAAACACACATGAAGAACATTTTGGAAATGGGATAGGTTGAACAATGTGCTGTCATTAACCCATTACTGCCCAAAATCTAAATTTTCAGACGAAAAAGTACCCGGAACGGCCCGGAACGGTACCCTAATATATAAAACGGAAGCAAAACTCACATGAAAATGATGCAAACACACATGAAGAACATGTTGAAATGAGAAAGGTGCACCAATATGCTGTCATTAACCCATTATTGCCCAAAATTTACATTTTATCACGAAAAAGTACCCGGAACGGGCCGGAACGGTACCCTAACATATAAAATGGCAGCAAAAATCACCTGAAAATTATGCAAACACACAAAAAGTACATTTTGAAATGAGGAAGGTGCACCAATATGCTGTCATTAACCCATTACTGCCCAAAATCTACATTTTCACACGAAAAAGTACCCGGAACGGGCCGTAACGGTACCATAACATATAAAAAGGCAGCAAAAATCACCTGAAAATTATGCAAACACACATGAAGAACATTTTGAAATGAGAAAGGTGCACCAATATGCTGTCATTAACCCATTACTGCCCAAAATCTACATTTTCACACGAAAAAGTACCCAGAACGGGCCGGAACGGTACCCTAACATATAAAAAGGCAGCAAAAATCACCTGAAAATAATGCAAACACACATGAAGAACATTTTGAAATGAGAAAGGTGCACCAGTATTAACCCATTACTGCCCAAAATCTACATTTTCACATGAAAAAGTCCCCGGAACGGGCCGGAACGGTACCCTAATATATAAAATGGCAGCAAAACTCACCTGAAAATGATGCAAACACACATGAAGAACATTTTGGAAATGGGATAGGTTGAACAATGTGCTGTCATTAACCCATTACTGCCCAAAATCTAAATTTTCAGACGAAAAAGTACCCGGAACGGCCCGGAACTGTACCCTAATATATAAAACGGCAGCAAAACTCACATGAAAATGATGCAAACACACATGAAGAACATTTTGAAATGGCAAAGGATGAACAATGTGCTGTCATTAACCCATTACTGCCCAAAATCTATATTTTCACACGAAAAAAAACCCGGAACGGGCCGGAACGGTACCCTAACATATAAAATGGCAGCAAAAAGCACCTGAAAATGATGCAAACACACATGAAGAACATTTTGAAATGGCAAAGGATGAACAATGTGCTGTCATTAACCCATTACTGCCCAAAATCTACATTTTAACACGAAAAAGTACCCGGAACGGGCCGGAACGCTACCCTAATATATAAAACGGCAGCAAAACTCACCTGAAAATGATGCAAACACACATGAAGAACATGTTGAAATGAGAAAGGTGCACCAATATGCTGTCATTAACCCATTATTGCCCAAAATTTACATTTTATCACGAAAAAGTACCCGGAACGGGCCGGAACGGTACCCTAACATATAAAATGGCAGCAAAAATCACCTGAAAATTATGCAAACACACATAAAGTACATTTTTAAATGAGAAAGGTGCACCAATATGTTGTCATTAACCCATTACTGCCCAAAATCTACATTTTATCACGAAAAAGTACGCGGAACGGGCCGGAACGGTACCCTAACATATAAAAGGGCAGCCAAAATTACCTCAAAATGATGCAAACACACATGAAGAACATTTTGAAATGAGAAAGGTGCACCAATATGTTGTCATTAACCCATTACTGCCCAAAATCTACATTTTATCACGAAAAAGTACCCGGAACGGGCCGGAACGGTACCCTAACATATAAAATGGCAGCAAAAAGCACCTGAAAATGATGCAAACACACATGAAGAACATTTTGAAATGGCAAAGGATGAACAATGTGCTGTCATTAACCCATTACTGCCCAAAATCTACATTTTCACACGAAAAAGTACCCGGAACGGGCCGGAACGGTACCCTAACATGTAAAAAGGCAGCAAAAATCACCTGAAAATTATGCAAACACACATGAAGAACATTTTTAAATGAGAAAGGTGCACCAATATGTTGTCATTAACCCATTACTGCCCAAAATCTACATTTTATCACGAAAAATTACCCGGAACGGGCCGGAACGGTACCCTAACATAGAAAAAGGCAGCCAAAATCACCTGAAAATGATGCAAACACACATGAAGAACATTTTGAAATGAGAAAGGTGCACCAATATGCTGTCATTAACCCATTACTGCCCAAAATCTACATTTTCACACGAAAAAGTACCCAGAACGGGCCGGAACGGTACCCTAACATATAAAAAGGCAGCAAAAATCACCTGAAAATAATGCAAACACACATGAAGAACATTTTGAAATGAGAAAGGTGCACCAATATTAACCCATTACTGCCCAAAATCTACATTTTCACATGAAAAAGTACCCGGAACGGGCCGGAACGGTACCCTAATATATAAAATGGCAGCAAAACTCACCTGAAAATGATGCAAACACACATGAAGAACATTTTGAAATGGCAAAGGATGAACAATGTGCTGTCATTAACCCATTAATGCCCAAAATCTATATTTTCACACGAAAAAAAACCAGGAACGGGCCGGAACGGTACCCTAACATATAAAATGGCAGCAAAAAGCACCTGAAAATGATGCAAACACACATGAAGAACATTTTGAAATGGCAAAGGATGAACAATGTGCTGTCATTAACCCATTACTGCCCAAAATCTACATTTTAACACGAAAAAGTACCCGGAACGGGCCGGAACGCTACCCTAATATATAAAACGCCAGCAAAACTCACCTGAAAATGATGCAAACACACATAAAGAACATGTTGAAATGAGAAAGGTGCACCAATATGCTGTCATTAACCCATTATTGCCCAAAATTTACATTTTATCACGAAAAAGTACCCGGAACGGGCCGGAACGGTACCCTAACATATAAAATGGCAGCAAAAATCACCTGAAAAGTATGCAAACACACATAAAGTACATTTTGAAATGAGGAAGGTGCACCAATATGCTGTCATTAACCCATTACTGCCCAAAATCTACATTTTCACACGAAAAAGTACCCGGAACGGGCCGGAACGGTACCCTAACATATAAAAAGGCAGCAGAAATCACCTGAAAATTATGCAAACACACATGAAGAACATTTTGAAATGAGAAGGGTGCACCAATATGCTGTCATTAACCCATTACTGCCCAAAATCTACATTTTCACACAAAAAAGTACCCAGAACGGGCCGGAACGGTACCCTAACATATAAAAAGACAGCAAAAATCACCTGAAAATAATCAAACACACATGAAGAACATTTTGAAATGAGAAAGGTGCACCAATATTAACCCATTACTGCCCAAAATCTACATTTTCACATGAAAAAGTACCCAGAACGGGCCGGAACGGTACCCTAATATATAAAATGGCAGCAAAACTCACCTGAAAATGATGCAAACACACATGAAGAACATTTTGGAAATGGGATAGGTTGAACAATGTGCTGTCATTAACCCACTACTGCCCAAAATCTAAATTTTCAGACGAAAAAGTACCCGGAACGGCCCGGAACGGTACCCTAATATATAAAACGGCAGCAAAACTCACATGAAAATGATGCAAACACACATGAAGAACATTTTGAAATGGCAAAGGATGAACAATGTGCTGTCATTAACCCATTACTGCCCAAAATCGATATTTTCACACGAAAAAAAACCAGGAACGGGCCGGAACGGTACCCTAACATATAAAATGGCAGCAAAAAGCACCTGAAAATGATGCAAACACACATGAAGAACATTTTGAAATGGCAAAGGATGAACAATGTGCTGTCATTAACCCATTACTGCCCAAAATCTACATTTTAACACGAAAAAGTACCCGGAACGGGCCGGAACGCTACCCTAATATATAAAACGGCAGCAAAACTCACCTGAAAATGATGCAAACACACATGAAGAACATGTTGAAATGAGAAAGGTGCACCAATATGCTGTCATTAACCCATTATTGCCCAAAATTTACATTTTATCACGAAAAAGTACCCGGAACGGGCCGGAACGGTACCCTAACATATAAAATGGCAGCAAAAATCACCTGAAAATTATGCAAACACACATAAAGTACATTTTGAAATGAGGAAGGTGCACCAATATGCTGTCATTAACCCATTACTGCCCAAAATCTACATTTTCACACGAAAAAGTACCCGGAACGGGCCGGAACGGTACCCTAACATATAAAAAGGCAGCAAAAATCACCTGAAAATTATGCAAACACACATGAAGAACATTTTGAAATGAGAAAGGTACACCAATATGCTGTCATTAACCCATTACTGCCCAAAATCTACATTTTCACACGAAAA
Source organism: Ambystoma mexicanum (assembly GCF_040938575.1). Lineage (NCBI taxonomy): Eukaryota > Metazoa > Chordata > Amphibia > Caudata > Ambystomatidae > Ambystoma > Ambystoma mexicanum. The sequence continues at coordinate 299,163,526 of NC_090928.1, read as the reverse complement.
AGTACCCGGAACGGGCCGGAACGGTACCCTAACATATAAAATGGCAGCAAAAAGCACCTGAAAATGATGCAAACACACATGAAGAACATTTTGAAATGGCAAAGAATGAACAATGTGCTGTCATTAACCCATTACTGCCCAAAATCTACATTTTCACACGAAAAAGTACCCGGAACGGGCCGGAACGGTACCCTAACATATAAAAAGGCAGCAAAAATCACCTGAAAATTATGCAAACACACATGAAGAACATTTTGAAATGAGAAAGGTGCACCAATATGTTGTCATTAACCCATTACTGCCCAAAATCTACATTTTATCACGAAAAAGTACCCGGAACGGGCCAGAACGGTACCCTAACATAGAAAAAGGCAGCCAAAATCACCTGAAAATGATGCAAACACACATGAAGAACATTTTGAAATGAGAAAGGTGCACCAATATGCTGTCATTAACCCATTACTGCCCAAAATCTACATTTTCACACGAAAAAGTACCCAGAACGGGCCGGAACGGTACCCTAACATATAAAAAGGCAGCAAAAATCACCTGAAAATAATGCAAACACACATGAAGAACATTTTGAAATGAGAAAGGTGCACCAATATTAACCCATTACTGCCCAAAATCTACATTTTCACATGAAAAAGTATCCGGAACGGGCCGGAACGGTACCCTAATATATAAAATGGCAGCAAAACTCACCTGAAAATGATGCAAACACACATGAAGAACATTTTGGAAATGGGATAGGTTGAACAATGTGCTATCATTGACCCATTACTGCCCAAAATCTAAATTTTCAGACGAAAAAGTACCCGGAACGGCCCGGAACGGTACCCTAATATATAAAACGGAAGCAAAACTCACATGAAAATGATGCAAACACACATGAAGAACATTTTGAAATGGCAAAGGATGAACAATGTGCTGTCATTAACCCATTACTGCCCAAAATCTATATTTTCACACGAAAAAAAAACCCGGAACGGACCGGAACGGTACCCTAACATATAAAATGGCAGCAAAAAGCACCTGAAAATGATGCAAACACACATGAAGAACATTTTGAAATGGCAAAGGATGAACAATGTGCTGTCATTAACCCATTACTGCCCAAAATCTATTTTCACACGAAAAAAACCCGGAACGGGCCGGAACGGTACCCTAACATATAAAATGGCAGCAAAAAGCACCTGAAAATGATGCAAACACACATGAAGAACATTTTGAAATGGCAAAGGATGAACAATGTGCTGTCATTAACCCATTACTGCCCAAAATCTACATTTTAACACGAAAAAGTACCCGGAACGGGCCGGAACCCTACCCTAATATATAAAACGGCAGCAAAACTCACCTGAAAATGATGCAAACACACATGAAGAACATGTTGAAATGAGAAAGGTGCACCAATATGCTGTCATTAACCCATTATTGCCCAAAATTTACATTTTATCACGAAAAAGTACCCGGAACGGGCCGGAACGGTACCCTAACATATAAAATGGCAGCAAAAATCACCTGAAAATTATGCAAACACACATGAAGTACATTTTGAAATGAGAAAGGTGCACCAATATGCTGTCATTAACCCATTACTGCCCAAAATCTACATTTTCACACGAAAAAGTACCCGGAACGGGCCGGAACGGTACCCTAACATATAAAAAGGCAGCAAAAATCACCTGAAAATTATGCAAACACACATGAAGAACATTTTGAAATGAGAAAGGTGCACCAATATGTTGTCATTAACCCATTACTGCCCAAAATCTACATTTTATCACGAAAAAGTACCCGGAACGGGCCGGAACGGTACCCTAACATAGAAAAAGGCAGCCAAAATCACCTGAAAATGATGCAAACACACATGAAGAACATTTTGAAATGAGAAAGGTGCACCAATATGCTGTCATTAACCCATTGCTGCCCAAAATCTACATTTTCACACGAAAAAGTACCCAGAACGGGCCGGAACGGTACCCTAACATATAAAAAGGCAGCAAAAATCACCTGAAAATAATGCAAACACACATGAAGAACATTTTGAAATGAGAAAGGTGCACCAATATTAACCCATTACTGCCCAAAATCTACATTTTCACATGAAAAAGTACCCGGAACGGGCCGGAACGGTACCCTAATATATAAAATGGCAGCAAAACTCACCTGAAAATGATGCAAACACACATGAAGAACATGTTGAAATGAGAAAGGTGCACCAATATGCTGTCATTAACCCATTATTGCCCAAAATTTACATTTTATCACGAAAAAGTACCCGGAACGGGCCGGAACGGTACCCTAACATATAAAATGGCAGCAAAAATCACCTGAAAATTATGCAAACACACATAAAGTACATTTGGAAATGAGGAAGGTGCACCAATATGCTGTCATTAACCCATTACTGCCCAAAATCTACATTTTCACACGAAAAAGTACCCGGAACGGGCCGGAACGGTACCCTAACATATAAAAAGGCAGCAAAAATCACCTGAAAATTATGCAAACACACATGAAGAACATTTTGAAATGAGAAAGGTGCACCAATATGCTGTCATTAACCCATTACTGCCCAAAATCTACATTTTCACACGAAAAAGTACCCAGAACGGGCCGGAACGGTACCCTAACATATAAAAAGGCAGCAAAAATCACCTGAAAATAATGCAAACACACATGAAGAACATTTTGAAATGAGAAAGGTGCACCAGTATTAACCCATTACTGCCCAAAATCTACATTTTCACATGAAAAAGTCCCCGGAACGGGCCGGAACGGTACCCTAATATATAAAATGGCAGCAAAACTCACCTGAAAATGATGCAAACACACATGAAGAACATTTTGGAAATGGGATAGGTTGAACAATGTGCTGTCATTAACCCATTACTGCCCAAAATCTAAATTTTCAGACGAAAAAGTACCCGGAACGGCCCGGAACGGTACCCTAATATATAAAACGGCAGCAAAACTCACATGAAAATGATGCAAACACACATGAAGAACATTTTGAAATGGCAAAGGATGAACAATGTGCTGTCATTAACCCATTACTGCCCAAAATCTATATTTTCACACGAAAAAAACCCGGAACGGGCCGGAACGGTACCCTAACATATAAAATGGCAGCAAAAAGCACCTGAAAATGATGCAAACACACATGAAGAACATTTTGAAATGGCAAAGGATGAACAATGTGCTGTCATTAACCCATTACTGCCCAAAATCTACATTTTAACACGAAAAAGTACCCGGAACGGGCCGGAACGCTACCCTAATATATAAAACGGCAGCAAAACTCACCTGAAAATGATGCAAACACACATGAAGAACATGTTGAAATGAGAAAGGTGCACCAATATGCTGTCATTAACCCATTATTGCCCAAAATTTACATTTTATCACGAAAAAGTACCCGGAACGGGCCGGAACGGTACCCTAACATATAAAATGGCAGCAAAAATCACCTGAAAATTATGCAAACACACATGAAGTACATTTTGAAATGAGAAAGGTGCACCAATATGCTGTCATTAACCCATTACTGCCCAAAATCTACATTTTCACACGAAAAAGTACCCGGAACGGGCCGGAACGGTACCCTAACATATAAAAAGGCAGCAAAAATCACCTGAAAATTATGCAAACACACATGAAGAACATTTTGAAATGAGAAAGGTGCACCAATATGTTGTCATTAACCCATTACTGCCCAAAATCTACATTTTATCACGAAAAAGTACCCGGAACGGGCCGGAACGGTACCCTAACATAGAAAAAGGCAGCCAAAATCACCTGAAAATGATGCAAACACACATGAAGAACATTTTGAAATGAGAAAGGTGCACCAATATGCTGTCATTAACCCATTGCTGCCCAAAATCTACATTTTCACACGAAAAAGTACCCAGAACGGGCCGGAACGGTACCCTAACATATAAAAAGGCAGCAAAAATCACCTGAAAATAATGCAAACACACATGAAGAACATTTTGAAATGAGAAAGGTGCACCAATATTAACCCATTACTGCCCAAAATCTACATTTTCACATGAAAAAGTACCCGGAACGGGCCGGAACGGTACCCTAATATATAAAATGGCAGCAAAACTCACCTGAAAATGATGCAAACACACATGAAGAACATTTTGGAAATGGGATAGGTTGAACAATGTGCTGTCATTAACCCATTACTGCCCAAAATCTAAATTTTCAGACGAAAAAGTACCCGGAACGGCCCGGAACTGTACCCTAATATATAAAACGGCAGCAAAACTCACATGAAAATGATGCAAACACACATGAAGAACATTTTGAAATGGCAAAGGATGAACAATGTGCTGTCATTAACCCATTACTGCCCAAAATCTACATTTTCACACGAAAAAGTACCCGGAACGGGCCGGAACGCTACCCTAATATATAAAACGGCAGCAAAACTCACCTGAAAATGATGCAAACACACATGAAGAACATGTTGAAATGAGAAAGGTGCACCAATATGCTGTCATTAACCCATTATTGCCCAAAATTTACATTTTATCACGAAAAAGTACCCGGAACGGGCCGGAACGGTACCCTAACATATAAAATGGCAGCAAAAATCACCTGAAAATTATGCAAACACACATAAAGTACATTTTGAAATGAGGAAGGTGCACCAATATGCTGTCATTAACCCATTACTGCCCAAAATCTACATTTTCACACGAAAAAGTACCCGGAACGGGCCGGAACGGTACCCTAACATATAAAAAGGCAGCAAAAATCACCTGAAAATTATGCAAACACACATGAAGAACATTTTGAAATGAGAAAGGTACACCAATATGCTGTCATTAACCCATTACTGCCCAAAATCTACATTTTCACACGAAAAAGTACCCGGAACGGGCCGGAACGGTACCCTAACATATAAAATGGCAGCAAAAAGCACCTGAAAATGATGCAAACACACATGAAGAACATTTTGAAATGGCAAAGAATGAACAATGTGCTGTCATTAACCCATTACTGCCCAAAATCTACATTTTCACACGAAAAAGTACCCGGAACGGGCCGGAACGGTACCCTAACATATAAAAAGGCAGCAAAAATCACCTGAAAATTATGCAAACACACATGAAGAACATTTTGAAATGAGAAAGGTGCACCAATATGTTGTCATTAACCCATTACTGCCCAAAATCTACATTTTATCACGAAAAAGTACCCGGAACGGGCCAGAACGGTACCCTAACATAGAAAAAGGCAGCCAAAATCACCTGAAAATGATGCAAACACACATGAAGAACATTTTGAAATGAGAAAGGTGCACCAATATGCTGTCATTAACCCATTACTGCCCAAAATCTACATTTTCACACGAAAAAGTACCCAGAACGGGCCGGAACGGTACCCTAACATATAAAAAGGCAGCAAAAATCACCTGAAAATAATGCAAACACACATGAAGAACATTTTGAAATGAGAAAGGTGCACCAATATTAACCCATTACTGCCCAAAATCTACATTTTCACATGAAAAAGTATCCGGAACGGGCCGGAACGGTACCCTAATATATAAAATGGCAGCAAAACTCACCTGAAAATGATGCAAACACACATGAAGAACATTTTGGAAATGGGATAGGTTGAACAATGTGCTATCATTGACCCATTACTGCCCAAAATCTAAATTTTCAGACGAAAAAGTACCCGGAACGGCCCGGAACGGTACCCTAATATATAAAACGGAAGCAAAACTCACATGAAAATGATGCAAACACACATGAAGAACATTTTGAAATGGCAAAGGATGAACAATGTGCTGTCATTAACCCATTACTGCCCAAAATCTATATTTTCACACGAAAAAAAAACCCGGAACGGACCGGAACGGTACCCTAACATATAAAATGGCAGCAAAAAGCACCTGAAAATGATGCAAACACACATGAAGAACATTTTGAAATGGCAAAGGATGAACAATGTGCTGTCATTAACCCATTACTGCCCAAAATCTATTTTCACACGAAAAAAACCCGGAACGGGCCGGAACGGTACCCTAACATATAAAATGGCAGCAAAAAGCACCTGAAAATGATGCAAACACACATGAAGAACATTTTGAAATGGCAAAGGATGAACAATGTGCTGTCATTAACCCATTACTGCCCAAAATCTACATTTTAACACGAAAAAGTACCCGGAACGGGCCGGAACCCTACCCTAATATATAAAACGGCAGCAAAACTCACCTGAAAATGATGCAAACACACATGAAGAACATGTTGAAATGAGAAAGGTGCACCAATATGCTGTCATTAACCCATTATTGCCCAAAATTTACATTTTATCACGAAAAAGTACCCGGAACGGGCCGGAACGGTACCCTAACATATAAAATGGCAGCAAAAATCACCTGAAAATTATGCAAACACACATGAAGTACATTTTGAAATGAGAAAGGTGCACCAATATGCTGTCATTAACCCATTACTGCCCAAAATCTACATTTTCACACGAAAAAGTACCCGGAACGGGCCGGAACGGTACCCTAACATATAAAAAGGCAGCAAAAATCACCTGAAAATTATGCAAACACACATGAAGAACATTTTGAAATGAGAAAGGTGCACCAATATGTTGTCATTAACCCATTACTGCCCAAAATCTACATTTTATCACGAAAAAGTACCCGGAACGGGCCGGAACGGTACCCTAACATAGAAAAAGGCAGCCAAAATCACCTGAAAATGATGCAAACACACATGAAGAACATTTTGAAATGAGAAAGGTGCACCAATATGCTGTCATTAACCCATTGCTGCCCAAAATCTACATTTTCACACGAAAAAGTACCCAGAACGGGCCGGAACGGTACCCTAACATATAAAAAGGCAGCAAAAATCACCTGAAAATAATGCAAACACACATGAAGAACATTTTGAAATGAGAAAGGTGCACCAATATTAACCCATTACTGCCCAAAATCTACATTTTCACATGAAAAAGTACCCGGAACGGGCCGGAACGGTACCCTAATATATAAAATGGCAGCAAAACTCACCTGAAAATGATGCAAACACACATGAAGAACATGTTGAAATGAGAAAGGTGCACCAATATGCTGTCATTAACCCATTATTGCCCAAAATTTACATTTTATCACGAAAAAGTACCCGGAACGGGCCGGAACGGTACCCTAACATATAAAATGGCAGCAAAAATCACCTGAAAATTATGCAAACACACATAAAGTACATTTGGAAATGAGGAAGGTGCACCAATATGCTGTCATTAACCCATTACTGCCCAAAATCTACATTTTCACACGAAAAAGTACCCGGAACGGGCCGGAACGGTACCCTAACATATAAAAAGGCAGCAAAAATCACCTGAAAATTATGCAAACACACATGAAGAACATTTTGAAATGAGAAAGGTGCACCAATATGCTGTCATTAACCCATTACTGCCCAAAATCTACATTTTCACACGAAAAAGTACCCAGAACGGGCCGGAACGGTACCCTAACATATAAAAAGGCAGCAAAAATCACCTGAAAATAATGCAAACACACATGAAGAACATTTTGAAATGAGAAAGGTGCACCAGTATTAACCCATTACTGCCCAAAATCTACATTTTCACATGAAAAAGTCCCCGGAACGGGCCGGAACGGTACCCTAATATATAAAATGGCAGCAAAACTCACCTGAAAATGATGCAAACACACATGAAGAACATTTTGGAAATGGGATAGGTTGAACAATGTGCTGTCATTAACCCATTACTGCCCAAAATCTAAATTTTCAGACGAAAAAGTACCCGGAACGGCCCGGAACGGTACCCTAATATATAAAACGGCAGCAAAACTCACATGAAAATGATGCAAACACACATGAAGAACATTTTGAAATGGCAAAGGATGAACAATGTGCTGTCATTAACCCATTACTGCCCAAAATCTATATTTTCACACGAAAAAAACCCGGAACGGGCCGGAACGGTACCCTAACATATAAAATGGCAGCAAAAAGCACCTGAAAATGATGCAAACACACATGAAGAACATTTTGAAATGGCAAAGGATGAACAATGTGCTGTCATTAACCCATTACTGCCCAAAATCTACATTTTAACACGAAAAAGTACCCGGAACGGGCCGGAACGCTACCCTAATATATAAAACGGCAGCAAAACTCACCTGAAAATGATGCAAACACACATGAAGAACATGTTGAAATGAGAAAGGTGCACCAATATGCTGTCATTAACCCATTATTGCCCAAAATTTACATTTTATCACGAAAAAGTACCCGGAACGGGCCGGAACGGTACCCTAACATATAAAATGGCAGCAAAAATCACCTGAAAATTATGCAAACACACATGAAGTACATTTTGAAATGAGAAAGGTGCACCAATATGCTGTCATTAACCCATTACTGCCCAAAATCTACATTTTCACACGAAAAAGTACCCGGAACGGGCCGGAACGGTACCCTAACATATAAAAAGGCAGCAAAAATCACCTGAAAATTATGCAAACACACATGAAGAACATTTTGAAATGAGAAAGGTGCACCAATATGTTGTCATTAACCCATTACTGCCCAAAATCTACATTTTATCACGAAAAAGTACCCGGAACGGGCCGGAACGGTACCCTAACATAGAAAAAGGCAGCCAAAATCACCTGAAAATGATGCAAACACACATGAAGAACATTTTGAAATGAGAAAGGTGCACCAATATGCTGTCATTAACCCATTGCTGCCCAAAATCTACATTTTCACACGAAAAAGTACCCAGAACGGGCCGGAACGGTACCCTAACATATAAAAAGGCAGCAAAAATCACCTGAAAATAATGCAAACACACATGAAGAACATTTTGAAATGAGAAAGGTGCACCAATATTAACCCATTACTGCCCAAAATCTACATTTTCACATGAAAAAGTACCCGGAACGGGCCGGAACGGTACCCTAATATATAAAATGGCAGCAAAACTCACCTGAAAATGATGCAAACACACATGAAGAACATTTTGGAAATGGGATAGGTTGAACAATGTGCTGTCATTAACCCATTACTGCCCAAAATCTAAATTTTCAGACGAAAAAGTACCCGGAACGGCCCGGAACTGTACCCTAATATATAAAACGGCAGCAAAACTCACATGAAAATGATGCAAACACACATGAAGAACATTTTGAAATGGCAAAGGATGAACAATGTGCTGTCATTAACCCATTACTGCCCAAAATCTATATTTTCACACGAAAAAAAACCCGGAACATGCCGGAACGGTACCCTAACATATAAAATGGCAGCAAAAAGCACCTGAAAATGATGCAAACACACATGAAGAACATGTTGAAATGAGAAAGGTGCACCAATATGCTGTCATTAACCCATTATTGCCCAAAATTTACATTTTATCACGAAAAAGTACCCGGAACGGGCCGGAACGGTACCCTAACATATAAAATGGCAGCAAAAATCACCTGAAAATTATGCAAACACACATGAAGTACATTTTGAAATGAGAAAGGTGCACCAATATGCTGTCATTAACCCATTACTGCCCAAAATCTACATATTCACACGAAAAAGTACCCGGAACGGGCCGGAACGGTACCCTAACATATAAAAAGGCAGCAAAACTCACCTGAAAATGATGCAAACACACATGAAGAACATTTTGGAAATGGGATAGGTTGAACAATGTGCTGTCATTAACCCATTACTGCCCAAAATCTAAATTTTCAGACGAAAAAGTACCCGGAACGGCCCGGAACGGTACCCTAATATATAAAACGGAAGCAAAACTCACATGAAAATGATGCAAACACACATGAAGAACATGTTGAAATGAGAAAGGTGCACCAATATGCTGTCATTAACCCATTATTGCCCAAAATTTACATTTTATCACGAAAAAGTACCCGGAACGGGCCGGAACGGTACCCTAACATATAAAATGGCAGCAAAAATCACCTGAAAATTATGCAAACACACATAAAGTACATTTTGAAATGAGGAAGGTGCACCAATATGCTGTCATTAACCCATTACTGCCCAAAATCTACATTTTCACACGAAAAAGTAACCGGAACGGGCCGGAACGGTACCCTAACATATAAAAAGGCAGCAAAAATCACCTGAAAATTATGCAAACACACATGAAGAACATTTTGAAATGAGAAAGGTGCACCAATATGCTGTCATTAACCCATTACTGCCCAAAATCTACATTTTCACACGAAAAAGTACCCAGAACGGGCCGGAACGGTACCCTAACATATAAAAAGGCAGCAAAAATCACCTGAAAATAATGCAAACACACATGAAGAACATTTTGAAATGAGAAAGGTGCACCAGTATTAACCCATTACTGCCCAAAATCTACATTTTCACATGAAAAAGTCCCCGGAACGGGCCGGAACGGTACCCTAATATATAAAATGGCAGCAAAACTCACCTGAAAATGATGCAAACACACATGAAGAACATTTTGGAAATGGGATAGGTTGAACAATGTGCTGTCATTAACCCATTACTGCCCAAAATCTAAATTTTCAGACGAAAAAGTACCCGGAACGGCCCGGAACGGTACCCTAATATATAAAACGGCAGCAAAACTCACATGAAAATGATGCAAACACACATGAAGAACATTTTGAAATGGCAAAGGATGAACAATGTGCTGTCATTAACCCATTACTGCCCGAAATCTATATTTTCACACGAAAAAAACCCGGAACGGGCCGGAACGGTACCCTAACATATAAAATGGCAGCAAAAAGCACCTGAAAATGATGCAAACACACATGAAGAACATTTTGAAATGGCAAAGGATGAACAATGTGCTGTCATTAACCCATTACTGCCCAAAATCTACATTTTAACACGAAAAAGTACCCGGAACGGGCCGGAACGCTACCCTAATATATAAAACGGCAGCAAAACTCACCTGAAAATGATGCAAACACACATGAAGAACATGTTGAAATGAGAAAGGTGCACCAATATGCTGTCATTAACCCATTATTGCCCAAAATTTACATTTTATCACGAAAAAGTACCCGGAACGGGCCGGAACGGTACCCTAACATATAAAATGGCAGCAAAAATCACCTGAAAATTATGCAAACACACATGAAGTACATTTTGAAATGAGAAAGGTGCACCAATATGCTATCATTAACCCATTACTGCCCAAAATCTACATTTTCACACGAAAAAGTACCCGGAACGGGCCGGAACGGTACCCTAACATATAAAAAGGCAGCAAAAATCACCTGAAAATTATGCAAACACACATGAAGAACATTTTGAAATGAGAAAGGTGCACCAATATGTTGTCATTAACCCATTACTGCCCAAAATCTACATTTTATCACGAAAAAGTACCCGGAACGGGCCGGAACGGTACCCTAACATAGAAAAAGGCAGCCAAAATCACCTGAAAATGATGCAAACACACATGAAGAACATTTTGAAATGAGAAAGGTGCACCAATATGCTGTCATTAACCCATTGCTGCCCAAAATCTACATTTTCACACGAAAAAGTACCCAGAATGGGCCGGAACGGTACCCTAACATATAAAAAGGCAGCAAAAATCACCTGAAAATAATGCAAACACACATGAAGAACATTTTGAAATGAGAAAGGTGCACCAATATTAACCCATTACTGCCCAAAATCTACATTTTCACATGAAAAAGTACCCGGAACGGGCCGGAACGGTACCCTAATATATAAAATGGCAGCAAAACTCACCTGAAAATGATGCAAACACACATGAAGAACATGTTGAAATGAGAAAGGTGCACCAATATGCTGTCATTAACCCATTATTGCCCAAAATTTACATTTTATCACGAAAAAGTACCCGGAACGGGCCGGAACGGTACCCTAACATATACAATGGCAGCAAAAATCACCTGAAAATTATGCAAACACACATAAAGTACATTTTGAAATGAGGAAGGTGCACCAATATGCTGTCATTAACCCATTACTGCCCAAAATCTACATTTTCACACGAAAAAGTACCCGGAACGGGCCGGAACGGTACCCTAACATATAAAAAGACAGCAAAAATCACCTGAAAATTATGCAAACACACATGAAGAACATTTTGAAATGAGAAAGGTGCACCAATATGCTGTCATTAACCCATTACTGCCCAAAATCTACATTTTCACACGAAAAAGTACCCAGAACGGGCCGGGACGGTACCCTAACATATAAAAAGGCAGCAAAAATCACCTGAAAATAATGCAAACACACATGAAGAACATTTTGAAATGAGAAAGGTGCACCAGTATTAACCCATTACTGCCCAAAATCTACATTTTCACATGAAAAAGTCCCCGGAACGGGCCGGAACGGTACCCTAATATATAAAATGGCAGCAAAACTCACCTGAAAATGATGCAAACACACATGAAGAACATTTTGGAAATGGGATAGGTTGAACAATGTGCTGTCATTAACCCATTACTGCCCAAAATCTAAATTTTCAGACGAAAAAGTACCCGGAACGGCCCGGAACGGTACCCTAATATATAAAACGGCAGCAAAACTCACATGAAAATGATGCAAACACACATGAAGAACATTTTGAAATGGCAAAGGATGAACAATGTGCTGTCATTAACCCATTACTGCCCAAAATCTATATTTTCACACGAAAAAAACCCGGAACGGGCCGGAACGGTACCCTAACATATAAAATGGCAGCAAAAAGCACCTGAAAATGATGCAAACACACATGAAGAACATTTTGAAATGGCAAAGGATGAACAATGTGCTGTCATTAACCCATTACTGCCCAAAATCTACATTTTAACACGAAAAAGTACCCGGAACGGGCCGGAACGCTACCCTAATATATAAAACGGCAGCAAAACTCACCTGAAAATGATGCAAACACACATGAAGAACATGTTGAAATGAGAAAGGTGCACCAATATGCTGTCATTAACCCATTATTGCCCAAAATTTACATTTTATCACGAAAAAGTACCCGGAACGGGCCGGAACGGTACCCTAACATATAAAATGGCAGCAAAAATCACCTGAAAATTATGCAAACACACATGAAGTACATTTTGAAATGAGAAAGGTGCACCAATATGCTGTCATTAACCCATTACTGCCCAAAATCTACATTTTCACACGAAAAAGTACCCAGAACGGGCCGGAACGGTACCCTAACATATAAAAAGGCAGCAAAAATCACCTGAAAATAATGCAAACACACATGAAGAACATTTTGAAATGAGAAAGGTGCACCAATATTAACCCATTACTGCCCAAAATCTACATTTTCACATGAAAAAGTACCCAGAACGGGCCGGAACGGTACCCTAATATATAAAATGGCAGCAAAACTCACCTGAAAATGATGCAAACACACATGAAGAACATTTTGGAAATGGGATAGGTTGAACAATGTGCTGTCATTAACCCATTACTGCCCAAAATCTACATTTTCACACGAAAAAGTACCCAGAACGGGCCGGAACGGTACCCTAACATATAAAAAGGCAGCAAAAATCACCTGAAAATAATGCAAACACACATGAAGAACATTTTGAAATGAGAAAGGTGCACCAATATTAACCCATTACTGCCCAAAATCTACATTTTCACATGAAAAAGTACCCAGAACGGGCCGGAACGGTACCCTAACATATAAAAAGGCAGCAAAAATCACCTGAAAATAATGCAAACACACATGAAGAACATTTTGAAATGAGAAAGGTGCACCAATATTAACCCATTACTGCCCAAAATCTACATTTTCACATGAAAAAGTATCCGGAACGGGCCGGAACGGTACCCTAATATATAAAATGGCAGCAAAACTCACCTGAAAATGATGCAAACACACATGAAGAACATTTTGGAAATGGGATAGGTTGAACAATGTGCTGTCATTGACCCATTACTGCCCAAAATCTAAATTTTCAGACGAAAAAGTACCCGGAACGGCCCGGAACGGTACCCTAATATATAAAACGGAAGCAAAACTCACATGAAAATGATGCAAACACACATGAAGAACATTTTGAAATGGCAAAGGATGAACAATGTGCTGTCATTAACCCATTACTGCCCAAAATCTATATTTTCACACGAAAAAAAACCCGGAACGGACCGGAACGGTACCCTAACATATAAAATGGCAGCAAAAAGCACCTGAAAATGATGCAAACACACATGAAGAACATTTTGAAATGGCAAAGGATGAACAATGTGCTGTCATTAACACATTACTGCCCAAAATCTACATTTTATCACGAAAAAGTACCCGGAACGGGCCGGAACGGTACCCTAACATATAAAAGGGCAGCCAAAATTACCTCAAAATGATGCAAACACACATGAAGAACATTTTGAAATGAGAAAGGTGCACCAATATGTTGTCATTAACCCATTACTGCCCAAAATCTACATTTTATCACGAAAAAGTACCCAGAACGGGCCGGAACGGTACCCTAACATATAAAAAGGCAGTAAAAATCACCTGAAAATTATGCAAACACACATGAAGAACATTTTGAAATGAGAAAGGTGCACCAATATGTTGTCATTAACCCATTACTGCCCAAAATCTACATTTTATCACGAAAAAGTACCGGGAACGGGCCGGAACGGTACCCTAACATAGAAAAAGGCAGCCAAAATCACCTGAAAATGATGCAAACACACATGAAGAACATTTTGAAATGAGAAAGGTGCACCAATATGCTGTCATTAACCCATTACTGCCCAAAATCTACATTTTCACACGAAAAAGTACCCAGAACGGGCCGGAACGGTACCCTAACATATAAAAAGGCAGCAAAAATCACCTGAAAATAATGCAAACACACATGAAGAACATTTTGAAATGAGAAAGGTGCACCAATATTAACCCATTACTGCCCAAAATTTACATTTTCACATGAAAAAGTATCCGGAACGGGCCGGAACGGTACCCTAATATATAAAATGGCAGCAAAACTCACCTGAAAATGATGCAAACACACATGAAGAACATTTTGGAAATGGGTTAGGTTGAACAATGTGCTGTCATTAACCCATTACTGCCCAAAATCTAAATTTTCAGACGAAAAAGTACCCGGAACGGCCCGGAACGGTACCCTAATATATAAAATGGAAGCAAAACTCACATGAAAATGATGCAAACACACATGAAGAACATTTTGAAATGGCAAAGGATGAACAATGTGCTGTCATTAACCCATTACTGCCCAAAATCTATATTTTCACACGAAAAAAAATCCGGAACGGGCCGGAACGGTACCCTAACATATAAAATGGCAGCAAAAAGCACCTGAAAATGATGCAAACACACATGAAGAACATGTTGAAATGAGAAAGGATGAACAATGTGCTGTCATTAACCCATTACTGCCCAAAATCTATATTTTCACACGAAAAAAAACCCGGAACGGACCGGAACGATACCCTAACATATAAAATGGCAGCAAAAAGCACCTGAAAATGATGCAAACACACATGAAGAACATTTTGAAATGGCAAAGGATGAACAATGTGCTGTCATTAACCCATTACTGCCCAAAATCTACATTTTCTCACGAAAAAATACCCGGAACGGGCCGGAACGGTACCCTAACATATAAAAGGGCAGCCAAAATTACCTCAAAATGATTCAAACACACATGAAGAACATTTTGAAATGAGAAAGGTGCACCAATATGTTGTCATTAACCCATTACTGCCCAAAATCTACATTTTATCACGAAAAAGTACCCGGAACGGGCCGGAACGGTACCCTAACATATAAAATGGCAGCAAAAAGCACCTGAAAATGATGCAAACACACATGAAGAACATTTTGAAATGGCAAAGGATGAACAATGTGCTGTCATTAACCCATTACTGCCCAAAATCTAAATTTTCACACGAAAAAGTACCCAGAACGGGCCGGAACGGTACCCTAACATATAAAAAGGCAGTAAAAATCACCTGAAAATTATGCAAACACACATGAAGAACATTTTGAAATGAGAAAGGTGCACCAATATGTTGTCATTAACCCATTACTGCCCAAAATCTACATTTTATCACGAAAAAGTACCCGGAACGGGCCGGAACGGTACCCTAACATAGAAAAAGGCAGCCAAAATCACCTGAAAATGATGCAAACACACATGAAGAACATTTTGAAATGAGAAAGGTGCACCAATATGCTGTCATTAACCCATTACTGCCCAAAATCTACATTTTCACACGAAAAAGTACCCAGAACGGGCCGGAACGGTACCCTAACATATAAAAAGGCAGCAAAAATCACCTGAAAATAATGCAAACACACATGAAGAACATTTTGAAATGAGAAAGGTGCACCAATATTAACCCATTACTGCCCAAAATCTACATTTTCACATGAAAAAGTATCCGGAACGGGCCGGAACGGTACCCTAATATATAAAATGGCAGCAAAACTCACCTGAAAATGATGCAAACACACATGAAGAACATTTTGGAAATGGGTTAGGTTGAACAATGTGCTGTCATTAACCCATTACTGCCCAAAATCTAAATTTTCAGACGAAAAAGTACCCGGAACGGCCCGGAACGGTACCCTAATATATAAAACGGAAGCAAAACTCACATGAAAATGATGCAAACACACATGAAGAACATTTTGAAATGGCAAAGGATGAACAATGTGCTGTCATTAACCCATTACTTCCCAAAATCTATATTTTCACACGAAAAAAAACCCGGAACGGGCCGGAACGGTACCCTAACATATAAAATGGCAGCAAAAAGCACCTGAAAATGATGCAAACACACATGAAGAACATGTTGAAATGAGAAAGGTGCACCAATATGCTGTCATTAACCCATTATTGCCCAAAATTTACATTTTATCACGAAAAAGTACCCGGAACGGGCCGGAACGGTACCCTAACATATAAAAAGGCAGCAAAAATCACCTGAAAATTATGCAAACACACATGAAGAACATTTTTAAATGAGAAAGGTGCACCAATATGTTGTCATTAACCCATTACTGCCCAAAATCTACATTTGATCACGAAAAAGCACCCGGAACGGGCCGGAACGGTACCCTAACATATAAAAAGGCAGCCAAAATCACCTCAAAATGATGCAAACACACATGAAGAACATTTTGAAATGAGAAAGGTGCACCAATATGTTGTCATTAACCCATTACTGCCCAAAATCTACATTTTATCACGAAAAAGTACCCGGAACGGGCCGGAACGGTACCCTAACATAGAAAAAGGCAGCCAAAATCACCTGAAAATGATGCAAACACACATGAAGAACATTTTGAAATGAGAAAGGTGCACCAATATGCTGTCATTAACCCATTGCTGCCCAAAATCTACATTTTTACACGAAAAAGTACCCAGAACGGGCCGGAACGGTACACTAACATATAAAAAGGCAGCAAAAATCACCTGAAAATAATGCAAACACACATGAAGAACATTTTGAAATGAGAAAGGTGCACCAATATTAACCCATTACTGCCCAAAATCTACATTTTCACATGAAAAAGTACCCGAAACGGGCCGGAACGGTACCCTAATATATAAAATGGCAGCAAAACTCACCTGAAAATGATGCAAACACACATGAAGAACATTTTGGAAATGGGATAGGTTGAACAATGTGCTGTCATTAACCCATTACTGCCCAAAATCTAAATTTTCAGACGAAAAAGTACCCGGAACGGCCCGGAACGGTACCCTAATATATAAAACGGCAGCAAAACTCACATGAAAATGATGCAAACACACATGAAGAACATTTTGAAATGGCAAAGGATGAACAATGTGCTGTCATTAACCCATTACTGCCCAAAATCTATATTTTCACACGAAAAAAAACCCGGAACGGGCCGGAACAGTACCCTAACATATAAAATGGCAGCAAAAAGCACCTGAAAATGATGCAAACACACATGAAGAACATGTTGAAATGAGAAAGGTGCACCAATATGCTGTCATTAACCCATTATTGCCCAAAATTTACATTTTATCACGAAAAAGTACCCGGAACGGGCCGGAACGGTACCCTAACATATAAAATGGCAGCAAAAATCACCTGAAAATTATGCAAACACACATGAAGTACATTTTGAAATGAGAAAGGTGCACCAATATGCTGTCATTAACCCATTACTGCCCAAAATCTACATTTTCACACGAAAAAGTACCCGGAACGGGCCGGAACGGTACCCTAACATATAAAAAGGCAGCAAAAATCACCTGAAAATTATGCAAACACACATGAAGAACATTTTTAAATGAGAAAGGTGCACCAATATGTTGTCATTAACCCATTACTGCCCAAAATCTACATTTTATCACGAAAAAGTACCCGGAACGGGCCGGAACGGTACCCTAACATATAAAAAGGCAGCCAAAATCACCTCAAAATGATGCAAACACACATGAAGAACATTTTGAAATGAGAAAGGTGCACCAATATGTTGTCATTAACCCATTACTGCCCAAAATCTACATTTTATCACGAAAAAGTACCCGGAACGGGCCGGAACGGTACCCTAACATATAAAATGGCAGCAAAAAGCACCTGAAAATGATGCAAACACACATGAAGAACATTTTGAAATGGCAAAGGATGAACAATGTGCTGTCATTAACCCATTACTGCCCAAAATCTACATTTTCACACGAAAAAGTACCCGGAACGGTACCCTAACATATAAAAAGGCAGCAAAAATCACCTGAAAATTATGCAAACACACATGAAGAACATTTTGAAATGAGAAAGGTGCACCAATATGTTGTCATTAACCCATTACTGCCCAAAATCTACATTTTATCACGAAAAAGTACCCGGAAGGGGCCAGAACGGTACCCTAACATAGAAAAAGGCAGCCAAAATCACCTGAAAATGATGCAAACACACATGAAGAACATTTTGAAATGAGAAAGGTGCACCAATATGCTGTCATTAACCCATTACTGCCCAAAATCTACATTTTCACACGAAAAAGTACCCAGAACGGGCCGGAACGGTACCCTAACATATAAAAAGGCAGCAAAAATCACCTGAAAATAATGCAAACACACATGAAGAACATTTTGAAATGAGAAAGGTGCACCAATATTAACCCATTACTGCCCAAAATCTACATTTTCACATGAAAAAGTATCCGGAACGGGCCGGAACGGTACCCTAATATATAAAATGGCAGCAAAACTCACCTGAAAATGATGCAAACACACATGAAGAACATGTTGAAATGAGAAAGGTGCACCAATATGCTGTCATTAACCCATTATTGCCCAAAATTTACATTTTATCACGAAAAAGTACCCGGAACGGGCCGGAACGGTACCCTAACATATAAAATGGCAGCAAAAATCACCTGAAAATTATGCAAACACACATAAAGTACATTTTGAAATGAGGAAGGTGCACCAATATGCTGTCATTAACCCATTACTGCCCAAAATCTACATTTTCAAACGAAAAAGTACCCGGAACGGGCCGGAACGGTACCCTAACATATAAAAAGGCAGCAAAAATCACCTGAAAATTATGCAAACACACATGAAGAACATTTTGAAATGAGAAAGGTGCACCAATATGCTGTCATTAACCCATTACTGCCCAAAATCTACATTTTCACACGAAAAAGTACCCAGAACGGGCCGGAACGGTACCCTAACATATAAAAAGGCAGCAAAAATCACCTGAAAATAATGCAAACACACATGAAGAACATTTTGAAATGAGAAAGGTGCACCAGTATTAACCCATTACTGCCCAAAATCTACATTTTCACATGAAAAAGTCCCCGGAACGGGCCGGAACGGTACCCTAATATATAAAATGGCAGCAAAACTCACCTGAAAATGATGCAAACACACATGAAGAACATTTTGGAAATGGGATAGGTTGAACAATGTGCTGTCATTAACCCATTACTGCCCAAAATCTAAATTTTCAGACGAAAAAGTACCCGGAACGGCCCGGAACGGTACCCTAATATATAAAACGGCAGCAAAACTCACATGAAAATGATGCAAACACACATGAAGAACATTTTGAAATGGCAAAGGATGAACAATGTGCTGTCATTAACCCATTACTGCCCAAAATCTATTTTCACACGAAAAAAACCCGGAACGGGCCGGAACGGTACCCTAACATATAAAATGGCAGCAAAAAGCACCTGAAAATGATGCAAACACACATGAAGAACATTTTGAAATGGCAAAGGATGAACAATGTGCTGTCATTAACCCATTACTGCCCAAAATCTACATTTTAACACGAAAAAGTACCCGGAACGGGCCGGAACCCTACCCTAATATATAAAACGGCAGCAAAACTCACCTGAAAATGATGCAAACACACATGAAGAACATGTTGAAATGAGAAAGGTGCACCAATATGCTGTCATTAACCCATTATTGCCCAAAATTTACATTTTATCACGAAAAAGTACCCGGAACGGGCCGGAACGGTACCCTAACATATAAAATGGCAGCAAAAATCACCTGAAAATTATGCAAACACACATGAAGTACATTTTGAAATGAGAAAGGTGCACCAATATGCTGTCATTAACCCATTACTGCCCAAAATCTACATTTTCACACGAAAAAGTACCCGGAACGGGCCGGAACGGTACCCTAACATATAAAAAGGCAGCAAAAATCACCTGAAAATTATGCAAACACACATGAAGAACATTTTGAAATGAGAAAGGTGCACCAATATGTTGTCATTAACCCATTACTGCCCAAAATCTACATTTTATCACGAAAAAGTACCCGGAACGGGCCGGAACGGTACCCTAACATAGAAAAAGGCAGCCAAAATCACCTGAAAATGATGCAAACACACATGAAGAACATTTTGAAATGAGAAAGGTGCACCAATATGCTGTCATTAACCCATTGCTGCCCAAAATCTACATTTTCACACGAAAAAGTACCCAGAACGGGCCGGAACGGTACCCTAACATATAAAAAGGCAGCAAAAATCACCTGAAAATAATGCAAACACACATGAAGAACATTTTGAAATGAGAAAGGTGCACCAATATTAACCCATTACTGCCCAAAATCTACATTTTCACATGAAAAAGTACCCGGAACGGGCCGGAACGGTACCCTAATATATAAAATGGCAGCAAAACTCACCTGAAAATGATGCAAACACACATGAAGAACATGTTGAAATGAGAAAGGTGCACCAATATGCTGTCATTAACCCATTATTGCCCAAAATTTACATTTTATCACGAAAAAGTACCCGGAACGGGCCGGAACGGTACCCTAACATATAAAATGGCAGCAAAAATCACCTGAAAATTATGCAAACACACATAAAGTACATTTGGAAATGAGGAAGGTGCACCAATATGCTGTCATTAACCCATTACTGCCCAAAATCTACATTTTCACACGAAAAAGTACCCGGAACGGGCCGGAACGGTACCCTAACATATAAAAAGGCAGCAAAAATCACCTGAAAATTATGCAAACACACATGAAGAACATTTTGAAATGAGAAAGGTGCACCAATATGCTGTCATTAACCCATTACTGCCCAAAATCTACATTTTCACACGAAAAAGTACCCAGAACGGGCCGGAACGGTACCCTAACATATAAAAAGGCAGCAAAAATCACCTGAAAATAATGCAAACACACATGAAGAACATTTTGAAATGAGAAAGGTGCACCAGTATTAACCCATTACTGCCCAAAATCTACATTTTCACATGAAAAAGTCCCCGGAACGGGCCGGAACGGTACCCTAATATATAAAATGGCAGCAAAACTCACCTGAAAATGATGCAAACACACATGAAGAACATTTTGGAAATGGGATAGGTTGAACAATGTGCTGTCATTAACCCATTACTGCCCAAAATCTAAATTTTCAGACGAAAAAGTACCCGGAACGGCCCGGAACGGTACCCTAATATATAAAACGGCAGCAAAACTCACATGAAAATGATGCAAACACACATGAAGAACATTTTGAAATGGCAAAGGATGAACAATGTGCTGTCATTAACCCATTACTGCCCAAAATCTATATTTTCACACGAAAAAAACCCGGAACGGGCCGGAACGGTACCCTAACATATAAAATGGCAGCAAAAAGCACCTGAAAATGATGCAAACACACATGAAGAACATTTTGAAATGGCAAAGGATGAACAATGTGCTGTCATTAACCCATTACTGCCCAAAATCTACATTTTAACACGAAAAAGTACCCGGAACGGGCCGGAACGCTACCCTAATATATAAAACGGCAGCAAAACTCACCTGAAAATGATGCAAACACACATGAAGAACATGTTGAAATGAGAAAGGTGCACCAATATGCTGTCATTAACCCATTATTGCCCAAAATTTACATTTTATCACGAAAAAGTACCCGGAACGGGCCGGAACGGTACCCTAACATATAAAATGGCAGCAAAAATCACCTGAAAATTATGCAAACACACATGAAGTACATTTTGAAATGAGAAAGGTGCACCAATATGCTGTCATTAACCCATTACTGCCCAAAATCTACATTTTCACACGAAAAAGTACCCGGAACGGGCCGGAACGGTACCCTAACATATAAAAAGGCAGCAAAAATCACCTGAAAATTATGCAAACACACATGAAGAACATTTTGAAATGAGAAAGGTGCACCAATATGTTGTCATTAACCCATTACTGCCCAAAATCTACATTTTATCACGAAAAAGTACCCGGAACGGGCCGGAACGGTACCCTAACATAGAAAAAGGCAGCCAAAATCACCTGAAAATGATGCAAACACACATGAAGAACATTTTGAAATGAGAAAGGTGCACCAATATGCTGTCATTAACCCATTGCTGCCCAAAATCTACATTTTCACACGAAAAAGTACCCAGAACGGGCCGGAACGGTACCCTAACATATAAAAAGGCAGCAAAAATCACCTGAAAATAATGCAAACACACATGAAGAACATTTTGAAATGAGAAAGGTGCACCAATATTAACCCATTACTGCCCAAAATCTACATTTTCACATGAAAAAGTACCCGGAACGGGCCGGAACGGTACCCTAATATATAAAATGGCAGCAAAACTCACCTGAAAATGATGCAAACACACATGAAGAACATTTTGGAAATGGGATAGGTTGAACAATGTGCTGTCATTAACCCATTACTGCCCAAAATCTAAATTTTCAGACGAAAAAGTACCCGGAACGGCCCGGAACTGTACCCTAATATATAAAACGGCAGCAAAACTCACATGAAAATGATGCAAACACACATGAAGAACATTTTGAAATGGCAAAGGATGAACAATGTGCTGTCATTAACCCATTACTGCCCAAAATCTATATTTTCACACGAAAAAAAACCCGGAACATGCCGGAACGGTACCCTAACATATAAAATGGCAGCAAAAAGCACCTGAAAATGATGCAAACACACATGAAGAACATGTTGAAATGAGAAAGGTGCACCAATATGCTGTCATTAACCCATTATTGCCCAAAATTTACATTTTATCACGAAAAAGTACCCGGAACGGGCCGGAACGGTACCCTAACATATAAAATGGCAGCAAAAATCACCTGAAAATTATGCAAACACACATGAAGTACATTTTGAAATGAGAAAGGTGCACCAATATGCTGTCATTAACCCATTACTGCCCAAAATCTACATATTCACACGAAAAAGTACCCGGAACGGGCCGGAACGGTACCCTAACATATAAAATGGCAGCAAAACTCACCTGAAAATGATGCAAACACACATGAAGAACATTTTGGAAATGGGATAGGTTGAACAATGTGCTGTCATTAACCCATTACTGCCCAAAATCTAAATTTTCAGACGAAAAAGTACCCGGAACGGCCCGGAACGGTACCCTAATATATAAAACGGAAGCAAAACTCACATGAAAATGATGCAAACACACATGAAGAACATGTTGAAATGAGAAAGGTGCACCAATATGCTGTCATTAACCCATTATTGCCCAAAATTTACATTTTATCACGAAAAAGTAACCGGAACGGGCCGGAACGGTACCCTAACATATAAAAAGGCAGCAAAAATCACCTGAAAATTATGCAAACACACATGAAGAACATTTTGAAATGAGAAAGGTGCACCAATATGCTGTCATTAACCCATTACTGCCCAAAATCTACATTTTCACACGAAAAAGTACCCAGAACGGGCCGGAACGGTACCCTAACATATAAAAAGGCAGCAAAAATCACCTGAAAATAATGCAAACACACATGAAGAACATTTTGAAATGAGAAAGGTGCACCAGTATTAACCCATTACTGCCCAAAATCTACATTTTCACATGAAAAAGTCCCCGGAACGGGCCGGAACGGTACCCTAATATATAAAATGGCAGCAAAACTCACCTGAAAATGATGCAAACACACATGAAGAACATTTTGGAAATGGGATAGGTTGAACAATGTGCTGTCATTAACCCATTACTGCCCAAAATCTAAATTTTCAGACGAAAAAGTACCCGGAACGGCCCGGAACGGTACCCTAATATATAAAACGGCAGCAAAACTCACATGAAAATGATGCAAACACACATGAAGAACATTTTGAAATGGCAAAGGATGAACAATGTGCTGTCATTAACCCATTACTGCCCGAAATCTATATTTTCACACGAAAAAAACCCGGAACGGGCCGGAACGGTACCCTAACATATAAAATGGCAGCAAAAAGCACCTGAAAATGATGCAAACACACATGAAGAACATTTTGAAATGGCAAAGGATGAACAATGTGCTGTCATTAACCCATTACTGCCCAAAATCTACATTTTAACACGAAAAAGTACCCGGAACGGGCCGGAACGCTACCCTAATATATAAAACGGCAGCAAAACTCACCTGAAAATGATGCAAACACACATGAAGAACATGTTGAAATGAGAAAGGTGCACCAATATGCTGTCATTAACCCATTATTGCCCAAAATTTACATTTTATCACGAAAAAGTACCCGGAACGGGCCGGAACGGTACCCTAACATATAAAATGGCAGCAAAAATCACCTGAAAATTATGCAAACACACATGAAGTACATTTTGAAATGAGAAAGGTGCACCAATATGCTGTCATTAACCCATTACTGCCCAAAATCTACATTTTCACACGAAAAAGTACCCGGAACGGGCCGGAACGGTACCCTAACATATAAAAAGGCAGCAAAAATCACCTGAAAATTATGCAAACACACATGAAGAACATTTTGAAATGAGAAAGGTGCACCAATATGTTGTCATTAACCCATTACTGCCCAAAATCTACATTTTATCACGAAAAAGTACCCGGAACGGGCCGGAACGGTACCCTAACATAGAAAAAGGCAGCCAAAATCAACTGAAAATGATGCAAACACACATGAAGAACATTTTGAAATGAGAAAGGTGCACCAATATGCTGTCATTAACCCATTGCTGCCCAAAATCTACATTTTCACACGAAAAAGTACCCAGAATGGGCCGGAACGGTACCCTAACATATAAAAAGGCAGCAAAAATCACCTGAAAATAATGCAAACACACATGAAGAACATTTTGAAATGAGAAAGGTGCACCAATATTAACCCATTACTGCCCAAAATCTACATTTTCACATGAAAAAGTACCCGGAACGGGCCGGAACGGTACCCTAATATATAAAATGGCAGCAAAACTCACCTGAAAATGATGCAAACACACATGAAGAACATGTTGAAATGAGAAAGGTGCACCAATATGCTGTCATTAACCCATTATTGCCCAAAATTTACATTTTATCACGAAAAAGTACCCGGAACGGGCCGGAACGGTACCCTAACATATACAATGGCAGCAAAAATCACCTGAAAATTATGCAAACACACATAAAGTACATTTTGAAATGAGGAAGGTGCACCAATATGCTGTCATTAACCCATTACTGCCCAAAATCTACATTTTCACACGAAAAAGTACCCGGAACGGGCCGGAACGGTACCCTAACATATAAAAAGACAGCAAAAATCACCTGAAAATTATGCAAACACACATGAAGAACATTTTGAAATGAGAAAGGTGCACCAATATGCTGTCATTAACCCATTACTGCCCAAAATCTACATTTTCACACGAAAAAGTACCCAGAACGGGCCGGGACGGTACCCTAACATATAAAAAGGCAGCAAAAATCACCTGAAAATAATGCAAACACACATGAAGAACATTTTGAAATGAGAAAGGTGCACCAGTATTAACCCATTACTGCCCAAAATCTACATTTTCACATGAAAAAGTCCCCGGAACGGGCCGGAACGGTACCCTAATATATAAAATGGCAGCAAAACTCACCTGAAAATGATGCAAACACACATGAAGAACATTTTGGAAATGGGATAGGTTGAACAATGTGCTGTCATTAACCCATTACTGCCCAAAATCTAAATTTTCAGACGAAAAAGTACCCGGAACGGCCCGGAACGGTACCCTAATATATAAAACGGCAGCAAAACTCACATGAAAATGATGCAAACACACATGAAGAACATTTTGAAATGGCAAAGGATGAACAATGTGCTGTCATTAACCCATTACTGCCCAAAATCTATATTTTCACACGAAAAAAACCCGGAACGGGCCGGAACGGTACCCTAACATATAAAATGGCAGCAAAAAGCACCTGAAAATGATGCAAACACACATGAAGAACATTTTGAAATGGCAAAGGATGAACAATGTGCTGTCATTAACCCATTACTGCCCAAAATCTACATTTTAACACGAAAAAGTACCCGGAACGGGCCGGAACGCTACCCTAATATATAAAACGGCAGCAAAACTCACCTGAAAATGATGCAAACACACATGAAGAACATGTTGAAATGAGAAAGGTGCACCAATATGCTGTCATTAACCCATTATTGCCCAAAATTTACATTTTATCACGAAAAAGTACCCGGAACGGGCCGGAACGGTACCCTAACATATAAAATGGCAGCAAAAATCACCTGAAAATTATGCAAACACACATGAAGTACATTTTGAAATGAGAAAGGTGCACCAATATGCTGTCATTAACCCATTACTGCCCAAAATCTACATTTTCACACGAAAAAGTACCCAGAACGGGCCGGAACGGTACCCTAACATATAAAAAGGCAGCAAAAATCACCTGAAAATAATGCAAACACACATGAAGAACATTTTGAAATGAGAAAGGTGCACCAATATTAACCCATTACTGCCCAAAATCTACATTTTCACATGAAAAAGTACCCAGAACGGGCCGGAACGGTACCCTAATATATAAAATGGCAGCAAAACTCACCTGAAAATGATGCAAACACACATGAAGAACATTTTGGAAATGGGATAGGTTGAACAATGTGCTGTCATTAACCCATTACTGCCCAAAATCTAAATTTTCAGACGAAAAAGTACCCGGAACGGCCCGGAACTGTACCCTAATATATAAAACGGCAGCAAAACTCACATGAAAATGATGCAAACACACATGAAGAACATTTTGAAATGGCAAAGGATGAACAATGTGCTGTCATTAACCCATTACTGCCCAAAATCTATATTTTCACACGAAAAAAAACCCGGAACGGGCCGGAACGGTACCCTAACATATAAAATGGCAGCAAAAAGCACCTGAAAATGATGCAAACACACATGAAGAACATTTTGAAATGGCAAAGGATGAACAATGTGCTGTCATTAACCCATTACTGCCCAAAATCTACATTTTAACACGAAAAAGTACCCGGAACGGGCCGGAACGCTACCCTAATATATAAAACGGCAGCAAAACTCACCTGAAAATGATGCAAACACACATGAAGAACATGTTGAAATGAGAAAGGTGCACCAATATGCTGTCATTAACCCATTATTGCCCAAAATTTACATTTTATCACGAAAAAGTACCCGGAACGGGCCGGAACGGTACCCTAACATATAAAATGGCAGCAAAAATCACCTGAAAATGATGCAAACACACATGAAGTACATTTTTAAATGAGAAAGGTGCACCAATATGTTGTCATTAACCCATTACTGCCCAAAATCTACATTTTATCACGAAAAAGTACGCGGAACGGGCCGGAACGGTACCCTAACATATAAAAGGGCAGCCAAAATTACCTCAAAATGATGCAAACACACATGAAGAACATTTTGAAATGAGAAAGGTGCACCAATATGTTGTCATTAACCCATTACTGCCCAAAATCTACATTTTATCACGAAAAAGTACCCGGAACGGGCCGGAACGGTACCCTAACATATAAAATGGCAGCAAAAAGCACCTGAAAATGATGCAAACACACATGAAGAACATTTTGAAATGGCAAAGGATGAACAATGTGCTGTCATTAACCCATTACTGCCCAAAATCTACATTTTCACACGAAAAAGTACCCGGAACGGGCCGGAACGGTACCCTAACATATAAAAAGGCAGCAAAAATCACCTGAAAATTATGCAAACACACATGAAGAACATTTTTAAATGAGAAAGGTGCACCAATATGTTGTCATTAACCCATTACTGCCCAAAATCTACATTTTATCACGAAAAATTACCCGGAACGGGCCGGAACGGTACCCTAACATAGAAAAAGGCAGCCAAAATCACCTGAAAATGATGCAAACACACATGAAGAACATTTTGAAATGAGAAAGGTGCACCAATATGCTGTCATTAACCCATTACTGCCCAAAATCTACATTTTCACACGAAAAAGTACCCAGAACGGGCCGGAACGGTACCCTAACATATAAAAAGGCAGCAAAAATCACCTGAAAATAATGCAAACACACATGAAGAACATTTTGAAATGAGAAAGGTGCACCAATATTAACCCATTACTGCCCAAAATCTACATTTTCACATGAAAAAGTACCCGGAACGGGCCGGAACGGTACCCTAATATATAAAATGGCAGCAAAACTCACCTGAAAATGATGCAAACACACATGAAGAACATTTTGAAATGGCAAAGGATGAACAATGTGCTGTCATTAACCCATTAATGCCCAAAATCTATATTTTCACACGAAAAAAAACCAGGAACGGGCCGGAACGGTACCCTAACATATAAAATGGCAGCAAAAAGCACCTGAAAATGATGCAAACACACATGAAGAACATTTTGAAATGGCAAAGGATGAACAATGTGCTGTCATTAACCCATTACTGCCCAAAATCTACATTTTAACACGAAAAAGTACCCGGAACGGGCCGGAACGCTACCCTAATATATAAAACGCCAGCAAAACTCACCTGAAAATGATGCAAACACACATAAAGAACATGTTGAAATGAGAAAGGTGCACCAATATGCTGTCATTAACCCATTATTGCCCAAAATTTACATTTTATCACGAAAAAGTACCCGGAACGGGCCGGAACGGTACCCTAACATATAAAATGGCAGCAAAAATCACCTGAAAAGTATGCAAACACACATAAAGTACATTTTGAAATGAGGAAGGTGCACCAATATGCTGTCATTAACCCATTACTGCCCAAAATCTACATTTTCACACGAAAAAGTACCCGGAACGGGCCGGAACGGTACCCTAACATATAAAAAGGCAGCAGAAATCACCTGAAAATTATGCAAACACACATGAAGAACATTTTGAAATGAGAAGGGTGCACCAATATGCTGTCATTAACCCATTACTGCCCAAAATCTACATTTTCACACAAAAAAGTACCCAGAACGGGCCGGAACGGTACCCTAACATATAAAAAGACAGCAAAAATCACCTGAAAATAATCAAACACACATGAAGAACATTTTGAAATGAGAAAGGTGCACCAATATTAACCCATTACTGCCCAAAATCTACATTTTCACATGAAAAAGTACCCGGAACTGGCCGGAACGGTACCCTAATATATAAAATGGCAGCAAAACTCACCTGAAAATGATGCAAACACACATGAAGAACATTTTGGAAATGGGATAGGTTGAACAATGTGCTGTCATTAACCCACTACTGCCCAAAATCTAAATTTTCAGACGAAAAAGTACCCGGAACGGCCCGGAACGGTACCCTAATATATAAAACGGCAGCAAAACTCACATGAAAATGATGCAAACACACATGAAGAACATTTTGAAATGGCAAAGGATGAACAATGTGCTGTCATTAACCCATTACTGCCCAAAATCGATATTTTCACACGAAAAAAAACCAGGAACGGGCCGGAACGGTACCCTAACATATAAAATGGCAGCAAAAAGCACCTGAAAATGATGCAAACACACATGAAGAACATTTTGAAATGGCAAAGGATGAACAATGTGCTGTCATTAACCCATTACTGCCCAAAATCTACATTTTAACACGAAAAAGTACCCGGAACGGGCCGGAACGCTACCCTAATATATAAAACGGCAGCAAAACTCACCTGAAAATGATGCAAACACACATGAAGAACATGTTGAAATGAGAAAGGTGCACCAATATGCTGTCATTAACCCATTATTGCCCAAAATTTACATTTTATCACGAAAAAGTACCCGGAACGGGCCGGAACGGTACCCTAACATATAAAATGGCAGCAAAAATCACCTGAAAATTATGCAAACACACATAAAGTACATTTTGAAATGAGGAAGGTGCACCAATATGCTGTCATTAACCCATTACTGCCCAAAATCTACATTTTCACACGAAAAAGTACCCGGAACGGGCCGGAACGGTACCCTAACATATAAAAAGG
This sequence comes from Ambystoma mexicanum, assembly GCF_040938575.1. Classification (NCBI taxonomy): domain Eukaryota; kingdom Metazoa; phylum Chordata; class Amphibia; order Caudata; family Ambystomatidae; genus Ambystoma; species Ambystoma mexicanum. Next base: position 299,132,713 of record NC_090928.1, on the reverse strand, counting down.
CAGCAAAAATCACCTGAAAATTATGCAAACACACATGAAGAACATTTTGAAATGAGAAAGGTACACCAATATGCTGTCATTAACCCATTACTGCCCAAAATCTACATTTTCACACGAAAAAGTACCCGGAACGGGCCGGAACGGTACCCTAACATATAAAATGGCAGCAAAAAGCACCTGAAAATGATGCAAACACACATGAAGAACATTTTGAAATGGCAAAGAATGAACAATGTGCTGTCATTAACCCATTACTGCCCAAAATCTACATTTTCACACGAAAAAGTACCCGGAACGGGCCGGAACGGTACCCTAACATATAAAAAGGCAGCAAAAATCACCTGAAAATTATGCAAACACACATGAAGAACATTTTGAAATGAGAAAGGTGCACCAATATGTTGTCATTAACCCATTACTGCCCAAAATCTACATTTTATCACGAAAAAGTACCCGGAACGGGCCAGAACGGTACCCTAACATAGAAAAAGGCAGCCAAAATCACCTGAAAATGATGCAAACACACATGAAGAACATTTTGAAATGAGAAAGGTGCACCAATATGCTGTCATTAACCCATTACTGCCCAAAATCTACATTTTCACACGAAAAAGTACCCAGAACGGGCCGGAACGGTACCCTAACATATAAAAAGGCAGCAAAAATCACCTGAAAATAATGCAAACACACATGAAGAACATTTTGAAATGAGAAAGGTGCACCAATATTAACCCATTACTGCCCAAAATCTACATTTTCACATGAAAAAGTATCCGGAACGGGCCGGAACGGTACCCTAATATATAAAATGGCAGCAAAACTCACCTGAAAATGATGCAAACACACATGAAGAACATTTTGGAAATGGGATAGGTTGAACAATGTGCTGTCATTGACCCATTACTGCCCAAAATCTAAATTTTCAGACGAAAAAGTACCCGGAACGGCCCGGAACGGTACCCTAATATATAAAACGGAAGCAAAACTCACATGAAAATGATGCAAACACACATGAAGAACATTTTGAAATGGCAAAGGATGAACAATGTGCTGTCATTAACCCATTACTGCCCAAAATCTATATTTTCACACGAAAAAAAACCCGGAACGGACCGGAACGGTACCCTAACATATAAAATGGCAGCAAAAAGCACCTGAAAATGATGCAAACACACATGAAGAACATTTTGAAATGGCAAAGGATGAACAATGTGCTGTCATTAACCCATTACTGCCCAAAATCTACATTTTATCACGAAAAAGTACCCGGAACGGGCCGGAACGGTACCCTAACATATAAAAGGGCAGCCAAAATTACCTCAAAATGATGCAAACACACATGAAGAACATTTTGAAATGAGAAAGGTGCACCAATATGTTGTCATTAACCCATTACTGCCCAAAATCTACATTTTATCACGAAAAAGTACCCAGAACGGGCCGGAACGGTACCCTAACATATAAAAAGGCAGTAAAAATCACCTGAAAATTATGCAAACACACATGAAGAACATTTTGAAATGAGAAAGGTGCACCAATATGTTGTCATTAACCCATTACTGCCCAAAATCTACATTTTATCACGAAAAAGTACCGGGAACGGGCCGGAACGGTACCCTAACATAGAAAAAGGCAGCCAAAATCACCTGAAAATGATGCAAACACACATGAAGAACATTTTGAAATGAGAAAGGTGCACCAATATGCTGTCATTAACCCATTACTGCCCAAAATCTACATTTTCACACGAAAAAGTACCCAGAACGGGCCGGAACGGTACCCTAACATATAAAAAGGCAGCAAAAATCACCTGAAAATAATGCAAACACACATGAAGAACATTTTGAAATGAGAAAGGTGCACCAATATTAACCCATTACTGCCCAAAATTTACATTTTCACATGAAAAAGTATCCGGAACGGGCCGGAACGGTACCCTAATATATAAAATGGCAGCAAAACTCACCTGAAAATGATGCAAACACACATGAAGAACATTTTGGAAATGGGTTAGGTTGAACAATGTGCTGTCATTAACCCATTACTGCCCAAAATCTAAATTTTCAGACGAAAAAGTACCCGGAACGGCCCGGAACGGTACCCTAATATATAAAATGGAAGCAAAACTCACATGAAAATGATGCAAACACACATGAAGAACATTTTGAAATGGCAAAGGATGAACAATGTGCTGTCATTAACCCATTACTGCCCAAAATCTATATTTTCACACGAAAAAAAATCCGGAACGGGCCGGAACGGTACCCTAACATATAAAATGGCAGCAAAAAGCACCTGAAAATGATGCAAACACACATGAAGAACATGTTGAAATGAGAAAGGATGAACAATGTGCTGTCATTAACCCATTACTGCCCAAAATCTATATTTTCACACGAAAAAAAACCCGGAACGGACCGGAACGATACCCTAACATATAAAATGGCAGCAAAAAGCACCTGAAAATGATGCAAACACACATGAAGAACATTTTGAAATGGCAAAGGATGAACAATGTGCTGTCATTAACCCATTACTGCCCAAAATCTACATTTTCTCACGAAAAAATACCCGGAACGGGCCGGAACGGTACCCTAACATATAAAAGGGCAGCCAAAATTACCTCAAAATGATTCAAACACACATGAAGAACATTTTGAAATGAGAAAGGTGCACCAATATGTTGTCATTAACCCATTACTGCCCAAAATCTACATTTTATCACGAAAAAGTACCCGGAACGGGCCGGAACGGTACCCTAACATATAAAATGGCAGCAAAAAGCACCTGAAAATGATGCAAACACACATGAAGAACATTTTGAAATGGCAAAGGATGAACAATGTGCTGTCATTAACCCATTACTGCCCAAAATCTACATTTTCTCACGAAAAAATACCCGGAACGGGCCGGAACGGTACCCTAACATATAAAAGGGCAGCCAAAATTACCTCAAAATGATTCAAACACACATGAAGAACATTTTGAAATGAGAAAGGTGCACCAATATGTTGTCATTAACCCATTACTGCCCAAAATCTACATTTTATCACGAAAAAGTACCCGGAACGGGCCGGAACGGTACCCTAACATATAAAATGGCAGCAAAAAGCACCTGAAAATGATGCAAACACACATGAAGAACATTTTGAAATGCGATAGGTTGAACAATGTGCTGTCATTAACCCATTACTGCCCAAAATCTAAATTTTCAGACGAAAAAGTACCCGGAACGGCCCGGAACGGTACCCTAATATATAAAACGGCAGCAAAACTCACATGAAAATGATGCAAACACACATGAAGAACATTTTGAAATGGCAAAGGATGAACAATGTGCTGTCATTAACCCATTACTGCCCAAAATCTATATTTTCACACGAAAAAAAACCCGGAACGGGCCGGAACAGTACCCTAACATATAAAATGGCAGCAAAAAGCACCTGAAAATGATGCAAACACACATGAAGAACATGTTGAAATGAGAAAGGTGCACCAATATGCTGTCATTAACCCATTATTGCCCAAAATTTACATTTTATCACGAAAAAGTACCCGGAACGGGCCGGAACGGTACCCTAACATATAAAATGGCAGCAAAAATCACCTGAAAATTATGCAAACACACATGAATTACATTTTGAAATGAGAAAGGTGCACCAATATGCTGTCATTAACCCATTACTGCCCAAAATCTACATTTTCACACGAAAAAGTACCCGGAACGGGCCGGAACGGTACCCTAACATATAAAAAGGCAGCAAAAATCACCAGAAAATTATGCAAACACACATGAAGAACATTTTTAAATGAGAAAGGTGCACCAATATGTTGTCATTAACCCATTACTGCCCAAAATCTACATTTTATCACGAAAAAGTACCCGGAACGGGCCAGAACGGTACCCTAACATATAAAAAGGCAGCCAAAATCACCTCAAAATGATGCAAACACACATGAAGAACATTTTGAAATGAGAAAGGTGCACCAATATGTTGTCATTAACCCATTACTGCCCAAAATCTACATTTTATCACGAAAAAGTACCCGGAACGGGCCGGAACGGTACCCTAACATATAAAATGGCAGCAAAAAGCACCTGAAAATGATGCAAACACACATGAAGAACATTTTGAAATGGCAAAGGATGAACAATGTGCTGTCATTAACCCATTACTGCCCAAAATCTACATTTTCACACGAAAAAGTACCCGGAACGGTACCCTAACATATAAAAAGGCAGCAAAAATCACCTGAAAATTATGCAAACACACATGAAGAACATTTTGAAATGAGAAAGGTGCACCAATATGTTGTCATTAACCCATTACTGCCCAAAATCTACATTTTATCACGAAAAAGTACCCGGAAGGGGCCAGAACGGTACCCTAACATAGAAAAAGGCAGCCAAAATCACCTGAAAATGATGCAAACACACATGAAGAACATTTTGAAATGAGAAAGGTGCACCAATATGCTGTCATTAACCCATTACTGCCCAAAATCTACATTTTCACACGAAAAAGTACCCAGAACGGGCCGGAACGGTACCCTAACATATAAAAAGGCAGCAAAAATCACCTGAAAATAATGCAAACACACATGAAGAACATTTTGAAATGAGAAAGGTGCACCAATATTAACCCATTACTGCCCAAAATCTACATTTTCACATGAAAAAGTATCCGGAACGGGCCGGAACGGTACCCTAATATATAAAATGGCAGCAAAACTCACCTGAAAATGATGCAAACACACATGAAGAACATTTTGGAAATGGGATAGGTTGAACAATGTGCTGTCATTGACCCATTACTGCCCAAAATCTAAATTTTCAGACGAAAAAGTACCCGGAACGGCCCGGAACGGTACCCTAATATATAAAACGGAAGCAAAACTCACATGAAAATGATGCAAACACACATGAAGAACATTTTGAAATGGCAAAGGATGAACAATGTGCTGTCATTAACCCATTACTGCCCAAAATCTATATTTTCACACGAAAAAAAAACAGAACGGACCGGAACAGTACCCTAACATATAAAATGGCAGCAAAAAGCACCTGAAAATGATGCAAACACACATGAAGAACATTTTGAAATGGCAAAGGATGAACAATGTGCTGTCATTAACCCATTACTGCCCAATATCTACATTTTATCACGAAAAAGTACCCGGAACGGGCCGGAACGGTACCCTAACATATAAAAGGGCAGCCAAAATTACCTCAAAATGATGCAAACACACATGAAGAACATTTTGAAATGAGAAAGGTGCACCAATATGTTGTCATTAACCCATTACTGCCCAAAATCTACATTTTATCACGAAAAAGTACCCGGAACGGGCCGGAACGGTACCCTAACATATAAAATGGCAGCAAAAAGCACCTGAAAATGATGCAAACACACATGAAGAACATTTTGAAATGACAAAGGATGAACAATGTGCTGTCATTAACCCATAACTGCCCAAAATCTACATTTTCACACGAAAAAGTACCCAGAACGGGACGGAACGGTACCCTAACATATAAAAAGGCAGTAAAAATCACCTGAAAATTATGCAAACACACATGAAGAACATTTTGAAATGAGAAAGGTGCACCAATATGTTGTCATTAACCCATTACTGCCCAAAATCTACATTTTATCACGAAAAAGTACCCGGAACGGGCCGGAACGGTACCCTAACATAGAAAAAGGCAGCCAAAATCACCTGAAAATGATGCAAACACACATGAAGAACATTTTGAAATGATAAAGGTGCACCAATATGCTGTCATTAACCCATTACTGCCCAAAATCTACATTTTCACATGAAAAAGTATCCGGAACGGGCCGGAACGGTACCCTAATATATAAAATGGCAGCAAAACTCACCTGAAAATGATGCAAACACACATGAAGAACATTTTGGAAATGGGTTAGGTTGAACAATGTGCTGTCATTAACCCATTACTGCCCAAAATCTAAATTTTCAGACGAAAAAGTACCCGGAACGGCCCGGAACGGTACCCTAATATATAAAACGGAAGCAAAACTCACATGAAAATGATGCAAACACACATGAAGAACATTTTGAAATGGCAAAGGATGAACAATGTGCTGTCATTAACCCATTACTGCCCAAAATCTATATTTTCACACGAAAAAAAACCCGGAACGGGCCGGAACGGTACCCTAACATATAAAATGGCAGCAAAAAGCACCTGAAAATGATGCAAACACACATGAAGAACATGTTGAAATGAGAAAGGTGCACCAATATGCTGTCATTAACCCATTATTGCCCAAAATTTACATTTTATCACGAAAAAGTACCCGGAACGGGCCGGAACGGTACCCTAACATATTAAAAAGGCAGCAAAAATCACCTGAAAATTATGCAAACACACATGAAGAACATTTTTAAATGAGAAAGGTGCACCAATATGTTGTCATTAACCCATTACTGCCCAAAATCTACATTTTATCACGAAAAAGCACCCGGAACGGGCCGGAACGGTACCCTAACATATAAAAAGGCAGCCAAAATCACCTCAAAATGATGCAAACACACATGAAGAACATTTTGAAATGAGAAAGGTGCACCAATATGTTGTCATTAACCCATTACTGCCCAAAATCTACATTTTATCACGAAAAAGTACCCGGAAAGGGCCGGGACGGTACCCTAACATATAAAATGGCAGCAAAAAGCACCTGAAAATGATGCAAACACACATGAAGAACATTTTGAAATGGCAAAGGATGAACAATGTGCTGTCATTAACCCATTACTGCCCAAAATCTACATTTTCACACGAAAAAGTACCCGGAACGGGCCGGAATGGTACCCTAACTTATAAAAAGGCAGCAAAAATCACCTGAAAATTATGCAAACACACATGAAGAACATTTTTAAATGAGAAAGGTGCACCAATATGTTGTCATTAACCCATTACTGCCCAAAATCTACATTTTATCACGAAAAAGTACCCGGAACGGGCCGGAACGGTACCCTAACATAGAAAAAGGCAGCCAAAATCACCTGAAAATGATGCAAACACACATGAAGAACATTTTGAAATGAGAAAGGTGCACCAATATGCTGTCATTAACCAATTACTGCCCAAAATCTACATTTTCACACGAAAAAGTACCCAGAACGGGCCGGAACGGTACCCTAACATATAAAAAGGCAGCAAAAATCACCTGAAAATAATGCAAACACACATGAAGAACATTTTGAAATGAGAAAGGTGCACCAATATTAACCCATTACTGCCCAAAATCTACATTTTCACATGAAAAAGTACCCGGAACGGGCCGGAACGGTACCCTAATATATAAAATGGCAGCAAAACTCACCTGAAAATGATGCAAACACACATGAAGAACATTTTGAAATGGCAAAGGATGAACAATGTGCTGTCATTAACCCATTAATGCCCAAAATCTATATTTTCACACAAAAAAAACCAGGAACGGGCCGGAACGGTACCCTAACATATAAAATGGCAGCAAAAAGCACCTGAAAATGATGCAAACACACATGAAGAACATTTTGAAATGGCAAAGGATGAACAATGTGCTGTCATTAACCCATTACTGCCCAAAATCTACATTTTAACACGAAAAAGTACCCGGAACGGGCCGGAACGGTGCCCTAACATATAAAATGCCACCAAAAAGCACCTGAAAATGATGCAAACACACATGAAGAACATTTTGAAATGGCAAAGGATGAACAATGTGCTGTCATTAACCCATTACTGCCCAAAATCTACATTTTAACACGAAAAAGTACCCGGAACGGGCCGGAACGCTACCCTAATACATAAAACGCCAGCAAAACTCACCTGAAAATGATGCAAACACACATAAAGAACATGTTGAAATGAGAAAGGTGCACCAATATGCTGTCATTAACCCATTATTGCCCAAAATTTACATTTTATCACGAAAAAGTACCCGGAACGGGCCGGAACGGTACCCTAACATATAAAATGGCAGCAAAAATCACCTGAAAAGTATGCAAACACACATAAAGTACATTTTGAAATGAGGAAGGTGCACCAATATGCTGTCATTAACCCATTACTGCCCAAAATCTACATTTTCACACGAAAAAGTACCCGGAACGGTACCCTAACATATAAAGAGGCAGCAGAAATCACCTGAAAATTATGCAAACACACATGAAGAACATTTTGAAATGAGAAAGGTGCACCAATATGCTGTCATTAACCCATTGCTGCCCAAAATCTACATTTTCACACGAAAAAGTACCCAGAACGGGCCGGAACGGTACCCTAACATATAAAAAGGCAGCAAAAATCACCTGAAAATAATGCAAACACACATGAAGAACATTTTGAAATGAGAAAGGTGCACCAATATTAACCCATTACTGCCCAAAATCTACATTTTCACATGAAAAAGTATCCGGAACGGGCCGGAACGGTACCCTAATATATAAAATGGCAGCAAAACTCACCTGAAAATGATGCAAACACACATGAAGAACATTTTGGAAATGGGATAGGTTGAACAATGTGCTGTCATTGACCCATTACTGCCCAAAATCTAAATTTTCAGACGAAAAAGTACCCGGAACGGCCCGGAACGGTACCCTAATATATAAAACGGAAGCAAAACTCACATGAAAATGATGCAAACACACATGAAGAACATTTTGAAATGGCAAAAGATGAACAATGTGCTGTCATTAACCCATTACTGCCCAAAATCTATATTTTCACACGAAAAAAAACCCGGAACGGACCGGAACGGTACCCTAACATATAAAATGGCAGCAAAAAGCACCTGAAAATGATGCAAACACACATGAAGAACATGTTGAAATGAGAAAGGTGCACCAATATGCTGTCATTAACCCATTACTGCCCAAAATTTACATTTTATCACGAAAAAGTACCCGGAACGGGCCGGAACGGTACCCTAACATATAAAATGGCAGCAAAAATCACCTGAAAATTATGCAAACACACATGAAGTACATTTTGAAATGAGAAAGGTGCACCAATATGTTGTCATTAACCCATTACTGCCCAAAATCTACATTTTCACACGAAAAAGTACCCGGAACGGGCCGGAACGGTACCCTAACATATAAAAAGGCAGTAAAAATCACCTGAAAATTATGCAAACACACATGAAGAACATTTTGAAATGAGAAAGGTGCACCAATATGTTGTCATTAACCCATTACTGCCCAAAATCTACATTTTATCACGAAAAAGTACCCGGAACGGGCCGGAACGGTACCCTAACATAGAAAAAGGCAGCCAAAATCACCTCAAAATGATGCAAACACACATGAAGAACATTTTGAAATGAGAAAGGTGCACCAATATGTTGTCATTAACCCATTACTGCCCAAAATCTACATTTTATCACGAAAAAGTACCCGGAACGGGCCGGAACGGTACCCTAACATATAAAATGGCAGCAAAAAGCACCTGAAAATGATGCAAACACACATGAAGAACATTTTGAAATGGCAAAGGATGAACAATGTGCTGTCATTAACCCATTACTGCCCAAAATCTACATTTTCACACGAAAAAGTACCCGGAACGGGCCGGAACGGTACCCTAACATATAAAAAGGCAGCAAAAATCACCTGAAAATTATGCAAACACACATGAAGAACATTTTGAAATGAGAAAGGTGCACCAATATGTTGTCATTAACCCATTACTGCCCAAAATCTACATTTTATCACGAAAAAGTACCCGGAACGGGCCGGAACGGTACCCTAACATAGAAAAAGGCAGCCAAAATCACCTGAAAATGATGCAAACACACATGAAGAACATTTTGAAATGAGAAAGGTGCACCAATATGCTGTCATTAACCCATTGCTGCCCAAAATCTACATTTTCACACGAAAAAGTACCCAGAACGGGCCAGAACGGTACCCTAACATATAAAAAGGCAGCAAAAATCACCTGAAAATAATGCAAACACACATGAAGAACATTTTGAAATGAGAAAGGTGCACCAATATTAACCCATTACTGCCCAAAATCTACATTTTCACATGAAAAAGTACCCGGAACGGGCCGGAACGGTACCCTAATATATAAAATGGCAGCAAAACTCACCTGAAAATGATGCAAACACACATGAAGAACATTTTGGAAATGGGATAGGTTGAACAATGTGCTGTCATTAACCCATTACTGCCCAAAATCTAAATTTTCAGACGAAAAAGTACCCGGAACGGCCCGGAACTGTACCCTAATATATAAAACGGCAGCAAAACTCACATGAAAATGATGCAAACACACATGAAGAACATTTTGAAATGGCAAACGATAAACAATGTGCTGTCATTAACCCATTACTGCCCAAAATCTACATTTTCACACGAAAAAGTACCCGGAACGGGCCGGAACGGTACCCTAACATATAAAAAGGCAGCAAAAATCAATTGAAAATTATGCAAACACACATGTAGAACATTTTTAAATGAGAAAGGTGCACCAATATGTTGTCATTAACCCATTACTGCCCAAAATCTACATTTTATCACGAAAAAGTACACGGAACGGGCCGGAACGGTACCCTAACATAGAAAAAGGCAGCCAAAATCACCTGAAAATGATGCAAACACACATGAAGAACATTTTGAAATGGCAAAGGATGAACAATGTGCTGTCATTAACCCATTACTGCCCAATATCTACATTTTATCACGAAAAAGTACCCGGAACGGGCCGGAACGGTACCCTAACATATAAAAGGGCAGCCAAAATTACCTCAAAATGATGCAAACACACATGAAGAACATTTTGAAATGAGAAAGGTGCACCAATATGTTGTCATTAACCCATTACTGCCCAAAATCTACATTTTATCACGAAAAAGTACCCGGAACGGGCCGGAACGGTACCCTAACATATAAAATGGCAGCAAAAAGCACCTGAAAATGATGCAAACACACATGAAGAACATTTTGAAATGACAAAGGATGAACAATGTGCTGTCATTAACCCATAACTGCCCAAAATCTACATTTTCACACGAAAAAGTACCCAGAACGGGACGGAACGGTACCCTAACATATAAAAAGGCAGTAAAAATCACCTGAAAATTATGCAAACACACATGAAGAACATTTTGAAATGAGAAAGGTGCACCAATATGTTGTCATTAACCCATTACTGCCCAAAATCTACATTTTATCACGAAAAAGTACCCGGAACGGGCCGGAACGGTACCCTAACATAGAAAAAGGCAGCCAAAATCACCTGAAAATGATGCAAACACACATGAAGAACATTTTGAAATGATAAAGGTGCACCAATATGCTGTCATTAACCCATTACTGCCCAAAATCTACATTTTCACACGAAAAAGTACCCAGAACGGGCCGGAACGGTACCCTAACATATAAAAAGGCAGCAAAAATCACCTGAAAATAATGCAAACACACATGAAGAACATTTTGAAATGAGAAAGGTGCACCAATATTAACCCATTACTGCCCAAAATCTACATTTTCACATGAAAAAGTATCCGGAACGGGCCGGAACGGTACCCTAATATATAAAATGGCAGCAAAACTCACCTGAAAATGATGCAAACACACATGAAGAACATTTTGGAAATGGGTTAGGTTGAACAATGTGCTGTCATTAACCCATTACTGCCCAAAATCTAAATTTTCAGACGAAAAAGTACCCGGAACGGCCCGGAACGGTACCCTAATATATAAAACGGAAGCAAAACTCACATGAAAATGATGCAAACACACATGAAGAACATTTTGAAATGGCAAAGGATGAACAATGTGCTGTCATTAACCCATTACTGCCCAAAATCTATATTTTCACACGAAAAAAAACCCGGAACGGGCCGGAACGGTACCCTAACATATAAAATGGCAGCAAAAATCACCTGAAAATGATGCAAACACACATGAAGAACATGTTGAAATGAGAAAGGTGCACCAATATGCTGTCATTAACCCATTATTGCCCAAAATTTACATTTTATCACGAAAAAGTACCCGGAACGGGCCGGAACGGTACCCTAACATATTAAAAAGGCAGCAAAAATCACCTGAAAATTATGCAAACACACATGAAGAACATTTTTAAATGAGAAAGGTGCACCAATATGTTGTCATTAACCCATTACTGCCCAAAATCTACATTTTATCACGAAAAAGCACCCGGAACGGGCCGGAACGGTACCCTAACATATAAAAAGGCAGCCAAAATCACCTCAAAATGATGCAAACACACATGAAGAACATTTTGAAATGAGAAAGGTGCACCAATATGTTGTCATTAACCCATTACTGCCCAAAATCTACATTTTATCACGAAAAAGTACCCGGAAAGGGCCGGGACGGTACCCTAACATATAAAATGGCAGCAAAAAGCACCTGAAAATGATGCAAACACACATGAAGAACATTTTGAAATGGCAAAGGATGAACAATGTGCTGTCATTAACCCATTACTGCCCAAAATCTACATTTTCACACGAAAAAGTACCCGGAACGGGCCGGAACGGTACCCTAACATATAAAAAGGCAGCAAAAATCACCTGAAAATTATGCAAACACACATGAAGAACATTTTTAAATGAGAAAGGTGCACCAATATGTTGTCATTAACCCATTACTGCCCAAAATCTACATTTTATCACGAAAAAGTACCCGGAACGGGCCGGAACGGTACCCTAACATAGAAAAAGGCAGCCAAAATCACCTGAAAATGATGCAAACACACATGAAGAACATTTTGAAATGAGAAAGGTGCACCAATATGCTGTCATTAACCAATTACTGCCCAAAATCTACATTTTCACACGAAAAAGTACCCAGAACGGGCCGGAACGGTACCCTAACATATAAAAAGGCAGCAAAAATCACCTGAAAATAATGCAAACACACATGAAGAACATTTTGAAATGAGAAAGGTGCACCAATATTAACCCATTACTGCCCAAAATCTACATTTTCACATGAAAAAGTACCCGGAACGGGCCGGAACGGTACCCTAATATATAAAATGGCAGCAAAACTCACCTGAAAATGATGCAAACACACATGAAGAACATTTTGAAATGGCAAAGGATGAACAATGTGCTGTCATTAACCCATTAATGCCCAAAATCTATATTTTCACACAAAAAAAACCAGGAACGGGCCGGAACGGTACCCTAACATATAAAATGGCAGCAAAAAGCACCTGAAAATGATGCAAACACACATGAAGAACATTTTGAAATGGCAAAGGATGAACAATGTGCTGTCATTAACCCATTACTGCCCAAAATCTACATTTTAACACGAAAAAGTACCCGGAACGGGCCGGAACGGTACCCTAACATATAAAATGCCACCAAAAAGCACCTGAAAATGATGCAAACACACATGAAGAACATTTTGAAATGGCAAAGGATGAACAATGTGCTGTCATTAACCCATTACTGCCCAAAATCTACATTTTAACACGAAAAAGAACCCGGAACGGGCCGGAACGCTACCCTAATACATAAAACGCCAGCAAAACTCACCTGAAAATGATGCAAACACACATAAAGAACATGTTCAAATGAGAAAGGTGCACCAATATGCTGTCATTAACCCATTATTGCCCAAAATTTACATTTTATCACGAAAAAGTACCCGGAACGGGCCGGAACGGTACCGTAACATATAAAATGGCAGCAAAAATCACCTGAAAAGTATGCAAACACACATAAAGTACATTTTGAAATGAGGAAGGTGCACCAATATGCTGTCATTAACCCATTACTGCCCAAAATCTACATTTTCACACGAAAAAGTACCCGGAACGGTACCCTAACATATAAAGAGGCAGCAGAAATCACCTGAAAATTATGCAAACACACATGAAGAACATTTTGAAATGAGAAGGGTGCACCAATATGCTGTCATTAACCCATTACTGCCCAAAATCTACATTTTCACACAAAAAAGTACCCAGAACGGGCCGGAACGGTACCCTAACATATAAAAAGGCAGCAAAAATCACCTGAAAATAATGCAAACACACATGAAGAACATTTTGAAATGAGAAAGGTGCACCAATATTAACCCATTACTGCCCAAAATCTACATTTTCACATGAAAAAGTACCCGGAACGGGCCGGAACGGTACCCTAATATATAAAATGGCAGCAAAACTCACCTGAAAATGATGCAAACACACATGAAGAACATTTTGGAAATGGGATAGGTTGAACAATGTGCTGTCATTAACCCATTACTGCCCAAAATCTAAATTTTCAGACGAAAAAGTACCCGGAACGGCCCGGAACGGTACCCTAATATATAAAACGGCAGCAAAACTCACATGAAAATGATGCAAACACACATGAAGAACATTTTGAAATGGCAAAGGATGAACAATGTGCTGTCATTAACCCATTACTGCCCAAAATCTATATTTTCACACGAAAAAAAATCAGGAACGGGCCGGAACGGTACCCTAACATATAAAATGGCAGCAAAAAGCACCTGAAAATGATGCAAACACACATGAAGAACATTTTGAAATGGCAAAGGATGAACAATGTGCTGTCATTAACCCATTACTGCCCAAAATCTACATTTTAACACGAAAAAGTACCCGGAACGGGCCGGAACGCTACCCTAATATATAAAACGGCAGCAAAACTCACCTGAAAATGATGCAAACACACATGAAGAACATGTTGAAATGAGAAAGGTGCACCAATATGCTGTCATTAACCCATTATTGCCCAAAATTTACATTTTATCACGAAAAAGTACCCGGAACGGGCCGGAACGGTACCCTAACATATAAAATGGCAGCAAAAATCACCTGAAAATTATGCAAACCCACATAAAGTACATTTTGAAATGAGGAAGGTGCACCAATATGCTGTCATTAACCCATTACTGCCCAAAATCTACATTTTCACACGAAAAAGTACCCGGAACGGGCCGGAACGGTACCCTAACATATAAAATGCAAGCAAAAATCACCTGAAAATTATGCAAACCCACATAAAGTACATTTTGAAATGAGGAAGGTACACCAATATGCTGTCATTAACCCATTACTGCCCAAAATCTACATTTTCACACGAAAAAGTACCCGGAACGGGCCGGAACGGTACCCTAACATATAAAAAGGCAGCAAAAATCACCTGAAAATTATGCAAACACACATGAAGAACATTTTTAAATGAGAAAGGTGCACCAATATGTTGTCATTAACCCATTACTGCCCAAAATCTACATTTTATCACGAAAAAGTACCCGGAACGGGCCGGAACGGTACCCTAACATATAAAAAGGCAGCCAAAATCACCTCAAAATGATGCAAACACACATGAAGAACATTTTGAAATGAGAAAGGTGCACCAATATGTTGTCATTAACCCATTACTGCCCAAAATCTACATTTTATCACGAAAAAGTACCCGGAACGGGCCGGAACGGTACCCTAACATATAAAATGGCAGCAAAAAGCACCTGAAAATGATGCAAACACACATGAAGAACATTTTGAAATGGCAAAGGATGAACAATGTGCTGTCATTAACCCATTACTGCCCAAAATCTACATTTTCACACGAAAAAGTACCCGGAACGGGCCGGAACGGTACCCTAACATATAAAAAGGCAGCAAAAATCACCTGAAAATTATGCAAACACACATGAAGAACATTTTGAAATGAGAAAGGTGCACCAATATGTTGTCATTAACCCATTACTGCCCAAAATCTACATTTTATCACGAAAAATTACCCGGAACGGGCCAGAACGGTACCATAACATAGAAAAAGGCAGCCAAAATCACCTGAAAATGATGCAAACACACATGAAGAACATTTTGAAATGAGAAAGGTGCACCAATATGCTGTCATTAACCCATTACTGCCCAAAATCTACATTTTCACACGAAAAAGTACCCAGAACGGGCCGGAACGGTACCCTAACATATAAAAAGGCAGCAAAAATCACCTGAAAATAATGCAAACACACATGAAGAACATTTTGAAATGAGAAAGGTGCACCAATATTAACCCATTACTGCCCAAAATCTACATTTTCACATGAAAAAGTATCCGGAACGGGCCGGAACGGTACCCTAATATATAAAATGGCAGCAAAACTCACCTGAAAATGATGCAAACACACATGAAGAACATTTTGGAAATGGGATAGGTTGAACAATGTGCTGTCATTGACCCATTACTGCCCAAAATCTAAATTTTCAGACGAAAAAGTACCCGGAACGGCCCGGAACGGTACCCTAATATATAAAACGGAAGCAAAACTCACATGAAAATGATGCAAACACACATGAAGAACATTTTGAAATGGCAAAGGATGAACAATGTGCTGTCATTAACCCATTACTGCCCAAAATCTATATTTTCACACGAAAAAAAACCCGGAACGGACCAGAACGGTACCCTAACATATAAAATGGCAGCAAAAAGCACCTGAAAATGATGCAAACACACATGAAGAACATTTTGAAATGGCAAAGGATGAACAATGTGCTGTCATTAACCCATTACTGCCCAAAATCTACATTTTATCACGAAAAAGTACCCGGAACGGGCCGGAACGGTACCCTAACATATAAAAGGGCAGCCAAAATTACCTCAAAATGATGCAAACACACATGAAGAACATTTTGAAATGAGAAAGGTGCACCAATATGTTGTCATTAACCCATTACTGCCCAAAATCTACATTTTATCACGAAAAAGTACCCAGAACGGGCCGGAACGGTACCCTAACATATAAAAAGGCAGTAAAAATCACCTGAAAATTATGCAAACACACATGAAGAACATTTTGAAATGAGAAAGGTGCACCAATATGTTGTCATTAACCCATTACTGCCCAAAATCTACATTTTATCACGAAAAAGTACCCGGAACGGGCCGGAACGGTACCCTAACATAGAAAAAGGCAGCCAAAATCACCTGAAAATGATGCAAACACACATGAAGAACATTTTGAAATGAGAAAGGTGCACCAATATGCTGTCATTAACCCATTACTGCCCAAAATCTACATTTTCACACGAAAAAGTACCCAGAACGGGCCGGAACGGTACCCTAACATATAAAATGGCAGCAAAAAGCACCTGAAAATGATGCAAACACACATGAAGAACATTTTGAAATGGCAAAGGATGAACAATGTGCTGTCATTAACCCATTACTGCCCAAAATCTACATTTTCACACGAAAAAGTACCCGGAACGGGCCGGAACGGTACCCTAACATATAAAAAGGCAGCAAAAATCACCTGAAAATTATGCAAACACACATGAAGAACATTTTGAAATGAGAAAGGTGCACCAATATGTTGTCATTAACCCATTACTGCCCAAAATCTACATTTTATCACGAAAAAGTACCCGGAACGGGCCAGAACGGTACCCTAACATAGAAAAAGGCAGCCAAAATCACCTGAAAATGATGCAAACACACATGAAGAACATTTTGAAATGAGAAAGGTGCACCAATATGCTGTCATTAACCCATTACTGCCCAAAATCTACATTTTCACACGAAAAAGTACCCAGAACGGGCCGGAACGGTACCCTAACATATAAAAAGGCAGCAAAAATCACCTGAAAATAATGCAAACACACATGAAGAACATTTTGAAATGAGAAAGGTGCACCAATATTAACCCATTACTGCCCAAAATCTACATTTTCACATGAAAAAGTATCCGGAACGGGCCGGAACGGTACCCTAATATATAAAATGGCAGCAAAACTCACCTGAAAATGATGCAAACACACATGAAGAACATTTTGGAAATGGGATAGGTTGAACAATGTGCTGTCATTGACCCATTACTGCCCAAAATCTAAATTTTCAGACGAAAAAGTACCCGGAACGGCCCGGAACGGTACCCTAATATATAAAACGGAAGCAAAACTCACATGAAAATGATGCAAACACACATGAAGAACATTTTGAAATGGCAAAGGATGAACAATGTGCTGTCATTAACCCATTACTGCCCAAAATCTATATTTTCACACGAAAAAAAACCCGGAACGGACCGGAACGGTACCCTAACATATAAAATGGCAGCAAAAAGCACCTGAAAATGATGCAAACACACATGAAGAACATTTTGAAATGGCAAAGGGTGAACAATGTGCTGTCATTAACCCATTACTGCCCAAAATCTACATTTTATCACGAAAAAGTACCCGGAACGGGCCGGAACGGTACCCTAACATATAAAAGGGCAGCCAAAATTACCTCAAAATGATGCAAACACACATGAAGAACATTTTGAACTGAGAAAGGTGCACCAATATGTTGTCATTAACCCATTACTGCCCAAAATCTACATTTTATCACGAAAAAGTACCCAGAACGGGCCGGAACGGTACCCTAACATATAAAAAGGCAGTAAAAATCACCTGAAAATTATGCAAACACACATGAAGAACATTTTGAAATGAGAAAGGTGCACCAATATGTTGTCATTAACCCATTACTGCCCAAAATCTACATTTTATCACGAAAAAGTACCCGGAACGGGCCGGAACGGTACCCTAACATAGAAAAAGGCAGCCAAAATCACCTGAAAATGATGCAAACACACATGAAGAACATTTTGAAATGAGAAAGGTGCACCAATATGCTGTCATTAACCCATTACTGCCCAAAATCTACATTTTCACACGAAAAAGTACCCAGAACGGGCCGGAACGGTACCCTAACATATAAAAAGGCAGCAAAAATCACCTGAAAATAATGCAAACACACATGAAGAACATTTTGAAATGAGAAAGGTGCACCAATATTAACCCATTACTGCCCAAAATCTACATTTTCACATGAAAAAGTATCCGGAACGGGCCGGAACGGTACCCTAATATATAAAATGGCAGCAAAACTCACCTGAAAATGATGCAAACACACATGAAGAACATTTTGGAAATGGGTTAGGTTGAACAATGTGCTGTCATTAACCCATTACTGCCCAAAATCTAAATTTTCAGACGAAAAAGTACCCGGAACGGCCCGGAACGGTACCCTAATATATAAAACGGAAGCAAAACTCACATGAAAATGATGCAAACACACATGAAGAACATTTTGAAATGGCAAAGGATGAACAATGTGATGTCATTAACCCATTACTGCCCAAAATCTATATTTTCACACTAAAAAAAACCCGGAACGGGCCGGAACGGTACCCTAACATATAAAATGGCAGCAAAAAGCACCTGAAAATGATGCAAACGCACATGAAGAACATGTTGAAATGAGAAAGGATGAACAATGTGCTGTCATTAACCCATTACTGCCCAAAATCTATATTTTCACACGAAAAAAACCCCGGAACGGACCGGAACGGTACCCTAACATATAAAATGGCAGCAAAAAGCACCTGAAAATGATGCAAACACACATGAAGAACATTTTGAAATGGCAAAGGATGAACAATGTGCTGTCATTAACCCATTACTGCCCAAAATCTACATTTTATCACGAAAAAGTACCCGGAACGGGCCGGAACGGTACCCTAACATATAAAAGGGCAGCCAAAATTACCTCAAAATGATGCAAACACACATGAAGAACATTTTGAAATGAGAAAGGTGCACCAATATGTTGTCATTAACCCATTACTGCCCAAAATCTACATTTTATCACGAAAAAGTACCCGGAACGGGCCGGAACGGTACCCTAACATATAAAATGGCAGCAAAAAGCACCTGAAAATGATGCAAACACACATGAAGAACATTTTGAAATGGCAAAGGATGAACAATGTGCTGTCATTAACCCATTACTGCCCAAAATCTAAATTTTCACACGAAAAAGTACCCAGAACGGGCCGGAACGGTACCCTAACATATAAAAAGGCAGTAAAAATCACCTGAAAATTATGCAAACACACATGAAGAACATTTTGAAATGAGAACGGTGCACCAATATGTTGTCATTAACCCATTACTGCCCAAAATCTACATTTTATCACGAAAAAGTACCCGGAACGGGCCGGAACGGTACCCTAACATAGAAAAAGGCAGCCAAAATCACCTGAAAATGATGCAAACACACATGAAGAACATTTTGAAATGAGAAAGGTGCACCAATATGCTGTCATTAACCCATTACTGCCCAAAATCTACATTTTCACACGAAAAAGTACCCAGAACGGGCCGGAACGGTACCCTAACATATAAAAAGGCAGCAAAAATCACCTGAAAATAATGCAAACACACATGAAGAACATTTTGAAATGAGAAAGGTGCACCAATATTAACCCATTACTGCCCAAAATCTACATTTTCACATGAAAAAGTATCCGGAACGGGCCGGAACGGTACCCTAATATATAAAATGGCAGCAAAACTCACCTGAAAATGATGCAAACACACATGAAGAACATTTTGGAAATGGGTTAGGTTGAACAATGTGCTGTCATTAACCCATTACTGCCCAAAATCTAAATTTTCAGACGAAAAAGTACCCGGAACGGCCCGGAACGGTACCCTAATATATAAAACGGAAGCAAAACTCACATGAAAATGATGCAAACACACATGAAGAACATTTTGAAATGGCAAAGGATGAACAATGTGCTGTCATTAACCCATTACTGCCCAAAATCTATATTTTCACACGAAAAAAAACCCGGAACGGGCCGGAACGGTACCCTAACATATAAAATGGCAGCAAAAAGCACCTGAAAATGATGCAAACACACATGAAGAACATGTTGAAATGAGAAAGGTGCACCAATATGCTGTCATTAACCCATTATTGCCCAAAATTTACATTTTATCACGAAAAAGTACCCGGAACGGGCCGGAACGGTACCCTAACATATAAAAAGGCAGCAAAAATCACCTGAAAATTATGCAAACACACATGAAGAACATTTTTAAATGAGAAAGGTGCACCAATATGTTGTCATTAACCCATTACTGCCCAAAATCTACATTTGATCACGAAAAAGCACCCGGAACGGGCCGGAACGGTACCCTAACATATAAAAAGGCAGCCAAAATCACCTCAAAATGATGCAAACACACATGAAGAACATTTTGAAATGAGAAAGGTGCACCAATATGTTGTCATTAACCCATTACTGCCCAAAATCTACATTTTATCACGAAAAAGTACCCGGAACGGGCCGGAACGGTACCCTAACATATAAAATGGCAGCAAAAAGCACCTGAAAATGATGCAAACACACATGAAGAACATTTTGAAATGGCAAAGGATGAACAATGTGCTGTCATTAACCCATTACTGCCCAAAATCTACATTTTCACACGAAAAAGTACCCGGAACGGGCCGGAACGGTACCCTAACATATAAAAAGACAGCAAAAATCACCTGAAAATTATGCAAACACACATGAAGAACATTTTTAAATGAGAAAGGTGCACCAATATGTTGTCATTAACCCATTACTGCCCAAAATCTACATTTTATCACGAAAAAGTACCCGGAACGGGCCGGAACGGTACCCTAACATAGAAAAAGGCAGCCAAATCACCTGAAAATGATGCAAACACACATGAAGAACATTTTGAAATGAGAAAGGTGCACCAATATGCTGTCATTAACCCATTACTGCCCAAAATCTACATTTTCACACGAAAAAGTACCCAGAACGGGCCGGAACGGTACCCTAACATATAAAAAGGCAGCAAAAATCACCTGAAAATAATGCAAACACACATGAAGAACATTTTGAAATGAGAAAGGTGCACCAATATTAACCCATTACTGCCCAAAATCTACATTTTCACATGAAAAAGTACCCGGAACGGGCCGGAACGGTACCCTAATATATAAAATGGCAGCAAAACTCACCTGAAAATGATGCAAATACACATGAAGAACATTTTGGAAATGGGATAGGTTGAACAATGTGCTGTCATTAACCCATTACTGCCCAAAATCTAAATTTTCAGACGAAAAAGTACCCGGAACGGCCCGGAACGGTACCCTAATATATAAAACGGCAGCAAAACTCACATGAAAATGATGCAAACACACATGAAGAACATTTTGAAATGGCAAAGGATGAACAATGTGCTGTCATTAACCCATTAATGCCCAAAATCTATATTTTCACACGAAAAAAAACCAGGAACGGGCCGGAACGGTACCCTAACATATAAAATGGCAGCAAAAAGCACCTGAAAATGATGCAAAAACACATGAAGAACATTTTGAAATGGCAAAGGATGAACAATGTGCTGTCATTAACCCATTACTGCCCAAAATCTACATTTTAACACGAAAAAGTACCCGGAACGGGCCTGAACGGTACCCTAACATATAAAATGGCAGCAAAAAGCACCTGAAAATGATGCAAACACACATGAAGAACATTCTGAAATGGCAAAGGATGAACAATGTGCTGTCATTAACCCATTACTGCCCAAAATCTACATTTTAACACGAAAAAGTACCCGGAACGGGCCGGAACGCTACCCTAATATATAAAACGGCAGCAAAACTCACCTGAAAATGATGCAAACACACATAAAGAACATGTTGAAATGAGAAAGGTGCACCAATATGCTGTCATTAACCCATTATTGCCCAAAATTTACATTTTATCACGAAAAAGTACCCGGAACGGGCCGGAACGGTACCCTAACATATAAAATGGCAGCAAAAATCACCTGAAAAGTATGCAAACACACATAAAGTACATTTTGAAATGAGGAAGGTGCACCAATATGCTGTCATTAACCCATTACTGCCCAAAATCTACATTTTCACACGAAAAAGTACCCGGAACGGGCCGGAACGGTACCCTAACATATAAAAAGGCAGCAAAAATCACCTGAAAATTATGCAAACACACATGAAGAACATTTTGAAATGAGAAAGGTGCACCAATATGCTGTCATTAACCCATTACTGCCCAAAATCTACATTTTCACACAAAAAAGTACCCAGAACGGGCCGGAACGGTACCCTAACATATAAAAAGGCAGCAAAAATCACCTGAAAATAATGCAAACACACATGAAGAACATTTTGAAATGAGAAAGGTGCACCAATATTAACCCATTACTGCCCAAAATCTACATTTTCACATGAAAAAGTACCCGGAACGGGCCGGAACGGTACCCTAATATATAAAATGGCAGCAAAACTCACCTGAAAATGATGCAAACACACATGAAGAACATTTTGGAAATGGGATAGGTTGAACAATGTGCTGTCATTAACCCATTACTGCCCAAAATCTAAATTTTCAGACGAAAAAGTACCCGGAACGGCCCGGAACGGTACCCTAATATATAAAACGGCAGCAAAACTCACATGAAAATGATGCAAACACACATGAAGAACATTTTGAAATGGCAAAGGATGAACAATGTGCTGTCATTAACCCATTAATGCCCAAAATCTATATTTTCACACGAAAAAAAACCAGGAACGGGCCGGAACGGTACCCTAACATATAAAATGGCAGCAAAAAGCACCTGAAAATGATGCAAACACACATGAAGAACATTTTGAAATGGCAAAGGATGAACAATGTGCTGTCATTAACCCATTACTGCCCAAAATCTACATTTTAACACGAAAAAGTACCCGGAACGGGCCGGAACGGTACCCTAACATATACAATGGCAGCAAAAAGCACCTGAAAATGATGCAAACACACATGAAGAACATTTTGAAATGGCAAAGGATGAACAATGTGCTGTCATTAACCCATTACTGCCCAAAATCTACATTTTAACACGAAAAAGTACCCGGAACGGGCCGGAACGCTACCCTAATATATAAAACGGCAGCAAAACTCACCTGAAAATGATGCAAACACACATAAAGAACATGTTGAAATGAGAAAGGTGCACCAATATGCTGTCATTAACCCATTATTGCCCAAAATTTACATTTTATCACGAAAAAGTACCCGGAACGGGCCGGAACGGTACCCTAACATATAAAATGGCAGCAAAAATTACCTGAAAAGTATGCAAACACACATAAAGTACATTTTGAAATGAGGAAGGTGCACCAATATGCTGTCATTAACCCATTACTGCCCAAAATCTACATTTTCACACGAAAAAGTACCCGGAACGGGCCGGAACGGTACCCTAACATATAAAAAGGCAGCAAAAATCACCTGAAAATTATGCAAACACACATGAAGAACATTTTGAAATGAGAAAGGTGCACCAATATGCTGTCATTAATCCATTACTGCCCAAAATCTACATTTTCACACAAAAAAGTACCCAGAACGGGCCGGAACGGTACCCTAACATATAAAAAGGCAGCAAAAATCACCTGAAAATAATGCAAACACACATGAAGAACATTTTGAAATGAGAAAGGTGCACCAATATTAACCCATTACTGCCCAAAATCTACATTTTCACATGAAAAAGTACCCGGAACGGGCCGGAACGGTACCCTAATATATAAAATGGCAGCAAAACTCACCTGAAAATGATGCAAACACACATGAAGAACATTTTGGAAATGGGATAGGTTGAACAATGTGCTGTCATTAACCCATTACTGCCCAAAATCTAAATTTTCAGACGAAAAAGTACCCGGAACGGCCCGGAACGGTACCCTAATATATAAAACGGCAGCAAAACTCACATGAAAATGATGCAAACACACATGAAGAACATTTTGAAATGGCAAAGGATGAACAATGTGCTGTCATTAACCCATTACTGCCCAAAATCTATATTTTCACACGAAAAAAACCCGGAACGGGCCGGAACGGTACCCTAACATATAAAATGGCAGCAAAAAGCACCTGAAAATGATGCAAACACACATGAAGAACATTTTGAAATGGCAAAGGATGAACAATGTGCTGTCATTAACCCATTACTGCCCAAAATCTACATTTTACACGAAAAAGTACCCGGAACGGGCCGGAACGCTAACCTAATATATAAAACGGCAGCAAAACTCACCTGAAAATGATGCAAACACACATGAAGAACATGTTGAAATGAGAAAGGTGCACCAATATGCTGTCATTAACCCATTATTGCCCAAAATTTACATTTTATCACGAAAAAGTACCCGGAACGGGCCGGAACGGTACCCTAACATATAAAATGGCAGCAAAAATCACCTGAAAATTATGCAAACACACATGAAGTACATTTTGAAATGAGAAAGGTGCACCAATATGCTGTCATTAACCCATTACTGCCCAAAATCTACATTTTCACACGAAAAAGTACCCGGAACGGTACCCTAACATATAAAAAGGCAGCAAAAATCACCTGAAAATTATGCAAACACACATGAAGAACATTTTTAAATGAGAAAGGTGCACCAATATGTTGTCATTAACCCATTACTCCAAAATCTACATTTTATCACGAAAAGTACCCGGAACGGGCCGGAACGGTACCCTAACATAGAAAAAGGCAGCCAAAATCACCTGAAAATGATGCAAACACACATGAAGAACATTTTGAAATGAGAAAGGTGCACCAATATGCTGTCATTAACCCATTACTGCCCAAAATCTACATTTTCACACGAAAAAGTACCCAGAACGGGCCGGAACGGTACCCTAACATATAAAAAGGCAGCAAAAATCACCTGAAAATTATGCAAACACACATGAAGAACATTTTGAAATGAGAAAGGTGCACCAATATGCTGTCATTAACCCATTACAGCCCAAAATCTACATTTTCACATGAAAAAGTACCCGGAACGGGCCGGAACGGTACCCTAATATATAAAACGGCAGCAAAACTCACCTGAAAATTATGCAAACACACGTGAAGAACATTTTGGAAATGGGGAAGGTTGAACAATGTGCTTTCATTAACCCACTACTGCCCAAAATTCAGTAAAAAGGCAGCTAATAAGTAAACTCAAAGAGGGACTTTGTGATGACATCTATATTGTACTAGAAAATCCTCATCTACCTAAATATACTCTAGTCACATAAAGGTAGAATTGTAACACTTTTGATTTGATTGAAATGAAGGGAAATTATATATTTCAAAATATTACTGGAGGGTGACTACACCTTACTGAACACTAGAGGGAGCAGTAACTGTTTAGTTGTGTTCATAGTCAGGTTTTCCTTTATCACTTCCATATCCTTGTTTCAGGAAGTGGTAACATTTCACATGTTTCTTCTTCACTTAAATGTTGCAGCTTCATCTTGTCTGTGCTGATCACCTTGAGT
Organism: Ambystoma mexicanum; assembly: GCF_040938575.1. Lineage (NCBI taxonomy): Eukaryota > Metazoa > Chordata > Amphibia > Caudata > Ambystomatidae > Ambystoma > Ambystoma mexicanum. The sequence continues at coordinate 299,106,511 of NC_090928.1, read as the reverse complement.
TTAGATACAGGTCAGATTTATGTTTTTTTTCTCTCTGCAAGCCTTGAGCATAAGAGTGCAACAATGGATTGCTTCATGCTGACCAGATCATTTCTTATAGAAAAGCTCTGCTGCAGCAACTTTGACAAATGTAGGACCACCCTGCCTTTTCACTACTTGGTTGGAAAGAGGTCTTCAAGTGGACAGGGCCCAGCCTCGTATGTGACACAGCAAGGATCATAAAAGGTCTTCAAGGTGGCTCAGCAGCTTATAAACACATTTCATGCAAACAAGGAAGCTTGAATCCCTAAGAAGGGGCCCTTAAAAATCAGACACATCATCTCTTCCTAGGAGAAACCTAGATGTGCATCATGAAGAAAGCTGTTTCATTGTTTTCTCTGTGTAATGTGTTATGTCTTGCTTTCTCCCCTGTTCCTGTGTTGTGAGCCTGGGTGCTGTGGAATGCTTGTAGAATGCCTGCCTCTGGAATGTTGAGAGAGTGTTTGAGAGCTCCTTGCAGTTTGGAGGCTGGGGCTTGAATGATGGCATTGAGGCTTCAGCGGCCAATCAGAGAGGATGTTGTGACGTGGCTAATGGCTGAGGATGTCGAATGATGTGCCATTGAAGGGGATGGACAGCATCACACACTGTACAACGGTTTGCCGCTGCACACCTCTAAGGGTTTGAACTGAGTCTCTGAGGAGGAGATGTGTCCTGATGGTAATGCTGCTGAAAAGAAAAAGCGGCAGGTGACATCTAGTGCGGCGCCCAGCATGGAATGCTATCCGAGCCGGAGCTGGGAGTTGTTTCAGGAGAGCCGTGTGTGTGCTGTCAGCATAGTGAACAGCTGGGTGCTGTGTTTGGAGACCCATGTGGGCACAGTCAGCTCAGTGAACAGCTGGTACCTGAAACAGTCAAGTTGGCAGTGATGGAGGTTGGGCCCAACGTGTGTTGGGGTCGGGGTCACAGGTACCAGCTTGACAGCTGCTCCTGGTATGGTGTGGATGGAACTATGCTGTATCCTGACTGCGTCTCTGGGAAGCAGGAATTGACTGTTCGCCGGGAAGAGCCCTGGGGTTTTTGCCTTGGTTGTGGGGCTGACCTGGGTGATTCAAGAAGTCAATATATGGCAGTTTTCCACAAGCTAGATCAGGGCTTTGTCATTTTTCAGGGAGCTGTCCATGCTGAACCGTGAATATTGATCAACAGTGTTATATGAAGTGAAGCCTGTTTGGGTGTAAGTTGTCCATTGGTACGTTGTGGATTGTGGTGGATCTGGGACGTGTCTGGTGTATTTTGGTAAAGACATGTCCTCTGTTAGTTGAAGGAAGTTGAAATTTGGTTTGTTCTTGCATGTTGATTTAACTTTTGCCTCCACAGGTCTGTCAGAATATGGACGTGAGAATAGGGCATGGACTTACTGGGGGTTACTTGTGTATGTGGTGTGTGTTGTGCTCACTGGGTGGCCTGGCAAACCACCTTGTGGGGTTGGACAGTTTTGTTTGTGTTTTGTGTGGCAGGGTAGTGCCAGCCACCTGGGCTGCTAGCTGCCAGCACATGGCACACCACAGCACTTTGGGGAGGTATTATGTGCCCGTGCCATTTGCGTTCATGGTTGTGGCTGGAGAAATGTTGTTGAGTGTAGTTTACCTCATTAGTTTGTTTCTGTGGAGGTGGACCCCGCACTCACATGTTTTTTTGCCATTTGGTCAAGTGTGCTTTGCCATTGTGTGTTGGGGGGACCCCAGTACCCTTTGTGGGGGTGTCACTCCCACACCTTGAATGTGGTGGTCTCAACCTATGTGTTGTTCTTGTGGTTGGGGTGCTCCTTGTTGGGGCACTGGTGGTGCATTTTCATGCGCCATCTATTTGCGGTGGTGTAGTGTTGCTTGTCTGTCGAGCAGCCTCAGTGTTGGTTTGGTTAGGTGATAAAGTGGTTTTGTTTGGTTGAGATGGGTAGTCAGCAGTCGTTCCGTGGGGTTTGAGGCCGGTCCCTTGTGTGAATTCCTGCTATTTGGTCAACGGTGTGGATGGTGACGTGTTTTCAGTTGTGATGTTTTTCTAGCATTTCATTGGTAGGACGGTTGAGGGGATTTTATGTATTTAAAGTTTATTTATTTATTTAAATATGGTGGCGAAGGCTCGCAGGCATTGATTGGGGCTCCAGGTCTGGGGTATGAAGGGGTCTGTGGGCGCACAGGAAGGGTTGGCAGAGCAGAGGATGGGAAGTGTAGAAAAAATCTGAGTGAATGGGGGATAGTGGAGAGAAGGTACTGAGGGGTGGGAGGGAAAGTAGGCTAGTGAGATCACAGATTTTTAAGCCTTTTGCAGTGAGAGACGAAAGAATGAAGAGAGGTCGGGGGAAGAAGGGTAAAAACTGATGGTCCTGGATAGTTTGTGACGGTAAAAATGGAGAGAAGAGATGAGGTTGGTGTAGCAGTGTGATGTGACAGAGTGCAAGATGTAACAGAGTATGGGGAGTGATTCCTTGTAGGCGACAAAAAGAACCTGGGAAAGGATTTTACAGCAGCGATGGATGTCCATATAGTATGATGAATCAGTAGTGATTCCCCCCAGAATCTTGACCTGGGACCCTTCTCGTGTGGCCAGGGGAAGGCAGATGCTTCCTGATCCCAACCCTGGGGGTGGTGTTCTGCGGGAGGATCACATGGGGTGGGAACAGGCCAGGAGGAAGGAGAAACTCCCTTGTTTAATTTTCTCTGAACCCCCAATCTTGGAATGGCTTATTGTAAGGTAGAAGAAGTTAGGAAAACTAACTTGGTTGGCAGGGACTTCAAGTCCCATAATTCTTCAGTACTGGGACGAGGAAAAGGGATGCAGAGGAATATTGCTGTGGGAGCAATCAGCTAATTAGTGTAAACGACCTACACCTGAGGGAGACTTAGAGGCATAAAAAGCCCCCTCAGGTGCAGGAAGAGGGAGAACATGAACAGCAGGAGCAGCAGGAGAGGAGAAAGCAGTGCAGGCTGCAGAGGAAAGTGAAGCTGGCACGAGAGAAGACGCCGGGACCATTGTGCAGCCAAGAGCGGTGTCAAGTCCTGTAAGGGGCTTTGCCTCAAGCTATTCCTGTTGCAGAGGTTGCGCAGTGGGAAGCGTAAGAATGGGACGCTTGCCCATTGAAGGCTTGTTGTGCAGAGGTTGCGCAGCAGGAAGAGGAAGTAGCAAGGGAAGTGTACCCTCGTTAAAGGCTTTAGGTGGCTGGGTTGCATCTGAGCCTCTGCCGAGTGGAGGAAGCTCCAATTTCGAGTGGCGTGAGCGGAGGTGGACCAGACGAGGCTGTTTGCCTGACCGCGAGGAGCCACAATGACAGAAGACATGCGAACACCAAGCGGAGCTAGATTGAGCGACTTACCTTGTGAGTTCACAGCTTGCAAGTGACTCCGGATCGCTCTGACACTATCCACGGCAGGCAGTTTCACTCGCGTGTGAGTGAGAGAAGCAGTGATTACAATTCTGAATACTGAACCGTACAAAACCAACAAATGTTTTACTTATTAAACCAAAGTGACTGTGCAAGCAAGCATGTGAGTTGGTGGAAGGGCCAAAATCCCTGTGGTGAAGCTTTAGTCCAAACAAAAGCATACAAACAATACCAAGCAAAAGAGTATTTAAAAACCCGGCAATACCAATATAACAACCATTGCTCAAGATTTCAGGAGGATAGCTCAGGGGCAACGTGCTCGCCTTACAAGCAAGACGACATGGAGCACCACAGGTTTGTCACAATTGTCACATTGTCAATTGTCACAAGCTTTGACACTCTCCTCCCGATGACTGTAAGATCCTCTCCGTGCCCAGATCCAACCGTTCTGGAGGGGGTGTAGCCTTGATCTTCCCAGAGTGGATTCCTGCCTCTGTCATTCCTATGCAGGCCTACTCCTCTTTCAAATGCCTTGTCTGAGGCTTTCTCTCTCTCCTTGCCACTCACTTACCATGGCTACTATCTATCAGCCACCTGGTCAAATCACCTCCTTCCTCTCTGAGTGGGCGGACCTCACTTCCTCCCTCCTGGCCTCAACTACTCAACTCCTCGTTCTTGGAGACTTCAACATCCATCTGGATGCTTTCGCGACCTTTGTGACTCTCTCTCTCTTTCTATTCTCCCCTCTGGCCCAACTCACTCTGCTGGGCCCACTCTGGATGCTCTGATCTCTTCAGACCTCCCCCTCTCTATCCCTCTGACCACTCCTCTCTCCTGGAGTGATCACTCTCTCATTTCCTCCCATCTCTCCCTCTCTACCCATCAGGCCAAGCCAACTCCAACACTGCCATGTACCTTCTTGGTCATCCGACCCATGAAGCGTGTCAGTTGAGGCTTCCACTTCCACTTTCTCTCCCCCTCCTCCTCCTCTGGCTGACTCACATCCTGACACAGCCCTTTCCATGCTCTACTCTTCTATCTCTGATACTCTTGATGTTCTTGCCCCTGTCATGAACATCCGCTTGAAGCCCAAAACCAAGTGCAACTCTTGGTATGACTCTGACCTAGTTACCCTTAAACGCAAGTGTAGGGTGGCTGAGAGGAAATGGCGGGCTTCTTGTGCATCCTCTTGTCCGCACTAAGAAGGGAGCCCACATCCAAGCCTGCATCTTTGTGGCATCTAACAACTTGGCCGTACTCTTTAAAATCTGCACGGAGCTGGCCAACCCTGCTGCAGTCTTTACCTCTCCTGTCGCCTCCGAGGCCATCTGCATGGCCTTTGCCTTTCATTTCATCTCAAAGCCCAGGACATCCTGTCCACCCTCTCGTCCTCTCCTCCTCCTCCCGCTTCTCTCTCTGCTACCTTTGGCCCCCCTGCAGCCGCCTCTCCTCCTTCTTTCTCATTTTTTCCTCTGTTCTCCCTTGAAGAGATTTCCAGAAAGTCCAATCTATGAAAGTATCGTCAAAACAGGTTATTTCCTGTTCATCCAAAACCATCAAGGACCACATCGACACCCTTGCTCCTGATCTGGCCGACTTCTGCAACCACTCCTTCGCCTCTGTAGCCTTCCCCTCCCCTCTGAAGCACTCTCTTTGCAACCTCTTCTCAAGAAACCCATAGCCGACCCCTATTACCCGGCTAACTATCACCCGATCTCTATCACTACTTTCCTGGGCAAACTCCTGGAAAAGCTGGCCATCTCCCAGCTTAATCTTCACTCCGATTCTGTTGTCTCCATGACCATCAGTCTGGCTTCAGAGCTGCCAGAAGCATGGAAAGTGCTCTCCTGAACATCCGTGAAGACATGCTCTCCACCCTTCATTCTAATATCCCATCTGTCCTCATCCTACTCGATCTTTCTTCTGCCTTTCACATGGTCAACCATGTCATCCTGCTCAATCGCCTCCGTGATAAGCTTGGTATCACTGATCAGGCCCTGGCCTGGCTGACACCCTTTCTCTCCAACCGACCCTCCTAGGTCCAACTTGGGTCCTTCCTTTCCTCTATCTCACTTTCTACCTGTGGCGTTCCCCAGGGGTCTAACCTCTCTCCTTGGCTTTTCAACCAATACCTGGCACCGCTAGCCCACTGCATTTCTGCTCTTTGCTGAAACTTTCAGTGCTATGTGGATGACAACCAACTTGTTTTCAGGCTCCCCTCTGCCACCTCTTCTCCCTCTCTCATCTCTGACTGTGTGTCTGCAATCCAGGTGTGGTGCGCCGCCAACAACCTCTTTCTTAATGCCAGTAAGACAGAGATCCTCCTCATCGGCACACCTGCACCTTCCTTTCCTGTCACTCTCTGGCCGGCCTCCCTTGGCCCTCTCCCTGCTCCCACTTGCGAGGCTAAGAACCTCTGGGTCATTTTCGACTCCACGCTTTCCTTTTCTCCACACATCTCTGACGTCTCAAAAAAAGTCTAACTACCAACTGCACCTCCTCAGAGGTATTCTTCTTTGCCTCTCCTTCCCCCATTAGCTCACTGTTTCCAGAGCTCTGGTTCTCTCTAGGCTGGACTATTGCAACAGCCTCTTTGTCAATCTGCCTGCAACCACTCTCCGCCCTCTGCAGCTCATCGAGAACAGGACTGTGAGACTTGTCCTTGGCCTCAAGCCCTGCGATCGTATCTCTCCAGCCCTGAAATCCCTTCATTGGCTCCCAGCGTCTGCAAGGATTAAATTCAAGACCCTTTGCATTGTCCACAAGGCTTTCTGGTGCCTGGTTCCGCAATACCTTGAACTCTCCCTCTGTAAATACCTTCCTACTTGAGCTCTTCGCTCCTTCACCTCCAACTCCCTCAGGATCAGTCGCTTCTCCAAGCAACAAGTTGGGGGTAGATCCCTTTCCTCTGCTGGGGCATACATCTGGAACAGCCTCCCTGCCTCTCTGAAACTTGAGGAGAACCATCTCCGGTTCCGGAAGCACCTCAAGACCTTCCTCTTTGCTTCTGCCTTCGCTCTTCCTCTCCCCTGCTAAACTGTCTGCTTTGGCACAGGGCACCTGGTTACCCTCTGAAATCGGGCCCAGATCCCTGCCCTCCCAGCCACACACCCGCACTGCCTCCTGACAACCCTTGCACTTGGGTCTGTATCTGCTACCCTACAGTCCCCTTCGAGCACTTATAATACACCCGTTGTTTACACCTTATTTTCGCACTTACCACCTACTGGGCACACTACCTGTTGTTCTATCACGTGTTCAGCACTTTCTACTCTTCCCCTGCCCCTCGCACTTCCCCCTTCCCTCTCCCCTGCACTCGCACGTTCTTAATGTCACTGGGCCTAGTAAGATCGTTGTTCTGTCCTCCCTTGTTTCCCCTCCCTTGCCTCGTTGCGCTCTGAAACAATTGTGTATTGGCGCAATACAAATAAAATATCATATCATGTAAATATCAGCCTCAGAAGGAAGGTGAGTAACAGCAATATTCGATTGAATAGAAATGATTTCATCCATAAAGCATGTGGACAAGGAATTACAGAAGGCCTGAGAGGAGGGAAGAGGAACCGGTAAGCTAGTAGAGAGATTACGAACCACTTTGAACAACTCCCTGGGGTGATTCACAGAAGTTTCAATAATAGATGCAACGTAGACACGTTTGGCACATGAAATGGCTAGGTGATACTGGGAGGTGACCAGAGACAAGGCAAACTTTTTCCTGGGGGTATAAGAGTGCCTCCACTTTTGCTCCATCTGCCTGCATTGTAGGCGAAGGGCACGCAGCTTGTCCATGAACCACTGCTGAGAGGGGCGTGAAGATAGCCTAGATGTCTTGAGCTGAGCAAGGCTGCCTGCAACTGCGGTCAGAGTACTAGTTAAAGAATTCATGTCCACAGGGGACAGCCCTGAAAGTCGGGCAAGTATCAAAGAGGTCATATCAGATTTAGATACTGAGCGCCATCCACGCCGCTGGACTAATTTGGCTGGTGGAGCAGATGGCGGGCCCTTAATGCCCCAGGGGAAGGGAACAAAGAAATGATCAGACCACAGGATTTGAAAGGCCACAAAAAGAGTGATCTCAGCATCTGCTGAGAAAATCAGGTCCAAGGTGTTACCTAAGGAATGGGTCTGTTCATGAACCTCCTGGGGGAGGGAGAGTTCTTTCATAGAGGACAGAAAGCTTAGAATCTTAAAGTTCTCCACCTCATTGACCTTAAGATTAAAGTCACCCACAATTGTAATTGTTTATTTATAACATGCTTAATACCCAGAGATTTCTAAGCACGGACCCGGGCATCGAACCTGTGTTGCTCCGCGTCGTCTTGCTACCAAGGCGAGCACGTTGCCCCAGAGCTATCCTCCCGACACAATGGCATATCATCCTGACAAAGACAGTGTTTGTTTACTTGAAGGAGATGAATTTAAATCCTGTTCTTACTCCAGGAGAAGTTGGAACCTATCACTTCTTTTCGTACATTGTTGATACAACTGAACTTTTTATTATCAAGTTTTGAATCCGAAAGAACTGTGTTGGAACTTTGTGGCAAAACAGAATTTCCTGATTTCTTTTGAACTGTGGAGCAAATCCTTGCTCAAACATGGGGAAGGGGAATTAACCCAGGTTATGAGAAGAGGCAGTGGCCACATTGTGATGTGGTTTTATGTTATACATAATTGTTGGATTAAACTGCCATACATTTCCTTATTGATTTATTGAGTATACAAGTGTGAGGGACAGATATCCTTTTGTAAGAGTATTTTCTTTAGTTTATTCTAGGCAGGAAAATCCTTGTCAGGGTAGGGATAGAGTGGCGTTTATCCTACCTTTTTATTTAATAAAATGCTAAAGTTGAAAACTCTTTACAAAGTTGTCGGCCTCATATTTCTTACCCCTCACAATAGGTTCTGAGATGCTGGATGGTTGGGGAAATCCAAGGTTCAATGCACAGGCAAGAGGGATAATGGTACTCAACGAGAGCACTAGTGCTAGGTTAAAATCTGGGAAGGCCTTCTCACTGGAGTTGGTAACAGATGGAAAGAGCACCTAAAGGAAGGGCCTGACTTTATTCAGATGAGGAGTTATTTAGTCCAGTGAGTTTCAGAAAAATTGGGCCGACTGATTGTGGAGGGTGACCAGAAAATGGTCAGAGTATGAGGAGTCAAGGTGAAGACAGTGGCTGTAGTCATGTTTACGGCAGGTTGAATTGACAGGTGTTCAGTGTCAGAGATTTGATTAAGAGGTCTAAGTCATTGGAAAAGAGAGATTGAAGACTCAAAGAGGTCAATAGATGAGAATTATGCAAGAGGAGGTGGAGCAAGGAGCTGAATACAAACATACTCAAAAGAAAATGAGATTAAGTAATTGGGGAGAGAGGTGGATGGCGTGTCTTTACTGATCATAAGACCTCCCATCCTGCCATCCTGCTACCCATTCTGCCATCCTTTTAGGATAATCAGTAAGAGTAGGGAAAGTTAGAGGAATCAGTGTGAAGCGCTTCTAGTGAGGCTGATGAAGATATGGGGCCTCATTAAGACCCTGGCGCTAAGTGTTTAACGGCGCCGTAAAAGGCTGCGGCGCCGTTAAACACTTAGCGCCTAATTACGATGTCCCTTTGCGGGACCCGACCTTAACGGCTGTTTTTTCCAGCCGTTAAAGTAGGCACCCGCAAAGGGACCTTGGTGCTAATTACGGTACCGCAATTTGCGGTACTGTAATTAGCGCCTTCCCCATTCCCATTGAGCCCTATGGGTCAAAAATGGGAATGGGGAAGGGCCATGGCAGCATGGGGAATTACCGCCCCACCAACCTCGGAATGGGGTGGTAATTCCCCATTCCGCCATGGCGGACACCGGCATGGACCATGGTGCTAATAGCACCATGGTCCCCCGCCTAGGTCGTAATGAGGCCCATGGTGTTTACCCCATTGATACACACAGGTTAATGGTTATCAGCACATAGAGACCCATTTTATGATATAGTGTGGAATTTAGGGCCCAATTCTGCTAGAGGTGTAACACATCCATGGCCCTTAGGGCCATATTCTGCCTGGGTTGTAATTCATGAGTGAATTCCTGATTCGGAATGTACATTTGCTTTTTACACCAGTTTTCTATCTTTATAATGGGACCTATTCTGCTAGAGGTGGAACAACCCCATGGGGATATTACACCTCTAGCAGAATAGGCCCATTATAAAGATAGGAAACAGGTGTAAAAAACAGGTGTACATTCCGAATGGGGAATTCACCCATGAATTACACCTCTAGCATAATTACACCTCCATCAGAATAGGCCACTAAGTCCAGACATGCTTCCTTTATCACTATGTCCCGACATCATCCCTTATCACTGTGTCCCTTCTTGAGTAACAAACCCACTGCCTGCGTATTTGTAATGATCTTAGGGTGTGAGGGAAACAGTGTTCATTTTTAATTTAATTCATATTTTTACTTTATCCTCCAGAATGTGCAGCATAGTTTATATGAACAAACAAACGCCACTTTCACCACAAGAAGTATTCAACATTTTAAGGCATCACCTAAAAGGCAATATTTCCACACTTCCGGCAACTAATCCAGAAAATGGTCAGGTGTTCCTATACAGTTATGAAGGACAAAAGCATAGAAAAGATGATTGGAGATGTGATCAGTATAAATGGATTCAAAAAGGAAGGCATGCTCTGCCAAGGGCCAGTCCTCTGGTGTGGAAGACCTACTTCCAAAGATTAATTGGTAGAGAGGAAGTTACATTTTACAGATATGGCTATGAAGTTCTTGATGGAAGTGTTGAAAAAGTGATTGTCCATTATCTAGGTGAAGACAAAACACCTGAGCCATGCATGCCTCATGGAAATATGAGAAAATACCCCTTAAGAGCTCATGTTCGCACAATGCCATCTGTGCTGATAGAAATTGCTGAAAATAAAGATTTAGGTCCAACTTCAATTTACCAGAAAATAATTGCAGAATGTGATGCTTCCCCTACCCACATGAGAGTTACAGTGCCGAAAAATACAGAGCAAATAAAAAATAAACTTAAGTATGGGAAACAGAAATGTAGTATCAGTCATGATGATTTATATAACATCTTCGAGCTTCACTATGCACTGGAAGGGTTTGTATGCCATTACTCTCTGGTTCCCGAACTTATTGTAACTTTGGCTCTTCCAGACATTATCAATATTTTTGAGGAAGTGATGAAGTTGAATTCAAGAACCCTAATTTCATATGACACAACATTTCAATTAGGTGATTTTTACCTCTATCCACTAATATTTCAATGTTCATTGTTTGAGGAAAATCCTGCAATCCCTGCCTTTGTACTGATTCATGATAAACGCACAACGATTGTCCATGAAACATTTTTTTCTTTTGTAGCAAAGCGTATGCCTCAAATTAACCAGAGTTCCATTACTATAGTAACAGACAGAGAAGCTGCTATTGTGAAATCTGTAGAGAATAATATTCCAAGATGCAAGCATGTGGTTTGTTGGAACCACATACTGAAAGACGTGGAATTCTGGGTTTCAGGTCATGAAGGAGGAAAACCAGACAGAAAAGTGTACACCAATAATATTCTACAGCTCTTAGACTGCAAAACTGAAGAAGACTTTCTAACATTGTTGGAAAAACTAAGGGCCACATGGAGTGCTTCTTTTGTGAAATATTTTGAGGAAAAACTGAGCAAAGACATCTTGACAAAGGCAGGCAGATGGGTATTGGAAACAGTTGGCATTTATAGGAAAACAAGTGGAGTTACGACTAATGTGTCAGAAAGCATGAATGCAGTGATGAAAAGACTGACTAAGCACAAAGAGGTTCACATGGATGAAAGGGTATTGGCAATCTACTTTTTGCAAACATTTTATCTAAAGGAAGTGTTGAGAGGACAGTGTGGTATGGGGAATTATCACCTGTCAAACAGGCATGCTGGCAAAAAACTTAATTCTGGTGATATTGAATTCCCATTTGATTACATACCTGTGGAAAAGATAGTGGACTTTATAAAGAAGGGTCACTATGATGAAGAACCTGTAACAATATCAAAAGGTGATGAGCGCAAATCAAATGCAATGGAAGGCCTAGCAGACTTGATAGTTAAGCAAAACCGAGTATTTCTTCAGGCACAGTCTGGATGTTTCATAGTTACCGGATTACGAGACAAAAAGTATGTGGTAAAGTTATTCCCAGTTGAAACATGCTCTTGCAACAGTTCACGAACATGCTACCACATTCTGGCTGCACAGAAGTCAATTGGTAAGAGTTCAAGTAAGAAAAGAATAGTGTATTCTCTGAAAAAGCTCAGGATGAATGTCAGAAAAGGCAAATCTGGAAGGAAAAGAATTAGACAGAAAGATGAGCTGCAGACTGTAGCTGCAATGGATTCTATTCTGATGAGTGAAACTAAATTTGATGACACTCAGGAAGACATTAAAGCAAAAAATAAACATACTAAACAATTGAACCCATATGAGAATGTTCCCAAGAAAGAACATTTTACCTCTTTTCTGGTAGACGAGTATGATCTGGGTGTACCGCAGCGGTCAAGCTCACCTAAACAAACAAATAAAACGGTGCCCCTTCCATGGGACTTAATACCAGATTATCCACGCATGCAGAGTGTCCTAGTTCAAAATATTTACATCAATGTTGAAGACATGAAATCTCTCTTAGGTGATAACTGGCTGGTTGACACAGTCATTGAAGGCTTCTTGCTTACTAGAGCTTCTCTAAAACATGTCACTGAATGTGATGTACGTGTGAGTGTTTTCAGTCCATTCATAATTCATTCCATTGACTTACGTGGATACTCTTCAAGTGTTCACGAGTTTGGCATCAAATCAGATATTATGGCAAAGGACATCTGGATCATCCCCACAAATGTGCAAAATACTCACTGGGTACTTATGCTGGTGTTCATGAAGTGGAAGATTATTCTATATTTAGACTCCAATAAAACCCTCTACACAAAGTACATAAACATACTACAAACATTCATGGACATGCAGGTGGCATCCACAATTGACTGGTCTAAGTGGACAATCCATGCTCCTCATGATGTACCAGCTCAGCATGATTCATCCAGTTGTGGACTATTTCTCTGCTTATTTGCACATACATTGTGTAGTGGGTCACTTGTACCATTCCCTGCAGACATGACTGCTGTGCGGCAGTGGATAGCTATGGAATTAATTAGTGGAAAATCCTTTCTCCCAAAATCACAGTTGAAGAAACAAAAATATTGCAGAGCAAAAAAAGAGATTAAGCAGAATATTAAGAAAGATTTTAATACACCTTTTTCAAGGAACCCTCCAAAAGAGGCAACATCCACTGTTGAATTCTTATCTACAGCATTAGATGACTATTACACAGCAACTTGGTTCCTCTGTTTCATGGGTAAACTCTGTAAAAAACCAACAAAATCAAAAATGATACTCTGCCAGGGACTATGCCAGGACTGGTATCATTTGTCTTGCCTTGACCTAGCTCATTTCCCTAGTGGTCTGTACAAATGTCCGAAGTGCATTTAGGGAAGCACTATGTATTTGAAAAAACAGAATAAATCTCTTCAAATACACACAGATGTCTACCAAAAGACCAATAAAATATGACACTCACACTGCATCAACGTTTATGGACAACCTTTGAAAGACTTTTATGTTAAGTTTTATGTGACTTGTTAGCACAACATTTGCCAGATGCAGCTGGTTCAGGCAACACAATCTGCTTGTCTCGTGTGCTAGATTAACAGGAATAGAAGGCAGGTTTTACTGACATCCTACAAGTGAGATGATCTCCCAAGGCTCTCAGGTGGCTTGGTCAAGAGTTTGAAGAAAGGGATGGCATATATTGTGAAAGAGAGCTCATCCATACATGTCTTATTGGTAGCTTGAAACCATGTTATAGTATCTCATTTACAATGTTATTTCATGTATTTACATTTGGTTAAATGTTATAAAATCTATGCTAACATACAAGTACTAATGTCTCTCGCCTTTGCTGATTTATTACACTGAGGGTGGTAAGTGACACTGGTGAATTGCACTTAGTGCCATTGCTGAATTTGGGTATTCATTGCAGTCATACCCAATGCCCCATCTTACAAACTTGTCACACAAAGTTGCACTCCTCTGCCTGTGCCTTCCACTTGTGCAGTGGAATGTATATAAACATAAGCATATCCACAGCACTAGCCAAGTTATACTGAGCGAGTCACTTGTCCCAACAGGTAGCGAAGAGCGGAGAGTCTTCTCCTTTGCATGTGCTCCCCTCACCCACTTGATTCCACTTGCGCAGCCCTACCAGACACTGCTGGTGAGTGCCCCTGCTCTTGTGTTTCCTCTTACTGTCCCCCATCCCTCCACTTTCATTTCGTCTTAGTGTTTTTTTGCTTGTTTGGTCCTTTCCCAGTCCCTCCCTGACCTTCACCCCTGCACACCCTGGTCCGCCGGCAACTCCTGGATTGGGCCATGAGCGAATCACGTGTCCCTCATCCTGAAGAACTCCAGGGCAGCCTTGCCTGAACAGCCATCGGCTAATGCTTCTGTGATAAGACTGTGCTCTTCTACCATACAGCATACCCTCATACCTTTAACTGACAAGTTCTACTCCATATATCCAGGTACTGGCAGACATATCACTATAGACCATGTTTGTGAGTAATGGGTTAATGACAGCATATTGGTGCACCTTTCTCATTTCAAAATGTTCTTCATGTGTGCTTGCATCCTTTTCAGGTGAGCTTCGCTGCCGTTTTATATATTAGGGTAGCGTTCCGGCCCGTTACGGGTACTTTTTTGTGATAAAATGTAGATGTTGGGCAGTAATGGGTTAATGACAGCATGTTCGTCCACATTTGTCATTTCAAAATGTTCTTCATGTGTGCTTGCATCCTTTTCAGGTGAGTTTCGCTGCCGTTTTATATATTAGGGTAGCGTTCCGACCCGTTCCGGGTACTTTTTCGTGATAAAATGTAGGTTTTGGGCAGTAATGGGTTAATGACAGCATATTGGTGCACCTTTCTCATTTCAAAATGTTCTTCATGTGTGTTTGCATCCTTTTCAGGTGAGTTTCGCTGCCGTTTTATATATTAGGGTAGCGTTCCGGCCCGTTCCGGGTACTTTTTTGTGATAAAATGTAGATTTTGGGCAGTAATGGGTTAATGACAGCATGTTCGTCCACATTTCTCATTTCAAAATGTTCTTCATGTGTGCTTGCATCCTTTTCAGGTGAGTTTCGCTGCCGTTTTATATATTAGGGTAGCGTTCCGACCCGTTCCGGGTACTTTTTCGTGATAAAATGTAGGTTTTGGGCAGTAATGGGTTAATGACAGCATATTGGTGCACCTTTCTCATTTCAAAATGTTCTCCATGTGTGTTTGCATCATTTTCAGGTGAGTTTCGCTGCCATTTTATATTTTAGGGTAGCGTTCCGGCCCGTTCCGGGTACTTTTTCGTGATAAAATGTAGATTTTGGGCAGTAATGGGTTAATGACAGCATATTGGTGCACCTTTCTCATTTCAAAATGTTCTCCATGTGTGTTTGCATCATTTTCAGGTGAGTTTCGCTACCATTTTATATTTTAGGGTAGCGTTCCGGCCCGTTCCGGGTACTTTTTCGTGATAAAATGTAGATTTTGGGCAGTAATGGGTTAATGACAGCATATTGGTGCACCTTTCTCATTTCAAAATGTTCTTCATGTGTGTTTGCATCATTTTCAGGTGATTTTTGCTGCCATTTTATAGGTTAGGGTACCGTTCCGGCCCGTTCCTGCGTGTTCCGGGTTTTACACACACCCAGCAATTTGTTTAAACAAACCTTGCTAGGCTTTTACAAAAGCGGTCTACTGGCAGGCAGTCAATGAAGGGAAGAACGTGTATAGCGAACGAAAGGACAATACGGGGCATTATATAAATACTGAAGCAACAAATTAGAAGAAACTGAAGGGGCGGTAGATAGCACAGTTGTGAGGGTGGCGGGCTAACAGTGTAGCCCGTTTCAACTTACACATTGTTCGATTCCTATCTCTGGGCCAACTCAGCTCTATTACTATGACATAAAATAAGTACCAAGCACCAATTCAATTTAGTTAACAATGATAAATAACGATGGTGCCTACCAATGCGCTGGGAAGTCTACCACAAGTCATGAAGCACTACATAACTGAGTACAAGCTAACAAGCATTTTCTGATTATATTAACTTTTAACCGCAGACGGAATACAGATGTTATTTCATTTGCACATGCCGGTTAGCAGTAAGGAGGGTGTTTCGTGCACATGACAGGGTCAGACAGGAGATTCTGGTTTAATTTTACTGCATGAGGTGAAATGCAAAGCTTGATTAATGTTTAGCAATTTTTATGTTTACATAACAGCCCTTGAAGGGTAACCTGGTTTAATTTTCAAGAAAACAGAACCATGCAGTTACCCAAAACAGGTGACAATAAGGCACCACCTAAGCCTCCCGTGTCATTAAAGCCACAACAACAGCACGAAGGGGGCATTCCCACAGTGAGCAGGACTTCCTTACCAAGTTGCACTTCCCGGACAATGCCTTGATGTGCTTCTGAAAGTTTGCGAATAACATTCCAATGGCCCTCCTTGAAGCTGCCGCATCAAACATGATCTGCACTGATTTCAATGCAGCCCATGTGAGTGATAAGCCCGAATCACGGATTGTTTTGCACAGTTCAAAGTGACTTTACATTTCCGACACAAACCCTGATTCAGGGAACTGTGCAACATATATTTTTATAGTGCAAAGTCAGTGCACTTATGTATAGTCCTTTTACTGACGCAAAAACATATCGTGCATAGTTTCATTAAAACACCCCCCTTTTTGAAGCAAGCCAACACGGAGCAACGTGCAGACATAGACCGCGTGCGTTTTACAAATATGCGATAAAGGTTACAATGGGTGACACGTACTTTGCTAAACTTAAAAGCGGGGTGTCTTTTTCTTTAAAAACACAGCGACTGTTTTTACAAAACGCATTTGCAACCTGTTTAAGTGCATTTTAAGACACAAAAATATATCATGCATAGTTCAAGACATTTTGGGATGAACAAAGACAAATACTTGCAGATCCACGAGTCCCACCCAGTGAGGACATTTTAGCATGCACGTGATTAGGCCAAATAAAAGTAACTAGAGTATAAAATCACAGAACTAGCATGCACGGCAAAGCCAGCTAATTTTGCAAGTAATCAAAATATAAACACTCATCACAGCAAATATTTTTTCAACAGCCTTGCAAGGAAAACTTTTAATTGATACGGTCACAGCATCGGGCAGTTACCCAAAACGGGCAACAAGCATTCTTCATCATAGAATTGTAATTGCATTGAGGGCAGCCACCAAAGTAAGTGACAAAGTACAAAAAGAAAAGTTTTTGGTTCTTTTACAAACAGGCAAGACAAATGGCTCCCAAACGAAAACCGCATGAGCCCATAAGCGAGAGGCTTACTACCCACAAGACACCAAGACACCAAGATAAGCCTCTGTGACAGCACAGGGTAGGTTGTCATTACATGTGACAGCAGCAATTTTTGTGTGGAACAAAAAGGCTCTGCCGCATCGCACCACGCAAAGCAGCAAACCATAAGAAGTTTAATACTTCGAATTCAGGGTTGAAAGGAACAAGCCATAAAAAGTTGTTTTCAACAATAGCGTACTGTCCCTGACTAGCCAAAAACACATTTTGGCGAATTAAAAACACACGCCCCCACGAGCATAAATAGGTGTTGTCCATAAACAGGGTTAGCTCCCCATTTTTGAAACACAAGCAGCCAAACGAGCTTACCAAGGGCACACCAGTTAGAGAGTAAAGGGAAACATCTACCCATGTCTCTCGGAACACGCCTGAATCAGGACCCATACGGAATACAGTACCCTGAACACAGGGTAGAATGATAAATCGAGTCTTTATATCTAATGGCAAACTCAAGATATAAGATGCTTTCTGACAAAACAGTACCCTGCACAAGGCACAATTGGAAGATGGATCATGGGGTGCAACAAGACATAGGGCCTCATTACACGGACGGCGGTAACCATGGCGCTATTAGCGCCATGGTTGCCGCCGGTATTTTACCGAGTCCGCCATGGTGAATGGCGGAATTACCGCCCTATTCCAAGGTGTGTGGGGGCGGTAATTCCCCATTCACCATGGCACTTCCCCATTCCCATTTTTGCCCCCATAGGGCTCAATGGGAATGGGGAAGGCGGTAATTACGGTACCGCAATTTGCGGGTCCCGTCCTTAACGGCTGGTAAAACCAACCATTAAGGTAGGGTCCCACAAAGGGACCTCGTAGTAAGGCGGTAAGGGTTTACCGGCACTGGTACCCTTACCGGTACCGGTAAACCATTACCGCCATCCGTGTAATGAGGCCCATAGAATATGCTACTCAATGCCCAAACAGTCACCTCAGCTGGCAGAAACAAGCAGGAACAATGGGCAGACAGGGAAAACAAATATATAGCTTTAATTAATTTCACAAATGGAAAACTAATTGCAAACACAAGAGGTAAAAGGTTTACAGTCAAAGCAATACCCTGCACAAGGCTCAATTGGAAGATGGACCAAACTAAGCAAAGCCTGCACACTGAACCCAGGAAGTCTGGTTTTTGGTGGAACGAGTGACTATCGGTTCCAACAACAAGCAGATGTGGACAAGCGAGCAGTCACAATTCCAATTAATGGATCTTCCAATTTGCACAACAAAGCAAGCACATTTCCACCAGTAACAAATGCAAGTGGCAAGCCTCCTCACAGGCACCTCGGCAGGCACAAGCACACATGGTATACATCTGTACAGAACCTGCTGACGCAATTGTTAAATCAGCAGAGTCAACACACTAGCCGATGCAAATAAACAACACCACAAGGTGGCTTACACATGCAATCAAGGGGAGCAGATGCGCACAGTTAATGTGGCCAGAGGCAGAAGGCCTTTTAAAGGAGATCCTCTGCAAAGGGTTATACATATCCAAGCAGCTACCCAAACGGAGCTTGCCAAACATTTCTGTGTACGCATAATAAACACAGAACCCTGAAACGGGGTCCGAAACAACTCACAACTGAGGGAAACCTGTACCACGGGACCCAGTTGCAACAGCACTACTGGGTAGTGCAACAGAACCAGACCTCAGACACGGAAGGGAGCGTCGGCAATGCGGCAAAGCACAGAAGCATTCAGGACATCAGGGGCTAGCGGTAAAGAGCCAGGTGAAGAAGGGGCGATGACACCAAAGGAACACCACTGCAAGGTGAGTAGGAGAGAACCCCGAGAGGGCACCAGAAGGCACGCGTCACTGCAATCCCACCAACAGGTCACACAACCAGCCAGGGTCCCAAAGAAAGACACACTCAGGCAGCCGAATTAGCGAGCCAGCCCACAAACAGTTTAAAGAACTGAAACAAACTGCTAAAACAGGGCAGACAACCAAACAATCAGGTAACACAGCAATCAGAGCGTTTTGCAGTTTACAATCCGCACTAGACTGTGGTTCTGGGGCCCAGTTCAAGGGGGTAACGGCCATAATAAAAGCCCAGGCTTGCCGCTAAGGGCAGCCAAGGGAACAGATACGGGACATATTTCCAAAAACATAGTCAACACCCTCCCTCAACGGCACAGCTGGTCAGATAGTGAAGCAAGTATGAGTGCTCACTTTGACATCAGGGCAGAGCCTGCTGACGCAGGTTCGAACCCCGGCAGGGCTGAACTCAGCTTTTTCATTCCTCCAAGGTCAATAAATGAGCACCACACACCGTGGCAAATAAGCAGAACCCAGGTGCTAACACATGGGAAACATCACAAGTCAGGCAGACAGTACATCAAGATGCCAGAGAACAGGGCGACACAGCCCACAAGACAGCAAAATACGCAGAAGAAAATATGAGCAGGAAATAGAAGAAGACAAAAAGCCAACAACTGAAGGCTTGGGCCTGAAAACTGCAAGTAGCACTGAACCCAAAAACAGGTTCTACAAAAATAATACCTGTGGGGAATAAACACCACACAACACAACAGGCCGACGTCTAAGGGCCGAGGCCAGAGTGCTACAAGTAGCACGGAACCTGAAAACCGGTTCACCGAAATTAATAAGCGGTGGGGAATAAACACCACACAGCGCAACAGGCCAACGCCGGAGGACCGGGGCCAGAGGGCTACAAGTAGCACGGAACCTGAAAACCGGTTCAACGAAATTAATAAGCAGTGGGGAATAAACACCACACAGCGCAACAGGCCAACGCCTGAGGGCCGAGGCCAGAGGGCTACAAGTAGCACGGAACCTGAAAACGGGTTCAACAAAATTAATAGGCAGTGGGGAATAACCAACACACAGCACAACAGGCCAACGCCTGAGGGCCGGGGCCGCAGTGCTACAAGTAGCACGGAACCTGGAAACAGGTTCAACAAAATGAATAAACAGTGGGGAAAAGCACCGCACAGCTCAGTATAACAGGCCAAAAAACACCCGAGGGCGAGGGCCAGGGAGCTACAACATAGCACGGAACCTGAAGGCAGGTACAAAACAATCTTTTGTTAGCAAAAGAAAAACAGGGGTGGG
Organism: Ambystoma mexicanum; assembly: GCF_040938575.1. NCBI lineage: Eukaryota > Metazoa > Chordata > Amphibia > Caudata > Ambystomatidae > Ambystoma > Ambystoma mexicanum. Next base: position 299,086,578 of record NC_090928.1, on the reverse strand, counting down.
CCGTCTCTTAGAAAACTTGGGGAATCCCACAAATGGTTATCGAACCCCAGGGCACAGGGGGGAGTTACTCCATCCATTTAAGATAGAGAGCCTTGGTTGCTGGAAAATATGTTCCAGGGTCCAATGTACAATTACCCCCAGGGTTCCCCTACCCCTGTTTACAAATCCACCCTGGGTGGTCAAACAACACACAGCACAGACAAACAGGCCAATGCCGCAAAGGGCCGGGCCATGCTTCTAAAAACATTAAAAGCCAATAAGGTGTTAAAATAGACAAACAGGCCTACGCCACAAAGGGCCGGGCCTAAGCTTCTAAAAGCATTAAAAAACCAATAAGGTTTTAAAATAGATGAACAGGCCAATGCCATAAAGGGCCGAGCTAGCAGATTACTTAAACTGTTTGGACGTATGAGCAAACACTGAAAGTCAGGGGAACCAAGCAGGGCTCCCCGGAAACATGCGCAAAACACTAGCATAAATTGGGAATCGAAGTATAAAACAGAGACCGCGTATGGGCCAGAAGCCTCCCCCATACCGGGCCATATTAAGTACTGCGCCAGGCACGATCAACGAAATAGCCAAACTAAGGGGAACAGACAAGGCAGCTAGGACAAAGCAAGCAACAACTTTTGGGGGAAACCTGGACAGCGTTAACCAATCCAGGTTGTGGCGGCATGGGCCAGAGGGGGTAACCTCAGGACCCGGTGGCCAAAAGTATGATATTATTAGGATATGCGATTATTGTTATTGTTTCGATAACCATATCTGTAACAATAAAATCCTATGGCCTTTTATTGCCAACACTTGACAAACGTGTGGTCTAACCTTTCTCTGGGGAGGGAAAGGGTTCTGGCAGCCCACAACCACCGTTACGAAAAGCACCAAGGTAAGTTGGGTAAGTATGGGTCCAGCAGTTATGCTGCAGCTGGCAATTCTTCATCTGCTGCCGGTAGTCCTTTATCCTTAGTGTGATGGAGTAGTGCATTCCTTCTTGTCATAGTGACATGCTGTAGGCGATGCCAGTAGCAGGGTTCTGCTGGAGTTCAGTACTTCTTGCACAGTGTTGTTTCCCCGTGGAGAAATGGGATGCCGCGGTGGCAAAGTCACTTTATTTATTTATTTATTTATTTATGTGTGTACCTTTTTGGGTGCAGATAATGCCCAGATCGGGATAATCGGGTGTCTGTTGTGGATCAGTGGAGTGCTGTGTCTTTCATCCTTTGCATTTCCCCCTCACTTCCCCGGGACAGCTTAGGAGGACTCCCTCCTCCTGTCTTCACTCTGGAGTGGCAGACTGCCATGTAACTCCGTGGATGGCGGGCGGATTGCCCTTTCAGTAGCTGCGTGTCACTGCTAATTTATCTTGAGGCGGATTGCCTTCTCGCTTTCTACCTCAGCAAAGATTCCTTGTGTCTTTGTTAATCAAACCACCATTTCTTGCAGCAGGTCAGTGGGGTGGGTGAGCTGCCGCTTCTTCAATCTTTCCGCCCGGGATCATTGGGTGCACTGTGACAGCTTCTACAGCTGCAGGTATCGGCTGAGGGCGCAATGCCTCTTTACGGACTTTCCGGGCTGCAGTTGGCAGCCTACTGGGGTGGAATACCTTGTTTCTCGTGTGCGGATTTTCTTACTCGCATGACTGGGATCTGCTTTCCAATGGGCCAGACTGTCCTCTTCTCTTCATTCCTTCTTACCGGGGTGGAATGCCCTCTTCTTTGTTGGCCAGACTGCCCTTCTTTTACTGGCATGGCTGGGATCGGCTTCACAAATGAGGCAAGCTACCCGTTTCCTTCTTTGATGTGGTGTAGGCTGCTATTTAATCGGGGCCTGGATCGGCACTGCAGGAGTAACACTCCCCCGCCTTCTGTATTCCTGGCAACTGCTGGGCGGACAGCCCTATCGTCTCTTAATGTGGCCGGGATTGGCAGACTTTTTTGGGCGGACTGCCGTTACCTTCCTTCCTGTGTGATGGGCGGACTACCCTTGGTCTCCCCGTGTCTCTGTGGGGGGGATTCCCTTGCCCCTGCCTTTCCTTTATGTTGGGTGGACTGCTCGTCCTCCTACAGTCTTCGTATCCAATCTGTCGTGGGCGGGTTGCCGCTATACAGTGTGCATGGGAAACGTTTCCCTTTGTCGCCATTTTTTGTGACCTTCACACCTGGGTCACTGGTTGGAGTAAGGAACCTAGTGGGGGTTCAAGTAGTGGCATACCCCACGATAAATAATAGGAGAGGCGCTCGCTTATTTTATGACGTTCTTTATTGTCCCTCTACACACTTCTGTACCAGGCTCTAGTAGCCACTCCTCTTCCTCCCTAATCCCTGTGCCACGTCCTTCACTCTGCCCTTAAGGTCGTGCCTTCATTTAAGGTGGACTGGTCGGGTTCACTGTACAACACCTGGGGGACACCTGAACATAGAACATGAACTGTGAGATGCTCCCTATGGGTTTTGAGGGGGTTAATAGGGCCAGGAGAGCTTCTAATTCCCAGAATCAACTGTGCCAAATGACTACAAACCAGGGGCTTTATGGAGCTGTTGAACTCTCTCCTCATATGAGCAGAAAACAAATAAATGAGAGGAAATGCTTGGTGGGGGCTTGTAAACCCTTACCCTCTGAGAACATGACTGCTTTACTTTACACTACTTCTGGCACTTCCGATGGCTCCTCACCAACTGATTTCAAACATTTTACTGTTCTGTCATCTTGCCAGTCAGTCTGTACAGTCATCGACAGTCTCTGGTTTTAACTCATCCTTCCAAATCTCCTTTGTGTGTGGCTCAACTAGGATCCCTCCTGGACCTTTAAAGGCAAGGTGCACTCCATTGTTGCTTTGTTGTGCCATGTTTTATGTCCCACAGCTACGTGTCCATGGAAGAGCGCATTTAACAGTTCTGTATTGTGCCATATATTGGGCCTCATTACGACATTGGCGGTAGCCGTGCCAGTAATTACCGGCATGGCTGCCACTGGAGTCGTTTTTTTACCGGCACCTGGCAATGGGGATGTAACAGGGCATTCCAGCCTTGGCGGACCCGGTACATCCCCATTGCCGGTAATAATTACTCCCCCATTCCCATTTTAACCCCATAAGGCTCCATGGGAATGGGGAGGTTGGATGCACCGGCACCATTCGTGAATGGTGCCGGTGCATCCGACATGCTCTGCTCATGGGTGCCGGAACGCCCGCCAGGTCAGACTTGGTGGGCGGAAAGGCACCGTTGAGCAGAACTCGTAGTTTGCCGGTCCTTTAGTAACGGCGCCTGTATCGTTCTATATTGTGCTGTATATTGTATTGTGTTTAACATTTACATATCCCTAGGAAAGTGGGTTGTCCATGATTAAATCGAATACGAAATGTTAGAGGGAGAAAAAAATGAAAGTTATTTTACCGAAAATAACTTTCGGTGTAATCTCCCCGGACATTTCTTGCAACCCTCTCCCACCAACCCCCTTACTTTTCTTCCGCCGGCACACAGGGAAGGGTGTCGCCACCTCTGCCATCCCTCTGCGATGCTCGTTCCCTTCACGCACTTGGAGGGGAACGGGTGATGCAGGGTCCTTTCCTTTTTTTCTTCAACTTTGCCTGTCCCTCGCTTACCTTTTTATGGAAGCAAGCACTGAAGTCCCGGAATTTCGATCAAGGGGACATTTTTGGGATTGTTTTTTTTTGTTCACTGGCGTATTCTGCATTTTCTTCCATTCGTCTTTGTCTTTCAAGGTTTTATACGGATTCCAGAAAGGTGCACTGCACTGTTCTATATTCTGCTCTGTTCTTTCTCACATTTCGAGATCCCTAATGAAATGCACTTCATTGTTCTATGTTGTGCCATATATTGTGTTCTCACATCTAGCTCTCTCTAAGAAAGTGCAATACCCACGTACAACCTCATATTCAACAACCTTACTCACTGCATGCAAACCAACCGTGCCAAACACAAAAAGCTAGACAAACCCTCTCCACCTACTAAAACACTCATAACACTACATCCTTCAAATCAACTTGCACACCTCAACTACTGGCCAAAGTACTCTGTAAGTCAAAGGTTGAGCTTTTCCACCTGGAAACCAAACGTCGCTGGTGCACAAGTCAATCTATGCCTAGAAAATGCACACACGCCTGATGCTCCTGGTTCTACATGTTCCAAAAAGTGAAGCACGCCCCTTTGTCTCTTCGCTCTCTTAGACTTACAGAACCCTCCACCCCATGCTTTCCTTTTCATATTCACGAGAGCGCCTGGAGACCATGCAAATGGCAGTGGTGTGCGGCATGAATCCAAATAACACCTCCTAGCATAATACCCATGGTAGGCAGCCCTAGGAGCTTACAAAAGGAAAACGCCCCGTAATACAGGGGTATGTTTAGATTTCCTGTTACCAGAATGCAACTACTCATCACATGGTTCAATCAGCTTCTTCCTCACAGACACCTAGGTGCCAATCCCAACTGTCAAATTCTGACAGTGCCACACATATTCCTGTCACTCACAGGCTCCTAACCATGGCCCCCCCTGTTATGCAACGTACTTGACGCCCCTCTGCCTTCTTTGGCAGGAATCCTTCACCACCATCCATGCAGGCTGCCCAATGAGACCCCAATAATGTCTCCCTCAGATAGAGGAATTCAGGAAAAGTAACGCCTTGTCAACCAACCTGCAGCTCTCAAGAGAAAACATAGGAACAGACACAATATAAAACTTTGGTTAGTCCCAAAATGACAAGAGGGGTTCACATGGAAGGGGACATCAGAAGAATTGAGTTATGATACATGATATGGCTTTGCAAGTAGATGAGGCCATTGGCCATGAACAGGCTCACTGCATTAACACATGCAATGAGGCTTTGGGACAGGATAGCACTCACGCTGGGACTGAGCACACTTCCACGGCCTGACACTGATCCATGAGAAGCTGAACTTCACACCAGCCTTCCGTGTCCCCATTTCCAATTTCATTAATGCCCATTCCGATAGAGTCCAACAAGACTCTATGGGAATGGGCATTAACGACCTTTGCCGGCAACTGACTTCCCGGCTGCCGGACTTAGAGTAAATCAGGTGCCAGTAATTTATTATGGGCAGCAACCCACCGGTAGTACCAGCACTGTTATCGCCGGACCTGTAAGGAAGCCCAATATGCCAAACCCCTTACAAAGGACACTGAGGTAGAAGAGCAGAGGCTTAGACAGGGTAGGGCCTGAGTGTCAAGGAGTTCCCCCCTTCTCACCTGAGTTCGATCTTTGCTGGATTTCTTGATCGATGCCTTCTTGCGTACTGCTCGAATCTTGAATAAGGCTGCACGAGTCTCTTCCGACTCCAGCGTGCGTTCAAGTACCGGGAAGCAAGGGTCCAGGAATCCAGGAAATAACAGGGTGCGCAACTAGCACATGAGTCCAGGAATCAAGAAAGGGAGGAAGGGACTAGAAATGGGTTAGGGTGGAAGAAGCAAGGGAATAATACCGCGAGCTACGGAGCACACGTCTGGTCGCTACTTCGCAATAGCATTGAGACGTGTGGGCCCGTGGGGGCGTGGCATATTTATGGAACGTACTAGGTGCGCCGTGAAGGCTGGTGCGCGGCATGTCACGTGATATGGCCATGTTGGGAGAAACAATGAATGCAAACCCCGCCGTGACAAGGACCAGGAAGTCCAGAAGGGGCGCGTTCTGTGGGTCATGACAGCATGCCTCCTCCGAAAGGCTGTTCCACCAGGTTTGCCCGGGTGTATAAGGGGAAATCTTCTGAGTAGTCGAGGAGTCTTCAGATTAGAAAGTGGTTCCCAGGTTCTTTCACTAGGAGGATATCCTTTCCATTCAACCAGGTATTGAAGCTGACCCCGTTTATACCTGGAGTCACATATTCGAGACACTTCATATTCCAATTGGTTGTCGACCAGTAGAGGAGGAGGTCGGTAGGATTTCCTGGAGGATTGGTGGTAGGGTTTTAGTAAGGATGTGTGTAATACTGGGTGAATTTTCTTCCAAGAGTCTGGTAGACTAATCCGATATGAAACTGGGTTGATAATTTCCTTGATGGGAAATGGACTATAGTACCGAGGGGCCAACTTGTTTGGCCGTAGATGTCGGGGTAGTAACTTCGAGGACAACCAGACTTGATCACCAATTGCATAAGAAGGACCTGGTCTCCTTTTTAAATCCGCATACCTCTTAGTCTGAGTTCTGGCCTTCTCTAAATTTTCTTTGGTCTCTTGGTGTACGTTGATGAGGGTTTCAATCCAGGAGTCGACAGTAGGTACTGGTGTAGGATGAGGGAGAACAGAGGGTAGAACTGATGGATGGAACCCTTGGCCACAATAAAAGGGGCTGGTCTTAATTGCTGAATGGTCAGAATTGTTGTAGGCAAACTCAGCCACGGGTATCAGAAGCGACCAGTCATCCTGAACCTTGTTGGCGAAACATCGAAGATACTGTTCCAGGGTCTGATTAGCACGTTCTGTGGCCCTGTCGGTCTGGGGATGATAACCAGATGAGAGGGCGCGTTGGATTACCAAAATGCGACAGAGATGTTTCCAGAATTGAGAGATGTACTGAGGTCCTCGATCAGATATGATCTTGGAAGGGAGTCCATGTAAACGAAATATGTGTTCCAGGAAGATTCCAGCAATTTCGGACGAGGATGGTAACTTACAGAGAGGTGTAAAATGAGCCATATGAGTGAACAAATCTATGGTAACCATGATGGTCGTCTACCCTCGGGAAGGTGGTAATTCCACAAATTCAAGTGATTTGACCGAATGAAAAATTATCGAGGCTGAAATATCTGAAAACAAAGTGCTCGAATGACCAAAAGTTCGAACACTTTGTTTTCGGACATTTCAGCCCCGATAATTTGTTAAAACACACATTCTCTCACACACACACACACACAACACATCCATAACACCCCCCCATCCAGACCCCCAGCATACCCCCACCCACACCACCAACATAAAGAAACCCCACTTACCTTCACCTTCACACTGGTTCCTGCAGCGCCAGTTCCCTTTCACTTCTGTGATTGGGAACTAGCGCTGCAGGGTCCTTTTCTTTTCTTTTTTTTTTTTTTTTTGTTTTTTTCACGGACGGCTGTAGGGGTGTCCCCCGCATCCCTCGCTCACTATATCATAAAGTATAGTGAGCGGGGCAATGCGGGGGACACACCCGCAGCCCCCGTTTTTTTTTTTTGTTTTTTTTCACGGACGGCTGCAGGGGTGTCCCCCACAGCCCCGCTCACTATACCATAAAGTATAGTGAGCGGGGCAATGCGGGGGACACCCCAGCAGCCCCCATTTTTTTTTTAATGCTACCACCAGAGGATCAAACTTTTGGTGTTCGATCCTTTGGTGGTAGCATTTTTAGAACTTTTGGTCGTTTCAACCTTTTTTTTCCGGTCATTTCGGCCTAAACCAATTCCACAATGAAGTCTGTTGCAATGACTCCCCATGGCCTTGTTGGCATCGATGGTTGCATTAAAAGACCCGCCGGTCTCTTGTTATTATGTTTGTTTTGACTGCAGACAGCACAAGTTTTGATGTACTGCTGTACGTCGGTCTTCATTCCAGGCCACCAAAACTGTCTTTGTATAAAACGGAGGGTGTTGGTTATGCCACGATGTCCGGAGTGAAGGGTAACATGACAGAGATTTATCATTCTTTGTTGTAATTTCTGGGTAGGAATGACCAGTGCATTGTCCTTGAATAAGTATCCTTCCTTAAGTCTTAGGCTCCATGGATTCTTCCTTGAAATATCCTTCCAGAGATCAGAGGATTGGGTTTGTACTCAAATTTCTTCCAGGAGGTTGACTGCTTGAGCTACAAAGATCGTGTGGGGAACCATCTTAGGATAGGCCTTGTCTTCAGTAGTTACATAGTCAGGACATCGGGATAAGGCATCAGCAATCATGTTTTGTGATCCGGGAACATGAGTGATTTGGAATTGGTATTGGGCAAAGAAGTAGGCCCAATGTGCCTGACGACTGTTCCTGCAGTCCAATGATTGTAGAATTTGAAGATTCCGATGGTCCGTACGGAGCTAAACTGGATATCTAACACCCAGAAGTAGATGTCACCATTCAGTGAAGGCATGGCGGATGGCTAACAGTTCCTTTTCCAGGACGGAATAGTGTGTCTCACTGGGAATCAGGGTTCGTGAGAGGTAAGCAATGGGGTGTTCCAGTTTATCCTCAAGTTCCTGTTTCAAGACCGCTCCTATGACGTAGTTAGAGGCATCCGTTTCCACTAGGAATGGGCGATTTATGTCTGGTTGGGCCAGGATGGGGGCTTGCGTGAACTCTGTCTTCAATCGCTGGAATGCTTTGTCTTGCGGTGTAGACCATATAAAGGGAGTGTCTTTCTTCAAGAGAGCAACAATTGGCTGGACGATCTCGGAAAAGGAACAAATGACCTTCCGGTAGAAGTTGGCAAGCCCCAGGAAGGATTGAACTTGTTTCACGGAGGTGGGAGCTGGCCATGCCAGTATGGCCTTTACCTTTGAAGGGTCCATACCAATTCCTTCTGGGCTAAGGATGAATCCCAGGTAGTGAACAGAAGTAACGTGAAACAAGCATTTTTCGGGTTTGGCTAAAAGTTTGTGTTCAGGGGGTCTGCAGTACTGCCTTTACATGCTCTTCATGCTTTAGAGGATCCTTGGAAAAGATCAATATGTCTTCCAGATAGACAATGACAAAAAGGAATAACATATCAGAAAACACCCTGTCCATAAATCTTTGAAAAACCGCAGGGGGCATTAGCTAGTCCAGAGGGCATGACTAGATATTCATAGTGACCAAAGGGTGTTCTAAAGGCTGTTTTCCATTCGTCTCCTTCCCGGACATGGATCAAATGATAGGCACCCCGAAGATCCAACTTTGTGAAGACTACGGCGCCTCTCACAGCTTCCAGGATATCCGAGATCAGGGGTAGTGGGTACCGATCTTTGAGGGTGCATTGATTTAAGCCACGATAGTCGAGGCAAGGTCTGAGTTCCTTAGTGTCCTTCTTGGGAACAAAGAACAATGAAGCAACCGCTGGAGATTTTGAAGGTCTTATGGTGCCGTTTTCAAGGTTGGTATCCAGGTATTCTCTGAGGGCCTTTTTCTCAGGTTCGGAAAGAATTAACATTCTGCCAAAAGGAATCACTGCTGCGGGATCTGTATCTATGACACAGTCTTCAGGTCTGTGAGGGAGTAAGGCCTGGACTATGGCAGTTGAAATTACATCAGCATATCCCTGATAGGCCTCTGGGACTTGTATGATATTAGAAACCATGAGTGGTGTTTTCAGCTCTCTTGGTGGTTCTTTAAGGGGTGTGGAGGAGGTATCCAGGATTAGACAGTGTGACATACAAAACTCAGAGCCTAGGAATAGTGATCCTGCTGTCCAATTGATATACGGATTGTGCTTCTGTAACCAGGACATACCCAATACCATGGGGTAATGGGCTGACTTAATGATGTTGAATGTAATCCGCTCTTGGTGATGGTTTATGGAAAGTTGGATCTCTTTTGTCTGCAGCCTTATGGGTCCTGAAGAGAGGGGTCTTCCGTCGATTGCTTCCACCGGCTGCATGGTGCTTCGTGTCTCGTACGGACTATGATGACTAACAACCCAGTCTTGATTAATGAAAATTCCCATAGCTCCGCAGTCCACCAAGACCAGAATGGGATAGGTCTTATTCTTGGAGGGCGACAGGAAGGCTTGTAGAATCACCAAATTGTTTTGTACAGGAGAATTCAAGGATGGAATTGATGTGGAGCAAACATCTCTCTCCCGAAGCTCTGCTCCATCTAGGATCGGGAGCTGGCCTTTCCCGAATGCCAAGGAGGGGCCAGAGGACACTCCCTAACCAGGTGATTGTCTGAGGCACAATACATACACAACCCCGTATGAATCCTTCTCATTCTTTCTTGCGGGAATATAGGTCCACGGAAGGCTCCTATCTGCATGGGTTCTGGTTCAGAGATTGAGCCTGCGTTAGTGTCCGCCTTGGTGGTACTCTCAAAGGACGGCTTCGGAGGATTAACTTTGGATTTCTTCTTCTCTGCCTTTCTTTTCTGGATACGAAAATCTATTTGCATGGAAAGGTCCATTAGTGCCTGGAATGAGTTTGGGCGAGCCACTCTGGCCAACTCATCCTTAATCTCCTCATTCAGTCCTCTCCTGAAAAGGGTAAAACTTGCCTCTGGGGACCAATCAGCTTCCTTGACTAACTGCTTGAATCGGGTAACATAGGTGAGCATATCCTGGGATCCTTGCTGAAAGTCTAACAGGCATTCCTGGGCACTATAGACCTGTTCTGGACGGTCAAACATGGTCTTAAGGGCCTGTATGAAGCCATCATAGTCATCTAGAAGAACGTCGCCGGACTTAACGAGGGGCGTAGCCCATGTTAAGGCGTTTCCTGAAAGGTGGGAAATTATGAAGCCCACTTTAGCCCTGGGAGTTGAAAAGTAGTAGGGCTTAAAAGTAAAGTGAACCAAACATGAATCCAGGAATCCTCGAAGGGTCTTTGGTGAGCCATCATATTTGTCCACTATACCACCCAGCAATAGACTTTCTTTTGTGGCAGAATCGCGGGATAGAACTAGTTATTTGAGAGCAGTGTTTTCCGCCTTTCGATTCTGCACCTCGGTTGATAGCTCTTGCATGCCACGCATTAGGTCCCGGACGGCCGCTTCCATGTCCATATCGAGTTTGGTCGGGTGGCGTCTCAAACTGTCAAGCAGTTCCCCCCTTCTCACCTGAGTTCGATCGTTGCTGGATTTCTTGATCGATGCCTTCTTGCGTACTGCTCGAGTCTTCAATAAGGCTGCACGAGTCTCTTCCGACTCCAGCGTGCGTTCAAGTACCGGGAAGCAAGGGTCCAGGAATCCAGGAAATAACAGGGTGCGCAACTAGCACACGAGTCCAGGAATCAAGAAAGGGAGGAAGGGACTAGAAATGGGTTAGGGTGGAAGAAGCAAGGGAATAATACCGCAAGCTACGGAGCACACGTCTGGTCGCTACTTCGCAATAGCATTGAGACGCGCGGGCCTGCGGGGGCATGGCATATTTATGGAACGTACTACGTGCGCCGTGAAGGCTGGTGCGCTGCGTGTCACATGATACGGCCATGTTGGGAGAAACAATTAATGCAAACCCTGCCGTGACAAGGACCAGCAAGTCCAGAAGGGGCGCGTTCTGTGGGTCATGACACTGATTGGGCAAAGCCCACCCAAAATCTATAAATGCCCACTCAGCAGGCTGTGTGGCCATTTACAGATGTTAATGTGACCTCAGTGGGCCCAACTACATTACCTTCAGGCCCCACTTGTTAAACATCCTGGCTACGCCTGTGTAGAAGAGGCCGTCGACAAGGTCAAGAGAGTTTTATCATATACATACAGTTACAAACAACCCATATTTCTTATATACAGTACAACCTCAGATCCAGTTGGGGCATGGCTATCCCCACACCTTAAGTCTGTAGCAGCAGCTGGAATAGCAGTACTGCACTGTGAAAATATCACAGTGGGGTCACACTTAGAGGTAGCCGTTCATCATGCCATAGTTGCCCTGTTATTGAAATTGAAAACTTAGCACAAGTCCCTGTCATGATCCACAAAATAGGAAATGTTATTGCTGAATTCCTCAAATGTCACACTGACCTGTTGACCAGTACTAATTACAGACTCCCCTCTACCTACCCACTTGGACAGAGATCCCCATAACTGTGTACCCCATGACTGTGAAGCTATCACTGATGAGCTTCTGCAACCAAAACAGGACCTGTTTGACAAAGTGATTCCGAACTCAGAACTGTTATACTTTCTGGATGGATTTTGTTATAGAGATAAGAACAGCCAATTGGTAGTTGGGTATGCGTGCTGTTCTTTTGTTGACATTATAGAAAGTGGCTGATTGCCCAATATCCTCTCAGCACAACTAGCAGAATTAATAGTAATGACACAAGCAGGTAAATTAGCGGAGCAACAAACAGAGAATATTTTCACAGATTCTTGATATGCTTTTGGTTTAGCACATCATTTTGGTCAGTTGTGGAAACAGAGTTGATTCTTGATATCACCTGGTTCCATGATTAAAAAACATTTATATGTAGCAAACATTTTGGAACCCCTGATTTTGCCCAAACAGAGAGCCATTATTAAGTGTACAACACACAAGCCCCTGAATGACAATGGGCCTCATTACACAGTAGGCGGTAAGGGTTTACCGGTACCAGTATTTTACCTGTACCGGTAAACCCTTACCGCCTTACTATGAGGTCCCTTTGCGGGTTGGAGAATTTAACGCCTGCTTTTTGCAGGCGTTAAAAACCAACCCGCAAAGGAACCAGGGAGCTAATTACGGTACCGCAATTTGCGGTGCCGTAATTAGCACCTTCCCCATTCCCATTATTCCCTATGGGGCAAAAATGGGAATGGGGAAGGGCAATGGGGGAAGGGGGAATTACCACCCCACCAACCTTGGAATAGGGCGGTGTTACAATTACAGGGTATAACACTAGCACAAATTCAGAAAAGGATACTCAGATGTACAAAAAGGATACAAGTTGAGTTCCCGTAGAGCTTCTCCCGATTGGCTATTCCGGGTGACTTCTAAGGAGAAGATTTTGATGATTGAAAACCTTTCAACCAATGCCACCCTCAGACTATTGATCAACAGACACAGCCTGATAGAGTAATTAGTGGAAAGGTCCATATATTGGATGGATACCACCAGTCTGTTGGATAAGAACAATAAGTTTTAGTCGCTAGTCAATTAACCTAATTACTATGTAAGGGTTAGATTAAGGATACACTAACCTGTAGTTGTATGGACTGAAGACTGACAAATGAGTTCCAGGAATACAATCCGAAAATAAAAACCAACGAAGGAAAAAGGGGTGTTAGTAAGGTGACTAACCCGAACGGAACGAGGGCCGCACTAGGGACGGGTTGGTGCACACCGGATAGCGTCCATAAAGTTCAGTGCACTATCCTTGTAGGAAGTAGTTGGTTGAGAATCTGGATGGAAAAGGAAATTCCTAGAACATGATTGTCCAAAGTAGGTTGGGACTGGCTGGGACCTTTAGAGGTTTGAAATGAATCCGAAGACCAGATGTGAAAACAGTGCGGGTCCGGCTGGTAGCCAAAAAGGGAAAAAGCAGTTTGGAAGCTGCTTAGAAGCAAGGTAGAAACCGAGCTCCGGAACGAAGATCAAAGAAACAACGATCAGAAGCGCCGATTAGCGGGAGGCTTCCTGTTTAAATATGAGTCAGCTGACGTAAAACGCGTGAGTAGCGCGTTGACGTCCAGTCATGTGATACTCGCGCATACCTGTGGAATGAAACTAGTAATGTGAATGGTATGCGCGGTATGTTTAACAAAGAATGTTCGCCCATCCGCAGAAGATAATAAGGTCTGACAATGAGCTAGCGGAAATGAAGGCTTTTGCCAGGAATCTTTCCCCAGAGTCGCCACCGAGTATAAAATGGTCTGGCTGATCTCTGGGCTGTAGGTGTAGGGTGCTGAACTCGAGCATGAGAGGACCTGGCAGGCATGACAGTGCCATCCCCCAAAGGGCGCGCCACCCCCCTGGAATCGTGGAACCGGCGCAGAAGAGCGGGAGCATGGATATTAACGAGTGGTTCCCAGGAGCGGTCCTCCGGACCGTAACCCTTCCAATCGATGAGGTAATGTGGAACCCTTGCACGCATTCTCATGTCCAGTATAGCCTGTACTTCGTACTCCTCGGAACCCTTCACAGAAAGAGCCACAGGCCGAACAGGTAGCCGGGTTCCGGCCACGAATGGTTTCACTAAGGATACGTGAAACACTGGATGTACTCTCCAATGCGAGGGTAGGTTCAAACGTATAACCACCGGATTCAACACCTTGGTGATCTTGTATGGTCCAACAAAACGTGGCAGCAGTTTCCTTTTTCCCGGCATTCTCAGGTTCCTGGTGGACAACCACACCGACATACCCACTTTATAAAGAGGAGACGGACGTCTGTTTTTGTCCGCGTATTGTTTGGAACGAACCTGCGCTTTCTCCAGATTCTTTTTAATTGAAGAATGCAAGGATGACAATTCCTTCAATTTATCGTCAGCCCTAGGAACCAGGCCAGAAGGCTCTAAGTCCGCTGGAATGGACCTAGGATGCTGTCCGTATAAAGCGTAGAACGGAGAAGTCCCCGTTGAAGAATGTATCGAATTATTGTATGCAAACTCGGCTGCGGGCAGTACCTCCAGCCAGGTAGATTGGTACTGTAAAGCCGAACACCGTAGGAATTGTTCCATTGTACCGTTGACCCGTTCCGTCTGTCCGTCTGTCTGAGGGTGGTAAGAACTAGACATGCATTCATCCATTAGGAGGGCTGTTGACAATGCCCTCCAGAAACGGGACGCAAACTGTGACCCCCTGTCGGTGATGACCACGGAGGGTAAACCAAAAAACCGGAACACATGTTTCAAAAACAGATCAGCTAGAATAGCCGCTGAAGGAATACCCTGACACGGCAGAAACAGTGCCATTTTCGTGAAATAGTCCACCACGACCCATACCGTGTCGAACCCTTGGATAGGAGGTAATTAAACCACGAAATCCATGGATATCATAAACCAGGGTTTATGGGGTACCGGCAAGGGATGCAAAAGCCCCATTGGTTTCTGAAGCGATCCCTTACTTTGAATGCAAACAGAGCAGGAGGAGACGTAATCTATCACGTTCTTGGACATGCCCGGCCACCAGGCCCACCTCCGGATTAATTCCAAAGTTTTCTTCTGACCTGGATGGGCCGCGACCAGCGAATCATGACCCCAGTTTAACGCCTTGGCACGGGTATTTTCTGTAGGTAGATATAAAATGCCATTGTAGTATGGGAGACCGCCACGTATATCTAGGTTCAGGCGTAGTACCTCTTGAGGATTCTGAGAGACCCAATCTGCAGTCTCTTGTTTCAAAGACGGTTGAACAGAGCAACTACAAATCACCTTTTCAGCCAACAATGTCGGCTTGCTTGAATCTTCGGTAACAACCGTATGGAGCCGGGACAAAGCATCGGCTTTGGTGTGTTCTCTGGCAGGGCGATATGTGATCCGAAAATCAAACTGGGCAAAAAATGAATGCCATCGAGCCTGCCGTGCGGTCAAACACTTCATCGTTTTTATGGCTTGAAGGTTCCTGTGGTCTGAATAAACACACACCGGATATTTAGCCCCGAGTAGATGATGTCGCCATGTCAGGAAGGCATCTTTGATGGCCAAAAGTTCCTTCTCCGTGACTGTATAGTTCCTTTCGTAAGGGGCCAATTTGCGGGAGAAGAAGGCCACAGGATGTTCTGCTCCGGTGGATTTGCACACCTGGGAAAGGATAGCACCAATGGCCATGTTGGAGGCATCTGCCTCCACTATAAAAGGCAAATTAGGGTCAGGGTGCTGCAGAACCGGGGCAGTGGTGAAGGATTCTTTTAGCAGATCAAAAGCCTTTTGGACCTCTGTCGTCCAGCGGAACGCAACCCTAGAACTTGTTAGTGCAGTGAGAGGTGCTACTGTCTTAGAGAAGTCGTGTATAAACCGCCTATAAAAGTTCGCAAAACCAAGAAACGATTGCAAGGATTTGACAGAGACGGGTACAGGCCAATCCAGAATGGCTTTGACTTTAGACTGACTCATTCTAACTCCCAGACTGGTGATATCGTAACCCAGGAACTCAACCTCGGAAGTGTGGCAAATGCATTTTTCTGTTTTTACGAATAGGTGGTTTTCTCTCAGTCTCTGGAGAACCTTGGTGACATGAGTAACGTGATCCTGGAGGGAGGTTGAATATATCAGTATGTCGTCAAGATAGATGACTACAAACTGATCGATGTAATCACAAAAAATGTCATTCATGAAATACTGGAAGGTTGCGGGGGCGTTGCACAGGCCAAACGGCATAACAAGGTATTCGAAGAGACCGTACCGGGTCTTAAAGGCGGTCTTCCATTCGTCACCTTGTCGAATACGCACGAGATTGTACGCCCCCCGCAAATCCAACTTGGTAAAGATGACAGAAGCGCCCAATTGGTCCAGAAGGACGTTGATCAGAGGCAACGGGTACTGGTTCTTTATTGTTATGGCATTGAGGGCCCTATAATCAATGCAAGGCCTGAGGTCCCCCTCCTTCTTTGGGACGAAGAACAAAGGAGAGGCCGCCGGGGATTGAGAAGAACGAATAAACCCATTGGCGAGGGCCTTGTTGATGTAGTCTTTCAAGACTGCATCTTCCTTTGGAGTAAGTGAGTACACACGTCCAGTTGGTATCTTGGCGCCGGCCACTTGGTCGATGGGACAGTCGTATTGTCTGTGTGGTGGCAATACCTCCGCTTTACCCTTATCAAAAACGTCGGAATACGCGTTGTATTCAGTAGGCACTAGGACGGTGTTAGAGCGGAGTGCTCCAATACTAGGAGAACTGTCAAGGAAAGTCAGCACAGGCGTGGACACCACATTCGGCTCCAGAAAGCAGTTTTTATTGCAATAAGCCGATGGGTATTGGATGTGACCGGTTACCCAATCTACATGAGGGTTGTGCAATCTGAGCCATGATAAACCCAAAATCAAAGGGTACTGAGGCGCAGCTATCACGTCGAAAACCAGGTCTTCAGTGTGGCCATCAGGCAGGGTTACCTTAATGGGAATAGTTTCTTCCGTAACTAAACCAGAAGACAAAGCTGATCCGTCAACAGTGTTGACAGATTCGGGTACTGTTTTAGTAAAAATGGGAATACCCGATTGTGTAGCGAACGTGATGTCTATGTACTTGTTAGAAGCACCGGAATCCAACATCGCTTTGGAAAAAACGGTGGTTCCGTTGAACTCCAAAGAAACTGCTACCTCTATGGAGGAGGCGACATATAATGCGGAGTCCTGTTTGGTACTCGACAAAGGAACCCCTGCTATTGCCGAGCTTTGGCGTTTCCCGCTTTTCTAAACGGTTTCTTAGGGCAAGAGACCAATAGATGCTCAGCGGAACCGCAATACATATATAGGTTGTTCTTGCGGCGATTCTCGCGTTCAGCAGGTGACAAGCGTCCACGTATAACGCCAATCTGCATGGGTTCGGGTTCGCTAGGAATAGGTTGAGACACACCAGGGTGACCAGAAGCTCACGTAAAGGTTTTCTTCTCCCCTTTCCTTGCAGATCGCCGTGCATCTATTTGGAGGACTAAATCCAAAAACTCTGAATAGCCAGCAGGAACCACAGGAACCGTTGACAAAGCATCTTTTAGTTCTTCTGACAGTCCTTTGTAAAAAACAGCCGTTTTCTTGTCTTCAGGCCACTGGGTCTCTGCCGCCAGTTGATTAAAGCGAGCGAGGTAGGCCAAGAGTGTCTGGTTACCCTGTTGTAAGCTTAGTAACTCCAGATCTGTAGCCTGGTTAGCATAGCGCATATCGAATACCTTACTCATGGCAGACAATAGTGCGTCACAATCATAAAGTAAAGGACTATTTGACTCTAATAGTGGATTGGCCCAGGCTGCGGCAGAACCGCCTAAATGGGACAGCACAAAGGCCGCTTTAGTAGTCAAGTCCGGAAAGGAGCTAGGCCTACAGAGAAAGTGCAAGCGACATTGGTTTACGAAGGTACGATAGCATTTGGGATCCCCCAAAAACCTCTCGGGCGGGGCCAAGGGAAATTGTGTAGGCATCAAGACCTGTAACTCCCTGGAGGGAGGAGGAAAGCCAGAGCCGGAAGCCACTGGTTCCACACCTGTCGCTCCCTGTGGTGTAGCTCGTATAGCGTCCTGCATTACGTCCATGCGGTGACGGAGGGTATCCTGAGCAGATATCATCTCGTGCCTTAAATCGGCTATGAGCTGTGTGAGGATTTGTAAGGGATCGGTACCTTCCATCTTTTTTGGCTTCTGATTCTGTTACAATTACAGGGTATAACACTAGCACAAATTCAGAAAAGGATACTCAGCATATATTGGATGGATACCACCAGTCTGTAGTTGTATGGACTGAAGACTGACGAATGAGTTCCAGGAATACAATCCGAAAATAAAAACCAACGAAGGAAAAAGGGGTGTTAGTAAGGTGACTAACCCGAACGGAACGAGGGCCGCACTAGGGACGGGTTGGTGCACACCGGATAGCGTCCATAAAGTTCAGTGCACTATCCTTGTAGGAAGTAGTTGGTTGAGAATCTGGATGGAAAAGGAAATTCCTAGAACATGATTGTCCAAAGTAGGTTGGGACTGGCTGGGACCTTTAGAGGTTTGAAATGAATCCGAAGACCAGATGTGAAAACAGTGCGGGTCCGGCTGGTAGCCAAAAAGGGAAAAAGCAGTTTGGAAGCTGCTTAGAAGCAAGGTAGAAACCGAGCTCCGGAACGAAGATCAAAGAAACAACGATCAGAAGCGCCGATTAGCGGGAGGCTTCCTGTTTAAATATGAGTCAGCTGACGTAAAACGCGTGAGTAGCGCGTTGACGTCCAGTCATGTGATACTCGCGCATACCTGTGGAATGAAACTAGTAATGTGAATGGTATGCGCTGTATGTTTAACAAAGAATGTTCGCCCATCCGCAGAAGATAATAAGGTCTGACAATGAGCTAGCGGAAATGAAGGCGTTTGCCAGGAATCTTTCCCCAGAGTCGCCACCGAGTATAAAATGGTCTGGCTGATCTCTGGGCTGTAGGTGTAGGGTGCTGAACTCGAGCATGAGAGGACCTGGCAGGCATGACAGGCGGTAATTCCCCTTTCCACCAAGGCGGTGCCAGTATTTTACCGGCATGGACCAAGGTGCTAATAGCACCTTGGTCCACCGCCGTCCGTGTAATGAGGCCCAATGAATCCTACAGAAATGCATTTGCAGACTAAGCTGGTAAACAGGCAGCCATTTCGGACTCTCACGCTAACTATGTTTGGAGAATTAAGAGTGCCACACAAGCTCATCGATTTCACACACTCCAGGAATTATCATATATTCAAGACGCTGCTCCATAGATAGAAAATAACTTGTGATCCAGGTATGTTCTCTTTTGAATGAAATTTAAAGTCCAAGATACAATATCGACTGGCAGTGATTCACACAGCTGTGGCGCTAAAAGAGAATTTGGAGACGATAGACTGTCGATTTCCATTGCTAGGTCCTGAAAAAGGTGGCAGAAGCAAGACGGCACACTGAAACCGTTCGACCGACCATGATAATTGATATCCTTTCACAATAGACAGGGATACATTGCTGAGAACTGGCAGTCCACCACGGTTTTTTCCCAATATACCTGGGTGTTCGTTTTTAACAGTTGAGTTTGGGATACCTCTACGGGAAAGAGGCAGAATAAAGTTGTGGAGAGTACCTTTCTCATGGTATCCTCGTTTTTAAGAGGAGACTAGTTCACTGTCTTTTTAGCTGTACAAAGGGGTACAAGCAGGACTCTTTGTACTATTACATAGGTAACTTTAGTTTTTTATTGAATTTAAATGTTCTTTAGTGGAGTTTAGGAATAGGGAAGTCTCTCTTACCCATCCCTATTAAATAGATAGCCCATTAGCGACTTCTAGGGGAAAGTGGACCAAGGGACAGAAGAGTTCTTCGTGAGGGACAGATACAGTTCAGCAATAGGGCTGGTTTCACATAAAGCTCATATTTATCATGGCCTCGCTCATGTAGGAAAGGGCGCTATGATTGCAACCCTCAACCAAGACATGATTTCTCCAGACTTTTCTGCCATCGTGCAAGGTTATAGTAGACAGTGCATCATATACCAGCAGGACATGGTGGGGAAAGCTGTCCAACAACTCAAGGAGCGCACCCATTGCTCTAAGACCTTTTGTGAATCTCTGTTCGATTTTTGCAGCTCTCGAAGTGCAACAATTTACAATACATTCTTGGGATAATAGATAGCTTTTTGTGATGGGTCAAAACCCTTCCTTATAGGAGGACAAATACTGTAGCCATGGCAAGAATATTGATCAGGGATTTTATACCAAGATTTTGAGTGCCAGTCAGCATAAACAGCGATAGATTGACCCACTTTATGGGGGAGCTAATAAGAGAACTATACACTGCCCTCAACATCCAGTATTAACGCTGCTGCATTCACAATCCCCAATCTGCGGGGTCAGTAGCGAGACAGAATGGAATCTTGAAAACCCATCTGGCAAAGCTCTGTACATGCAGTGACTGGCATCAAGTGGCCAGAAGACTTGACGATAGTGTTATTCGGGAGGTACAGTACAGCCAACTGGAAAACAGGACTCAGTCCCCATGAGCTGCACTTTGGGTGTCCAGAGCGCCTTCCCTTAACTTCACCAGTAAATAGCATGCTCAGTTCTTTCATTGGCTGGATGACGGTGTCATTATGTATTGCCACACATCTGGCGTCTTCTATCAGACAAGACCACCCATAGGTACAGGACACTCTGCCAAAGAAAGCTGAGGAAGCTAGCCAGGAGGCTTCATCTATAAGAAGGAATTCCAAGGCAAGATGGCTCTAGCACCCAGATAGTGTAGCATTTTCAGGTAATTCTGGTCAGTGGGACTGCTATCAAGTTCCAAGATGTAGTCACCTGGATGCATGCCTCACATTGCAAAAAGAGTGTGACGCCAGAAAATGAAGAGAAAGCTACTCACAATTACTGCAAAGCTGACATTTGGTAATTCCTTGTGATACTGAATGAAATGCAATACTGGCAGGAATGAGTGCAGTTGCAGAGACTCTTGGGATCAACAAAGTTGGTTAATTTGGCGAACGTTGTCATGACATCAGGTGTGAAATCTTGGTCTTGGTATCGTAGGCATACTGCATTCGATGTTCTGGCTGGGAGTCACATGGGATGAAGGGTAGACATGCTTTTGGGATTAATTTCTTCATTTGCCAAATGTAAACAGGGACAGGATGTACAGCTATGCCACACACTCCCCAATTGGCTGTCCGATGTGGACTATGCTAGAACGCTTAAGCTTTATCAGAAACTGAGTACCCACTGACAGCTGCACTGATGTATCATACTCAGGCCCATTTTACTGTTGTTCATGCCTCAACTGTCTTAAATAAATAATTGGCCCAAGCCATCACACTTATCCAAACTGTTGTCTTGCAGCCTCATTACGACCCTGGCGGTCCCGTAATGAAGGGTGCTGGTACGGGACCGGCACCCTTTATTACGGGAGCGCCTATTACGAGGTTCCCTTTTTGGGACATGGAACAGACGTCTGGTAAAACCAGACGTCCTTCCCGGGTCCCGCGAGCGGAAGATGGAGCTAATAATGGGCCATTTGTAATGTGCCCGTTATTACCTCCCTCCCCATTCCCATTAAGCCCTATGGGGGCTCAAATGGGAATGGGGAATGGTTCCTTCAAGGAGGAATTATTGGGTCCTCCAATGTTGGAATGACCCGGTAATTCCCCATTGAAGGAACCTGGTATTGGAGCCCGGTATGGAGGCAGCCATGGCGCTAATAGCACCATGGCTACCTCCATACTCGTAATGAGGCCCTTACTGTTTTCCACTCTGTATATTTGAATGTGGTGGGCGGTATAAATATAAAATAATAACAGACTTGATTTCTTATAATAGTTGACATGGTGGGCATGCCAGGTTTTTGCGATGTAGAGAGAGATGAGATAGAAGTTGGTGGGATAATGGGTACAATGCCAACTATTGTCATTTAGTGATAGACATGGCTAATATATGCAGAAGCAGGCAATATCCATACTGTTATCATGATGCTAACACAGGGGATGGCTCTTGTTCTGTAGATATGTTTACCATGATATGAGTGTGATAGAAATTAGAGGTGTGACAACGTTCTCACCACAGTCATTGTTGTACGAGATGGTTAGTGAGCTAGATAGGACGGGGAATATGCATGGTCTTGTTAAGGCGTTTTAGGAACTATTACTTTTGATTGCCTTCCAGTTAACCTCAGAGTTTCCAAAATGCACGAGAGGTGTGGCAATTTGTCTAGCTCAACCGCGGCAAGTATTCCATTCTCAGTCAAGTACACGGGATCTGTGGGATGCAGTGTGGGATGAAGCAAATACCACCCTTGCAATGTGGAGTCTGTATTGAGGTAAAACACTTATTGGCCCTTTGGGTCTACTAGCGTGTGCCGCTTGTCTTAACACGGGGGCACAGCTAACAAACACTGTGTCACATCAGGGATTTACGGTTATCTTTGCACTCAGTTAACAAGAAAGGAACTCTTCTCTGGAACTTTGCAACCGCAGGGGCTGCCCTGGAGTGGGACTTTCCATGTGCAGAAGTTCAAGACTTCCCCAATGACCCCCTCATGAGCATTTGTGAAGATGAGCAGCACTGAGCCTGGCTGTGAGAGCTCAGCAGGAATTCTGGAATCTCTAAAGATCTTTGGCACTAAAGGAAGAAGTGAAAATACAGCGGCTGGGGATGTTGAGAAATGCTGTGTAAATACAAATACAGTATTTAAATGTTGGTGTGGGTAATTTTCACTGCTTATAGGATCCTTTTCTATATCAAATAAACATATAGAAATTACTATCTTGAAATTAATTTTAATTTAAGACCCCACATCTCTGGTAAAGTTGTTTCTCTTCTTGTGCGTGTTTTAAGGTCATTCCTTACTTTTCTATCTCTGAGATTTGTACTTCTCTTGAGCAAAAAGATTGGGATGGGAGCTTAGATTTGCCAATGTGAAAGATTTTCCGAATTCTTTTGATTATATTATATTATCCTGTATGAGAAATTGGTAAACGTATTCTTTTGGCATTGTATTGTATTATATCGTATATGTTATGTACTGAAAAGGGTGGAGGGCAGTTTAGAGGGTATGAAGCACCTTAGAGGGATAGAAGCTCTTCATATGAAGCACTTTATTTGAGTTTTTAAAAAACGTTTCTGAATAGTTCACTAGGGGAATGTACAGTTGGTGAGTAAAATTTCTTCCTAAATAATTGGTGTCACGCAGATGACCTAGTGCAATTGGAGGAACAGTTATAATCATGTATTGAAAAATAAATTAAATTTAAATACATCTCAAGATAGTAATTTTTAGGTATTTATTTGAGATGTAAAAGGATCATATAAGTAGTGAAAATTACACACTGATCATAAATCATAGCAATTCCCCACATCTCTGTGGTTATTTCTATTTATGTAATACACCAGCTGTAGGTGTGGAAGAGGAGCCAGTAGCCCTTTCGCTGTAAAAGAGAGAAATGTTGCATCCTTTCCAATACAGAAGTCCAGACGATGACATCTGGGCACCGACCTGTCAAATTTTACCTGGTCAATGAGCTGGCTGCAGTTGAGACAAGGTGGCACACAGTACCATTTGGGAAGTGAAAGACCTAGGATCGTCAGTCTGTTACCTGACAAGTTCCCTACAGGCAGAACCTCAGTCCTTGGGATAGAATTAGGGACAGGTTGCTTATTATGGCCCCTTCAGCCTCCACAGATGCAATGTCTTAGTGAGTTAGCCAGAGGACAGGTGTAAATTCTAATAGGAAGCATGATATGTTTGGAAGGATAGGCTGTGGCCTCCACATTATAAGGTGTAGAGTTGTTCAGGGCTAACAACAGTCGTATTTGGATACCTAACACACCTGGAGTTGACATACACTTTTTACTCAGAAATAGGAATAAGATACACAATGGGCCTCATTACGAGTCCGGCGGTAACCGAGATGATAAAACCGCCTGGTTACCGCCAGACTCGTATTACCATTCCGCCTCCGTGATTCCCGGAATTACCAGGGCATTACAACCCCGGTTTTCCGGGAATCACAGAGGCGGAATGGTGTTAATCCCCATTCCCATTGAGTCCTATGGGACTCAATGGGAATGGGGATCATGGAAACACCGGCAGCATCTGGTAATGCTGCCGGTGTTTCCTCGTCCACCTGCAGGCAGGCGGTGTTAAACCCGCCAGGTCAAACCTGGCGGGAACATCACCTCCCGCCTGCAGGAGTCGGGATCCGGCGGTCCGGAAACAACGGTGGCGGCGGGTTTACCACCACTGTTATTTCCGGACCACCTGATTTGTAATGAGGCCCAATGTCTGCTTGTCAGTTGAAAGGTCAGAAATGGTAAGTCTCACACCATGATAATAAGGAGTTGTGCCCAATTGATCCTGCATGGGTCTGCACTTCCCTTACAGATCATTCCCCCTTGTACAAAAGATTGATGAAGTAAAAAGACAATTGTATGTGTTAGAAATAGTATTTGAATAAGAAAAACAGCCTTTTATGACAGCTCACCGGTGTGCCACCCAGTGCACCCCTTACTTATCCATTTGCATAATCACTAAAACTGTGCAAGAAAAAAATGTCACAGCTGCTACTGTAGGCCTGATGCTGTTTTCCATTTCCTTAGCAGGTGTAATCTTATGTTGCTGTAAACGTAGAAGTGGGAATAGTAATTTGTGTTTACGCCTCAATGCATCCAGGCAGTGCTGAGAGTACAATGTTCTGTTCGAGTCTTAAGGGCCTCATTACACGGTAGGCGGAGAACCATGGCGCTATTAGCGCCATGGTTCATGCCGGTAAAAAGGGGAATTACCGCCCCATTCCAAGGTTGGCGGGGCGGTAATTCCCCCTTCCACCATTGCCCTTCCCTATTCCCATTTTTGCCCCATAGGGCATAGTGGGAATGGGGAAGGTGCTAATTACGGTACTGCAAATTGCGGTACCGTAATTAGCTCCCTGGGTCCCTTTGCGGGTTGGTTTTTAACGCCTGCAAAAAGCAGGTGTTAAATTCCCCAACCCGCAAAAGGACCTCGTAGTAAGGCGGTAAGGATTTACTGGTACCGGTAAAATACCGGTACCGGTAAACCCTTACCGCCTACCGTGTAATGAGGCCCTAGAGTTGATAAAGATGTCTGAATCTGATAGTGAAGTAGAGAAAGAAACTGCTGCCCTGCTGACAACAGAAGTTTCGAATTTATTGAGGGGATTAATAAAGGTCTATCTGCGTTGACCGGTTCCCATTAAACCCTTTTTCGTCATGTAACAGGATGAGGGTGTTGTATTGCCCCTTTGTGCAAAAGTGGGAATGTGGGTGAAAATTGCTCTCTTGTGCCATAGATAGGTTGTTTCTAAAGCTCAAACTGAATTCCAGGATGGAGAAATGTTGTTATATCACTTTACTATCAGTCTTCGCTTTAAACAGCATACTCATTCGATTTCAGTTTATAGCAACTAATTGTTGGTTTTGGCAAAGCGTGTTTATGTTTATAATGTGTTATTCGACATTTGCAACTGGAACTCTAGGTATGCTTTCTTCCACTTTTCCATGCCAAAGGCATTGTTGAGCATGTGATGCAAGGTAATGCTATAAACCAGAATGTACAAATGGTCTCTTTGAGGTCATTCAAGGGGGTGTCATAAGGGGCGGGGTTAGTAAGCCCCTCCAGGGAGCATGCAGAGGGACTCAACATGTCATCTGCTCCATGGTCATCTGTGTCAACAATGGACTGTTAACAGGCAAATAGAGCTGTCTCTGTTTCCACTACAAACCGAAACGGAAGTGTGAGCTTGCGTTCTCAAAACGGATGATTAAATCCTTTAGGCAATTTAAAAGAACACGTGGTGCTTGGTAATGTAAACAACAGTGGGGGCTATGGGAAAAAAAATGTTGCATCATCACATTACCTATCTTCTCTTTCCATCTGCTCTCACCTTTTTATTATATCCACTTCTCCTTCACCTTTCACCCCCAGTCACCTTCCATCAGCTCCCCCTGATCACCATTCCCATTTTCCTCCACTCCCACCTACGCCGAGAAATCCCCACCATGTCTTTCTTGGCCTGGCTGGGGAGAATCAAAGGTGATGCTTCCTTCTCTGCGAGGGCTGAGCAGCAAGGCCCCCATTCTGTTCTATCTCAGCAAAGCCACCCTGAACACTGTGGCTACTCCCAGCTGGCCCCAGGGCAGGTGTTTGTGGCCATCTGTTGTGAAATACAGACCCCTGGCACCCTGCGCCCCTCCAGAATACTGAAGCAAGGTATATGACATTTTTCTTACAAAATGACATTTTGAAGCACATTTTATTTTTTCGTTGCATTTTTGAAGAACATTTTTATTGAGTTGGCTGCACGGGGGAGTGCTAGCATGCAGGAGAGAGCTGGGGTCTGGGGGGTGGAATCAGGGGGCAGACAGTGCAGGATGAGGAGTTTCCAGCTTCCTGGAATCGCTCCCAGTGGGGCTTGAAAGGGAGGAGGGGCCCTTGCTCCCCCCTGCCATGCCCCTGTACATCATTGTTTGGTACGCACTGTTTACACACTGGTTATAATATGCAATTGTCCATGATGGCTTTTTGTTTGATGTGTTTACTTTGATTTGGCATGGAATTTCACAATTTTGTTCAAAATGTTGCAAAGAAAAGTGTGTGTATGTGTGTGCGTGTTCTATTAAACCATGAGTGAGGCTTTTTTTAAAATAGATTATACTGTGGACTGAATCACTTTTAGGGGCACCTAATTTTGACAGGTAAGGGACAGTGTGATTAAATGATTGCCCAGGATCACACACTTGGGTTAAGTAGTAAAGCCAGAATTTGAGCATACCCTGAAATTTAGATACTTGACCATGCATCTTCCAAGCTCAAGTTGGGACAAATATGTATTGAAGTTTGGTTTTGTATACCGAAACTAATACTCAGTTTTTACAATTACTTTAAAAAGTCACATGATAAACCAACCTGACAATGTATACATCATTGTAGAAACATGGTGATGAAAAAGATGAAGGGAGTCATTTTGTTTTGAATCCTAAATTGCGCAGAGGGGACCACTCCTGTTTGCAGTTTTGTGCAAAAGTGTCCCTCCATGCAATTTTAATTGTTTCCACCAAATACTGGTAAAGTAAAGAGTAAAATACTGCTAAATATCACCTTTGATATTCACTTTTCCAGTATGTGTCTGGGAAAGTGTAAATCCCTTCCACAATTAATGATTGTGGGAGCCATCCACAATAGTTTCTTTTGGAATCTGCCTGCTTTTACCAGGGTGTAAAAGTTAGACGGATTCCATAGGAATCCATTGGTTTTCCACCAACATAAAAATACATACTGGTGGAAAACCAATTGAATTTGGCAGGGGGACCTGTACGAGCAGGCAAACTTGTGAAGTCCGGTCTGCTCTACAACTTTACCTGCCAATTAATACAAAATCCTGCAGCTCATAAAAAATGGAGCGAAATGCATTTAGCGCCACTTCTTCCACTCTGCTTGACCTGCCAAATGATCCCCTATGACTGTAGCTTTGATTTCCCTGTCTTGAATGGAAGCCTACAAGCTCCAGCATAGCAATTAATGAGAATTTACAATCTCATACAGATACAAAGTGAAATGAAATGCATGACAAGGTTATTGTTTCACACAGCTTGTTCTGTATCCCCTTACTTACCAATCACCAAACAATCATACTTAAATAGCTTCGTAAAATCCTCTATATTTTTTTTAAGTGCCACAGCAATGGTAACTGCCTTTTTACCTTTTCTCATCTCTAATCGCTTCCTGTTGGGAATAATCTGCCTCTGAAACACCTTAGAAAGAATAGGCCTCACTGGGAGGGCCTGTGCAGCCCTGGCTGTTTGTGTTGTTTGAGGAGAGAGAGGCACAGGGGGGTGGAGCGGAGGGTGGAATAGGAATCTGTTCCTTGTCAAATGTTAAATCCTCCTCTATTAAATACGTTTTTTATGTTAAATCCTCCTCTATTAAATGCTGTTTTTAGTTTTAAAAGATGTAATCCTTTTATACTTTGCCTGCACCTTTAAAGAAAACACTCTACACTTGTGTTATTTTTCAGGTGTTCATGATTCACCTTTTGAGGGGAAAATGTGTATTGGGGGGTGGGAGCGATATTACCAAACCTCTCCCCCCCATCACTGATGGGGTCCCACAGCAAATCATTTCCATTTCCGGCATTGCCTAAACATCCAGAACCCACAGTACTTTACAAACTCGACCCACAATACACATGATGTATTCTGTCTGCTAAATTAATCAAACAGTGTGAGGTTATCTATTCAGTACTTATCAGTTTGAATCATGAAAAGTTCTGTCAGTTCAGGTTAGGCTTCCACGCAGACAAAGGTACATTCTATTTAGGTTGGAACCCCACTGGCAAGGACGCATGAGAAGAAAATCTGAAACGGGCCCATACTTGCCATCCTAGCCTTGTCATTTTCAGGCAGGGCCTTGTTGGACCAACTCAGTGAGGTGCAGATTGATTTGCTAGGCATAGCAAACAAGGCACCTACATCTGGGCATATACACTTTCACTTAGGGAAACAAACTGTAACCAACATGCATTGCAAAGCCAACAGCTTGGGCTCTTGAGTAGGCATGGGTTGGCACTTGCCAGGCACTGCCATAAGGATGCCACCTGGCTATAAGATGGGAATAGCTGGGAAGCCGTGCCAGTACCTAGGCATATGATGTCATTGTCTGGCAAATGTCTGTCTAATATCTATACCAATGATGGCTTGTTTTAGGCAGGACTCCAGTGCAAGGAACAGAGGCATTGACACAGACAGTGCTTATAAAATCAACTGGCTGAGGACACACATTAAGAGATTTTTATCACACCAGGAGCTCATTTTCAATGGCAATTAAGTAATTAAACACTCAAACGAATGCTTCGATATAACACTGGCAGGTCCTATGCAGCACACAGATTGGTGTTACTTTGTGATAGAGCTTCCTCAAAGAGTTCCCAAAGGTTCATTTTGGTGGTGAGGGGCAGGTAGTTGGTAATAATGCCATAAGCATTCACATAGCCATGGCGAGTCATTGGGTGGATAAATGACCAACCATGCCCATAGGATGTGTGTTTCTCCTCACATTCTGTCTCCATCCTATGTGTGTACTGCTGCAAGAGTTCTGGCTTTCACCTAGTAGGCAAAACTAAAAAAGGATGGATGTAAGTCTCTGAATCAATCATAGCCACCACCATTGCCCTGGTCAGACTACGATACCATTGTCTGAAAATCAGACTTGACCCTGCCACTGCAGCCCTGCCCAAACATCTAGACTGCTAGACCACAAGGCCTAAAAATGCCTGTGGATGCCTGTGTTCCAGTGCATAGGATACATGGCCTAGCAATTGAGACTGAACTGCACCGTTTGGTGTCAGAACAAAGAGTCATTTGCTACTGGCTTGTCCCTTTCTGTAATAGCACAGACACACTAAAGAATGATGTCATGGAATGTTGTGCAGATCAATGATAGTGGTCATATTTAATTGAAAGCCTTGCATCTATCACATTTTGATTTAATACTCTCCCCTCCAGAATTACATTTTTGTTACTACCAACCTTATTATTACACTCATACTTAAATTGTTAATCCAGCAGTAAATATATTTTCAATGTAATTTGTAAGGGCTCCCAGTCAATTGATGCACCTTCTGCAGAAATCTCTGTGCAAGCAACATCATGTGTCATTTATTGTTTGATATAGTTAAGCATTATATTAAGCATTATGTGAAAGAATGCTATATTCCACCAAAATAATAAACATATGATAAATTACAGACGCCAACTTTGTTATTTTAGGTTTGAGAACATATTTGTAGGCAGCCTGCTTGAGTAAATGTATACTTAGAGGTGTGAATGGCCCTTCATCTCCCTGGTCAAATGTGCTTTCATTGATGTGGGGCATAGATCATTGTCAAGGGCAAGCAACCAAATCCTAGCCGGGCCTCCTGTAGTGCTAATCTCTCGGAGGTTGCTGCTGCACGTTTAAAAGAAAATTCCCCCTCAGGCACCAACACCCCTACTCCCTCGAGTCCGACATTCAAGGCCTCCTTTCTAGAGTTACCAGGGAGTGACATTGGAGGGGCCTGACCCCCGGCACCGCCTCTTGGAGCCCTTTACTCTCCAGTTTGTGAGAAATAAGAAATTGCCTGCAAATTACCCTTTGCAGGTATTGTTTTATAATGGATTCCAATGGAATCCACCTTCTTTACACAAGGTGTAAATGCAAGGCGCATGTCATGATTCCTGCCCCTCATGTCGCCAGCCCTCCAAGATGTCAGGCTGGAGCCAGGCCACAATCACCTACATGGCCCTCAAGGGCCTCTCCATCCCTCCAAAGACCCACTTGGAGTCAGACTTGGTGCTTGTGGTACCAGACTCACTCACTCCCATAGGATAACATTGGGGATTGGACTTGTAGTGCATTGATGGGAACAAGATGGATGCACCCACATATTTCGGTTCCCAGAACTGCATGTGCAGTATAGTCTTTTAGATGTGGTTCAGCTCAGAGACACCTGGGATACCCAGAGACTATTTAAGCCACGCCCAGGCTGAGAAACATGCTTTGTGTTTTCTGCACCTGCAGCGTGACACTCACCGTGTTCGGATCGGTCTCCAGTAGGCCTGCATCTTTCTTCTGCACTTAGCTCCTGCAAGAACAAGAACACCGTTAGGAACAGCCTTATCTTGTGGCACTTCTGCCCATCATTCATCGCTCCTTCTGTTCTGCGGGCATCTTCGGCAGTGTAATTCCCATCCCGGCATGCCGCTTCCTAAGGAAAAGGGAAAAGAACAGAAAAAAGGCAATAGTAAGCATTCAGCAAATCTTCACTTATTTTTAAAGACTGTAGCAGCTTCAAACGCTTACCTGAATCCCAGCCGCTCTGGGGGAACTCTGTCTCCGGAACTTCTCATCCATCTGCAAGAGAGAAAAGACACTCCAGGTTAGCGTGGAAACATCTAGAGGCACTGCATACCGCGCTTACTCACCGCATTTCTTCTTCATAACCAGCATTCACGCTGAAAACGTTGCGGCACCTAAAAGACACAGAAAAAGAACTTAGTTCAATACAAATAAAAAAGGGTTGCATCGTGCAACGTGCTTTCACTCACCTTCAGCGCTACTCATCTCAGCAGCACGTCGCCATCCCCGGACGCCGGCCATCATCTAAGGAAGGAAAGGAACGAAGTTAGAGTACTGTTCAAAAGACTCATTATACTTACCTGTCGGACGTTTGCCAGTGAAGTAACTAGGCAGCAACAAGCCTGCATCAATCAAATCGCCCCTGCGCTGAAAGCAGGACAGAGAGCACACTTTACAAGAAAACAAGGTGAGCTGTGGATCAAAGGGAAGGGTTGGACCCCGGGGAAGAAGGGGTTCAAGCACACAGACAATAGGGAGTTAAACTCTACCAATCCTGTGTTTCAGGCCCAGTCTCCAGTCGAGTAGACTTCAGGGAAGGGTTTGAGGTCGTAAGAGGTCAGAACAGGCTGAGTGACGTCCCCGTAGATACCAAGTGAGCGTTACAGAACACAAAGCCTCACATCAAAATCCACCTGGGCGTCACGCCTCCATGAAAATCTCATGCAGTCTTGAACTGGGTGCTCTTCCAAGACAGAAGAGGAAAGCAAAGCGGAGCTGCAAATCTGTTTCGCTACCCGTTTATACCTTGGAAACATGGGCAGCACCAACCCCTGGCTAGGGAGGGCTGAAGCCCTCACACTTTCAGGCAGAAGCAGGGCTTTAAGTCGGGTAAGAAATCGAGGGGGGCCCTCATTTGTGGGTGTAGCTTGCAGGATGTGTGTGGTCAAAAAAGTACACAAACCATAGTAAGATACGAAAACAAATATATAAATGCATGTAAACATTTATGTATTTGTATGCATACTTTACTATGGTTTGTGAACTGTAGAGGAGCCGACGTATAAATATGCAGGAGATCCTACCCCCCTACCTCTCCTATATTGGAGACATGAGACCGTGCCCTGCCTAATACCAGCTAGTGTACCAATACCACAGCAAGAATTTGGAAGACGGTATCCATTAAGACAACCATGTCGAATGTACCCTTGAGTTGATTGCGGCCTGCAGGAGGAACTCCCTGAAGGAATATGAGAAAGAGCTAAGAAAGGAACTGATGGCATCATAAGAAAGTGTGTACAAAGTCCTGAAATACTGAATGAAGACAATGGGCCTCATTACAAGTTTGCCGGTCCGGTAACAATGGTGCCGGAAGGCTACCAGCACTGTTGCTACCGGACCGGCAAACTACAAGTTCTGCGAGCAGGTGCCTTTCAGCCCACCAGGTCCCGCTCGCAGACCTTAACGGATGCAGCGGCACTATTCATGAATAGTGCCGGTGCATCCGTCCTCCCAATGGGACTCAAATGGGAATGGGGAGTAATATTTTATGACGCCCGGGAATGGGCAATTACCGGGTGGAATTCACAGCAGTATTGTTCCAGGGTGTCTGCTCTGTCACGGAGCCCTGGGGTTAGCGGCTTTCTTGTTCTCCACCGGTGGCATGCCTCATTAGTTAGGTGTGGGCCGGGGGTTCCTCATTAGCAGAGCTCCCTCTCTTGTTTACACAAGGGCCATTAGCATTCTTTTGAGCTACGCAGTGCACAGCACAGTAGCTTCTGTCAGACATGGTGGGGCAGTGTGGTCCTCTTAAAGGGAACGTTCGTTTTTTTTTTTTTCCTTTTTTTTTCACTCTGCTGTGTGGCTTTTAAAGGGCCCGTGTATGAGAGACAGCAGTTACAGTGCGGTTCTCCATAGGAGCTGATAGGGGGCAGTGTCCACGGCTTTCCTGCTACCAATTTTGAGCCTGTGAGCTCAGTTTCCGGGTTCTTGTGGGGCCGGGGGGCTATTTCTGGTTTAGGGAAGGGGCCCAGCAAGGTTAGGGTAATTTTAGGGGGTAAATAAATAAAAATAAAAAAGACAATATTTTAAAACAGTTCATCTGGGATTATAGAGTTAATTAACAATTAACTCTTTACTGGGATAGTACATTTTATATCCCCATTTTCTTTCTGGGTGGATTTTTTGTATCAAGTGGATCTTGTGTCTGGTGGGACTATGGTTTTTGCTGGGCACTGTAGAGCAGGTTTGGGGGGGTCTCTAGGGCAAGGGCATTAAGAGGGGGCAGTATTTAGGGATATAAAATAGGAAAATAAAAAAATAAATAAAAATAAAAATAATAATAATAAATAAACAAACAAACAAATACTATTTTGGTTACATATTACCAGTGGGTTTTTATGAGGTGTTAATGTTGCGCTGTTCAAAGATAGCAGTTTTGGCATTTTGGGTATAGGTCCACGGGTAGGTTTTGGCTCGGGGGCGTAGTTTAGCTAGCGTAATTTTCAGGGGGCATATTGTTAGTGCACAACCAGATTATTGGTGCACAATGGTGGGCCAAGGAGCTAGCAAGAAGAGTTTGGTTGATGCTAGGGCTCTGAGGGAGGCCCTGGAAATTATTAGCAGGGCTTCTAAGGCCCAATGGGAAGGGGCGGTAGTGGAAGTAACGGGAGAGGAGGAGGTAGGTGGGGGCAGGCCGCAGAGTAGAGCTGCGGCAGATGGGGCTCTCACGGCAGTGGTGGCTTGCACCCCCGCGGCGGGGAGAGGAGAGGTTTGGGAATCCAAGGGCAGGAAGATGAGGAGGGAGATAGACAGGAGGGCGTCCGGGGGAGAAAGGTTTTCGGGTGGGGAGCCAGTGAGGGAGGGAGTGAATGATAGCCCTAGGGAAGCTAGGAGTGCTCAAAAAGAGGTGGGCCAAGGGAACCACGGTGGGGGCGGTGATGGGGCACAGAAGGGGGTGACAGGGCAGAAGGGAAAAGGGGGTAAATACCTGCAGAAGAATGCAGGTGGGAGAAGGAGGGAGAGGTCCCCATCATTTGAGGAGGTTAGAGTGGGGTGTGGAACGGCCCCACCGGGTAGGAGGAGTGAGGGCGGAGGGCGCTGCTCAGCACCCGCTGTTCAGGTGGAGGGAGAGGGTTTTAGAATGGCCCCTCCTCGGTCTGCGCAAGGAAAGCCTAGAGGGTCCAGCATGGCCCCTAGCGATGAGGATTCCAGGGTGGAGGACGGCACGCCTCGCCCGAGAGAAGAAGACCAGGCAGGGGTTTCTGCGGCCCTGCCGAGAAGACGTCAAAGGAGTGGCGGGGCGGACGCCCCGGGCTCGCACGAAGAAGATCAACTCAACTCGGGCATGAGCCCGAATCTACAATGGTATTTAACGGGTGATGAAGTTGGATTGGAGGATTATGTGGGGCAGTGGGAGGTAGAGGGTTATAGGGCTGTAAGGTGAAGGGGGAAGGATAGTAGAGCTTTGAGGTGGGATCGCGAAAGGCAGGTGCAGGGTGGTCAGGGGGCAAGAGGTCAGGGGAACTATTGGCTGGGTGAGTCTGCTGACATGTTTTATCCCCGCAGCAGGAGCCCTCTAAGAAAGGAGAGGATGAGCATCAGTGTGGACGCCAGACCGCAGATGGACTGTGTGGAAAGAGGTGAGCGGGATAGGGAATGGTCATCTGCATGGCAGAGAGGGGTCACGAGAAGGGGGACGGGATATGAAGGGTCTGGCCTGCAAGGGGTGAGGAAAGAAGTTGGTGTACAGGCCATTGGAGCCTTGGGGGATGAGAAGGGCATTTGCTCAGTGGAAATTCAAACGGACAAGGTGGTGGAGCCATTGGTGCTCAAGGTGCAAGTTGAAAAGGAAAAGGAGGTTGAAGGGAAAGGCAGGGAGAAAAAACTGCCATACATGGGTATAACAAAACCGTTGGGAGCGTACTTGATAGCAGCGACCAGGGAGAAGATTCAGGCGGGGGAATTTGTAGATGTTTTTAAGTTGCTCCATAGGGAAGTGAGAGCAAAGGAGGGGTCAAAAGAAGAAGAGAGGGAAATGGCTTCGCGCCCAAGGGTCCCGGTGACTATTGAGAATTAGACGTCAGCATTTATCATTTATGCCAGTGTATATTGTGAAAAATTCCCGGAGCGTTGCGTGGCCCTGCTTAAATATATGGACGTAATTAGGAAGGCTTTCACGAGTTTTGGGGGTTTTGCCTGGGTACGCTATGACGAGGAATTCAGAGCGAGAATGGCTCCAACGAGACCTGCCCCGACATTGCCCACAGCAAGAGGGCCGCCTGTGCCTTACCGGCCCTTTCTTGGTCGCCCCGCCCATGAGGGAGCGGGGTTAGGAGGCAGAGGACGGCCCTCGACAGCATGTTGGGCGTTCAATAAAGAAGGTTGCACGAGGTGGATGTGCAAATTTAAACACGAGTGCAGCAGGTGTGCGGGTCGGCATCTGGTTACAGATTGTTTTCAGGCAGGGGACAGTGGGTCAGGGCGAGGAGCGGGGCAAGGAGGTGGGGGGGAAGGACTGCATGACAGGTAAATTGGGGTGTGCTGGTAGGCCGGGCTCAGTTTATCGTAAAAGGAGGGGAGGGGGGCACAAGGTTTAATGAAAGGTTTGTGGGGGCGACTTGAAAGGGGTAAGAGAAAGGTGAGGAGGAAGGCGCGTAGGTAGGGGAGGGCCGCAGGTGGATGTAACTGTGGAAATTGTTAAGGGGTGGTGGCAGTCGTTTGGAGGGCATAGACGACCGTGGCGAATCCCTCACGCTTGCCGCACGACAAGGTGAGTAAGCTTCAGGCTGCATGGACGGAGGTGCGGGAGCGCCTCTGGTGCAGCAAGGGGAAGTGATGAGTTGGGTCTGCATGGATGGGGGTTCATTAGGGCCCCTGGTGCAGCTGGGGGAAAAAAGTGGAGCAACGAAGCAAGGTGCTGGAAGAGGAATTTATGTGGAATGGACTGCATGGACGAGGGAGCAGGTTTGGCCCCTGGTGCAGCGGTGGAGAGGAGTAAGGCAGAAAAAGAGCCTGCATGGACGGGGGTGCACTAGGGCCCCTGGTGCCGGTGGGAAACAGGTGGTAATGGACGCAAGGAGCTTGAGGATTAGTTATATGGAAGGGACTGCATGGACGGGGGTGCAGGTTTGGCCCCTGGTGCAGTGGTGAGAGGAGTAATAAAGTAAAGGGCCTGCATGGACGGGGGTGCACGTGGGCCCCCAGTGCAGGGGCAACGTAGGGCCAAATTAATAAGGTGATGGAAGGTGGGGGGGCAAGGGCGAGCAGGAGGGTAATAGTTTAGAGGGAAAAGGGGGGCGAAGTGGGTTTAGGTGTATTGTTTAAAGGTTAGGTGAAAGGTGTGAAATTTAGGGGGACAGGCAGGAGAGGACCAGGGGTGTTTCCGGAGAGCGATAAGGAGATGACCAGGAAGGATAGGGTAATGAGGAGGTGTTACTAGTGGTGTGGGAAAGGTTAGGAGGTTGGAACTCATTCATTTAGGAGGGGTGCAGCATCTGTAGCAAGCTGGGCTATTCAGAGGAGTAGTTGCAAAGTTTGGGACGCTGGAAGTAAGGGAGATACAAAGGGTATGTCAGGGACCGGGGCAAACGGTATGTCTTTATAGAATTTTCAGTAGGTAGCAGAGTTGCATTTATATGGATGTTGTTGATTTGGAAGTGATTTTGTGATTTCTTTTTCAGATGCTGCTAGGAGGTCCGGTCAGATGTCAAAAATTGGGTTTTTGCATTCTAGGGTTAGTGGGCGGGGAAAGAAGGTGAGAAAAGGGTTGTTGGCAGGAAACTGGGGTGCAACCATAAAGATGTTGTGGTAAGATGGTCCGAGTTTGGGGGGCTGGGCTGGGATCAGTTGCTTCCTACGTTGGCTGGGTTGAGGGAAAGTTATGGGCCTGCAGACGGGGGGGGGATTAGTCTTGGTGGTGAAAATGATCTGTAAGTGATTCGGGTGTGGCTCTTCTTAAAAAAAAAAACAAAAAAAAAACAAAAAGGTTTTTTGTTATGGGTCCGACAAGTGTGGCCTCAAGCAATGGTAGTGGGGACTAAGTGTTTGCCACAGACAGTGGGAGGGGAGCGAGAAATGAGGGTCCGATAGAGCGGGCAAGGAAGGGGTTAAACAGAGAGATGGTAGAGTTTTGTACATCGGTGGCAGTACAGGTTTGGACCATAAGGAGATGGTTTAGGAAGGATTGATGAGATTTAGAGAGGATGGGTAAACTTTCTGGTTTTTGGGGAACAATCATCTGGCGGACTTGAGCTCTTGGCTGGGAGATTGGTTGAGGAGTTGGAGATAGGAAAATTGGTGGGGGGTGGGGCATAAAGAACACCTCGGGGGAGGGTTTTTCTGGTGCCGGGGGCATGGCCCCTTTTGATGTGGGGGGAGGGAAGCACAATGGGGGAATGACACGGGAAAGGATGGGGTGGCGCCGTTTGCACAATCGGGCCACCTCGGGGGAACAGGTATTGAGCCTGGAGGGGCATGGCCCCGGGGAGAAAGCGGGACGCCTGGAAAAGGGGTAAGGAGACGGTAGGGTCCAAGGGATAGTTAGGAAGGAAATGGCTTTATTTAATTATTTAATTGTTGGGTAAAAAATGAGAATGTTTAATTATTTAATTGGTTGTTTGAAATATGTCTTTAGTTTGTAAGGCCATGGAGCCAGGTAAGCGTTTAATTGTAAGCTTTGGCCTGTCACATTAAAGCGACCTTTTCCACTTTTAAATGAGTCTGGGTTTTTGTGCAGTAAGCCAAAAGCGGGGCTCCGGGGGGAACGCAAAGCGTTCCCCCCGGGGAGGTTTTTGGCGCTGCACACGGCCAGCGAGTGGCCGTGGGGGGCAGAGCGCCTCACTAGGGTATTTAAGGGCCAGGGAAGGTTCGGGAGGCAGGCGACAGTTGGACTTGGTGATTGTCCTGCCCTCCCACCCCTTCATGTTGGGTTAGGTCTGGGATCTGGTTTTATTAAACAGGGATGGGGGACCATTGTACTTGGTTTCTGTGGGGGTTTTTTACGTCACATGTCAAGTTCTTATGGGGTTTTTTGGTCTGTTAAGGAGCTATTATATGGTAGTTTTGTGTGACAGGTCGGGGCAGCACTGAAGTTGTAATGTAAATTTTGTTGCTGATGTGGCAGGTCAGACTGGCTGCAGGTCATAGGAAGGGGGAGTTTGGTGTAGAGGAGAGACTGAGGGGTATTGAAGTGGTCCTGGGCTCCGGGGGCATGGCCCCTTTTGATGTGGGGGGAGGGAAGCACAATGGGGGAATGACACGGGAAAGGATGGGGTGGCGCTGTTTGCACAATCGGGCCACCTCGGGGGAACAGGTATTGAGCCTGGAGGGGCATGGCCCCGGGGAGAAAGCGGGACGCCTGGAAAAGGGGTAAGGAGACGGTAGGGTGCAAGGGATAGTTAGGGATGAAATGGCTTTATTTAATTATTTAATTGTTGGGTAAAAAATGAGAATGTGTAATTATTTAATTGGATGTTTGAAATATGTCTTTAGTTTGTAAGGCCATGGAGCCAGGTAAGCGTTTAATTGTAAGCTTTGGCCTGTCACATTAAAGTGACCTTTTCCACTTTTAAATGAGTCTGGGTTTTTGTGCAGTAAGCCAAAAGACTACACATTAGAAATTGATGGCAAAATCAGAAACATGATGAATGTACAGATGCTGAAACGAAAGATAGACCAAGTCATCGTATAGGCTAGCTACACGTAGTAACCAGAATGCGGGCAAAGCCACCATTGTACAGAATTGGACATTAGTATCATGAAATAAGTAAGCCAAAGAACCATTGAAAGGAAATGAAAGGCTGTGTCGCAGAAGAATAGCAGGTTGTTGGAGCTGTGTTGTGAGGCTATCTGGCCTAAAGTCAAGATCCGAGAAGTCGAGGTCAGCTAGCTATGCTGAAGACGAACATGTCTGTGGAGGATGAATCTTCTCACGTTAAGGTGCAACAAAGAACACAAAGGATGCCAAGTCTTAATTCATTTAAACATTTAACATCTTGCAGAATGAGCAGAATTGTGGTTTCTTGTCACAAGAGTCGAGGCTGGAAATAGGGCTTGAACTTGAAGTTCCAGACACGATAGTGAGTGCCCTCACTCCCGTTGCATTCCGAGAACAAGAATACTCTGCAAGGCCATGTACAAAGAGAATTTAATGGCATAAGGCATGGGTGATGAGAGATGTTGGGCTAATTGGGTGTTAGGGCAGCTTCATGTCCTATCTACTTGCACCTGGATCTTGGCTTACGTGGTGCTAACTGAACCGAATGTTCCAGATGTGGCACAAGCGTGCCAAACCAATTGTATTAGGCCATATATAACAAAGGACTTTATAGCTTGAGAAACCAATAAAACACTGTGTAACTGATTTTTCATAAATGATACGTTTGAATAGGTAGTCATGAGTTGTCCACCTGATATTGGACAGCCAATAACAAACCTAACTCCTACATGATTGTATATCTAGATGTGTCCCTTAAACAATCCGACCCTTGATATTTTTTTTACTATTGTAACGCAGTGTGACTTCATTTGATGCACGAAGAGTATATAATTGTATTTCATGTGGAAATTGCTGAGAGAATGAGCGTATGCCCGTTGTTGTCCGTTGTAAACCCCCTGTTTTAGATAATTGCTAATAAAACAGCAACTTGCCATCTTCTTTGAGTTTGTTGATGTACGTTGTAAACTCCCTGTTTTAGATAATTGCTAATAAAACAGCAACTTGCCAGAGAGAAAGAGAGAGAGAGAGAGAGAGAGAGAGAGATAGAGAGAGAGAGAGAAAGAGAGAGAGAGAGAGAGAGAGAGAGAGAGAGAGAGAGAGAGAGAGAGAGAGAGAGAAAGAGAAAAATCAGTGTATGCAAGGGCGGAGTGCAAACACCACATTTGGAAGCAGCGGCAGGAGCCAAGAAGCATGTTAACCCTAAACCCCCCTTCCCTATCCACAACCTCTACCTAACCCTCTTTTCTGTGATCCTTGAAACCCTCAACCTATCCAACCAATGGACCTTAACCCTCTTTCCCCAGCGGGTTGCGGAAGCCTGTGGTATACCCGGATCGACCCAACGGCGAGGTAGGTGTTTGTGCTGCCTCTGCCAGATACGGACCTGACAGTTTGAGAACGTTGGTGAAATCCACTAGAGGGATAGATGAAGAAAAGCACAACCATGATTACCAAGAGATGTGTGAAACTCGTTGGCGGCTAGCAAATACGCGTTTTTCCTCACTTTACTTACCGATGCCATGAACCTTAATGGCGTGAGAGGACAAGTAGAAAAAAGCATTTGAAAAGGTATGTGTGTTCCGTGAGCGCACAGAATGTGCACCCATTGGTATTTATCCAGACTGGATAATCTGTAGACGTAACTTGCAAAGACAACCGTGTGAATTTAGCACATGAAAAAAATAAGGAATTAATATTTTTATTGATTTCGTATTCCTTAATGCATTTTGGCGGTGAAGGATTCAAATGAACACAATTACTGAATTACTCAAATGGACACAATTTCTGAGAGGGTAGTATTTGTCGTTGTGCAGCGGTGCTCATGTAGGTTGACATAAAAGGATGTGATAGGTTGTTTCCCTTGTTTTCTGTCGTTTGCTTTTGCAGATAGATTTGATTCACTTTGCATTCCATAGCTGTGGATGAAGCAGCACTTGTCCCTCCGGCTACTAGAGTTGAACAAGAAATAGGTAAATGTTCCACTAAATTTAAGTATACAGGAGCTCAAAGGGCAATGTGAGGATTTAGCAAAGTGTCTTCTTGATTTTAATTGTTTTTTTTTCTTTTATGTTTAGTATTATCAAGACACACCAAGGGATGGTGCAATTAATAGCAAGACAGGACATCTCACCACATTTTCAAGTCCTGAGGAAGATGGACATCAATTCCCATTTAGGGTCTTAGATGTGGGTTCCGTCAAAACTATTGTTAAGGATGATCTAGAAATCATAGATAGAGGGGTTCGCTTATATCTATACTCCTCTGGAATATCTGTAGTTGACGATCACTTGAATGTACCATATATTGTGAGCCCTATAAATGGCGTGTAAAAAAGTCTTTTACATTTTTGGAAGGTTTTCTTCCACATTTTTTCAGAGTTTAATGTATGAGTTTTACCCAATTAATTTGACAATTTTATGCATATTTGAACATCTGAATTTTGCCCTTTAGTGGGAGATTATCTTTGCACATTAAAATTAACAAATGCCTTTTTCGATTTATGCATTGTCATATTTTAGACATCTGTAGTATGCTAAAGAGAGATTGATTTAATTATGTTTATAAATTGGTTTTATATAGTATGTACCATTTAAAATAAAGATTATGTATTGCATTAAATAATTATTCCACACTGAACCTTTTCTTAACTCACTTTGGTCCAGAGCCCTCAAAAATTAAGTCAATCTAAATAATATCTATGTTTCATGAGGCATCACACTCTGTGGTTTATATATTAGGTGTGTCCCCGACACCCATGAAGAAGGGAATTCCCATCGTTTGGTTTGGTCTGGGGTTGAAAAGTGCACATAGCATAGTAAGGTACCCACACAAATATATAAAATGTATATATTTGTGTGCATACCTTATGGTTTGTGTACTTTTCAAGACATCTTTTTTAAACATAGAAATATTTCTATAGTCTGAGGCACCTTTGTCCATTAGCAAATCTTTATAAAAGATGGTTTAAATTGTGTACTTTTTAAGCTATCCTTTATAAATGTAGAAATGAGCAGGGAGTCCCCCAGGCTTGCCGAGGGTCAAATACGCCTCGGTGACCTGGGGATGGGGCAGGGAAACAAAAGGACAGTAACTTCCTCTTGTGACCCCCTTTACATGAGGGATCACAAGAGGAAGTTACAGTGACTGACAGAAGTGACAGCCAGCCACACCTGTGGCTGTCTGGCACTTCTGTCAGGTTCCCTAACTCGAAAAATGGTGGATGCATCTCCCTTCGCGGCTGCGGCTCGCATCGGGATAATGTGTCTGCCAATGTTGTTGTGGGACAGAGGGGCCCAGCCCCACTTTTTGAAGACTGCTGAGGCCCGGCCCAGCTGACCCCGCCCCACTTAAAGCACTGGGCAGAAGGCATCACTCTGCTGTGTCACTCTACTGCACAGCTGGTGTCAAGAGCCTATCAAACTTCTCACTTCGGAAAAGTGATGCATTCACTGACTTTAAACATTACCGTGATTGCAGAAGGAGTAAACGTACAATGCAGAGGACAAAAGCCTGCCTAGGCCATATCAATAGACCCCCTAAAATGAAGCGAACGCCTTAACTGCTGCCCTCAGCTTTAGATGTCCCACATCACCAATGATTATCATTTCTGTGAAACTAAACAGCCTCTGAACTGGGGTGAGTAAATAACCTGCTAAGGAAAGCACAGCAGCCGCGTAACGATAAACAATCTCCTTTTATTGTCCTCTTATTCAGCAAAACTAAACATGCTTCCTGTTGCATGTGACCCCCTCGTGGGACCTTGGAAGCTCCCAGGATGTATGTAATGGTCACATGGTGCTTACCATGTGACCATCCCAATAAAAAGGACGAGCCGCTGCCGGCTCGTTAGTCTAACCATGAGCTGACTCCGGTGTTGTTGTTTCTGTCATCATGCTTGTGATACGCCGCGTGCAGGAGGCCCAATGGAGGGGCCTTACATGAGGATGGTGGTGCTGCTGGGCAACACCGTCCCACCTTCAGGCATTGGCTGTGTGAGCACGGCTGCATGGGCAACCCCGGCCTGTGTGCCCCCACAGCCGGGGGCTGCTGTGAGCTGGGTGCCCCCAGCCCACGTGGGTATCTCCGGTGATCCGGAGAGAGCAGGGTGATCCCCGCTCAAGATATGCTTCATGAGCGCAGCACTGACATCCCTGTCGGGTGATCCCGACATCAGAAATGGCAACAACAGGCAACAGTAGCTGGCCACACATTCACTGGCCCACCAGATTTCAACAGGTGAGGCTGGGCCCACCACAGGGCAAAGGCAAGCCGGAGTGCCCAATCCTCCACACAGTGATGGGGGAGGAGCGAACACTGCAGCAATACTGACAACACCGCTCAAGTACTGGCCTGGGTAGCCCATTAGTCCTGAGGGCCCATCAGGCGATGAGGTGGGCAGCGCTCGTTGTCGAGCGTGGACAAGGTGACTAAATGACCAGTGAAGACCTCAGGCCGTCTGGGGGGCTGATGGTCCGTGTGCTCCACGTTGAGGTATTGGGAGCAAATGGGCAAGTGATATTTGGCGGCGGCACAGCCGCATATCTAGGAGATCGGCAAGTGGGGGTTGCAGCTCTGATGAGCGCTTGGGCGCCCTCCCATGACAGAGATGCCTGCCTGGGGGAGCGGAACAGGCGATGTGGCCTGACTCCCTGTCACCAGTGTCTCCCTGCCAACAGCCCCTAGGTGGAAGGGGAAGTGAAAAGGAGAGGTTTGTCACCCTGACGCCAGTACCATGCACTGGTGAGCATACCCCACATATGAACGTGGCCAGGGTGACCCCAGGTACATGTGTGCCTGCCCCGAACTGTGTATTCATCTGTCGTCTGGTCACCACCGGCATCCTTCCATGGTTGTTTCCCCACCAGCTAAGGACTAGGCCGATGTGGCCCCTGGGTACCCCCAAGTGCGGCTCTGCAGGCCCTGGAACTCTGAACTGTCCTGAAAAGATTACGAGGGAAGTCGGACTGGTATCCTGCTGACCTGCAAGTGCGGGAAGTGGACCCAATAGTCGTACCATTCAAGACTGGGAGCCCACAGGCACTGGACATGCTTAAAATGACCTAGCCAAAATATTGTGTGAACCTGTGCCCATGCGCTTGTGGGCTGTGTAGTGACGGGTTCCAGGAGCGAGCCATGGGGTTTGTCAGTGGTTCAAGATCCACTCACCCAGGTTAATAAAGGGTGGGCTTTCAAGTGGAGCGTCCAACATGTCATCAGTAATCCACCAACTTTGACTGTCACCCTGTGGGTGACCTAGGCCCCTATGTATGTGAAGATTAGTTGCACTAATAGTACTAGGAGTATTGTTTGCAGTGTGGTGTTATATTATGTTGTTTGGTCGTTATGAAATAGGAGGAGTGTTGCATGTCACCCCCTCCTGGGAGCTTGGTAGCTCTGAGGATGTATGCAATGGTCACATGGTGGTTACCATGTGACCATCCCAATAAAAAGGGCAAGCCGCTGCCAGCTCGTCAGTCTAACAATGAGCTGACTCCGGTGTTGTTGTTTCTGTCACCATGCTGGTGATACGCTGCGTGCAGGAGGCCCAATGGCGGGAACTTGCACAAGGACGGTGCCCCTGCTGGGTAACACGTCCCACCTTCAGGCATTGGCCGTGTGAGCACGGTTGCATGGCAACCCCGGCCTGGGTGCCCCCAGAGCCAGGGCTGCCGTGAGCTGGGTGCCCCCAGCGTACATGGTATCTCCGGTGATCTGGCGAGAGCAGGGTGATCCCTGCTCAACATCTGCTGCGTGAGCGCAGCACTGACATCCCTGTCGGGTGATCCCGACATCAGAAGTGGCCCGCTCCGGCAGTTCGGGAGCGGGCCACAACACTTCCTAGTCCCCTTCCTGCCTGAGGACCCAGCTTCCTGTGCTGCTGAAATCCCTCCCACACCGACATGACATATAGCACAGGAGCTCTAGTTACTGTATGTAAATTCCAAAATGGAGCCCCCACACCCACCCTCTTCACTTTCACTTCTCTCTGAACTTGGCTCGATCCTTGCGGTTTGTCGCAGTTACAGATTACCTGTATTTTTCAGCAGCATAATCATTGTTTCCAAGTGCAGGCATCACGTACATCGCAGGTGTACGGATCTAAAGATTACGCTTGCGGTTTGAGAAACTGCTACTCGTGCGTAAGCTAGTATTAGTGGGCACAAGTTCCAACAGCCAACATTTGCGTCTGTGCCAGTTCACAACTTTTA
Source organism: Ambystoma mexicanum (assembly GCF_040938575.1). Taxonomy (NCBI): domain Eukaryota; kingdom Metazoa; phylum Chordata; class Amphibia; order Caudata; family Ambystomatidae; genus Ambystoma; species Ambystoma mexicanum. The sequence continues at coordinate 299,042,079 of NC_090928.1, read as the reverse complement.
CAAGTTGAGCCCAAGAGAATGTACCTAATGAAGGATATGCCACGGTCTAACAAATTTAACAGGATAGTCTAACAAGTGGGGCCTGAAGCTAATGTATTTGGGTCCACCGCAGTGACATTGCGTTTACAGATTTTGGGTGGGTGTACGCCTCTGCGGGTGCATGACAAGAGAAGGCAGGATTGATGGGCACGTGTACACGAGCAGAGTGTAAGGTAAATAATATACTCAAGGGCTGCTCCATAATCCCCTCAGTCTTTTGAATAGTTGTGCCGCCTGGACGCGGGCCGGGCTCCTTTAACCACGTCACGTGGCAAGCTTTACCTCGCACTGGTAAATATAGAAAGTGCATGAGTGAAACATGCAGTTACCGAACAAGCCCTTTTAATAAGAGACACGCGTCCAGTGTGGTACCCCGGCTGCTTTCACGTGACCTCAACCATAACACCCCCATCCGCTCAGAAACGAGGCGCGAACCCCGGTCAGAGCAGAGACCATCAATCGCCCCACCTCTTAAAATGAACAGGTCCGAATTTGTATTTTGTACAGGACTTTCTCAGGGGTCCTATTTACAGGGGTCTTAAAAAAAGAAATTCATACCTCGGGTGGAAAGAAAACAAAACCACTTCGGAAATATTAATTAAGGAAAAATGGCTGTGGATGCGAAAAGAAAACAGAAACCGCCTTGTTAACAGTACAGCATGGTCGGCTCTGTATTAATGAAGCCTCTGGACTAAAATGGGAGAGAGCTGCTTAGGGAATGGCTCTGTTGCACAATGGATTCCCATTTTGCATTAACGTCTTTTATAAAACTCGCTACCAGCACATAAGGAATTTCTGGGTGCTGGGGGGCAAATAGAGGGTCGTGACTGCTTCACAACCAATTAGAGAGGATACAGGGAAAACCCGGAGAGTGTCTCAGAACTGCATAGGCAAACTCATGCACGATGTAAATTAAAAGAAGCGCATTGTGGGAAACCTGAGGGTGCCTCAGTATGGGTACGCTATTGCGTGCTGTAAGTGTAGATAAAGGTGCATTGTGAGAGCTCTGATGCATTGTGAGAGCTCTGAGTGTGTCTTGGTACTGTTTAGGTAAGTGTAGATAAAGGTGCATTGTGAGAGCTCTGATGCATTGTGAGAGCTCTGAGTGTGTCTTGGTACTGTTTAGGTAAGTGTAGATAAAGGTGCATTGTGAGAGCTCTGATGCATTGTGAGAGCTCTTAGTGTACCTTGGGACTGTTAAGGTAAGTGTAGATAAAGGTGCATTGTGAGAGCTCTGATGCATTGTGAGAGCTCTGAATGTGTCTTGGTACTGTTTAGGTAAGTGTAGATAAAGGTGCATTGTGAGAGCTCTGATGCATTGTGGGAGCTCTGAGTGTGTCTTGGTACTGTTTAGGTAAGTGTAGATAAAGGTGCATTGTGAGAGCTCTGATGCATTGTGAGAGCTCGAGTGTGTCTTGGTACTGTTTAGGTAAGTGTAGATAAAGGTGCATTGTGAGAGCTCTGATGCATTGTGAGAGCTCTTAGTGTACCTTGGGACTGTTAAGGTAAGTGTAGATAAAGGTGCATTGTGAGAGCTCTGATGCATTGTGAGAGCTCTGAATGTGTCTTGGTACTGTTTAGGTAAGTGTAGATAAAGGTGCATTGTGAGAGCTCTGATGCATTGTGAGAGCTCTGAGTGTGTCTTGGTACTGTTTAGGTAAGTGTAGATAAAGGTGCATTGTGAGAGCTCTAAGTGTGTCTTGGTACTGTTTAGGTAAGTGTAGATAAAGGTGCATTGTGAGAGCTCTGATGCATTGTGGGAGCTCTTAGTGTACCTTGGGACTGTTAAGGTAAGTGTAGATAAAGGTGCATTGTGAGAGCTCCGATGCATTGTGAGAGCTCTGAGTGTGTCTTGGTACTGTTTAGGTAAGTGTAGATAAAGGTGCATTGTGAGAGCTCTGATGCATTGTGAGAGCTCTTAGTGTACCTTGGGACTGTTAAGGTAAGTGTAGATAAAGGTGCATTGTGAGAGCTCTGATGCATTGTGAGAGCTCTGAATGTGTCTTGGTACTGTTTAGGTAAGTGTAGATAAAGGTGCATTGTGAGAGCTCTGATGCATTGTGAGAGCTCTGAGTGTGTCTTGGTACTGTTTAGGTAAGTGTAGATAAATGTGCATTGTGAGAGCTCTGATGCATTGTGAGAGCTCTGAGTGTGTCTTGGTACTGTTTAGGTAAGTGTAGATAAAGGTGCATTGTGAGAGCTCTGATGCATTGTGAGAGCTCTTAGTGTACCTTGGGACTGTTAAGGTAAGTGTAGATAAAGGTGCATTGTGCGAGCTCTGATGCATTGTGAGAGCTCTCATTGTGTCTTGGTACTGTTTAGGTAAGTGTAGATAAGGGTGCATTGTGAGAGCTCTGATCCATTGTGAGAGCTCTGAGTGTGTCATGGTACTGTTTAGGTAAGGGTAGATAGAGGTGCATTGTGAGAGCTCTGAGTGTGTCTTGGTACTGTTTAGGTAAGTGTAGATAAAGGTGCACTGTTAAAGCTCTGAATGTGTCTTGATACTGTTTAGGTAAGTGTAGATAAAGGTGCACTGTGAGAGCTCTGAGTGTGTCTTAGTACTGTTTAGGTAATTGTAGATAAAGGTGCATTGTTAGAGCTCTGATGCATTGTGAGAGCTCTCAGTGTGTCTTGGTACTGTTTAGGTAAGTGAAGATAAAGGTGCGTTGCGAGAGCTCTGAGTGTGTCTTGGTACTGTTTAGGTAAGTGAAGATAAAGTTGCATTGTGAGAGCTCTCAGTGTGTCTTGGTACTGTTTAGGTAAGGGTAGATAGAGGTGCATTGTGAGAGCTCTCAGTGTGTTTTGGTACTGTTTAGGATCTATGAGATTCCATCAAATCCATTCCTTCAATTCTTTCCCCTGACATTTTGCTGCAAATGTATGCAGGGGGAGACCCCCGCAGCTCCCCAAATGGCTCTGAAGGTGTCTCAATACTGTATGGGTTTACTAGCACATAGAATTGTGGCAGAGGTGCATTGTGAGAGCCCTAGGTGTCCCTCCGTATGGGTATACTATTACATGCTGCGAGAGTGGATAGTGATGCGCTGTGAGAGAGCGGAGGGTCTGTCTGCTCATGAATACTGTGCCATAAGTCGCTTAGGTCACTTTGGCGGTGACTGGCACAGTAAGAAAAGAAATATATATATATATGTGTGTGTGTGTGTGTGTTTGTGTGCCTGTATATATGTCTATACAGAGGCCAGGATAATGAGCTCTTACAGGCAGCATTCTGCAACCCTAGTCCTAGTTTACAGAATAGCTCAGGCATTCAAAAATTGGCTGATCCTAGCCATACACATGCCGTTTTGTTTACTTTTCAGGGAGCTGCTTGCTTCTTCTTTGGGTGACATATGTGTATGTGTCTACAAGTCTCTACAATTGGGCAGGGGAGACAAAAGGAGCTATCACAGACAGGATTCTACAGCCCTAGACCCAGTTTAGAGAGTAGCCCAGGTGTTTATAAATTGGCTGATCCTATCCATACAAATGCTGTTTTGTTCACTTTGCAGGGAGCTAAAGTCTTCTTCTTTGTGTTGCACATCCCCTGTTTACATTTCCTAGCTGGTTTTGCATGAGACAGAGAGAGGGCAATGCACCATTGCATTTCTGGTCACAGAGGGTATACACAGCAGCTGCGCAGTTTAGGAGTGAGAGGGCGGTATTTTTTGCTGCCTTCTCTGACAATTCCCTAAAACAACTTACCAACTTGTGTAAAGCTGTAAATGTAAGAACACAGTCTCAGTCAACAGCCTCTGTACTTCAGATAGACAGCCTGACAGCCTCTCTCCTCCTTTCCTCTCTTGCTTAGTTTATAAAGCTTCTAATGGGTGAGGCTGTACGTTCCCTGACTGCAGAAGGCCCAATGCGGGGAACAGCTCGGAAATTGTGTATATATTAATCCATGACAGCCCCTCCCTACCCATGGAACGACAGCCCTTTAAATTTTGGATGAATAAAGCATGGCTTTTTTTGCCCTTGGCCTGGTCCCATCATTTAGCTATGGCATGAGTAAAGCTATTCCCCCGAGACCCTTAGCTACTATGGGGCCAAAAAGACTGCAAACTCAAGATTGCAGCCTTATTTCAAAGACCAGCATATCCCTCACTCACAAAACCCCAGTCTGCCACTGCCTACACCCTGCTCTTCACCTTCCTGCAGCCATGTTACCTCCCTATCTCCATTTTTAGTCCGAGGTGCTGCATTTCTTTTTTTAATATTTAATTGTTGTTGGTTTTTTTTAGGAATCCACACCCCACATTCCATCTTTTATGGTTTGCGTTTCATCATGAAGAATTCCCTGCATGGTTGCAGCATCACTCTGATACCGAAGGCCTGCTGCTGTGTCAAAACCTGGTGAGTTGTGGATGTTGATAGCAGGGGAAGGGCTTTCATTTTGGACTGTGTGAGAAGAGTTTGGGGCTTGTGGTAAACATCAGGGTAGCAAAAACAAAGAGGGGATGGCTGGAAGGTTTAGAATGAATCTTAACCTCTGGCATTGCTCTGGGCGACCCTCCAGACCATCGTTCTTCACCTGTCAAACCATTACAGAAAGGGGAAAGACCATGTCCAAATAAGGCTTGGTCCCACCCCCCAAAGGGGCAGTCCAGGCCGAACTGCTAGATCACATCCCTTCTGCGCGAGACTACAAGCATCCCCAGACATGTTTCTGCCTTGCTGGGCCTCATCAGTGAGGAGCAGCTTGGGTCTCTAGACCCAGCAGGCACGGGACCCACTTCTGGGCATACCCGTCCTGCTCAGGGTGACAAAGCAAAAACGAAGAGGTGATGGCTGGAAGGTTTAGAATGAATCTTAACCTCTGGCATTGCTTTGGGCAACCCTCCAGACCATCGTTCTTTGCCTGCCAAGTCATTACAGAAGGGGAAAGACGATTTGCAAATCAGGCTTGGTCCCAGAGAGGGTATGCCCAGACATGGGTCCCTTGCTCGCTGCGCCATAGGGAACCAAGCTGCACCTCACTGAGGAGTCCTGACAAGGCGGAAACATGTCTGGGGTTGCTGTGTCTCCATGTAGAGCAGGCCTAGCCTAGCGGTTCAGGCAGGGCTGCTCTCATTGGTGGCAGTACCTGACTGATTTGTATATGACGGGACCCCTTTTGCAATGGCACAGGCGGGCTAGAAAACGGTGGTGTGGAAGGGGTTCAGATTAATTCAAAACCTTATACCCATCACTGTTTTGGTTTCAAACATCAGGGTAGACCTCTGGGCAAAATGAGCAGGGATTCCGGCCCCTGCCCCGACCAATCCCTTGATGAGTGCCTGAGAAACGCCTGCCCTGCATTTGAGGGGCAAAAGTTCCAGCAGGCCATTGAGCATAGCACCTAGGCCAGTTGCAGTAAGGCTCGAGGCATCTCTCAGCCTGCTAAATAACATACTGAGGAAGGTGAAATGGATGGCTATGGTCCTACATTTTAAGCTGCCTGTCCACTGAACCTTACGTCTTGCCTCCAAAAAGCCTTAGCAGGTTATGGTACAGTCTGAGTTTCCACATCGCCGCTTCCCCTCCATCTACCATCTTGCAAATGCTTGTTTTTCCCTCAATTGGTACAAAGTATCTATTTGAGACCGAGCCAGAGACAGAGACGTAGAGAGAGAGGGAGAGAGAGAGACAGAGACAGAGACAGAGAGGGAGCCGAGGGGCATTGAGAGCTAGAGAAATGTGACCTGTCTGCAAAGGGCCTAGGGTAGTAGGAGTGCAGGGTTGCAGGTTGTTTTGCTTTGTAACTCCTACTCCTGCCTTTTCCCGGACTAACCAACTCCCCTCTAAGATCTACTACCACCTTACACTACATACAGAAAACCCCACAAAAGGCCACCACAGTCCTAGCTGTTAGCACAACAGCATTAACCAAGCCATGACTAAGCTCTCCTCTTTAGCCCTGTTGCATTTGTCCACATCAGCGGGTAACCAGACCCAAAGCTTCTGACCTGTACCCATCAAAACCACAGGTTTTGCATATGCCCTTCCCACTGTCCCACCAAGAAACCATGCCCCCTTTTTCTCTTACAGAGTCAAGTGCAATGAGGCCACCAATAGTGACAGAGAGGGTGCTATACAAGGCCATTTACATTACATCCATTGTTGTAAGACTCTCACCCGCTAGTCCTTCTTCGTCTTCTTTGCTTCTTTGCTTCTGGCTAGCAGGATAGAAGTACAGCTTTTCACTCCCATGATTTGTATATTGCTCTGATAACTCTAACTGGAATATCATGTGTGAAAACTGTTTCACTTTTCACATCCTGTGACAAAGACATTGGGCCTCATTATGCCGGTAAAATACCGGCACCGCCTTGGCGGAAAGGGGATTTACCGCCCCATTCCAAGGTTGGAGGGGCGGTAAATCCCCTTTCCGCCATTGCCCTTCCCCATTCCCATTACTGCCCCATAGGGCTCTATGGGAATGGGGAAGGTGCTAATTACGGCACCGCAATTTTGCGGTGCCGTAATTAGCAATAAGGTCCCTTAGCGGGTTGGATTTTAACGCCTGCAAAAAGCAGGCGTTAAAACCACCAACCCGCAAAGGGACCTCGTAGTAAGGCGGTAGGGATTTACCGGTACCGGTATTTTACTGGTACCAGTAAATCCCTACCGCCATCCGTGTAATGAGGCCCATATTCTTTCATCATTTTCCAGAGATCTGTTCAATATCCATTTGTAATTCACTGTGTATCGTCCACTGTGCACATACACTGAATGTAGAACGGCACCCCATAGCATACAGCTGAGTCTCACAAACAATGTGGTCCAGCGTCACATGGGGGTCATTACGAGGTAGGAGGTAACCATGGTGCTATTAGCACCATGACTACCCCCTTACCGCATTCCGGGTCCGGGTTCCCGAAATAGGGATTTACCTGGTCATTCCAACCTTGGAGGACCCGGTAAGTCCCCATTCCGGGAACCATTCCCCATTCCCATACGAGCCCCCATAGGGCTCAATGGGAATGGGGATGGAGCTAATAACGGTACGGCAATTTGCGGTACCGTTATTAGCTCTGAAGTCCCTTAACGGGTCCCTTCCATAACGCCTGGTAAAACCAGGTTTTAAGGAAGGGACCCGCTAAGGGACCTCGGAATAGGGTGGTAAGGGATTACCGGCACCGGTGTCCTTACCAGTGCCAGTAATTCCTTACCACCAACCTCATAATGACCACCATAGTCTCTAACATACACATGTGCATGCCTGTAAAGAATAGCAGAAACCTCAACTCTACACAGTTGCACTACACTTCCCCTACTTGCTACATTCCTCTTTTTGCGCTGCCTCGCATAGTCTACAGCTAAGCCCCATGAGAAAATATAGTTCAATTGTAACATAGTCTCTATCAACTTCAATACCTTCTCTGCCTCTCCAGACTAGACATCTCTGCTTTCTGTACAGTACCTACATTACAATTTCTCCTGCCTGCAGTGACCTACTCCTCTCTCTCGCCTTTTGGACCTCTGTTTGCTGAAGGGCCTTGCTTCCTATAGCACTTCAATGCCATTTCCTAAGACAGGAGGCACTGTACAAGTATAATATAAGATAACAACATACCATTTTAATTCATGTTTGTGAAGTTTGTTTCGTTAGCACCCTGGGTGGGAGCAGCAGTCAATCAAGTTGCCCAGAACCCAGGCTTTACCTAAGAGTAAAAGCCTGCATATGAAAGAAAGCTTCTCAAACCCCCATCCCCGACTGCTCGCCCCTCGACCTCCTGCCATAGCACTCTCCCCAAGCACCCACATTCCTCATACCTTCATCACAAGGTCCCCAACTTGACACTGCATTACCTCCTTTCTCCAGGCACCACATCTCTGTCGTTGCTGCTCCTCGCTGGCATCTGCCTTATAAATAGAAGAGGACCCTGCCCAGAGCCTTGCCCTTCATTTCCATGGCGGCCATCTTGAGAGCGTTTTGTGTGTGTGAACCAAGAAGTCATGTGCTCGACACAGCCTGCTCGTTTCACACAAAATACTGGCTCTTAGACCCTCAGGTTAGCACAAGTTGCCAGTAGCAATGATGCACCATTTGCAAGCCACCCAGGTGGTAATGACCGGAGCCGTTACCAATTGATATGGTTTGCGGAATGTGACATTATAGCTTCATTATTTCAGCCTCGCTTTCCATTATTCCTCCTCTCTACTCCTGAATGGCTGATAACAAAATTGCATTCCCCAAGCATCTTATGTTATGTTGTTATGTTAAATGATATTTATGCTGAGTTTGTCACCATCGTACTGGTTTTACAGTGCCTGACCTTGCTCGAAAAGTGGCATAATGTGAACCCGCCACAGTTTCTCCGGGGGTTTGTCTGTGGATAGGAAAGAAGAGGTTGCCGAGGAGAGGAAATAGTAATTTGGGTTTCGCCAAAAGATAAAACAAGTTCAGTGGTGGGGGAAACATTTGAGGGGAGAAATTAATTTGCCAGTGATGATTATTTCCATCCGGGTCTTTCCATATTGGTAGGAATACAGATTTTGTGCTGTGACCCGTTCTGAAGCCAGCTTGTGCAAGGTTTGGAGTTTACTGTCTTTGGAGAATTTCATTCACTAGGCAAATCCTGCTTTGTCAGTTGGTCTGGTGATGTATTTACAATTGGAGAGAATCAGGAATAGGGTCACTTTGGTCTAGGCCTGTTTTTTCAGCAGTGGTTTGCAGAAGGCTTCCTTGAATTCGGGTGCAACCAATTCAGTCAAATAAGGCTTTGATAATAGTTCTTGCTGATTCAGTGATTGGTCGGTATTCCAAGAGGGTTTTAAAGAAGGCCAGAGGGCATGGATTAGTGTGCAAGCCAGACAGCGGGCTATGTGTAATTAGTGGAATTCCTTCTGGGATAAAAGTTAGAAAGAAACAAATCTGTCTTTTTTATCACGAATATGTCCATCTTGGTTTTTGTGAATGCTTCTGTGATTTGGATGTTTTTAGTGAAGTATCGCATTAAGGGAGTCAAGAAGTCATTGGTGAAAGGAATTAATCACCAGCAGCAGATTAGTCAGAGTAGCAGATACAGGGATGTGCTCCTGAAGTAGTGGGATACGGTTGTCTTGAATCTTGGTTTCTTTCCAAGTTCTTAAAGGTTATTTTATGTTAAGGGAACGTCGAGAGGGTTTGGTGAGAAGATTGGGGAGACGCAGAAGGCGGAGTAGTCTACCCAAGGTAACCTAAGTGCTGGAATGGGCATAAGGACTCTCCACAACAACACTATCTTCGACGCAACCAGACCCTACCCCAATTCTACCACCAACACCATGCTGGTTGGCTCTCCATGCACAACCGCTCACCTTTTAAGTTACTTCGCCTTGTCAACAAAACTTTCATTACCTGGCTGATTGTATCCCTGTCTGCTCACCAGCTTGTTCCTTCTGCTCCTCATCATCACTTATGCTCACTTTCCCATCCCCCCTTTTAGGTGCTCTTGTTTCCACTCTTCTCCCTACTCACTCAGCTCCATTGGAATCCACTGCCCATCACAACCAAAGCCAGCCTGACTCTGCTTCTCTTCAAAGCTCAGCTTAAACTTTGTATACTTGCCAAGGTGGGAGTTTCCCTGCCCTATCCCCCATTCTCCCCACCTGCCCCTCCAGTGCTGCCCAATAGCGGAATTTGCTATATTTTTCCAGTACCCCTCTTTAGTTTGAAGCACTTATTAATGCCACCTTATTAAGTCACCTGTTTATTGTATATAGTTGTTTTGTTTTGTACCTGGGTTATGTCCTACTTTGTTCATACCCTCATAAACTGCCTCACCACTTGTTCTTATTTTTCTGGTATTCTAGAGGTGGGCGAGCCAGGCGAAGCCAGCCCGCCCCGGGCACAAACGGGGGCTCCAGCGCTACCCTCGTTTGGGGCCAGTTCCCCCGTAAGCCACGGACTGCCACGGGCCCCACCATGGCTGCCCAGTATCAGTGTAACTGTGGCACACGATCGTGTCGAAGGCAAAACATGCATTTCTTACCATTTTGCCGGCACTGCATGGGCAAAATCGAAAGAAATGCCCAAATATGAAGAAAAAAAAAAGAAATCCGGCCCTGATGCCCGCTCGGATGCTGAGAGTGCACGCGGGCCGCATTTATTTATTTTTGTCTTTTAGAAGATTGACTAATGGAGAGATAACAGCGTCATTTGAGGCAGAGGATGATTTTGTTGTAGTGATGTTGTTGTTCATACTATTTGGTGAGGTGCTAGAGTGGGAAGGGCTTGTCCTGGACCTCTGGTTACTGATGACATGAATAGATAATATGTGGTGTAATAGAGGATATTCATTGTAGCGAGATGAAACAGGAGGAGATTGAAGTGGTTGTAGATTTGTCAAGGAGGGTCTAACAAAGAGCTTACACATGAGCAAGTGTGTCGCAGGCCCAGATGAGTTTCAGATACCGGAAGAATTAGTCCGGGGTAGAAGTGGGGATTGGATTGTGTTTTTCTCCAATGGCGTCTGAAATTGACTTCATAGCGATAAAGGAATTTCTTTTCCTATTAGAAGAGAAATTGGTCCTGATTAGTTTTATTTGATGATGATCTGCTGATCTGGGGACTGAGTCTAGATCGCTTGGATGGCACAGTATTAGCAGACCATCACTAAGCAGAGGTGGGGCCAGTGTAATGGGCTGGGAGCCTGAATTACAGCTGTGGGGGAAATTCCATGAGATTTGCCAGGGATAGGCTAAGCTGGATGCAATGTTATTAAAGACTGTGAAATCCTCTCTAGTTGTTCTGGTGGGTGGTGCCAGTGTTCGAGGATTGGCAATTCTAAAATGAAAAGTAGGAAGTGCATGGCCAGGGAGGGTGGAGGTTTGAGTTCTTAGAATCTCTAGCTGTAGTTTATGCTGGGCAAAGACCTTTGATATTTGTTTAGAAGAGGGGAATTGCCCGGGGATGAGCAAACAAGAAATGCCTTCATACAAGTGGATGGAATAGAAGTAGGGGAGAGGAATATGGCGACTAGAGAAGAGAAGTCTGAAGGCTGGCTGGGCCAATGCCGCAAGACCAGGCGTTCTTCTGTTCACAACATTGGGTGGGTTCGTTTTTTTGGGAGCTGGGGATGAGTTTGGGGGGTGAGTGTCAGGGGAGAGTTTGGACAATTTCGTGGCTATGTTGGATATCATCTTGGTGATACATGCAGAGTGTATATTATAGTCTCTAGAAGGCATCTCAAGGTAAATGGAGAAGGAAGGCGTGGCAGGGATAATCCTCCTCAGACTGTTTCTGGGACTATTTCTCCCCTTAGTGCATGAATCTCAGCAAATTAGTTATTGTTACATTTATCAAGTCTAGTTTAGAATTGGGTTAGGGCATTGAAGGGCTTGGCAGGGGATGCAGGACTATAATAGCTGTTGGAGTTTGATGAAGGGGAGCACAGTGCAACATGAGTGGGTTTGCTGTAATGCAAGGGATTATGGAATCGTGATTATAAGGTATGTTGAAACAAATTAGGGGCACATCCTTTCATGATTAGTTGAGTGGGGCGTGTATGAATGTGTGTCACATGTATAGTGTCTAATGTGCAATATTAGGAATGGAAAGAATTCATGGTCAGCTAATTTGGGTGTTGGAGGTTCATTAAGAGAGCAGCTGTCATTAACTTAAGTATTAGAGTTGGATATATGTCTAAAGCCGGTGAAGGGAAAATAAGACATGCACATAAATGGTTACATCACTTCAACTTCTATCATGCGCCATTTTATTCTCTTTTGGCAAATGCCTCCAGCAAACTCATTGTTGGACGTTTTAGGTAGACTTGGCTTTCCGGGTCGCTGAAAATAACACACCTAGCACGTTCAGCAAAGATTTTAAGGGGGGGATTTTCCAAAAGAGATTATCAACAAGCATGATAGATCTTGAAGTTATGCTACCATATAAGTACAAACATATTCTTCTGCTCCTCGATCAGTATCAGGAGACCATTCACTCCCATCTACTAGATATAGAGCAGACCTAACGTTCTCCCCAGAAGGCAATAGACCCTTTTGTCACGCTCCCTATTGGCCCGAAAAAGAAACATTACCCTACAAGTAGTAATTGGTATAGGGTGACCAGACGTCCCGGTTTTGCCAGGACAGTCACCGAATTTGGCTCTCCATCCGCACAGTCCGGAGAGTATTCTTTTTCATTTAAAAACCATGTCCCGGTTTTGGGGAAAGCGAGGGGAGGCAACAATTATACAGTAAATAAACAATACACTGAGAATTACAGGTGTCTGCCTCAGGCATTAACTGATTGTGCCACCACCAGGCCAGTTGCTAAACAAATTGATAGCAGGCCTGTAATATGTATCAGAGCAAACGCTCTGTTTTATGCTTAAATCCACGGTCAAAAACGGCAAGTTATCTGTAGGTGCAGTGCTGGAAATACTGTTGGATGTGGGGGTGGTTTGGGAGAGGGGGAATATGCAGGTTTGGGGGACGGGCTGTGGAGGGCAGGGGGTAGTCCTTCTATGATGTTGTTGGCCGTCCACGTTTTTTGTATTGTAAATCTGGTCACCCTAAATTGGTATGATTCTGACAGTAGAAGACCCCAAAAGCGCATTAACGCAAGCACACTCTCACGCAAGCCAAGCCCTGCTGCGTTTACCCAACTGAAAATAAAGTATAAATACCTCATCAAACAATAAAAACAGAACGCTATCGAATTAGAGAGATCATCATTGATGTGCGCAATCCAAAAAAAAAACATCAATCCTTTTGGTCAACAGTGACCAAAGGACGTGAAGCAGAAGAATTCCAATCAACTGTTTCCACTATCTCCTCTCTTATTATCATTTGAGATGCTTCCAAATAGATATACAAGATTGCGACTTATGTTTTATGGAAACGGAAGTTCGGAAAGTGCCTGACCCTGACAAATTGCTAATTTAATTTTTTTGTTGAACTTGGGGATCTGTGAACCTTTTCTAACATCTTTTTTTTAACCATATTACCAAATTGCATGCATAACTGAGCTCTTGGACCTCAGCAGAGAGAGTAGCCATCTTTAAAAAAGGAGACAGTAGTGTGCCTGAAAATGATCACTGCATATAACTTATCGACTCTTTGCAAAAGGCGTATGGCAAGATACTTTTTGCCAGGCTTAATGACTGGGCATGCAACAAAAATCTCATTTCAAATCAACAAGGTTGGTTTAGGAGGAACAGAGACACAAGGTAGCATTGCTTCCTTTTGTCCGCACTAATTCAGACATTTTTTAGTCTTTGTAGATTTTAGAACAGCTTTTGACAGTGTAAACAGAGAGACAGAGAAAGGAATTCCAGCTACTCTCTGGGACATGATAACATTATTACACACTAACGACGTCGCCAGGGTTTGATAGGGCACTGGGGGAGAATGCACACAGGATATTGACGTAAAGGAGGGCCTGGGGCAGAGATATGTGTTGGCACCCCTCCTGTTCTCAGTAGATATAAAAGAACTTGCCCGGCTAAACCAAGATTTAGACTGTGACACGTCGATTATTGCACACACCAGAGTAGGCATTTTGCTATACGCTGACGACCTGCTGTTGCTCTCACAAACAAATCCCGCCACAAGTAGACAACATGATACACTAACCACTTCTCGTTCGCAGCATGATATAGCAGATAATAGCAACACGGTAGCAATGGCTTGCCAGCTCACAAGCACACCTAAGGTCCATCACAAGCTCAATAATGAGAAACAAGTTAGCTACTTTGACTTTCTTGGTCAGAGATTGATGGCCAGTGGGCCATGGGTTGGCCAAGAGGCACGAAGTCAATGCACTTGTTTTCAATGAGCTAGGGCTCCTGTGAAAATGCTATGGCTACCCCACAGTGCGCCCACGATACCGCTGTACCTCGAGCTTGTATGTCGTAATGTTAAGCCTATTACACTTTGGCTGCACCTGAATGCAATGGCGGATTTGACTTGGCATTAAACAGTATTATTGGAATTATTCCAATCTACAGAACCGCCATTTTGGAAGTGGGCCAGATTCATAAAGTCCACTTTTAAATGACTTAGGTATTGGAACAGAGATGTAGCGAACTTTGAAGATTCCTGCAGCAGTGCAAAAAATAAACATGAAGAATGTTTTTAAGTTATTTTTTTAATTGTAAATTCCTCTGAAGTTCGACTTTACAATACTTACCATTCAAAATTGTATGGGGATGTGCAAAATACTTAGCTTGGCTCATCAACCTGAAGAAGAGAATATTATGTGTGAAATTCGGATGGAATATTCTGCCGCTGGCATCTTTTAGCGCCAACTGGAATGCAATTCATGCAGACAAATGCCCGATCTGCACTCATTTAATAGAATCTGACATGCATTCTTGCATAGCCATCAGTGTATTCCAAGGCAAGAAGGACATGTAGCCTCCCTGTACTGACTGCCAATAAGAGCCATAGTAGAAGTGAGGCACTTGCGCCTTCCAAAACTGCAGCTACCATTGCAATGCTATCAGCAAGACTGTGCCTGGCATGCCAGAAGTAGCTTTTTGTGCCAAATGGAATTAGATGAACTCATACATTTGCATTGTTATTCCTTTGTCTGATTTTATTCTATAATCTGTAACTATGTTCGGTGGATTATAATGGGTGCTTTCAAACAGCACACGGAAATATGATTAATGTAGTGCTCTTTTCACAGATTTATGTCATTTTGCGTAGTATTTTTTGCGGGATGTGGAATTGTTGAATTGTTGTTTTTTTCAATTTTTGAATACCTTTCTAGAAATGTGTAATTTCTGCATAAATGAATGAATGAATGAAAAATGGGATATGCAGGTTATGTTGAGGTGAGGGTGCACGCGCAGGGGAAATGTGCAGTGGCTGGTCAAAACCCTTGAGCTGGGTGCAGCTTTATGAAAACTATTTCCCTAGGCAGTGTGTCTTTCTTATAAAAGACCAGTAGGGGTCAATATAGGCTAAAGTGAAGATAGGGCCAATGTTTTGAGCACAGGTAGTAGCTTGACCACGAGTAATGCAGTTGGATACAAATGACAGAACAGTGACTTTCAATTATATGTCAAAACCAGAGGAGAGCATTATGCTTCTCTTTCCTTATTAAACTTTTAACACAAATAACTCAGCAGCAAGATTTTAGCAAAGCAACTACTGAAGAAGCCCTTAAAAACTGCCTGGAAGCTGAAATCTCGCAACAAACAGAAACACTTTGTGACAAATCCAATGAATCATAACTGAAACTATAGCCGGGCTCCATTTCCCAGGAGCCCTTGCCAGTCTGAAACTGCAATCACTGAAACACATGACCTTCAATAACCAATCCTTGTTGAACCAGCCCCTCAAATGCCTGGAGCCCTCTTTCTACTTCCCCTTTCTTTGCTGCTCGCAGCAAGATACGTAATCTTTCTCACTCCCTATCTCGTTGTCTTAATGCAAGTGTTCTTTACCTTGTTTTTCTTTTCCAGTGTGTGTGTTGATTTAGGACATAGCTTCACGCATTCCGGCCTCAGCCGTGTGGACGAGGGCTCCGACGGGCTCCCGCGCCCTACGAAGGAGGGCCCCTCGGCAGGGGCCCCCCCTTAGTGACGACTGCCTCACAAGGCACGGTGGCGCGAGGAGTCGGGGGGGTGGGGTGAGGGGGGGTGTGCGCCAGGCATCACTCCACCCTGGTGAGGGAGTGCAGGGGCGGGTGACGTCATCACACGCGCGCCCATTTGGGGCTTAAATACACCCGGTCTGAAGACGCAGGGTCTCTCTCTGCCGGCTTCCCCCCTACGTTGCTGTTGTCCTGTTGCTGTCCTGTGTTTGGAGCAGTCGTGGCCTTGTTTGGTTCGAGTGGAAGTGGGAGATCGAAGCTTCGGTTATCCAGTGCAAGCTGATCCGGTTCCAGTCGGGAAAGAAGCAAAGCAAAGTACGGGTGAGCGAAGGCGAAAAGGGTATGGAGGGGCCACGGTTCCGTAGTGGTTTCGACGGGTACATGCGAAGGGGGGGTGCACGGGGGCACGTCGAAAAGGCAGGGCGGTCTTGGCAGCCACATTAAGGCTATCCACGGGAACAGGAATACGCACGAGGGGTAGGGATGTTGAGGGATGGTGGCTGGGTGGTTGGGGGCTGAGTGGCCCCGGGCGGCAAAGCTTGCAGCGTACACGCGGTCGGGGAGCACGGGCCTCGGGTTTAATGCTAAATGGCGTCGGGTGTAATTAATGGGATTGCCTCGCCATGGTAGCCGGCAGTCGAGCCGAAATGGAGTTTTATGCAATCAGTTTCCATTGCCTATCTGTCGGCAGCATGTTGCACGGGGAGCTGGGGGCAATGGGTACATTATGGGTGCTGCGTTGGGGGGGGGCATTGTCCGGACATTTTATGTAGCCTTTGCATGCATCTTAGTTGGTGTTTAACAGCATGCACAGCACAAGTTAGGGTACACGGGGCATTCACCGACTCCCCCCGCCACTCCCACGGGTGTTTTTGAGGCCGCCAGTTGCTCTTTTTTGATTGAATTATTGCTTTAGTGTGTGTTGTCGCAGGTTTTCAGGCCAGGCACTTGCCCACACGACTGCATGGAAGCCTGACCTTACGGTTTCATATTTAGATTTTGCTCTGCTGGGAATATTTTGATTAGGCTTCTTGGTTTTAAAAGGTTAACACCTTTTATAGTTTGCCGGCAATGTTACAGGAAAATCTCTTGTGTGCTATGTTCGAGATGAGCGGCCCAAGCAGGTACCTCTGAGCACGCTGCCATCGCGGTGCTTCTGGGACACGAAGGGAAGTCTCTCGCGAGGCGGCAAGAGGTGTGGGAACCTCAACTGCGCCGAGCGGAGAGTGATACATGAATCCTCCCGGGGATCACAGAGGGGCGCTGGAGGGCGCGACTCCTACCCTCTTTGCTAACAAGATAGCCCAGGGAATCTGTCACCACGGGTCAGAGGGCAGCTGGGCACTAAAGGATGGGAAGTATATCAGGGTGGGAGGGTTTCCCCACCTCCAGGCTGTTTAAAAAGAAGTTTAGAAGCAATGCCATGTCGGTTGCTGGCGTTCCAGCTCCTGTTCGTGTGGATTGTTCCTGGTCCGGTTTCGTGTGAAGGAGTTCGAGGTTCGCGTGAGGAAGGAGCCGCGGTTCGAGTCGGGCAGGAGTGTTGCAGTGCTTATAAGGAGATAGGAAGTACGTGAATGTGGAAGGCCAGTTTTATAGCTCAATTGGTTATAGGTTGTAGAATAAATGCTTAACTGTGGGGCCCGAGGGTGTTATTAGAATAGAACACAGTCGGAGTCGGCAAGTTAGGCAGCTGGGGCCGGAGTGGTTTAAGGAAGGAATGCAGAGAGGGGGAGCGAGTGTGCGTGCGGCCGCCGCGGCGCACAGAGGCAGGTACAGGCCCAAATAGTGAGGGGGCAACCTGACATGGGGCGAGCTGGTACATTGTTTTAGCTGCCGGTTGGCAACACAGAAGAGTACGGGGACGGGGGCCTGTAGCACGCGTGTCGAAGTGGAAACGATTTCTTGGGACGCATCATAGATTTATTGGGTCGCGTCGCCGTAGGTAGGTTAGGGTGGGGGTTGGGCACCATACATTTGTTGTTTCAATTAAAATAAAAAAAAAAAAAAAAAAAAATTGCATCAGGAACCAGGCAATCCGGAAATTGGCCAAGGTTCTGTTGCCGTACAGCAGGGCCCAGGGGTTGCGGAGGGGGGGTGGGGTGGACACCATGGTGGCTCAGGGGGAGTGTTTAATGGCATGCACATGGGGGTGTTTTGGGGGGATGGGAGCGGTCGAGGTCTGGAGCGCACAGTGATGCAAAAGCGGGAAGATACTCTTGGGCAAGTTGGATATGGGCTTTTCAGTTCGGTCGTCGCAGCAAAGGGGCCAGACCGGGGATGTGCGACGGTATACACACTACCGGATACGGCGGGGTGGGGAGGGGGTTGGTTCAGCCTGCGGGTATAGAGGCCCAAAAGTGATTGGGAGGAGGCGAAGGATGCAGGCAAGGTCGTCGTAAGAGGGATACGTTTTGGGTCAGTGTGTACTTTTTGGTTTCAGTCCGTGGGGAGCAAGGTACGGGGAAGGTAAATGCTTTTACGGGAAATTTTGCATTAGACTATGTGGGAAAGGCGGAGGGCATCGCGATGGGTGGAGATCATGGGGATCGGGTCGAGAGGGGGCATTGTTGGGGGACGGTTGGCTTGGGTGCAGGCTTTTTTACTGGGATGGAATTAGGTAGCATAGGGGGTTACCTTGTACACGGGCCCAAAAGCACAGTTAGCAAAGGCGGAGTGGTGGTACCGCCGCCGTGCAGATACATTAGGGGGCCGAGGCTCGGCACGTTTAATTTAACTGTGCATCGTGCGAGTTGTGCGCCGTGAAGACAGACTACTGATGTTTGTAATATCGGCGAAGAACTAACAAAAGCGCCCTTACTGACTCAGTGCCCTATTAATTTGCAGAGCGGTGCGCACCCGCGAAAGGTTTCACACACTCAAACATTCATAATCGTATACTGCGTGGAGGGGGGGTGGTGTGGTGCGAGGAACCAGTTTGGTGCCTCGGCTGGTGGCCGTACTGCGTGGGGCCTTCTTTGATGACTGTAATGTAGCCATTGTGCCACCGATGGCTGTTACTTACGTTAATATGCAGGCACGCTTTGCATTCTGGGATATGTAGTTTTTGTTTAAGCCTCAGGTTTGTGGGCCTACAGCACCCAGCAAGTAATGCTTTTAACTCAAGCCGGTCAAGTGGCACAGCGAGTAGAGCGCTCGCTTTGACATCGGTGCAGAGCCTGCTGACGCAGGTTCGAATCCCGGCAGGACCAAACTCAGCCTTTCATCCTTCAGAGGTCGACACCGTGGGTAATGATAAGCAGCGTATAAATGCCAAATTATTATTATTTGCGGGTTAGCGGCTTTTATTATTTGCAGGGTTAGCTGCTTGCCGTCCAGGTCCCACAGCTGCTGGTGAACTCTGACTTGTTCCGGCGAACGAGCATGTTCTATTTTAATGCACGGCATACATTTCTGGGGTTTGCTGGTGCGGTACCACGAGGGGAATGGTGGTGGCACTTTCGCAGTAGGGAACGTTTTGATATTTTGCAGCATTTCATAAGGAGAGGGGGCACGCTTTGATAAGGAAGCTAAGCTCCCGTTCACATTGTAGTGCTTCATCAGTCGGTGTGGCTCGAACTGGTATCACCGTAGGGCGGCTACTTAAAGGTGGGGGTTCAAGCCTGCAAGGTTTGAACTGAGCACCACACACCGGGGTAATAATAAACAGGATACCTGAGGGTTCGCAGCGCTATATAAAATGCAAAATTATTATTAAAACTTTCGGAATGGTTGTAGTACGGGGCATCACAGACTGATGGTTTATGACCCTGGCTGAACAGGCTCCCACTAATGACAAGGCTATTAGAGTACAGCGCGCAATTAAGGTATATGGGTTTCTGTATGTTCATTGAGCCACACAGCAAGTGACACTGTGCCTCTTTCTGGGTCTGCCATGGGCACGTTTTTTAAGGTCCGGTTCAAGGTCGAAGATCAGAGAACTTTTTGTGTGCAACAGTAGTACAGCAGCGATAAGGCCCGCCAAGGGGCCACAAGGCAAATGGCAGGACGGTTGTGCGCCGGGGTCCGTTGGTGCGCTTCCGTCCGGGGTGGGGAGGGTGTTTGGATTCCCAAGGGGCATGGTGGCAGTGGCCAAAGCGCCGACCATTAGGGATAATTCGCTTGCAATCTATAGTGGGATGGTCGCGTTTCAAATGTTTTGTTGCATAAGGGGGTGGGGGGTGTTCATACCTCGGGATCGTGCTGTTTATACGGTTTTGCAAGGCTAAGATTACCAATGTCATAAGGGTTAGTGGGTAAAGGAGGCTATTTGCGTCCTGCGGTGTGCTCAAAGTAGGCTTTGTGTTCATTCGGCTATACCTTTCGTCGGCATTGCAGATCCAATGTACTTAACAGGCACTTAATCAAAAACACGGCATGGCAGTTGCACTTAGAAAGGAGAGGTGGAGCGTTGGTCAGTAAAAACAAAAAAAAAAAAAAAATAGTAGCTGCTTTCGGGTTTCGTCACTTTCAGCAGAGCTTGCAGCCATCAATTTTGTCACAATCATTTTTGTAAGATGTGGCGGAGGGCGCAAAAAACGGGCTGCATGGGGACCGACTGAGGGCACTTACTGCGGGCGCATCACAAATGGGTTTGAAACTGTTGTGAACAGAGATTATTATTAAGGACGTTCCAAGGACGCTCACTGCACAATCTCGCTTTTTCGCTACTTACCAGTGTCCCTTAAGGTTGGGAGCTTTTACAATGTTCACAGGGTTCAAGGAGTAAGATTAACCTACAAACAGATACAGGAAGAGAGCGTTTGGTTAGAACAA
The DNA here is from genome assembly GCF_040938575.1 of Ambystoma mexicanum. Classification (NCBI taxonomy): domain Eukaryota; kingdom Metazoa; phylum Chordata; class Amphibia; order Caudata; family Ambystomatidae; genus Ambystoma; species Ambystoma mexicanum. Next base: position 299,021,753 of record NC_090928.1, on the reverse strand, counting down.
TTGGCAACTTGGGTACGCCTACAGATGCCCATGAGAGCGTAGTGGCGCATGGTTTTGCATGACTAGCTGTGGTTAAAACAGAGCATTTTGGGCTGGGTGCCGGGCAAACCACCCCGCTCTGGGATGGGCAAGTGATGGAGCGGCACAGGCGCAACCTCCGCCACGGGCTTTAGAAGTGGGATGGCCAACAGCGCGGTTTAAGCTAGGGCGAAGGAAGGGTGCGCAAGCCGGATCGCCCTCTCTCTCTCTTGCAGGAGAGGGGTGCTCTGGCAGGCGTGGGAAGGGGGGCAAAGGGAGGGGGCGCTAGGAGGGGGCTGATCACGCGCACGGTGACAGGGGGGTTGCATGGAAGATGGGGTGGGTGAGGGAGAGCGGACACGGGGAGGGGGGTGGAAGAATGGGACAGGATTCTTAGCATACGGAAAGGAGATGACATGGGTAAATCAGTCTATCAAATCAATAGTCATTAAGACATTGCCTAGACAGATGCAACAACAGAAGTAATCAAAAGGCTTACAAATGAGGGCCCACAAGGAAGGGGGTGGATCATACGTAGGCAGACTTGGAGGGGGGCACATTCCCAAGGAGGCATTGAGGAGTCCAGGTGAACATTGAGTATAAAACTAGGAAAATTCCTGATCAGCAGGGGCTTTGGATGGGTCAAGCACGCATTGATCAGCTTGAAAACTCTGGGTTGTTTTGGGGAAGACAAGGTCCACTTATCAGAAGTGGGGGTAAGGGTGATGGTGTACAACTTAAAAGATGCCCTAGAAGGCATGGGCTGCAAATGAGCTGCCGGCGGAGGCCATTCGGGGAGGGGGCACGAGTAGGCTCTGATTGGGCTTTGTCAACGATGGAAGGCCTTTAAAGGGTCCGAAACGCTCCCTCCCTAACCGTGGCTGGGGGGGGCCTCCGGTAAGGGAACAGAACGGTCAAGGGACGTGTTCCGAGGGCAGGACACCCTGCAGTCATGTGGGAGCAGAGTGCAGGCCGGAAAAAAGGGTGAGGCCTGATGAAAACCTGTAGGTATGGTTGGCGGCATTCAGAGTCATGGAGCAGATAATAACGGAGAAGGACCACGACCAGGGGCCAGCCCTTCAACACTACAGAGAATGCATGGTGGAGGAACACAAAGTGGAGAGGCACGTTTTGGCTGAGGAACGACCTAAGGTTTAGGAAAAGCATGGAGTGTGACCACGGCTTGAGATGGGAGCACAAGCAGGTGGGGGTTTAGTGGCTAGGAGAAGGGGGGTCAAACCGGACTGACAATAGAAGGGGCAGACGAAAGGGAGGTCAAGGCACGAACAATCGAAGGTATGGGGCCTACAGGACAATTCCCTTTTAAGAGGCACAAGGGCTCAGCCGGAACTCAGTTCTATCAGCAATCATTACTAGATGGGAATGTAGACAATAATAATGGTCAAAAATAAATAAGAGATTTTGTAAAAGTGCATTACTTATCGTAGTTGGCGTAGTTCGCCAAACTGGGGAAATTCCTAATCAGCAGGGGCTTTGGGTGGGTCAAGCATGCCTGGATTAGTTTGAAAACTGCGGGTTGCTCCGGGGAGGAAAAGTTCACTTATCCGAAGTGGGGGTAAGGGCGATGGTGTACAACCTAAAGGATGCTCTGCAGGGGATGGGCTGCAATTGAACAGCGGTGGGGGGTGCGGGGGTGAGTGTCGATTTGGGTTTTTTGCAAATAAAGGAAGCCTTTAGGGGTCCGAAACGCCGCCCCCCCACACCTAAATCTGGGAGGGGGGTCTCCATTTATGGAACGGAACGGTCAAGGGAAGACCTCTTTCGGCACGCCGCTGCCAGGCCAGTTGGCCCTCCTGCACATGTAGGCTGCAAACAGGAGGAGCACCAGCGGGGAAGGCTGCGACACAAGTCATCACGCCACCGGTTGTCAGCCGGAGGGCCTGCGTGCCTGTTGCGGACGGAGTGAAAGGGGTGAAAGGCGCATGGATAGTTTAACCGGGGATTCCTGAGCTAAGGCGACCAGGTGCATGAGGGGGAACTCACTACGGCCGGTGGCCCGCTGTGAGTCATGGCGGTGACACCGGTCGCAGCGACTGGTCTTTGGCAGACAAGCCCAGCGGATGTTACCTGGTGTTCCCATTAGAAAGTACTGGCGGAGACCACAAGGGGAACTGCACAGCCATCAGTTTATTAAGAACGGCGCCCAGGAGTATTAGACTCAGGGGAGGCCCACGTTAATGGGGAGGGTTAGGGGGCTTGGAAGACCTTTCCAACTCCAAAAGTGGGTGGGGGAAATGGGAAGTGCATCGTTGGAAACTGAAAATTGCAAAGCATCAATGAAGTGAGCAAGGGGGGGGGTGAATTGAAAGTTTGCACTGTAAACGGGGCTCCGGCAAGTACGTTGGTAACTGAGGGGAAGGGGGGGCCCCTGGGAGATAGGGGGTCTCAAGAGAAGGGGGCCCTTTGGGATTGGCAGCTTAAGGAGATCAAAAAGAAACCTGGGGGGAGGGCCTTGGAGTGCGGGGGCTAGGGGCCAGGAGGAGCAGGGGGGTTAGTTGGGGTGGACCCCCCGAAGCGAAAGGCGGGGGAAGAGGAGGGGGATAAGAAGGATGCTGGGGCTCTGGGGGATAGGTATGCGCTTGATGGATGGGGCTCTCTAGAACAGGAGGGCGCGATGGGGGCCGGAGGGGAGGGGACAACTAAGGCGGCGGGGAGAGCTCGGGCTGATCGGGGTCTTGGCTGAAAGGGGGAGAGGGGCTCCCTGGCAGGATGGGCTGGAGGAAGACCTGTTTGGGGAGAGAAAGTTAACTATGATCAATAAGCCAACCCGGGGAAACGGGAAGAGAGAATCCAGGGGAAAGGGAGCAAGAAGGGGAAAAGAAGACCGGAACGCATCCTTTAGAAGGAGCCTAAGCGGAAATGAAGAATGGAAAGAAATTAAAGCACAAAATAAAAATTGCACTTAAATAGCGTTGGGGAAAGAAATGAAAAGAAAAATTGCAAAATAAAGAAATGGCCAAAGGGTAGAGAGGGACTGCTGAGGAAGGGACTGGGCGCCCGCGTCGGGTCCCCCAAGGACCCGAGGGGGCGGGGGGGGGAAAGTTGCTTGCTCTCAGAGTAGAAAATCCTGAGCGTGAACGGAACACCTGTAAGCTAACTCCTGACTTTATGTGTAATAAAGTTTGCTGTGGCAATTTTTCTCCCACTCATCCTACTGGTCTCTGCCTATCCTTTGGGTGGATGGGGGTTGGATTGCTTTGGGAGGAGGGTAGTTGGGAAGGAGTGAGAGTCGGAATGTGGAATGAGAGCTGGGGGGTTGGGGGGGTTATTGGGAGCAGCATGGGCGGCCACTGTGCCACCCCACTGAGGGTGTCGGCGCTAAGGCGGCTCGCTGGGAAGTTAGCAGAGGTTAATATACCTCTCACGAACGGCACGCCAGCACCAACCGGCCCCCTGTGGGGAAGCGGTCAGAGAATGGGGCAGCCTGCCCAGTGCAGGATCTGGCGATAGCAGCCAGCTTTAAGAGAGTCCTTGGGTCTTCCGTGGACACCACTATCAAGAAGGCGGTGGCAGACATGTTACTGCCCATTCGGCTTCCCCTAGATGATATGGAAGTGCACCTTAGAAGTAGCCCCAGTACTTCCAGGGGTGGCACCCAGAAAAGGGAAAGCAAATTACCTGGGGAATGTAACCCAGCTTGCAAAAGGAAGGACACCTCTGTGACCCCCCAGAGCCAGTCAACGCCAGCAGCTATAGCCCTATCTGATGCCTTTGCAAGGGTCAACAAGGCTTTTTGAATGGAAAGAAACTCAGACCCTCCAGCCCGGAGGAGGTACAACCGGGCATGGATGAGGATGTCTCACCTCCGGTGATGAGGATGAAGCGGAAGAAAGCCCGAGGACTGTTCGTGCTGAAGCCCCTAGGGCTCCCATAAATATGGAAAAGCTGCCCCAGAAAGAGGTGAAGGAGGTTGACTCTTACCAAATGTTGATCCCGGAGGAACTGGTCTACCCCAAGTCTTCGGACTGGGCTCCATCCCCACGGGTGGTGGAATATATCAGAACCAGGCTATGAAAGCTGCTGGACAAGGAAGTCTGGGCAAGCTGAGTCCCCAAGATCAGAGATTGAGGCGAAGGTGGAACTAACTCCAGAATTCGATGCCAGGATGATTACCTTTTTAGGTAAAAACATTAAGGAACTCAAGAAAGGTATAGATTGGGCATGGAGGTCATGCCAGAAGTCCTGGATGTCATAGGACCATTAGCGAATATACTTGAACTTTCTGAAGATGCACTTGAGACGGCAGGGCCATAGAGCCACTCGTTTTATAAGCCTGGGCTCAGAGGGTATTATGCCTCTTGGGCAACGCCAATTGCACGATCTCTGCATAGAGACATAAAGGGATACTAATGAAGATCGACCCAAAGCTGAGGGAGCTCTCCACATCTGAATCGTGCCAGGCGCCCAAGGACTTTTGTTCAACGACTCCTTTGAAAAAGGGATGGTGAAGTTTGTTGGCACCTCTACAGCTCTAGATAAGGCCCAGGCCTCTATGAAAATAGTTTTGTCTACTAAGGTATTCATCAGGGCCGGATGGGCAGGGGCGCTCCTCTGGCCGCTTTACATTGGATAGGCGGTCCTAGCAGGTTTTAGGGACATCCGGCTACTGACAGGACAGATCAAACGCATTCTGTCCCTATAGAGGCAGAGCCAGGGGTCCTAGCTTGAGGCGGCCAGCACGAAAGCCAGCATCACAGACTACAGGTGGGTCCCAGCTGTATAGTGCCAGCATCTCATGTGCGGTTTGAGGCTAGGACAGCATGATTTGCGCAAGCGTGGGATGCCTTATCAGGCGATGCTTGGATACGGGAGGCACAGAGAGGCTATCAAACAGACCTCTAGCCCCCGCACCCCAAAGTCACACCAGCCACGTACAGGGCAGCCAGTGCAGGGATCAGGCAGGCTTCTTAAGTTCCATATTTCTCGTCAGGAGGAAAGAGAAGGTTCACCCAATAATAAAACTAAAAGGCCTGAATGAGTTTGTCCTCTACTGTCACTTCAAGATGCAGGGCATTCACATGTTCATGCATATACTCCTACCCAGAGACTGGCTGGTGCACGTAGACCTCAAGGACGCTTATCTAGCAGTGCCGATTTGTACACAGCACACCAGGTTTCTAAGATTCAGCTGGATGGGGCTCGACTGGGAGTGCACGAGCTTGCCCTTTGGGCTCTCCTCAGTGCCCTGGAACTTCACCAATCTAATGAGAACAGTGGTGGTGTCTCTCCAAGAGAGGGAAATGAGGTTGATACTATACCTAGAAGACATTACCATTATGTTGCAGGGCGAGTCCCTGGTCCGGCAGCACGCACAAGTCACCATAGAGCTTCTACACAGTCTAGGTTTTGTCGTCAGTTGGGAGAAATCGGCTCTGCCGTCCTCTCAATGGTTAGAATTCCTCAGTTTCATACTGGACACCGAAAGCTTCCAACTGCTGCTCCCCTTGGCCAAGGTACACGCTACATGCTGGGAGAAATGTGTACTGTTAAGCAAGCACACAATTTCTCTGAGAGACCTAGCAAGAGTGATAGGCCTGCTCTCCTTTTCCATTCAGGCCATATTTCCAGGGCCTTTGCATTGCCGTGAACTACAGAGGCTCAAAGGGAGACACTTGACATGCGTCTCTCTTATTCTCAGTGTCTAGCCTTGTCATCCGAGGCAAGAACAGAAGTACTCTGATGGCTGATGCATATGGAGGACTGGAACGGCAGGGTGATTTTTGGATCAGCGCCAGACCTCATTATAGAATCAGATGCCAGCCGGATGTGCTGGTGAGCAAAGTGCGGTCTGATCGCCACCAGAGGAAAGTGATCGCCCAAAAGAGCTACAGCTTCATACCAACTGTCTGGAGTTCCTGGTGGTGTTTTTCGCAGTTCGATCTTTTGCCAGAGACAGAGTCAGCTGCTGTATACTGCTCAAAATGTACAATACATCCATACAAGCAGTCAGATACACCAATGATCTGGGTGGCACCAGCTCAAGGACACTGGCAGAGTTAGCCAAAGATTTTTGGCACGTCTGCCTTCAGAACCAGATCTCAGTGAAGGCAGAGTATTTGCCAGGTCTGGGGAACGATGTAGTAGATTGGTATCCCAGGTACCTGTCAGACTCCAGCGATTGGAGACTGGACAGGCAGGTCTTCCTCCTCCTGCAACTCAGGTGGGGTCCGCTCGTTAGAGACCTCTTTGTGTCATGGCTGAATGTCCAGCTGCCAGTGTTTTTCAGCTGGCGGCAGGACCCCGCTGCTGCCACAGCAGATGCATTTCTACAGCAGTGGGGTGAGGGGGTGTCTAACGCCTTTCACTGTGATCGCAAGGACCCTGGCGACCCATCAGGAGCTGGGGAATTAGTCCTCGTTCCACCATTTTGGACCTCTCAATCCTAGTATCAAGTTCTTCTGGACCCCAGATGCCGGATCTCCTATCGGGTCCAAGTATTAAGCAGCATCCCCTACTGCACAGTGGGACGCTGGCCCTGGCGGCCTGGAGGATTTCATGATGAGATGGAGAGTCCCAGGCATTTCATGCAAGGCAGTCAGCCTGATTGAGGACAGCTGGGTGCCGGCCACTTCTAAAAGATACACCAACTCATGGGGTGCCTGGACGCACTGGTGCATGGAACGGGGTGGCCATCCAATTTCAACACCTGTAGCAGAGGTTTTAAACTTCCTAGCTGGGTTCACTGAATGACGCTTGGCATACTGCACAGTGAAAGCATATTGCTCTGCGATCTTGTTGGGGCACAACCTAGTGGATGGCCTTGCAGTTGGGAGCATCCGTTAGGCCCTTTATGACAGGTTATGGGACGTTAACGGTGTTCAGAATGTTTTGCTCTCACGGCCTAGCCACACAGAGTTATCCTGCACTGCGCTGTCTGGCAAGCTCACAATGTTGCTATGTCTAGTGTCCTGCAGGAGAGTCTTGAACTTGGCGGGACCCGTGTACTCTCTGGACAGGGTTGTGTTCCACGTTTCCAGGTGAACGAAGTGCAACATTAGAGTGATCAGATAACAGGTTTTCAGGAAGCAGCCGAAGCTGTGCATGGTGAAGTGTCTAAAGGCCTATGAGGAGATGATGGCCCACCACTGGACAGATACAAGGGGTCAGTTGTTGATCACCCTGCACAAACCCTGTAAGGCAGTTGCGGCACCTACCCTTGCACGCTGGGTGTGCTAGACGCTTGTTCAGGCCAGATTAAACACTGCTCAGTTTGAAGCCCACTCAGTAAGGGGAGCTATGGCCTCCAAGGCATTTCAGGTGGCAGTTAGGTTGGAAGACATAATGAGGATGCCCAACTGGGCAGGCGAGTTGGTTTTCAAGGAATTTTACCTAAAACAGGTGGAGCAACCAGCATCATTGGTGGTAGGAAGCTTTAAACAAGCATAATGCTTGCCTCCGGTCTTGACATAGAATGAAGATTTTCCAGAAGAACTTTTAGAAAAGTCTTGATTCTATTAAAGAAACGGAGGTGAGCATTATCCCACCCAACAGAAGAATTCTGGTTAGCTCTCTGCTGTGCTAAGCAGGATGTGAATGTGACCGTATGATACTGGGTCTTGGTTTCTTTACAGTTTCAAGTTTTATTGTGCACTGAATTATTCCCCGCCTGCTGTTCTTGTAATGCTGTTATGTGGGAGTTGTTGTCTCTGGCTGTGTTTTTTTCCTCTAGCAGGCTCAACGGATAAGCCCCGCTGAGGAGCATGAGAGGTCAGAGGCATTCCAGATTGGCTCAGACATGCTTCCATGTGAAAGGAGTGCTAAGTGGCCTTAGGCTCAGAGTGTCAAAAGAGGAAACAGAAAGAGGTTTCCAGGCGTTAGAGGGGCTAGTTCAACAAGGATTAGTTATTGAAGGTCACGTGTTTCAGTGACTGCAGTTTCAGACTGACAAAGGCTCCTGGGAAATGGAGTCCAGCTATGGTTTCAGTTATGATTCTTTGGATTTGTCATGAAGCTTTTCTGTTTATTGGGAGATTTTAGCTTCCAAGCCATTTTTAAGGACTTCTGGAGCAGTTGCTTAGCTAAAATCCTGCTGCTGAGTTATTTGTTTTAAAAGGTTAATAAAGAAAGAGAAGATAATTCTTGCCTCCGTGTCTTTAATAGAATCAAGACTTTTCTAAAAGATATTCTGAGAAGCTTCATTACCAGACATAATTCCAGCAACAATCTGTGAGTCAGTGAATGATTAAGATCAATAGTAGCTGAATGTTATTTTAAGGTAATCGATGAAAGCTGCTAATATGAATGCATTTATCCCAAAACAAGCATTTACATTTCAGCTAAAGTCTTGAAAGATACAACCAGAAAAGTGGAAATGAACAAGCTTCCCCTAATATTTCACATATAAGCCACAATTTGCAGAAATATCACTGAGGAGGGTCAGTAAATATTTATTTACATTTCGCTTAGATGCAGTTCTCAGCGATGGCCACAAGGTGCCCTTACATAGTTAAGTATAACGAGCCACTGCCCTGCACATATAAGTAGCACGATTAGGTTGGGGAGTCTCACCGAAGAATTCAAATAGGAGTTATATCTGCAAAACACTCTCAGCATTTATTTTATGATTGACGGCTATAATAGGCACAATTTATATGCAAATAACTAGACGAATGCATCGAGAATTAGGTTGTGATTTTGTTTTACCCAGGTTTAGCTGAAATGTACTGAAGCCGTGCCACACCAGCGCGGATCAGAGGATGACTGATGGAGGAAATAGTGGTTGCCAAGAGCAACCCACAAAGCAGAGCATTAGCAACCATATGGGGCTCTTATGATAGTCAACAACCACAGGTAGCCTTTAAATACAAACTCTTGATCCGTGACTCCAATGACGGTACACCTAGTGAAAAACAGTGGATGGGGCATTTTCTGCAAAAAAATTGATGTATCAAGGAAATATCTTTAATGTACTTGCCCTCCCCCATCCTCCCTACCTGACCCCACCACTGCCCCCAGTGCTGCATAATCATGTAATTGTGTATATTTAAATAGTACTTCTCTTTAATTTGAAGCACTTGGCCCCTTAAGTTACTATTATCTTTATAAGCCACCTTTGTTCATTTATATATTTTCTGTTTCTTTTGTCAATGGTACATGTCCCACTTTTACACCATAATAAACTGGCTCACCGTTTGTTCGCATCTTTGTGCTATTCTATAAGCATCCTTTGTGGGAATGCCGCCACCATCTGTAAATGTGTAATTGTAAGTCGTTTCTGTTTGAATGTAATATCCCTTTTCTTCAAATAAATACAAAAACAAACACTTGCCCGTTTGACATACATGAGAGAGTGTGTGATTAGGGTACTGAGGACCAACTGTAGTGCCTAGTTGGGCGTAAAGACTACACAGTGCCACCTGCGTGTCTGCGAGTGAGTGAGTTGGATTCAGGTAAAACAGCAGTATGGAGATCACATGCCCAGAGAGGACAGTTTTGAACCTGGTCTTGATATAAAACTTCGTTTGGTGGGAGCAAAGGCCATGCTAGTTAAAATAACACTTGAAGAAATCCCTTCCAATCACCATTAAGGTATGAGCAAGAGGGTAGCATATAATCCAAGATGGCAAAAATGTGTAAGAAGTCACTTTGGAATGGGTAAGAGGTGGACACCGTGGCAGAACCAGGGGGTGGGAGGTGGCTCCCCCTCCTCGCTCTCCCCGGTGCCCGGGGAGCCTCCCCTGAATTAGCGCCAGCCCTGATTTTAAAAAACAACCTGTGAGCGTTGCGCTGCGCCACACGGGATGGTGCGCCACCCACCATTTCTCCCTCATGTATAATATCAGCGATCTTACTTGTAAGCAAACTGTCTAAAAATGAACTGCAAATGCAAAGACTGGTGTTCTTGATGCCATGCTTGGTTGTACCCCTGTGTCAGGCACATGGAAAGCACTTCTTCACCAGTGACACATGTTCTGTACAAAGTGGTAGAGAACTCATTGCTGTCATTAACATAGTGGACAGCCCTAATTCCTGTACAGGACACCTGGTATGGGTTCTCTACAAGAAAAGGGGCTTCTCTGTACTGGCGCTGCCTGCCATAGGCTATGGGCAGGGTCGGACTGGGACAAGAAATAGGCCCGGACACTGAAAAAAAAGTGGCCCACCCCTCACCTCACAAAAGTGGCCCACCCCTCGCCTCAAAAAAAGTGGCCCTCAAACCATCATCTGTGAATCGTGTCAATTCACGACTTTACAGAAAATGCTACTTATGGAGCGTTCATGAGTTTCCCACATTACATCACAGCTCATAAAATATCGTAACTTTGCATACAAGAATGGATCACGATATGTATCATTAATATCTGTGTGTATAGATCCATATTGTCAAATTACTGTGAATGCAAGCAGACGTCCAAGGCCAAATGATAATATGTTATTGTATAGCGCTTACGCTTAAGCTCTTTTTTATAGAACAAATTTGCATACAATATCACCCAACCTGTGTTGGTACTCATTTATCGACCTAAGAAGGATTAAAAGCTGAGATGGCCTTGCTGGGATTCACACCTGCAGATCACACACACATCGCAGTAGCGAGCGCTCAACCCACTGAGCTATCATATCCGATATAGTAAAATGAGCAATTATTATTTGGTGGATACCATTAAACTGGTAACTGAGATTTAACGGCAGACCAGTTAAGTTCATCTGCAGGTCTGGTGCAAATATGGCTGCATTTCGAGCCTGCGTGCATCTACTTTTCAGGCTTCAGATCAGAGGTTGGCAAAATAGGCAAAGCAGCACACTCACAGGACATCCCATACTCTGATCACTCATTACCTCATACATGCAAACAAACATCCTGAACAGTATGCCAGAGATGGGAAATATAGACACATTACAACAAAGCATTCATTCATTGTGGACAAATGAAGACTAGTCAATGGCCACTTGATGTGCTATTGTCAAATATTTCTCATGGAGTCCGTACGGTGTGTTACTACTGTAAGTCATCAGTTATCATTTACATTTGCTAAAATATTATGGGAAATGCATGTTTTTTGCAAAAATGTGAGCCGTTTTTCGAAGGAATGTTTCTTGCTTGGGCCCATTTATACTGGAGCGTGTTTACTAATCACAAGAGAGAGATACCACATACATGAAGATCTGTTGAACACATGTGCCCTCATTGATGCATTTAGCAACACCTCTCTGCGGTTTGTCGTTATAGTGTTAAGTGGATGTAAAGACCAGGAAACTGGAGCTCGCCTGTGTAAGCAACAGGAAGGAGAAAGGATGAGAACTCAGGAGCCAATAAATCACGCTTTTGGGTGACCCACTGACCGACCACCCCGGCGAGCGAACAAACACCGAAGAAGGCAGAGGTGCCAGGGTGTTGCAAAAAATAATAATGTAGGGCACCTTCGAACACATCCAACCCCCAGTGAAGGATGTAAGGAGGAGTGTCTCCTAATGTTACACTTGGACTAGAGCGCAGGTCCCTTCCCTCCACCCAACAGGCCGCCTTTGTGCTGCGGTGCACATCCACCCCGTCGAACAACAAACATGAATGACCGTGGTGGCCCTTTCAGTGTTGGCCTTTTATGGGACAGGCCAGACAGCCAATGACCCAAAGCATTTTCTAGAAATTAGTTCACACTCACAGCCTCTGAAAACATCTTTTTTTGGCAGGCAAATGTTGCTGCGTGCTTTCCAAGTGCGGCAAAATCTTTACCTCAAACCACTTTGACAAATCTAGCCCCAGCTGCATTACATGGACTGGTAACAAATCAAATATCATACTTGAAATGCTTACATTTGGAGAACAACATTTCTTAGCTGTTAAATATGCATGCATGGCAAGCACTTATTGTCATGTGGAAATCAAGAGCTGCACACATCCTCAAACTTAGTCATTGTGGACGGGGAGTACCCTCCTCTGGCAGCACATTGTCATCACACAAGCAAGACTGGAATGGTTACTAGTATGATCTCACCTCCTCTCAGCAGGGCCGTCTGCATCTCTCTCCGCTGCCAGTAGCAGCAGGCAGGCAGCCTGTGGCGCTGGCCTATGGGGTGGTGGTGTTGGGCTGTGGGGTTGATGATGGGTCCCTCACCTCTGTGCCGGCAGGCTGGCCTGGGTGGCTGGTTGCTGCCTGAGTGCTGCTCTGTGCCCTCCTGGGCTGGCTGGGGGCGGTGGCCCACCCCAGACCATCCCTGAACACCGTACATGCACCCAAGCCACCAGAGGAGAGAGCCAAGAGCACCAGGCACACCAGCGGGATCCTGAGAGCTGCCATTCCGAGAGAAACGTCCATGAACTTCATGAAGGGGTGAGCAGGGAGAGGTGACCTGCGCTGCCTTCTCCGCCCCCACTGCTCCGAGTTCGGGTTGTGCGCTCTGTACCTGGACCATAAAGGCAGCACCGGGGCGGCGAGGTGATGTCATGAGAGGGGAACGCGCGCCTTTTCAATGAAGCCCCCGCTTCCTCCACCACCCCATCTGCCCAGCTAGAAAGGGACTTCCCTCCTCTCAGGGGAGAGTGTCACCAGTCTGTGCCCAGCGTGTCCTGCGGGGCCAGTGCATGGCAGGAGCCCAAGGGTGGGACCTCCCCAAACTCCCTAAGGTGCCGTGCAGGCAATTTTTCAAAAATGATATGCCCCCCACGCAATACGGTGCAGCCTGGCTGGCTCTAGTGTAATACAAAACATTGGGAGGGAGCAGGCCGGGCTGAGGCAGCTCCACCCAGCATTGCCGCTCCCTCCCAGTGTTTTGTAACACTGACTGCTGCTGGCGCCAGGGTGTCGCGGCCGGGCCGCGGCAGTTGGCCGCCGGCCCGCCGCATTTATCAAAGAAAGGTAACACTTCAGTGTTACCTTTCTCTGCATCTGCGGCGGGCTGGCGGCGGCGGGCGCAGGGCTGCAATTGCAAAGGATCTGTAAATTGCTTACTTACAGATCCTTTGCAACTTGCATCCATCCGTCCGGCGAGGCCGAGGCCCTGGGGGCTGGTTCCTGAAGCGTGAAGGCTTCACAATGAAGCCCATGCCTGGGCCGAAACCGGCCCACATGGTCTTCAGGAACCGGCCCCCAGGTCTCCAGCCATGATTTTGCATCGGCCACGGGCCGATGGGCCGACGACCCAATCCGACCCTGGCTATGGGTGGGGTCATCTCACTGACCGCACCTCAGCGTGATGCAGAAGCAGAGAAAGGTTGGGCTGAATGGAGTGAAGCACTGCTGGTGGATCCCTCAGGTCCCCCACCTCGGGCAGGACTCACATTTGAACTCTCAGGAAGGACATCACATAGTACTGCCTGACCCTTCCCCTCCCATCGGCTGCTACAGTGTGTGTGTGTGTGAGTGGGTGTGTGTGTGTGTGTGTGTGTGTGTGTGTACACGTGAAAGCAAATGCAATGTGAATCCTGGGTTATCTGCACCGAGGGCAGATGTGGCTGGGGATGAAGGAGGCATGTGTCATTTCTCATCCTCCTACGACAAAGAGGTGACATCTTAGAGCATGAGCAGCCCATGCAGCCCTTGCCAGGTATTTAAACGCTTTGGGGGTATTTCACCCTGCCTGAAGGGCCTTCACCACGCTCCCCTGCTCTGAGAGCCAGCGCCATCTCCCTCCTTCAACTCCCTGCCCTCACCTCATCCTATTGGTGTTCTAGGCCATGAGCCCTGGAACACCAAGAGGACTCAGCGACGGAATTATAATCTCTCATTTCTCTGCCTCCTATGAGGAAGAGGAGCCATCCTATTGTATGAGAAGCCTTTGCAGCCCTTCCAGCCCTTGTCAGGAATGTAAAAGCTTTTGGGGGCATTTCACTGCGCACCCCAGCCCTTAGAGCCAGCTACAACCCCTCCCTCCCCCACCCTCGCCGCATCCTATTGGTTTACAGGCCACGAGACCCGGAACACCGTATTTGAAGCTCTCCCCCAGGGCAGTGTTACACGGTCAACCGGCGAAGAGCACAGGCTAAGAGCACCTTCATTAGGATGCCTTCAATCCATGTTTGCCTGTTCGCTTGATGCCATAGCCTTGACGGATGCCATGCTCACCCTCTGCAACTACTCTCATGTAAGGGGTGCCCATTTTGTACCTCACAATTATTTGTGTTTTGCCACACTTGCATTTTGTTTCCCAGAGTGTTCCAAATGTAGTGCACCGCATTGAGTCTCACCATTGTTTGTGTTTTGCCATACTTTCATTTTGCTTCCCAGAATGTTCCAAATGGGGATTTGCTGCTTTGTATGTCGCCACTGTCTGTGTTTTGCCACACTTGTATTTTGTTTCCCAGAATGTTCCAAATGTAGTGGACCGCATTGATTCTCGCCATTGTTTGTGTTTTGCCATACTTACATTTTGCCTCTCAGAGTACCCTGTGAGAAACCTGACCGGCATCCTTACCGGCACCGTTAACCCCTTACCGCCACACTCGGAATGAGGCCCACTGTCTATCTCAACAATCTGCCACCACAAATCCTAAAGAAACTTCCACAGTAAGGATTATCAACCTTGAAACAGAACACGCAAAAGAAGTTTCCTCCCCTGGAGTAATTTGACCAACCCGAACCCAAAACCACGGAAAGAAGCAACCCACCACAATCCTACAACTGCAGAGAGCAGACACCACTGTGTGTCGCAGCACATCTATCTGTCTGAAAAGTAAACCAACCCAGGTGGGCTCCCGGCCCTGGAACATATGCCACACCCATATCTGAAACCCAGACAAAGAAATATGCCACCACAATCCTACAATCACGGCGATGCAGATGCCACTGTATGTTGTAGCACATCGATCCACCCCTTAGACCAGGAAAACAAAATCAACCCAGGAGGGCATTCACCCCTGGAATGTATGGCAAACCCGAATCCGAGATAAAGGAGAAAAAGCAAGTCACCACAATCCTACAACCACAGCGAGGCACACACCACTGTGTGCTACAGCACATCTATCTACCACTGAGACCAAGAATGAAGTCATCCTAGGAGGCCTCAACCCAGAACAAGGGACACATCCGTAAAACTTGGGAATTACCAACTCACCACAAACCTGGAACCATAGGGAGGCACCCGCCGTTGCATTTAAAACCACATCAATTTATCCAGCCAAAAAACATCTGACATCACAATGCACCTGGCCTGAACGAAACCTAGAGGAACTAACAGCACCAGGCAGTCGCACAAACAGGGAATCTACCACCAAAATAAACCTAATTGCACAACCAAACCCACCATAGAACACTGAGCCGTATCGACCCCGACTCATCACAACAACAAACATGCCATGATCCAAAAAGGACCAGGAACCAAGTATGGAAAGAAAGAGGAATAAAAGCACCTCCTCTCCCCCCGTTGAACAGGAACTACCTACCAGAATTTGCAACACCTCAAAATTCCCACCAACCACCACAAAGCGAACAAATGATAAGACAACGAAAACAGCATACATCTCCTGTTATCTCTCCACCTACAATCTTATTACAATGGAAAATAAACAATTCACAACTAAAGACACAACGAATCCTAGAGTGGACCTCAACAGACTACTAAACAACACACATAGAACCCAGAAACTCCAGCAAGAATCTGAGCTAGAATCCCTAACCAGTCACACCCTTTACATAACCAGAGCCTGGAAAAAGGACCACAGGGACAACCAAACACCCCACTACTACAAATCAAACAAGGACACCCATTGCACAACTTAATAGAACACCTCAGCGAAGGGATAGTAGCCCCAAATGCGCACCACGCAAATAACAGGTTCACCCAAGAGAGAACCAAAAAGTTGAAAGGCACCGAGATGAGAGAAGTGATACATAGCAAAGAACAAGAAAAACACACACTCTACACTGCAACGTACAATATATGGATAAGCACACAACAGAAACCTATGACCTTGTAAGCGAAAGCGGCACAGTCACGCTCCTCCTCACAGAAATATGGCTATCAGACAAATGCAAAGTAATGAACAACAAAGCCATACCCAACAACTTCAAACTAATACATTCTAACAGAGAAAACCGAAGATGAGGAGGAATCACATTAGCACACAAAAAATGCATCTGTTCAACACAACTCACCTCAAGCGACATAGAAGATTGCAAATCATTCCTAATCAACATCAAGCTCAATGACCAAACCAGTCTACTGTTCCTCCTGATCTTTAGACCGCCCTTCTAAAACCCCACTTTCACCACAAATCTCACTGACACCATTGCCAACCTCACCACATACCATGACAACATAGTCGTTAGAGGGGACTTCAAGATTTGGTTTGAAAGAGAAAATGAAGCCACCGCAAACTCCCTCAGCGGATGGACTCTCTACCGCTGCCCTACCGGTACCAATCATGCGGAGCAATCACCACATGATCCAATCACCATGAAAACCCCAAGCTGCATGATCCCCACAAATGTGAAGAAAACTCATGGTGATAAACAAAAGAAACTAGAAGAGTCCTGACCTGGAAATGCCAGCAGATATACTGGAATCAAGCATATCAAACGCTTGCTGCTAAATCGAATGACACCGGACGTAGTGGAAGAGAAACTCGACACCTGGATCACAAAAACCCCATATCAATTAGCACCTGCAAAACACTTCAAACTCACTCCAAAGAAGATTGCAGCAAAATGGTTCACAGGAGAACTGAGGGAACACAAAAAAACAAAACGCAAACTGGAAAACTATTGAGAAAGCTCTACAAACAATTGGATAAAATCAAATACCAATGACAAAACCAAATTTACAAATCAGCAGCTCAAAAAGCAAAACAATATATTACTCTACAAGAATCCAATCAGCAACAAACCCACAAAATGAATTGTTCAAAATGATCAAGGAAATAATAGATCTAACTTTGTGCAACAAATGTATCATACCATCACAATTTTTTATTTTTATTTTTTATTATTATTCTTTTTGTATTTGGTTAACATAACCTTTTAAATCCATAAGAAAACAACACTTAAGAACATAAAGGACATTAAAACTCATCGATAAAATCTCAATGATACATAAAACATGAGCGAAGGGAAACAACAAGACAGGAAAAAGAGGAAAAGGAACATCCCATTTTTCCAATTGCTCATTGAAACCGATATTCAGTAAATCATGTCCATAAACCAAATTCAGCTTCCTTTCCCCTCCTCACCTAAAATATCTCTAAAAAGATTTCCACAATTTGCGTTATCTGCTTGCCCTTTTAAACAGCGTTCACCCGACCGTTCAGAGTACTATATTGCATCTTTCAAGCATCTGAATTACTGCTGTCGTCATGGCCTGCGAGTGTCTGGCAATCAGTCTCTCCCAAAACATTTCTGGGATGAAGTGTGTTGATTCAAAACCAAATGTTCCAAAAAGGGCTGATCTTGCTTGCCAGGTGCCTTCACAATCCACTAAAAGATGTCTAGTAGTTTGTGCTTCTGCATTCTTGCAAACCTGGCACAAATGGATTGATGAATCTCTAAGTCCTCTTTTTGCAAGTACCTCCCCTGTATGTATTGCGTTCAACCGCAATCTTAGGAATTTCTTTCTAATTCTCCAATCCGGGAATCTCACCAGATATTTATTCAGATAACCTAGTTTCTTGTTTGCTTTCAGGTGTGGATTTGGATTGAGCGCCATGCATACTTCCTCAATCGTTTTGATCCAGTCCATCTCATCCCATCTTTTTTTAGCTTTCACCGGATTGTCTACCTCGGCTAGACAGACTTTCCCTTGTGCGTGTAGGTTTGACAGCATTTTTGATTTGTTGTTGTCCATATGGACCTTTATATCTGCATAGAGTGTTCCTTCTTGTGCTGTTGTTATAAGGCAAAAGAGTGAAGCTAATTTCCAGACCATTTGCCCATTCAAAGATCTTAAACCCAGTTCAAATCTGATGTTAAACATTGAGAGGCACATTGGTAGCCCAAGAACATTTTTCCACAGGAGTCCCTCCCATCTTTTTCACATCATACCATCACAATCCCCATGTGACAACATTACAAACCATCAAAGAACAAAAATAGAAGCAATACAACGGATCATCAATGCATGCTGCAAACCCACAAACACCCCTCGAAATGTCCAGAAACCAGCAAGCCATAAAACAGTGCAACACTCAATGATTTTGAAACCTATAAGCGAGGAAAATCTCAACAAACAAATAAAAAACACCAACCTCGCAGGATCCCCTAGTGACCAATGCCTCTGGTATCTTCCAGTAAACTCCTCAACCACAGAATGCCAGCCTTATACTTTCGACTACTAATGAATCTATCACTAAACACAGGAATAGTACCTAATCTTTCAAATCAGCATACATCAAGCCCGTTCAAAATACGAATCAGCTAACGCAGATTACCCTACCAACTCCAGACCTGCGCTGAATCTACCTTACCAAGCAAAAATCCAAATGAACGAAGACTACAGCACCCAATCGGGCCTTATATTACTGGACATATCAGTCACCTTCGACACAATCAGACACACAACGCTAATGAAGAGACTGGAGGAATGCAGCATTAAAAACTCAGCGGTACAATGGCAGAAACCTTTGCTCACTAACTGAACAGAAAGAACACACCTACCGCTATTTATATCTAACACCAAAAACATCACCTGCGGTGTACCACTGCTCTTCAACATCTACATGTCCCCCAAATGAAACTCATTGAAATCCATGGACTGACAGCCTACCACTATGCAGACAACACCCAACTCATCTTCAAGATAACCTCTGTCCAAGTCAATAGTCTCAACAAATGCCTCACCAACATATACACCTGGGTGGCAAACAACAATCTCAAGCTAAACCCGAGCAAAACAGAAATAATGGTCTCCCCACCAGGAGACAATGCATGCAACAAAGACCTATCTGCGCTGGCCGCCGTGCATGGGAACTCAACCTGAGGCATCAGCAGTGATAAAAAACCTGGGAATACTCATGGACAACAGACTCTCCCTAGAACCACATGTCAATGAAATAGCAATAACATGTTTCTATCTCCTGCAACTGATAAGAGACATACTCCCTTACCTCGATTTCCCACACAGAACCCTCACAATCATCTCCTTGGTACTATCAAGGCTAGAATACGCAAACAGCCTCTACCTTGGAATGCCAGAACGCCTCACAAAAAGAACTATAATGCATTCAAAATACTGTAGCAAGACTACTCCTGAAACTAAACAGAAGAGACCACATCACACCAACCCTGAGAAGTCTACACTGGCTACCATTGAAAAAAGCGCATTAACTTTAAAGCACTCTGCATCACACACAAATCACTACACGGACAAGGAGCTGAATGTATCCAAGCTAAAATCACCCGTTATCAACCAGGAAGAAACCTAAAATTGAGCAACGACGTCCAAATAGAAAAGAAACACTATGAGAAAAAGAAATACAGAGTAGCTGCATTTTCCCATTTGATAGCCAAACTATGGAACTCGATCCCGAAGGAAATAAGAATGATGGAAGACCATCTAACATTCTGAAAATGACTGAAAACCTGGCTATTCAATTCAGAGACATGCATAAAAATGTGCAAGCCACAAATCACACTGTGGGACCTAAGTAAACATGGGGAAATACAGAACGAGGAACCAACAATAAAACCACCCTACACCCAGTGTCAAATAGAAACCAACCACCCCCTCCTCTTTTCCACACCCTCACACCTCTCAAGCACTACACATGCCCAAAAGGGCAAGCAAAACTACACACCAAGGATACTCAAAGCAGACACCCTCTGCTAATCACGTAACATAACGAAATAGTTGCAAACAATAAACAACTCAGACACAACAAGCCCAGTGCACACAACAAAGCACAGCAAGAAAGCTCACACTCATAGATGCCAGTTTCTCCTGTTTCTGCAAGCATCAACAGAAGAGCACAACCTCCATCCCATCCCTCTTCCCGCACTAACCAACCACCACCCACTTTTCTTACAGAGCCATGATGTGAGAACCTGGAGACCATCCAAATGTTAGCAGTATGCGGTATAAATCATCATAACATAACACAACATTTCTGGTGACTTGATGTGATATACAGTCATTATGGGGTGATATGTGAACAGGCTTGGGCAGTTCTGCAAGTAATGTGACTGGCATGAGACAATTCTGGGAGCAGCGCATATTGGTACAGGGCAGATATGGTGAAAATGTGAATGCAATTGCTAAGGTGCTGGACCAGCAAGTTCTGAGAGCAACAAGTAAAAGGCATGGGCCATTCTGCTGCAATGTTAGTGGTGTCAGCCTTTCTGGGGCTATGTGAGTTGCAAAGGCAGATTTGGAGGCAATGTGAGTGGCATTACGTAGATCAGGGGCAATATGTAGTTGGATTGGCAGGTTCAACTCTGGTTTCAATGTAATGTAACTTGAGGAAAAACTGGTGATATTGTGAAATGGATTGTGGCTATTCTGAGGCAACGTGAAATGCTGTGTGGCTTCTGGTGCAATGAAAATTGGCATGGGCTAGTGTGACATGGGTTATTGAATGGGGCAAAGTGACACGGACATGGGCCTTTTCTGGGGGCAATACAGAATGTAGCATGACAACTGCATTTAGAATCTTTGCCCTTTTTCTTGCCTGATTCAAATGGCCACCCACCCTGGGTGTACAGATAACATCAGCCTGCAAGGCTAAAGGCCTTGGAATTATTCTTGATAATCAGTTTGCATACAGCAGATCTTCTGCACATCCCAAAAGACACATCTCCAGCCCCATATCCTCATGAAAGTAGCCGCCTCCGGTTTGGAGAACCCACAAAATAATAGAGATTGCATAGGTCCCAGTTATGTCAATGTTAGATTACTGCAATGGCATCTACAAGGGCTTCAACAAGGGCCTTTTATACATCAGTTGTAACTGTTAAAAAAACTCTGAAGTCAGAGAAATCTGTCTCTCCAGATTTAACAGCCCTTCATTGGCTCTCGGCTAAACAATACATTCTCTTCATTTCACTATGCCTCACTCGCATGATCCTATCATCTTCAATTCCACCCTACATCAATTAAAGCATCACAAAACATGCCTATCAGACATATGGACAATCGGCAGCACACGGCGTGTTGACTTGCCAGGCTTACAAGAGCGAGTGGTCTAGAGGAAGAACATTGGCAGTCTTTGGATAAAACTGGAACACTCTACATCTGTTGAGCCATTGCTGTGTTAGAACAGGCACTCTTGAAAAGGGGCACCCATAGGTTGAGAGAAGGGAGATTGAGGATAACACTATTTGATTCTCCAAAAATGCTAGCCCCCAATTCTGAATGGATCAAGTAAGCGGGGGCAGACGGGGAGGTCCAATAATGTCCTTGTTTGATCTTTCATGTCACTTTTATGCTGATGATACTGAAAGCAAGCCCCTGAATTCTCACACTAGAGAAAGTTCAACCCTCTAGTGAAGGAAGGCCCAAGTCGATCTTGTAAGGATAATAAGTTTAATTTCATGTGCAGAGGAGAGCAACAGCAAAGTACTCTGCTGCCAAGAACGTTCTGCCAAAAAGAGGTACAAGCAGAAACATTGAAAGGCAAAAACATCATCATAATGATGCAATACCTATGGTGACAACCCGTGCAGCTGATTGGATGGACCCTATACAAGTGCTGCCTTTGTCCATGTGGGATGGCAGTTTATTGATCCCAGCCCAGTCCTTCCGTCTTCCATCATGTGGGCCCTGCGGGGCTCTTCTTCTTCTCACGTCGAAGGTCAGACAACAAATTAATTATACTCCTACTATACAGCTTGTTTATCACTCATACCGTGCACTTGGCAGGCTTCAAAACAGACACAAAGGAGATTCCAGGGGACTCTAAACTTCAAACGCACATTTCACTCACTCCCTCTGCGCCATCCGATTCAAGGTCTCTGACCTCATTTTGAACCATAATGTATCCCTCCCAGCACCTTGCAATACAAATCACACAATTGTCGCTTCAACGATCCATTCGGCCCATCCTCTTTGAATATTTCAGAACTTGTTACTTTGGGGTTGATAGTCAAAGGGCGCCTGGTGTCATGGAATTCGGGATCTTGTTTAGTCAGTTATATGGGCTATAACTTGTGGTAACTCGGGAATGGGCCGGGTTGTGCTTTGGCAAAAGCGAGATAACATGCCCACCAAGCGCCGGCCTCTAATCGTGGCCTTCTAGGGCACATTAATCTTGGGAGAAAGACACATCTTTGCAATACTTTCAAGAACAATGGACAAACAGTGTGGAGGGTGGGAGTGCAAACTGTCCTCATGGGAGCTCGGGCATTACTGGAGATTGCCTCATGGATTTGGGCCTAGTGCATGCAATGCCACATTTACCGTGCTTAGCGCGCAAGTCTTCTCTTCTACCTATGATATTAATATACACAAAATAGCAATGCTGCCTGCACCTTGGGCTGCACCATATGAATATGCTATAATTGATGATGTTAGCATGGGGTCCTGCAGGACGGGAAAGCGCCCCTTTCACTGACCCCCCCCCCCGGGCCCCTGGTTCATTACAATGCCTCGAATGCATCTCACCGTAAAGTTCCTGGGGGTGGGGGATGGGCCTGTCCCCTTCTCAACAATATACTGCACTACTGTTCATCAGTATCTCTGATGAAATACCCGGTCACTCCTCTCAAGGTATCACAACAACCTCTTCCTTTTTTTGTCAAAAAATATGTAATTTATTTTGTTGAAGTCAAAGAAAACCTTTTAACACAAGTCCATCTGAGGATGCACTCTCCTCACCATATTTTGTAACATATTCTAAAAAAGAAACATTTCAAAGAAAGTAAGAAAGCAACTTCATTAATCCCCTTGCCCTAGGGGATCCATATAACCCTTCTTCAAATGATTCACAGAAGAGTTAATTTCACGTTTCCAATTAAACTTTCCCCACAGTTATACATTCAACTAAACAGGTATCAATCCAATAACAGCTTTATGTCGACGTGTTAGATGCACCACACCAGCATAACTTCAGTTTTGATTTAAGAAATGCGGTATTCACATCAACGCCACTATGCGTTTCGGGGCCCGTGGCACCTTCTTCATGTTAAACTGCTGCTATTAGCCGTGGGCTGTCAAAAGACAAAAGGGAACCCATCAATCAAATAACCTGTTGTATTACTATCACCACTTTGTGTCATTTTATTTGAAAAAATACCAACCTGTTCAATCTCTTGATTCCAATCTCCCATTCAAATATATTGTATTGTATTGTATTGTATTGTATTGTATTGTATTGTATTGTATTTGGTTATTTATATAGCGCTCTTATCCCACTTGTGTGGCCTCAATGCGCTTATGACTCCAGAATCTGTAAGAGATATAAAATATCTCTTTCAATGCGCGATTTCACCCACATAATGATAAATGTAAGTGAAAAAATGCTAGATACACAAAGTAAAAGGTAAACAGCTACCTACTTGTCTCAAACTGCGTGTTCTAATCACTTAATGATCCCTCCCGTGTCCCAGATATTCGTCCAGGGCTTAACCCTTGCGCTATGCAATGTAACAACAATAAGCATATCTAAGTTTATACATTCTCTCATGGTATGGGATAACTCATAGCTTGTTCTCAGATTAAATCCACTCTGCTTCTCATACGACCTCCACTCTTACCTCCTGCGGGAACAAAAGGTTGGCTGCATGAACAGCCTTCCATCCCCCATCGCCTGCAATTAAACACTTCCTGGTTTGATCACTTGATTGTCCATAATCACGTGATCTGTTTTCGATTGGGAATACTGTGTGAGCGTGATCGTATACATATTTCAAACAAACGCGCTAAGCTAGCGCAAGTATCTCCTAAGTGTCCACTAGTTTTAAAGGCAAATAGTGTCATCCCGCTCTTTCTTATATTTTATAGCCCAGTCTACACGGGCTAATGTCATCCGATTTTTCTCCATAGCTGAAACCTTACACTATTTCTGTCAGAAAATGTGGCAGCCATCTTTGAATGCCCGTTCATCGGTTCATGTATATCATTCCTGGCCAGCAGGCTCTAATCCTTTTCTATGTGAGTGTTAAAGGAAACCATCTTGCAACAGCCTTATGGATTTATGCAAATGGACTTAATGATTACACATCTATGATGCTCAAATAAGTAAACTCTCTTATGATGGTGCGGTTACAACAATACTCAGATATGACTATTATTTTCATCTTTCTCGGATTCCCTTAATGCCATCCTCTCTGCCTGTCTTCGTGCTATTTAGTCTTGGATGACCACTGACTCTCTCTGTCTTAACACTTCTAAAACTGGGGTCCTCTTTGTTCCTGCTTTGTCTATTCCTCTACCTATTCCCACTTCTTCTCTTTCCTTTCCTCCTCCTCAACTCTATTTTCCTCTTCCAAATGTAATGTTGGCATTACTTTTGATCCTCCACTTTCCTTTTCTGGACATATTTGTAATATTGCTTGCTCCTTCCACTTCCATTTCTATAAAATCTGCAAAACTCATTATTTTCTTTCCTTTTGCGTTTCTAACCTTCTGGTTTCTTCACAAAACCTTTCTCGTCTTGATTATTTCTCTGCACGGTTTGGCCTCTCTTCCTACCAACTGGCCCTCTTTGTTCATGTTACAAGTCTTCTATTCATGTTCTCTTTTGAGTCTCTCCTCTGTTGTTTTTTAAGTGTGTCCATGGTCATCGTGCACATCGCTATCTTTCTTCTCTCTATCTAAAGACCTTCATGCGCTCTTCAATATCAATCTCTCTTTCTCAGCCACTAAACCTTCCTGTACCCGGTCCCATGTTCACTCTTTCTTTCCTCTGACTGGAATCACTTGACTCACCCTCTTCGTTTACTACCTTTCTTGTCTACTACTCATTCACTTCTTAAGCAATATTTTCTCTTTCCTTGATATCATTTTCCAAATGTATGGTAATCATTGTCACTATTATTACATTGCTAATTGTGTGCAGCTTTGGTGAAAGTAATTTATAAACTCAATCAAATACGAATGCAATACATTGCGTTTACTATCATTCAATAAAATACATGATAATTATACTTTACTGCATATTTTAGTACAAAATGAATGGGGGTTGTTTTTTTTGTTTAAAGCTACGTATCAAAATGAATGATTATGTAAAATTCCAGATTAATTTATTTGATAATGTCCGACTATTTTTGATGCTTGAATTCACATTTTTTTATAAACTGATTTATTTTTTACTTTAGTGTGATCATGTAGTCTATACATAATGATCTCAATGCTCTGTGATGCGCTCGTACCCTTAAGAGTCTTCAAACCAAGTGGACGAAACAAGGCGCATACTGGCAGTTTGATATTGTGTTTAAGCACCACACAAAATTGCTCCTCTGGGGTCGATGGTTTACCTCCAAGCCTGTTATTTTACCCAGGCATGTTCAAGAAAATGGACGTCCTCTTTCATGCACACTGTGTTTTGTGGCAAGTCCGAATTTCAGGTTGGTTGCAGTGAAGAGAGCTTTGTGGTAAACTGGTCTGCCATTCACCCTTCATTGGATATCCCACACTGTGGTGGGCAGCAAAGAGTGGTGTTGCGAAATGAAAACAGCGGCTGCTGGCACAGTTAACCGACAGACATGGGAGAGTGCTTCGAAAAGTGGAGGTTTTGATCTTACCTTGAAAACACGGGGCACTGAGAGTGAAGATGGACAACAGTGTGACACTTTGTAAACAAACATAGCAAGCATTAACTTTATTTCCTGACTAGACTACTGACTCAGAAAAATGGGTGAGGGTGGTAGGAAAATGCGCCAGCCACCGCAGGAAACCTTAGGTGCTCATAGCTGGATATGCTGTCATATGGTTTCTTAATGTTTGCTCACTGCCTGGAGCTATTTTCCTAAGACATGGATTGCCTCTACACTGTTTGGCGTCAGGTTCAGCCACAAGGGCTGCTTTTGGATCCGTGCACGTCAGTAAATATTTGGAAATCTTTTCATAACCGAGAGACGGCTACACTCAAGATACACGGTGCTTGCCTGTGCAGCGCTTTCGTGCATCTGTGTGAAAAATACCAAACACAGGCACGGTGCCATTTTAGCATTCCTGTCTGAAACGCTCTAGGCAAAAGATGGCTCCGTCCAGGAATGCTACATTCTAAGCATATCCATGGTTTTGCCTGTTTGGCCCTGGCCCAGAGATTATGTTCTCTAATATCAAAGTCGTATGCAATTTCTTTCTGAAGCAAGGTAAATTAGCAACTAACAATGTGCATGTGACTCCTCTTTGCACATCAGCAAGGCACTGTCAACCAGTGAGGGGACGGGGTAATTCACAGAAGGGACGAGCTGTATGGTGTGATGAGCAACATGTAATTTCACCCCCTGCCCTAAACCTCCAACCCATATATCACATACTGGCGAGAATTCCCAGAGCTCCTCTACTCACAAAGAAAGAGGTTGGACACATAGTTCACAGACAGCAGGAAGAGACTTTCCACATTCCAAGCTCTTTCACAGGTGAAATGGTGAGGATTTCAAAATTCCTAAGCCCATCTCTGACCAGCTAAATGGTCTGCCTTTTAACAGTATCAGCCGAACTCGCACAGGCTATAGGGTGAGGCTTTAAACAGTTCCATCCTCATCTCTGACCAGCTAAAGAATATGGCTTTAAAAGGCTGCAGCCCAACTCTAACAGGTTAACGTGCAAGGCTTTAATTTTTCCCAACCCCATCTGTGACCAGCTAAACAGACGGTAATTGGAGCCTTTGAGCTCCACCGGCAACCAATCCAGTGAATTTACAGCTGGTGATATGTGTCGGAAGTGAAGCCAGGTCATAGTCTTGCTTCCTCTGTAGCTGCATGGTAGCTTTTTGGGAAAGCTGTTTTTTAAAATGTTACACTAGGCCAGGTTTGGCATTGTTATATATTGAGTAGAAAGGATGTTCTATTCGCCTCCCCCTCTATGTCTCTATGTCTGCAGTGAATGTATGGTATGTACCAAAAATGACTTCAGGAGTTTGGGTTCTTAGGCTGAGGATTGGGGTAATGTGATGGATATAATGTTTTACCTGCTTCTCCAAGTACCTGCAATGTGTGTTGGAGCAGGTGAAACAGAAGTAGCTGCACTTGATCCAACACTAGATTCTACTGACACAAGGTGTGTCGCCGGTCTGGTTCCCCAGTGCTACTCTCTTGATGCAGAATGGCCTGGGTGGTGTCTGAATACATTTGTATGTGGGCCTGCTGCTTTTTAATCAATTGCACCAGTAGTTAGAGTCCAGGAGAGAAATAGAAGAGACAGCAGGAAGAACTAGGCACACCGCTGAATGAAGGGTAAACGAGGGGGAAGACTGAGAGGTGTAGAGGAAAAAGAGGAAAAGTAGCAATGGAGAGATCATTGAATGGGAAAATGAAAGAAACTGAGAGATGGAGAACAGAGTCAGATATGAGGGTGCAGTGGTGGGAAGACACACAGAACTGGAGAGCGAGAGACAGAGAGAAAGAGAGTGAAGACATGAAGGAGAATTAGACACAATAAAGAACCAGAGAAGATTAAGAATGTCTGCTGCATTTGACTTGGTGGACCACAACAAACTTTGCGAGGCTCTTTCAGATAACTTCAATTTCTGCAAAGATGCTACCTTGTGGGTCAAGTCATTCCTTTCGGAACATACCTCTAGAGTCTCCATTGGTGATGACGCTGCCGACCCTATCCCACTCCCCCTAGGGGTCACTCAAGACTCCTGCCTATCTCCCACCCTCTATAATGCATAGACAAAACTGCCATTTGCAGCCCTTAACACCCATATCCTTATTCCCCATCACGGGTGACCATGAACAAGACTCTGACACCATCAACAAGATCTATGCCATCATTCAAAACTGGATGGATTCCAATAGCTTGTGTCTTAATGATGAAAAAACTGAGATCCTCATTATAGGTCCAGCTCACCCGACTAAAATCGCTTCACGCCGGCTACTCAGCCATCTCCATTGACGGAACACCCATCCCAGTACTCAAACAGGTCAAAACATTGGGCATCTATATAGACTCCAACCTTACCATGACCAAACACATTAGCACCCTCTCATCCTCTACAGCCTACACTACCAAACTCATCGCATTCAGCTGCCAATTCCTTACCCCACAAAATTGTCTCATACTTGCTCGAGCCCTCATACTATCGAAATTGGACTATTGTAACATCCTCCTTCTAGGAACCACAAAGACTAACCTGGCTAAATTACAACTGTTGCAAAATAAAGCCTTACGAGCAGCTTTTTTGATCAAAAAGAAATTACCACATTTCCCACATCAGGAGGGAAGTACACTGGCTTCCCATCCAAGCCTGTATCCTTTTCAAGACACTCATTATCACACACAAATGTATCACTAATGATGCTCCGTCAGACCTTAATAACTGTGTCTCCCAAAAAAGGTCAATCAGCTCCCTCAGATAGGGCTCTAGCACTCACCTATTTGTCCCAAGGTTTAAGAGCTCTAGAGCAGGGGGTGTCCGTTTCCCGTAGCAGCACCTAAGATCTGGAACTCCATCCCCACACACATCAGAAATGAACCATCCTGCCAGCATTTCAAGAATCTCATCGAAACATGGCTCTTCAAAAAATTCTAGCTAAGAGTATCCTCACCATGCCTCAATGAATACACAATGACCACTGTTTGTTCTTATGCATTTCATGTATTGTAACAATCTTGTTAACACAAACTACTCGTCTCTGTATTGTAACTAATGCCCACATCTTATCTTACCTGTATGTAATTATCCTGTAACCAGATAAGCAATTCTATGTAACCTATGCCGTGATACCTCTGGGTTTGGGCGTGTAACAAATGCTAAAAATAAAAAATAAATAAATAAGAAATAGAACAGGATAGTGACTCTAAGACGGCTGTAACTGAATAGAAGGGAGAAGAGAGAACTGAAGAGAAAGGAGATGGCAGAGAGATAGACGAGAAATACAATAAGAAGAGAAAACATGGAAGGTGTTGGTATGTACGTACAATGTCGCAACAGGGAAAAAGAGGTTTGTGCTATTTAAGCTGTATTAGCATATGGTGCCGCTCGTTTAAAAGCAATGTTGCAATTAGCATGTGTTCTGTGTAGTTAGAGGATTTGGTATATGTGTTACTTTGTATTTAGTTTTGAATGCATTTTAGTTTGCAACATGTATCAACATAACAAGTAACAATGTTATCACAATGTTATCTATGGGGGAAAACTTTGTGGCGCCTAGGATGAAGTGTGAGGTGAGCTGCGCTTGCGAGAGAAGGGGCTTGTCAACAGAAAAGCAGTAAGCTTATGAAGTGGGGACTTGAGATGACTTAGGCTGAATCTGCAGCTACAATATCATGGTGTTATGAGTTTCACCATCTGTACATCTGTACATCTCCATTCTTCTGCGCCCTGATCCACACCAGAAGTCCTCCAGCTGATGTCCCTGGGCTGCATCCACATCATGCAGCTATGCCGAGGGACAGAACTGAATTGTGCTGTCAGGCGATACCATTCTGGCCACTGTGTGCGTGGCGAGGAGCGCAGCATCTTTTTCATCTTGAAAGCCCTGTTTTTTTCTTTTACATTCAGCCGCCCAACACCACTTCCCTGCCTACCATGCTTCCTTCCCCTTTGTCGGGGCCTGTGCCACGAGGTGTGGGGAGACAGCACCTTCCATCATGGCCGACATAGTGCGTGGCCTGCCTCACTGCTGGGCTGCCTGACCGCACCTTCACCCTGATTGGCTGGTGCACCTGATATGTGGACCAATCAGGGATCGGTAGGCGGAAGCCACCCCCTGATTCTGAAGGCCCATTTCTAAAGGCCCTGTCTGTTCCCCTATCCATTAGCTGGCCGGATCTGGGGGATCCTGACCTCAACCCACCCCCCCACCCACTTTGAGTACATGGAGGCTTTGGGAAAATGACTCTTGTTCCGGTCACACTGACTGTACTGAGCCGCTATTATTTGAAGCAGTGCTGTCATCACTCCGAACTCTCGCCTTCCACTGCCTGCTCCAGCTGAAATTGACCCACAGCTTCCACAAACTGCCATGCCTCTGTAAACAAATGACCACATTACTGAGGTACCATTATCGTCGTTGTAAGCTTAAATGCAAAACTGAAGATTGATTCATGATATGCTCATACACCACTGCATCACCCTCCATTTGTATGTTTACTCTTGGACACTTACATTTTATCGCCTTTCTACCTCTGCTCATTCTGATTATCAGTTCATCACAACCTCTTTCTCTGTCCCTGCCTTTCACCTTCTCTCTTCTCCCCCCTCCACTTCCCTTAGTCAATGCTCTTACACTATCAGAAATGTTATCAGGCCTACTACGATAGTATTGTTTGTTCCTCTCCTTCCTTCCCCCCCATCCTTCCAACACTTAATGTCCATGCTCTTGCACTATCAGAAATGTTGTCAGGCTTAGTACGATAGTTATTGTGTGTTCCTCTCCTCCCCCCATCCTTCCCACACTTAATGTCCATGCTTTTCCACTATCCGAAATATCGTCAGGCCTAGTATGATAGCTTATTTTTGTCCGTTCGTATAGTCTCAAGGCATTGTAAGAATGTTCTTGTATTTTTTCCTTGCTCCCTCCCCCGGCTTGAAGCGCTTTGAAACACTTTGTGTATAGGCGCTATATAAATAAAATATCATATCATATCTTACATAATCAGATTGCAGTCTGCTTTAGGCCGCACAGGTTACGGTTTGCAGTAGCTGAGACTTTCATAGCCGTAGGGTCTTTGGATGAGCAGATCAAGAGTGGGGGATAAAGCGAACCACTTCAATCAGACCATAGAAGGCCAAATGGTCTCTGGAGGTGAGGCTGGAATTAATTGCTATTAGGTTGGGTGTTCGTGGCCAGATGGACGTGTAGATACGAGGGGAAAAAGTTCCTGAGAACACAAAGCCTTGTTATTAAATGACCAGTGGAGCCCAGTTAGGTTGTGAGAGTCGAATTAGGGTTAGGTAATAAATGCATGGAATGGATACTCAGGGCAGAGCTTGACCAGTGTTTTTATGGTTCCATCTGGATTCTCAGGAAGATAAGCATTGTCAGGGTGCAGGCCCTGGGATTGTGTGAAAGGAGGCCAGCTGTGGGCCTCAGACATAGCCCAGCAACAAACACCAGGAAAAAGAAACACACACAGAAAATAATCCAGCCTTATAAAAGGCTTGTGTGCCCTTTCTGCAGGAAAAGGAGCCTATAGACTACCTCTCCTTGCAGTCACCGGGCCAAGAACTACAAAACTCCACCCATGTTGGGTAGGGCGCATGCGTGCATGCGCGCACGAGCAAAAGCACAGGGCTTGTGCTCAGATGTCCGACTGAAGCAGACGTGTTTTCCGGAGCTCTGAGCAAGGGGAGCAGCACGCGGGGCCACGCCCCAGACAACCTTCCTTCAGGCCCTTTGCATGCCTAAGATAAGTAGCGCCAGCGCTGGGGATCCCAAACAAGCGTTGGAAAAGGCACGTACATTGCAGCAAAGCCGCATTGAGGGGCGAACGTTCAGGAAGCCTATCAGGCGGCCAGGGGCACATGCAGGGGGCGTCGCCCATATCCTCGAGTCCCCCCCTGCTCCAGAGAAGCTAATTCACCTACGCATTCGCGTTTTTAGCAGCAATCCAGTCCCGCGCAGGGGCATCTAGGGGCGCATAACTCCTAGAGCAGTGCATGTTATTTGCATATATAATTAGCCACGTGTGTTGACCAAAAGAAACCGCGATTGGCACTAGGCAACTTGCACTGAAGTCGCACCTCGCCACGTGTGGCTAGCAGCACATCAATGACCAGTACTACTAAGTGTGATTTGTAACACAGGAGACACTTTCACCGCGGAGCCACGTGCGGCTATATTTCTGCACAAACAGTGTTTAACCCATCACGGGGACATGCAAATGAATATGGACAGAGCCTGAAACAAGTGGGCTTGCATGGGGAGGTGTCACTAATCCGCTGCATGAGCGTTGTAGTGTGTGTGAGGAAACACCCGCAGGATAATAACTCACGCTCTCTTTGCAGCATTGACCTGCTCCTGATACCGGACCTGAGAGTGCGCTGGCAGGAGGCCAGCACTCACCCCAGAAATAAGTCTCTCTCTGGCTCGCTTTTGAGCCTGGTTGTACTATGTGCATGCAGTGCGTGGGCTTTCTGACTGTGTGTGTTTCATTGTTATTTATCTAGTTTATCCTATGTTCCCTTGCCTAACCCTCCTGACCCTCTTTCCGGTTATCCTAAACACCAGTTCCTGTCCAACCAACGGTTCCCTAACCCTCTTTACCTGCCAGGGTCTCGGAGGCCTGTGTAAGCTTTGCCTTGCAGATGCCCAGACCCTGGAGGAGGTGGTTGGTTCGTGCCACTCCTGCGCCTGGAGACCGGAGCTGTGACAAGCATGATACATGCTACGGCTGCCATATGACTTAAGAGGAAAGCTGCTTGAGGCGAGGCTAAGGAATGCTGAAGGGTCCGTTTTGGGATGCCATCTTTTCTGGGGCGGTGAGGTTATTGTGCTATCAAAGGAGTGGTCACTGTTTTCTCGCCTCCCTCTAATTTAGGAAATCTTATTGAGGCTATGCCCATCTCGTATTGGGTTAAAGTTTCTCTGACAAATGGGGCAAGTCAACTGTTGAATTGTTTTGAGTCAATAAACGCATTATATTTCAGGATGTCATGACTGATTAGAATGAGGCCGCGTGGAAAAGAAATTGTGCTTAATAAATGTAACCAATGGAATTAGAGAATGTGGGATTATTATATTTGTTTGTATACGGTTAGCCATTGGGGATTGTGGGATAATGTTGTAATCGGCATGTGTAATTATGGTAATTGTTTCAATTTGTGTATAAAAAGCTGTAATTTTGTTGAGCAAGGTAAGGAATCGCTCGTTTTCAGCTTCACTGAGCTGACAAACCCCTTCCGGCCATTTGCTTGCAATTAAACTCGCTTTTCCGACAACATGCATTCACTCTCTTTTTGGAATTGTTTTCTATATTGGGTTTTAGATTTATCCTTTTACAAATGGGAAGAAGATAACGGGAGGCGAGAGAGAAAAAAACAGGCGAGTAAGAGGTTTGAAAACATAGGAGGGGAGGGGAGAGAAGAGGGCAGAGGCAGGAAAAGAAACCAAAGATGAAGTAGAAAGAATGATCGACAGAGAGGCAAGACAAAAGGTTGGAGAGAAAAGGTATGATAACATTGAGAGAGAAGAGCTAGAACAAGAGGACGAGGCAATAGGGAGATATAACAAGGTAAACAACAGGCTAGATACACTAGGGACTGATATGATATGATATGGCATTTATAACGCGCCTATAGACAAGTGTTTCAAGGCGTGACGAGGCAAGTGAGGGGGAACAGAGGGAAGACAGACAACGATCTTACTAGGCCAGGTGTCATTCAGATCCCGCAAGTGCAGGGGAAGGGGTAAAAAGGAAAGTGCGGGGTGGGGGGCGTAAAGTGCAGTACATGGTATAATAAAATAACAAGATAAATAAAAGAACGGCCAGCTGGTGGTAAGTGCAGGGTGAGTGCAGACATAAGTGCTGGTGGGGGGACTGTAGGGATACAGAAAACAGTCCTCAGGTGCAGGGGTTGCCAGGGAGGCAGAGCAGGCGTGCAACTGGCAGGGCTTGGGCCCGAGATCGGATGGGTGGCCAGGTAACCAGTGCAGTCTCAGTATCAGCCAGGACTTCACCAGGGGAGAGGGGGAGAGAAAGCAGTAGCAAAGAGGAAGGTTTTAAGGTGCTTCCAGAACCAACCAAATATGGTTCTCCTCAAGTTTCAGGGAGGCAGGGAGGCTGTTCCAATGAGGAGAATCTTAGTCTTACTGGCATTAAGGCAGAGGGCATTGGCGGCACACCACTCCTGAATAGCAGACAGACAGTCAGAGATGAGGGACGGACAAGAGGGGGCCGAAGGTAGCCTGAAAATGAGCTGAGTGTCATCGGCATAGCACTGAAAGTTGGGGCAGAGAGCGGCAATGCGGTGCGCAAGGAGTGCAAGGTATTGGTTGAACAGCCAGGGGGAGAGGTTAGACCCCCAGGGGACCCCATAGGTAGAGAAAAAGATAGCACAGAGGAAGGACCCAAGTTGGACCTGGGAGAGTCGGTCAGAGAAGAAGTCAGCCACGCCAGGGCCTGACCGGCGATACCTAGGTTATCACGGAGACAATTAAGCAGGATGGCATGGTTGACAGTGTCAAAGGCAAAAGAGAGATCAAGCAAGATGAGGACACAGGGGGTGCCAGAGTCAAGGTTGGAGAGCAGGTCTTCACGGATGTTCAGGAGAGCAGTTTCTGTACTTCTGGCAGCTCTGAAGCCAGACTGATGGTCATGAAGGGTTTATAGTGATAAATTCAAATGATATTATGTCGAAAGTCAATATGTTGAAACAAAAAATTCTAAAAAAAAAAAAATTGAATGTCTATTTTTTATTGCTTTTTGTTCGAAACGGGGGGATTCCCCCAACCCCCCTTTTTTAAAAAATGTTTTTGTTTTACCCCCCTTTTTTTACCCGCGGAACCCAAAAAACACGGATTTTTTTTTTTCATGTCTTTCGACATAATGTTTTTGACTTTTTCACTGCCTACCGTCATGAAGACAACCAACAGATTCAGAGTGGAGATTAAGCTGGGAGATGGCCAGTTTCTCCAGGAACTTGCCCAGGAAGGGAGTGATGGAGATTGGGCGATAGTTTACCGGGCAAGAGGGATCAGCAGAGGGTTTCTTAAGAAGAGGGTGCACAAGGGAGTGCTTCAGGGGGTATGGGAAGACTCCAGTGGTGAAGGAGTGCTTGCAGAAGTCAGCCAGGGCAGGATCCAGGGTGTCAATGTGGTCCTTGATGGTTTTGGAGGAGCAGGGGTGAACCTGTTTCAACGACTTCCATAGAACTGACTTGTCTAGAAACCTTGTCAGCGGAGAACAGGGGAAATGCAGAGAAGGAGAGAGGAGAGGTGGCTGCAGAAGGGCCAGAGGAAGAGCAGGGAGTATAGGGAGGGAGGGGGAGTGGAGGAGAGTGAGGTGAAATAGGTGGAGAAATGGGAGTGAATGAGAGCAAAAGACACAGAACAGGAAGGGAAGAGGCAGGAGACAGAATTATTTATTTTTAATTTTTATTTTTTTACATGTATATAGCGCGCAAACAGCCGTAGGGCATCATGGCACTGTTTCTTGAGGGGAAACTTAGTTACAGGGATGGTACAAGTGGGTTATGCATTTACATGTTTGTACATTGATACATTTGTGCACAGGATATAAATACAACAGAGGGACTGAAAGAGACAGGTCAGGAGGGATATCAATACAAGAGATAGTATTAGAGGAACCCTACAGCAGACTGCAATGAAGAGAAAGAGAAGAGACTGAATTAGATCGAGAACGAAGAATGAAAGGGAGACCTGCAAAAAAAGAGACAAACAAGAGGGGAATACGAAATGGGATCTAAAGGAAATATGGGAAAGAGTGTGAGGAGAATCGGAAGGGGAAGGGAAGGAGAGGAACACAAAAGACAGAGTTACAGAGGAAGGCCGGAGAGATAGGACAGGTGGGGAAGAGAGAGGGAGAGAATGAAAGCTGAGGCAGAACATTGGCAGGATAGTGAAAAGTAGAACAGAAGAAAGGGGGATAAGAGAGAATGGGCTTCAAGAAGAGTGAAATTGAGGAGAGAAGCAGACAGTAATAATCAGAAATCCCAAACAAAAAAGACAATATAATGTTGTCAGGGAGTTTTTAGCTTCTTTATACAGTGGAAATTTCAACCATGGTGGTCAACATTTTAACCTACAAATCAGCAAAGTAATATATATATTACAGATGCAGGATTTTTTTTTTGGAATGTGAACAAATATCAATGTTGATTTACAATGTGATGTACTGTTTACTATGCATACTGTAAGTATTTCAATTTCTATATCACATTAAGAAGCTATGGAAGCCATGGAATCATTATTATTACAAACAGACAGAGTACAGGATTTATAAGGGGTTTGTTTTGACCATATTAAATTTGATATTGACTATTTGTTTTTTTTTAGATTTGGAGTTCAATGTTTTCTACAAATGTGAATATCGATGCCACCAAGGCCCTGACATTTGCAATAATTTTTATGTACCATTTTGAAACCTAGTATGTTTTGCAGAATCAACAATGGAATATGTATTTGAAATTTTAAAAAGCATTTATTGATCTATTTTGAATCTGGAGTGGACTGTAGAGGAACTCAAACAATTTTTTGACTATCTAAATGCAATTCATATAAGAATTCAAGTTACTATGCAGACCAGTCCCAAAATAACACATTTTTGGATGTGGAAATGTATTATATAAATGGTAAATGTTATGAAAGGAAATAGTAAAAGATAAAGGGGCCGATTCATGGAACAAACGTGCGCCGAAAATCTTCGCGCAAGCATGCGCAAGCATGCGCAAGCGGAAAAAAACAAGTCCCTGCGCGTGTTCACCGCGGGATGTGCGCCAAACCCGTGCATGGCGCACAAGTCACTGCAACATCGCGAAAGGCGTGCGCGACGCGCACAGTGAAAGCGCACAACCTCAGCGCACACACCAGAAAGTGGGTGGGACATGGGGCGTAACGCGCGGAATGGGGAACAACACGCGAAAATAAGGGCGTAACTGGGGATGTACTGCAGGGAAGCAGACGGAACGCCCACACGCACTCGAACCACACGTATTCATGGAATCGAATAGGGCAAAGCCACGCACAGCCAAAGACACGCACAAGCTGAAACACGGCCGCCACACGAAGGCAGGCGGTAGAGTTACAGCGCATCAAAAAAGTGGCGCGCGGGAAGTTAAATACGCGATTGAGCGGGGTACGTGGATTTCAGGGGTGCGTGAGAAATTCTACACGCGATTGGCCTGGGTACGTGTATTACAGGGGTGCGCAAGAAAATCTACACGCGATTGGCCTGGGTACGTGGATTACAGGGGTGCGCGAGAAATGCTACACGCGATTGGCCTGGGTACGTGTATTACAGGGGTGCGCGAGAAAATCTACACGCGATTGGCCTGGGTACGTGGATTTCAGGGGTGCGCGAGAAATGCTACACGCGATTGGCCTGGGTACGTGTATTACAGGGGTGCGCGAGAAAATCTACACGCGATTGGCCTGGGTACGTGTATTACAGGGGTGCGCGAGAAAATCTACACGCGATTGGCTGGGTGGCTGGGTACGTGGATTTCAGGGGTGCGCGAGAAATGCTACACGCGATTGGCCTGGGTACGTGTATTACAGGGGTGCGCGAGAAATCCTACACGCGATTGGGCCTGTGCGAGTGGGGCAGTGTATTACGTGGGTGTGCGGGAAGTTGAAGAGGTGAATTGCCAGTGTGGGTCCTCCCAGGTCTCCCCTCTACCCCCGTCCACGACCTCTGCAGGCAGCCCACACCACAGGGGACTACCCTGCACCCCTGGTCATGTCCCGCAGGCAGCCCATCCACCATGGGCATGCCCCCCAGCCAAGCCACATGTCCCCTTGCACCCCCACCCCCCAGCACCGGGGGGCACCTGCCAGCAGGCCCCCAACCATGTCCCCTTGCACCCCCACCCCCCAGCAGGCCCCCACTCATGTCCCCCTGCACCCCCACCCCCCAGCACTGTGGGGCACCTGCCAGCAGGCACCCAACCATGTCCCACTCATGTCCCCTTGCACCCCCACCCCCCAGCAGGCCCCCACTCATGTCCCCTTGCACCCCCACCCCCCAGCACTGTGGGGCACCTGCCAGCAGGCCCCCAACCATGTCCCCTTGCACCCCCACCCCCCAGCAGGCCCCCACTCATGTCCCCTTGCACCCCCACCCCCCAGCACTGTGGGGCACCTGCCAGCAGGCCCCCAACCATGTCCCCTTGCACCCCCACCCCCCAGCAGGCCCCCACTCATGTCCCCTTGCACCCCCACCCCCCAGCACTGTGGGGCACCTGCCAGCAGGCCCCCAACCATGTCCCCTTGCACCCCCACCCCCCAGCAGGCCCCCTTTCATGTCCCCTTGCACCCCCACCCCCCTGCAGGCCCCCACTCATGTCCCCTTGCACCCCCACCCCCCAGCAGGCCCCCACTCATGTCCCCTTGCACCCCCACCCCCCAGCACTGTGGGGCACCTGCCAGCAGGCCCCCAACCATGTCCCCTTGCACCCCCACCCCCCAGCAGGCCCCCACTCATGTCCCCTTGCACCCCCACCCCCCAGCACTGTGGGGCACCTGCCAGCAGGCCCCCAACCATGTCCCCTTGCACCCCCACCCCCCAGCAGGCCCCCACTCATGTCCCCCTGCACCCCCACCCCCCAGCACTGTGGGGCACCTGCCAGCAGGCCCCCAACCATGTCCCACACATGTCCCCTTGCACCCCCACCCCCCAGCACTGTGGGGCACCTGCCAGCAGGCCCCCACTCATGTCCCCTTGCACCCCCACCCCCCAGCAATGTGGGGCACCTGCCAGCAGGCCCCCAACCATGTCCCCTTGCACCCCCACCCCCCAGCAGGCCCCACTCATGTCCCCCTGCACCCCCACCCCCCAGCACTGTGGGGCACCTGCCAGCAGGCCCCCAACCATGTCCCACTCATGTCCCCTTGCACCCCCACCCCCCCAGCACTGTGGGGCACCTGCCAGCAGGCCCCCACTCATGTCCCCTTGCACCCCCACCCCCCAGCACTGTGGGGCACCTGCCAGCAGGCCCCCAACCATGTCCCCTTGCACCCC
The DNA here is from genome assembly GCF_040938575.1 of Ambystoma mexicanum. Taxonomy (NCBI): domain Eukaryota; kingdom Metazoa; phylum Chordata; class Amphibia; order Caudata; family Ambystomatidae; genus Ambystoma; species Ambystoma mexicanum. The sequence continues at coordinate 298,983,098 of NC_090928.1, read as the reverse complement.
CACCCCCCAGCAGGCCCCCACTCATGTCCCCTTGCACCCCCACCCCCCAGCACTGTGGGGCACCTGCCAGCAGGCCCCCAACCATGTCCCACTCATGTCCCCTTGCACCCCCACCCCTCCAGTCACCAGGGGCAGCCTCCACCAGGCCCCCACTCATGTTCCCCTGCACCCCCACCCCCCAGCACTGTGGGGCACCTGCCAGCAGGCCCCCAACCATGGCCCACTCATGTCCCCTTGCACCCCCACCCCTCCAGTCACCAGGGGCAGCCTCCACCAGGCCCCCACTCATGTCCCCCTGCACCCCCACCCCCCAGCACTGTGGGGCACCTGCCAGCAGGCCCCCAACCATGTCCCACTCATGTCCCCTTGCACCCCCACCCCCCAGAAGGCCCCCACTCATGTCCCCTTGCACCCCCACCCCCCAGCACTGTGGGGCACCTGCCAGCAGGCCCCCAACCATGTCCCACTCATGTCCCCTTGCACCCCCACCCCCCAGCAGGCCCCCACTCATGTCCCCTTGCACCCCCACCCCCCTGCAGGCCCCCACTCATGTCCCCCTGCCCCCAGGTCCTGACGAAACGCAATCATGGCAGTAATGGGCAGCATACCCAGCACAAACACCCAGCCAAGGATTGCATCCACCCACATAGTAGATGCAATTACATGATACAACCCCAATGGCAAGTATGTAAATGAACACATGTCCGTCACACACACATACACAATGGGTGCAAGTGAATGTCAAAACCCATATCATTACATGCATGAAACCAATGAGAAAATACCACAAATGTAAGTAATAAATATATGTATTAAAGATGAAAATGAAGTAAAGAAATAAAACACACAACAATGGGGATGACAAAACAAATGGTCCATGTCCGAGAACTAATAGAAAAAATCGAAAAACAAAGGAATCCAAAAACGAATGTAGTCCAAAGCAAAATAATGGGGGGAAAAAATAAGGAAAAACCATTGCCTCATGGTGAACACAAATATAAATCCAACAAATGTTTTCCAAACATCAAACTATGTACAAGAATATCCCAGGGTCCATGAGCCCAACACCATAAATGAAACCTACTACTACTAACTAATAATAAAAATATATACAGAAAAGTGGCCATTGTCCGAGCGGTCCAAAAAAAACTTAAAAATTAAAGGAAACCTAACACTAACTAACTAAAGAACTATATACAATGGCAGCGGGCAAGTCCTGCGGCTCACTCTGTGATGTTGCCGGCCAGGGCATCATCGAACTCCATGTCGATGTCCCGGAGGTCTCGCAGGGACAACCCCGTGTCCACCTCAAACTCCCTGCGAGCTTCCTCGAGGCACTCAGCCCGCCTCAACGCCCGACGCATGGAGAACTCCGCCCTGACCATGGTGAGCCGCCCCTCTTCCGCCCGCTGCCGCTCCGCACCTATCCGCTGGACCAACTGCTCCCACACGGAAGACACTGCCATCCCAGGGTTCTCCTGCCCTCCGGCCGATGCCTGCCCCTCTGATCTTGATGGCCCCGAGCCATGATGCCTCCCACGTCGAGCCTGCTGCTGCCTCCGACGCCACTGCCTCTGCCAGCACGACGGCATCCAGGCTGATGGAATCCACCGATGCCGTCGTGCACGTGCCCTGCCAGATGATGCCGGCACATCCTCCATCTGCAGGCGGACAGTTGCTGGTGTGTCCACCCCTGCTGGACCTTCGACTCCCGACTGTGGCAGGGATGGGGTCCCCACCGAGCTGGCTGCGTTGGTCGGGGCAGGTCCACAGGGGGCCCTGGTGGCATCTGGGCCGGAAGACGGCATGGAGCACGACTGGCGCATAGCCCCCACAGAGGAGGAGAGGGTCGCCAGAAGGCCACACACATGTAGGAAACCTCCCACCATGGCGGCTCCCAAATGGTTCACGTACGCACGGTGCTCTTCGTGATGATGTGCATGCTCCTCCCGGGAAGCATGCACCTCATCACGAATGCCAGCCGTGCGCAACGCGACACCAATCAGGACCCTCTCCACACGGCCAGGGGTCCCCTCGTCCGCAGGTAGAGGAGTGTCAGATGACATGGACATCTCCCCTGCCTGCGGACGGGCCTGGGATGGGGCATCCCTGCTGGTGCATGGTGGTGCAGTCACAGTGTCAGGGACAGTGACATGCACAGGCACCTCCACGGCGACCTGTGCTGCCTCCTGGCCCTGGCCCTGGACTGCACCACTTGCACCAGCGGGGATGCCCCCACCAGGCCCCATGTGTGGCTCAGTAGCGGCCTCCTCCCCCTCTGTGGAAACCACCAACCTGGATGTCTCCACGCCGTCTTCCGCCGGTGCAAGCCCCTGTGGGGGCTCACCCACCCCTTCCGCTGCAGCCGTGGCGGCATCCCCGCCGCTCTGCTCCTCAGCGCCTTCTCCGCCCTCTTCTTCACTTGCCACTGTGTAGAGGGAGACATAGAACACAAGCATCAGGGTACTGTACAATGGTCCCCTAGACAGGAAGCAACAGCAGATGAGTCGCACTGTCATACATCACTTCCATCATGTCCCTCCACAACACATGGGTCAGTGCAGGCAAAACACATACAGTAACAGGCATGGCGCATGCCATGGACATTGGCATACATGACCAAGGGACTCATGATTCATACAATGTTGGTTTTAAACTCACATGCATCATGGGTCTTGCCATCACATGCACACACCTCACCGTAGTTCCATCCATCTGGCCTCGTACACCACAGACGCAGTGGATACAAGGATGACTAGGCTGCATCAGTGAATCTGAACATTGTCACAGACATGTGTCATGCATCCATGGCAGTTACAAGTCACAGACACGCAGGTCAGACACACACACATGGACACCATACGTGTACATGGGACCAGCACCCATCCCTCACCCCCACCGATGTCCAGGAACAGAGACTGCCATGCTTCCATGTGTCCATTCCGCACAGAGCCCCCCATGTTGCAATAGAACACATGCACCAACCATGTGGTTCACACATCACTGTACTCACATGCCTGACCATGATGTCCCTGCACACACACATACGTACATGGCCTATGTCACACATACAGGCAGGTATCAGACAACCAGCACACTGCAACATGCCCTGTCTCACACAGTAATGCTTGGCCACTTACCGGCCAACTCCAGATGGGTCTGCCTCCGAAGGATCTGGGCGTGGAGCGCTGGGTCTACGCGTTCCAGGACCCTCATCTGGATGTCACTCAGGCATGCCCGGCCCCCCTCCGCGAGGCGCCGGGCCTTATTGAGGGTCCTGGACCTCAAGTCCTCCCAGCGCTTCTTGATGTGCTTGATGTCGCGGGTTGCCACCCCCTCCGCGTTGATGGCAACCACTACATCGTCCCAGATCCTCTCCCGTCCTTCCTTGTTGGCGCGTGGTCTTCCGAAGAGGGCATCATAATGCCCCAGGACATGCTCCACCAGGACACCAACTTCCTTCTCACTGAAGCTGGTGGCCCTCTGCCTCTCTGGCTGGGGGTCGCCACTGGTCTCAGATGGTGCTTGCCCCGACATTGCGACCCCCGAGGCAGGCGTGGGTGGGCAACTGGGTCCTGGGGCTGGGCTGTGGAGCGATGGTATCCCAGTCGGGAGTCTACTGTTCCAGCAGGGGTGGACACAGCAACTGGACCCCTGCAGATGGCTGATGTGCAGGCACCAAATGGCAGGGCACGGTGGCAGCAGGCAGGCAGGCAGGCAGGCAGGCAGCAGCAGATGGCACGTGGGAGGCTGCTCGGGGCACTGGGGGGCAGTGATTCGGCCTTCTGGGCAGGAGCGTGGTCTTCCGTGTGTATTCGCGTGGCCAGCTTGATACGGAGTGATTTGGCACGTGAAAAATCTGCACGTCAGCGTGTAATTCGAGGAAAGGCCCTTAGCGCGTCTGCACGCATACGCATTTTCATTGGACCAAAGGCCCTCAGCGCGTGAGCGCGTCTGTGACGTGTCGTGCGAGGGTGTATCCCTCATTGCACGTGATGACAGAACACACGTGGATTTCAACCAATCGCGTGTGAAAGTTCACGGCACCCCGGAACACACGTACCCAGGCTAATCACGTGTGGAACTACCCGCGCACCCGGAAACACACGTACCCAGGCTAATCGCGTGTGGAACTACCCGCGCACCCGGAAACACATGTACCCAGGCTAATCGCGTGTGGAACTACCCGCGCACCCGGAAACACACGTACCCAGGCTAATCGCGTGTGGAACTACCCGCGCACCCGGAAACACACGTACCCAGGCTAATCGCGTGTGGAACTACCCGCGCACCCGGAAACACACGTACCCAGGCCAATCGCGTGTGGAATTTCTCGCGCACCCCTGTAATCCACGTACCCAGGCCAATCGCGTGTAGAATTTCTCGCGCACCCCTGAAATCCACGTACCCAGGCCGATCGCGTGTAGATTTTCTCGCGCACCCCAGTAATACACGTACCCAGGCCTATCGCGTGTGGGGACACCCGCACACCCCTGAAATACACGCTCCCCGCTCTGCGTTTGCTGCTGCCCTTTGCGCTGGATTGGGGATTTTGATGGCTTTTCCCTGCGCGAGGGGCGTTCTTGGGGGCGTAACTGACGCTGCTGCAGGGTCGCTGCGCCACTCTGCGCCACGGCTGGTTGTGGATGTTGGAATCCATGAATACGCTGTGCGCCTGAATGTGTTTCGGCGCACGCGGCTGGCGCAGACTACTGCACGCGCACACTGTGCGCCAGCCGCGTGCGCCACTTGTGCGCCGAATTCTATGAATTGGCCCCAAAGAGTCGAAGCATACTCCTTTCCTAGTATATACAACAAAATTGACAAAGGAGTCATAAAAAAATTTATAAAATCATTCAAAAGAATTAGAAATATTCGAGTTTGATCCAGTTTTGCATTATTTATTTAAGCATCTGCCTACTTTTGCATATAGAATGTTTCAATCCTTACGAGATCTACAAGTTAAAGAATAACAACCTAAAAATACACTGATAAGAACTGTCATAATGCTACAAGGGGGGGGTAATAAGGGGAGATACCATTCAACATCTGTACTCAGGAGGGAAAATTAAATTGAATCATACATCGACTTGTGACACAGCAAATGTAATTAATGGTATTAAATGCCTGTGTGGCTTTTAGAATATAGGGTTGACAACACATAAGGTGAAAACAAGATGGACTGGGCATACATATAATATATGTACACAAATACAAAGTCTCAAAAAGTGCCACATTTCTTAGAAAATAGACATACAATTACACAGATGACGTTTGTGATTTGAGAGTGTTAATCTGGAAGGCTGTGATATCAATCAAATTGTGGGAAAGAGAGAAATCATTTGGATAGAAAATGAGATGCTTTAAGAAAAAGAGACACAAACTCAGAATTTGATTTGTGTTGTATTTTTATAACTGTTACTGTAATGGCGAGTATGTCTTCAATGTTCGGGAGGTACTTAATAATGGTATACAAAATGCTGTACATTTTTATGTTTGTCTAAATTTGATGAATCATTTGTTAACTTTATGTATATAACAAAACTTTGAGAACGTGTTCAATGTTACTGTTACTCAGAATGCAAGATTAAGAGACATTGTTTCTTGCATTTTGAATGTATTGTACACACCTTGGTAATGGCCAAAGTTGATTGAGATATTAGGGATATTATCACCTTATTTTTTCCTAAGGTTATAAACATATCATAGCTACATATATAAAGAATGATCTACTTGGCACTAAGAATAGACACCGTAACTTCCTTAAGTGCAACACAAGATGGTGAGTGTCATTGTCAAGTTTGTGTGACCAATGTGTTACATGAATGTTTATAGACAGAACACAAGTGACAAATGGTGTTTTGTAACTTATGGAAAGATTAAACGACTAAAATGTTTAGAATTGTTATAATATTTATTCCAGAGGGTGATAGTACTTGCTTAGTTTCTTCTGATCTGCATGTTGCACTAGCCTTTCAAAAGTGATGATGTCACTTCAGAGACGACCACAAGAATTTGCTGTCTTTTTAACATTTTTGACACAAACCAAGAAAGATCAGGCTTCCTTTTGGATGGAATCAACGCACAGTATGTGGGTCATTGTGTTAAAGACAGTTTCTTAATGAATTATAGGCATATGCTATCATAACAGATTTACGGTAGGGTTATTGGAATATTCCTTATCTAATTATTATACATCAGGGCAATTAATGAATTAATGATTAGTTTACATATCACATGTTTCTGGCAGAGCATCAGGTGATAAAACCTTATATGTAGTCATCATATAAAGAATGACTGGAAGCAGAACAACCACACCTATCTCTCATGACAAGGTATTCGTTATTGTAAGTAAGGAAGACTAGCATCTACTGTTAGTAAATAGCAATTGTAATTTTGAAACTCTGTGAGGCTTGTGATCTGTATATAATTGATTAACTTGTATATGAATAGGTTTTATTGGAATCAGACCACCCAATCAAACAATTCTTGAAAATATTCCGGCACATATAAGGATAGTAGTTTTTTAGACATATGAGATATTTGTGATATAAATTCTCTATCTGTTTATAATTTTAAAATTCTGAGATTCAATTGAGTGAAATTAAAAATCAACCCCTGAAGGATTATCATTCTGAAGAGCATTGGAAATGTATATGCAAGTCTTAGTTGCTGAGAAGAAGGTTCTTGATTCAAGCAATTATATATATGTCTGAAGAATTTTGTAATAGGCCTGAGGAGGACACATAGTACTAACAAATATCAAATTGACATAGTGATACAATTACAATGTACCATTCAGTGAATTATTTAAGTACAAAGAACTGTTATAAGAAATGAGTACTATGTTGAATATAACATTTTCTTTCATATACGTATTGACAGCTGTATTGTCCTTTTCATCCACATTTTAAAATCATCACGGTGGGACTTGTAGCTTGTGACCTTGAACCTGACCCGCTATAAAATTATCTGGGGCCTCAGGGCCTGGCAGTACACATAAGCATGCCTCTCGAGTTTCGCATTTGTTTTTTAAACATATTTTTATTGAGAGAGTAGGTCAGCAGCAAGACACAACATAAACATATCAAAACATAGCTTAATTATCTTACAGCTTTCAAGTCAAGGGAAGAAGGGAAGAAGAAGATACCATAGTTTTCGGACATGAGAGCAACCAGTACAAGAGCAGAAGACATTGCAAATGAAGGTGAGGACCCAGGTGTTGCATCAAGGTCTGAGTCCAGGTCACACAGGTAAAAGCGTAACAACGACCATATATCTTTGGGGCGACATGGTGACGGAACAGACAGTACAAATAGTTCCTCATCGTCATTTACCATACAAAGGTCTTTTAAGAAAGTGGCTCTGGTTGGGGTGATGGAGGACTTCCAACATTTAAGAATGCAGCGTTTGGCAATAATGCAAGAGATGTTAAATAATCTCCTCGTAGTTTCCTTTACCTTGCCTATATCGCCCAGCAGGTATTTCAGGGGGGAGAGAGTCGCCGGAATGGCCGTGATGTCTTCAAGGAGCCTCGCGACTTACCTCCAGAATTCCACAATTAGCGGACATGACCAGTACATATGATAAGGCCCCGCATTGGGGGCGTTACATTTGGGGCAGGCACCTGTGCAATTTTCCACAAATTTAGCTAATCTGGCAGGGGAATAGTGTAATTGGTTTAATACTTTGAACTGAATCAGCCGGAGCCCAGCATTCATGGACACTGATCGAGTAAGTTGACAATACCGGGCCCAGCGGACCTCATCTATCTGAGTGCCCACGTCTCACTCCCAGACTTCTCTCATCGTGTTGCGCGATGGGGAATGGGTCTGCACCAATGAATATAGCATAGAGACCCCCTTGCCATGACCGTCTATAGACACTATTGACCGAATGCATGCATGGGACTGGGGTTCCTGCGGAAATGTCGGCCACTTCGCCGAAAAAGCAGCCCTCATCCTGTAGTATTGAAGGCGTTTAAGCTGGCCCCTCCCCACCGCTTCAATGAAGCCTGTGAGGTCACAGAACTCACCATCTGGGAACATGTCGTGTAGCGTGAAAAGCTTGTTAGGGTCCCAGGATTGCTGGAGGACTCGATCAAATGTGGGGGAAATGCTGGAGAAATCCCATAGTGGGACTTGTGGGTCGTAGGGGGATTCCAGCCCTAGTTTCTTGTAAATTCTGGCCCAAGCATGAGTGGTCGTGTATACCAGATCGAACGGGCATATGTCCCCATAGCTTGGGTTAAGAAGGACTGAGCGTATGTTGTTTGGGTGACTTTTCAATCAATATGTGGGGTGCAGTGTCCTCTGGGTCGAACCAATGCTTTGCAAATTGAGCTTGCGCACATAAGTAATAAAGCTCGAAGTCTGGTGCCGCAATGCCTCCCTGCACGAAAGGCTCAACCATCTTATCCCAACCCATCCTGGCAATCTTCCGATTCCAGATAAACGAGGAGGCGAGTGATTTAAGTTTCGAGAAGAAGGGTTTACCAGGCCAAAGTGGGATGTTATTGAAGTAATATAGGAGCTTGGGGAGGACCACCATTTTGAGTAGCGCAACTCTGCCATACAGGGATAGTGGAAGGCTAGCCCACATCTGAAATTTGGTCGAAAGTGTTGACAACAGTTCCTCATGATTGTGCGTATATAGCAGGTTTTTATCTCTGGCAACCATTATCCCTAGGTAGCATACCTTGGTGGGGGCAGGTCCAAATCCCTCTAATTCAGCTAGGTCTCCCGTGCCGTCAGTACGGGGAAATATTTCTGACTTCGGTACATTAATTCTATATCCCGAGTATTCTGAGAATTCATGTATGTCCGACATGATGTGTTGCACATTTTCTTTGGGGTCACGGACATATAGTGAAGTATCGTCCGCATAAAGTGATATTATCTGAGGGGGGCCGGTCATCCTAAGACCTCTGTGTGAGTGGTTCTGATGTATGAATTCCGCCATTGGTTCAATGGTCAGAGCAAAAAAGTATGGGCGAGAAGGGGCATCCCTGCCTGGTCCCCCTGTGTAGGTGGAAAGACGGGGAGAGAGTGGTGTTAGTCAGGACCTTAGCCGTCGGCTTTGTATATAATAGTCGGACACAGTTAATGTAGTACTGGCCGAGACCAAACCGCTCCAGCACCAGAAAGAGGTATGCCCAGGAAACGGAGTCGAAAGCCTTCTCGGCATCTAATGCGACCACGGCCGCCTTGGCATCTGGATCTATCTGTGCCATAACATTAAATAGGTGACTCAGGTTGAAAGCCATGGATCGGGCTGGTATAAAGCCGGCCTGGTCAGGATGAACCAGGATCGGCATGTATGGCAGGAGTCTGGTGGCAAGCACTTTTGGGAACATTTTTGCGTCAGTGTTGATTAAAGACAGGGGTCGATAGGACGCCATGTCTTGTGGCGGTCTACAGGGTTTCAAAAGGACAGTGATGATTGCTTCCCGCATCGATTCCGGGAGAACCCGCAGGCTCATTGCCTCCTCCCATACTTTCAGCAGTATCGGGGCCAATTCACTAGAGAATTCTTTATATAGTTCCGCAGGGAGGCCATCCGAGCCAGGGGAACGGCGAGTTTTGCATTTTGACATGTACAAACCTCTTTGGACTCTTTTTATGCCTCCCCACAAACCAAATACTAAATATGGCATTAATTGAAATCACCTTCATGAACTATTGACAAAACATGACTAGGGCAGGCGAGAGGTAGACAAAGGTTTGCCTGTTGGTCTGCAGTCTACTTTCAGCCACCGTATGTGACCAGGGTCAGCGAGGCTATTTGGTTACCCCACATGTCCTAAAACATCTCCATGCCCCATGCTCCCAACAAGCACTGCTCTTGCAGAAGGGTATTCCATGTTTCAAGAATGCCTTCCTTTAGACATGTCTTTCTTTAGAGGGCCTGCACCATAAATATCCTTGCAACTATGGACATGACAGGCATCTGAAGTCATAGGCACCATGAAAACCACATTGGTGGGGAGTTCAACATATCGGAGGACTCTTTAAAAAAATGCATGTGCCTGTAAATGGCAAAGACCCAATCAGTGACCTGTGATGCTAACAGTAACCACCGTGCATTTGGCGGAGTGCAGATTGGCCTGTGTCGGCAGCGCTGGTCTGAGACACTTATTCACCTATAGCGAGATATACCGGCAACAACATTAATTCATCCTATTGGTCAGCCTGGAGGATAAGAAGATTGAGCGTGCGCATTTGCGTGCGAGTATTGGGCGGACTGAAGATTGGCAGAGTAGCAGTCAGCAGGAGCAGAAGCCCACCAATTCTACTCATCCTGTCAAAAGGGACACGTAACAACAGATATTTAAAGGTATGCTGCCTTCTACTATGCATACTTATACTGCATGTGGCCCTGGTTAGCCATCCTCCCTTTAACAACACATTTATTTGCAATACCTACTTATGAATAAGCACAAGCAGCATTGTTACGGGCTATGAAGTGCGGCCAATCAGATGGGTAAGCGGGCACGTAGCCTGGCACACAGTATGTGCAACAAAAAGCTTTCCCCTTGTACAAAAAAAGGCAAAAGGGAAAAAAGTGAAAAGGGAAATGGAGCTCAACCTAGGATCACAGGCTATTTAGATAAACAGGTGGCAACTAACCCGGATGAAAATCGCAGAGACATTTCTGTAGAAGTGGTCGGGGAAACCCTCCCCACGGGAACAAACTCTTCCTCTGATGCCAATACACTGAATATTTCACCTACCATAGATAACAACGGTTTGCTACTAAAATTCTGTTTGAATTTCAAACCTTATTCGCTCGGACTGATCAACTCAAGCTACACAACAACATTATTGGCATAAACCTATCGGCTTCTCCGGATCTTGAAAAATTTGCCTCTTCAATTAGACTTCCTTTAGTGACAGTGTTCTGGAAGAAGAAGCACCTATCTATAGCTCTGATTCTATTACTTTTGCCTCCTGCATTGGAGTCACTGTGACATATACCTGCTTTGAACCCGATCGAATCTAAGCTAGAAGTCCTCCTTCATTGTGCACAAATGTGACAGCCGAACAGCTAGAAATCAAAACGATACTAGCAAAGGTAGTCGACATTATATTAGAGAAGAGTGTACCCAATGAAAAACAGCTTGCAACTCTAAGGGCACAAACCAGAGGAGTTGGGCCAACACAGCACCATCGTATGCAGCACCAGCCTTCCACAGGAAATTGAGTTTCTCAGTGGATCCGACAAAGTGGATGGGCCATCTCTCCACCAAATCCCTCGAACACTGCTATGGACCAGCTCGGTGTGTTAAACATCATCGCATCCACAGAGGAGTGTGCTTTGAAAGCCCTGTGTACGGAACTTTCTATGTTGATGGGACAACTTTGAAAGGGCGTGACATCGCCAGCCGGCGGCCTCTACACCATCACCAATCAAACAGGAGATAGTATTGTCCGACAAGTTCTACTGCATAGCCCCATGGATAAATGGTTGGATACACATAAAGGTTTTCCCCCCTGGAGATAATACGACCAATTACACCCTGGATACTGGTGGGGTGTCATGGGTTGAGAATGTGCTGATAGTAAAACCATCTCACCCGGTAACAACTATAAACGTTAATCAATATGTCGACTGCTGTAAACTGGCCTGCACCAACCATGGGCGCACACCCAGATGTCCCGCAACAATTAGTGTCCAACCAATTCCTGAGTGGAGCTATTAATGCTGACGGTTCGCAGATTATGAATTTGGGCCTTCGGGTGATATTAGTCAGGAGACCTGGCTGCACCACGTGGAAGCCTGCTATATTGCCAAGCAAGACCACCTTTTATTACCGCTTGACTCAGCAAGGTATGCAAATGCCAAATACATTAAATTCACATAGACATGCTACAGACACCAGCCCACAACTAAATTGCACATGGCTGTTATAGCTATTCCACCTAATTCCTGACTTATGTACAATCACTACCAAGGATATCGAAGGGTTGGAGCTCCCTCTGGTAGACTATCCTACAAACTGGGTGTTAGCATCTTTTGTCTCCCCCACAGTGGCGGAGCGCATTTGTAACAATGTAAGTGCCTTTTGGGAGTTGGGCTTTGAATTTTACGTATTTCGCTCCACCAAAGAAAGGGACGTGGGATACAGCCAATGGCCCAGGAATCCGCAAAATAATGATACTACAGCTATAGCTAACAATCATGAAGCAAAACATGAAATTCTACGGATTTCGGGTCAATTGTCAAGTGCAATGGAGATGCCTTATTGACAAGACCGATCTGAGACAGAAAACCTTTTTCGTTTGATTTCATGGAATTCACAGGGCCATCAGTCACACTTGAACAACAAACATGCCCTAAATAAACTACTGTCTGTACAGCTCTTTTTTCTGCAAGAAACCTGGTTGACTTCCTGTTTTGCTCTTGATGGGTCTTTGTATTGGTGCTAAATCGGCTTATGAATTGATAGAACTGCCGATAATGAGCACCCATAATAACAATTTGTTAGGCACTGTATTGAGGAAATCCCCCTTTGGAAGAGGGAACACACTGGTCATTACATTATTTGACCCTCCGGGTGTGAATATAACTCTGGCATTAAAAAAACAGACTTGTGCGATATGCTCAGAACATGGCAGCTTCAACATCCTACTGGTGGAATCCCAGTGACCGGGGATTTGAATACAGACTGTCAAGAAAATACAACAAGGGCATACAAGGGTTATGAAAAGAAATAAAATACTAATGAGGGACAAAAATGGAGGGAGTCATTGGCAGAATTTGATTTACAACTGCTAAATCCTGGGAATGGTAAATCTCAATGTACATGGACCAATTGCCTATACAGCAGTTATATAGACTTTATATTTGTCAACAGTGCTCCATTAGACCATTTGTCAACATTTATTATATCCCCGGTCAATATGAGTGAACACGCTCTGCTTGAACTTGATTTATGTGTTAAACCGCAGAAGGCCCAGGAAATACTATTAAGGAACCCGAGGGTAAATCTGCAACGCAATAGTTTATGCTGGTCAGCCACAAATATTGCCAGCTTTAATGCTAAATTTGCAGCGCTGAGCGCCCCCGGCGTGGATGTGTTGAAATCTTGTAACTGGGATTTAGGCAGGGCCGTGAAATGGCTGTGACCACCCAGGCACATTCTTAACCACAGGCATTCGGGTAAGCACGGACAAGTTTATGACATGGGCATAGCACAGAAGAAGAGAGAACTAAACTGTGCACTGCACAAATTAAAAGGAAGCCATTCCATTCAGAAGGCCATAAAGTTAGCCCAGAGGTAAAAAATTATTGCACAACACAAAAGATGGCTGCGCGATTACCGATTTAACGAAGCAAATGTGGTTGGAATTTTGTAAATAGATTGATAAAAACGGGGGACACCAAAACATTTTGGCAGATGATCCGTGCACACAAAGCGGGTCCCAGGACTGTGGAAATCTGTGGCATCTCTGAAACGGCATGGGTGCCCACAATAAGGCGGTATATTGGGACAGTCATGAACTGCTGTAATGTCTACAATACAAACCGATGATTAGATCGGCCCTATGACACCATATCAAAGAAGCTGATATTGTGGAGTCCATAAATAAGACCAAAAACTCCAGTGCGGTTGGTCCAGATGGCATATGCAGTGTCATCATCAAGAATGATCCTCAGTATTGAGCTGCAACACTAACATCTCTATTGCTACATGTATGTGCGACTGGTAGAATACCAAGCTCCTGGCAACAGTCAGTCCTGATCCCCAAATATAAGGCCCTCAGGAACTCCTGATAAACTATAGACTTTTAGCAAAGTTGGATTGCAGCTCAAAGATTTTCTGGAAGATGTTCCTACACCTGTTGGGCCTCATTATGACCCTGCCGTTAAGTGGCAAATGATGCCGTTAAAGCATTACCGGCATCGTTTACCGCTCCGGCCACTTATGACTGAACAATGCTCTATTAACGGCACCGTAATTAACGGTGGCGCTAAAAGCGCCAAGGGCGCGGGCACGCAACCTCCCATGCCGTAAATACCGGCATGGCGCAAAGTGGGGAACATCACGAGTCGGGCGGACATGCAATTAACGCCATTGTGAAGGGCTTAAAGTACCTTACCGCCATGGTGCTAATACCACCATCGCGGACCAACCGTAAACGGCAATGTGCAGTGTTCCCAACTGCCACATGTGCACACAATCAGCACAGGTGGAGGCCATACAGACTGGGCAAGCACAAAAGGAGCACACCCCACCCCTTCCCACACCCAGTCACACTCCACAATGACCCCAATACTACTAGCAATGCTGGGGCTGGAGGACCTGATTGCAGTGAAAGTGCAACAACAACAACAGGCAGCACAGAGGAGACTCAGGAGGAGAAGGAGGGCAAGACAGGGCCAGCATGCCCTACCAGCACAGCCAGTGGCACCACGCAGGCAGCCCCCAATTCCACGCATCAGAGCCAGTTCATTGAACCTAACCGCTGAACAGATCCACACCCTGTAGCGTCTGGACCGGGACACCATCATCACCATTGGGGACATGATACATGACCACAAAATGCAAGATGCAAGCAGCCCTACCATGTAAATGAAGCTGTGTCCCAACCATTCCACAGCCATCTGCATGTGTACTGTACCAAATCAGATTGCATCCCCCTCATCAAAATGCAGGTACAAGCAATGACTATGGCCAATACACAGCACCAAAAACCATCAACAGTACTGATGGTAGTACTCTTGTTCAGAGGAGAATTGCCTAGCATTTCGGCGCTGGACTGCCCCTGGGCAGGACAAAGGCTGATATGCGGGGACATTTCTTCTCTGTGAAAGGGACAGTGAGCTAAAGACTTGGTAGAGTCTCTCCCAGGGGTTATTCACCCAAGAACAGGTCATTGGGCTGTGTTCGTGCTGGTAGAGAGATTCCCAGACCCCCCTTTGTTTTGAATAAATTAACTTTGGGTTTCACCCTAAGTTAACAGGGCGATCCAGACGTGGACCCCTTGCTCATTGTTCTTAGAGAGGCAACAGTTTCACCTCACTGATGATGCCCAACAAGGCTGAAACACGTGTATGGGGTTACTGATGGTACTCTTGTTCAGAGGAGAATTGCCTAGCATTTCGGCGCTGGACTGCCCTTGGGCAGGACAAAGGCTGATATGCGGGGAAATTTCTTCTCTGTGAAAGGGACAGTGAGCCAAAGACTTGGTAGAGTCTCTCCCAGGGGTTATTCACCCAAGAACAGGTCATTGGGCTGTGTTCGTGCTGGTAGAGAGATTCCCAGACCCCCCTTTGTTTTGCATCAACTGAAAGGACAGTCCCCCATTACTGCATACAAAGGAGTCACATGAGGGTCAAAAACATCAATACACCACTACACTGACACAGAGACCCAACTGAATTGTATGACACCTTTTGTTGTGCGTAGTGAGATCATCATGAGGCTGACATCAACGGTGCCAGGATGAAAGCATACAAATCACCGGACATCTTCAACATCACAGAAACAACCACTGTGGACTAGCACAGTGCATGGGCACTCACAAAGAACTTGACCCCCCTGCGCCCACTAGTAAATGGCATGCAAACCAGTCCATAAGAGGAATACACACATACCAGTCACATTGTGTGTCTCCATCCATGCATGGAAATTGGCTTGAACATAAGAAATACATGCATGCTATGTCGTCACTCAATGAGGTCAATTATGATGTGGTAACTTACTCATACATCATTGGCCACATGCAGATGATGCAGGCTATCTCTTGAAGAGGTGGCTCCTTACCACAGTCCGTAACCCGCAGAACATGCACGGAGAGGACTACAATCGTGCGCATACACGTACCCGTGTGGTGATTGAGCAGACATTTGGCCTTTTGAAGGCAGGTTTTCACTGCCTCAGCAGGTCTGGTGGGGCACTCCTGTACGAGCATCAGGAGGTGGGCAAGAACGTCATGGCATGTGTCATGCTACACAATAAGTGCATCTGACGGAATGTGCCCCTGCCCACTGACGCTGAACTGCAATCACCTGACAATGAGGATGAGGAGGTTGGGGATGGGGCAGCACCTCAGGGACGTAACGATGCACAGGAGGGACGTGCCATGTGTCAGACTCTGATCAACCAATGTTTCTAGCAGACATGGACGGGGGGGTTACATGGAGATGGCACTCGGGGCACAGGGTGTGTCTGGGACATGGACACTGTAGACTGTTAACCAATTAAGCACACTTACGCAATAAGCAATGTCCACACATGTGATTTCTGATTAACCAAAAAGTGTATTGAATAGGCAAAACTCAGGCCCACCACCCCACAGACCCACTCCCCCCTCTCCCTCTACTCCCCAACACACCCACTCCTCCCTCCCTTCTATACTCCCCAACACATGGGGCCTCATTACGACTCAGGCGGTAAGGGGTTTACGGCGGCGTAAACAGCGCCGACCCTTACCGCCTGATTCCGAGGTCCCTTAGCGCCATGGAGGTTTTAACACCAGGTGTTAAAATCCATGGCGCTAAGGGACCTTGATGTTAATTACGCCACCGTAATTTACGGTGGCGTAATTAACGCCTTCCCCACTCCCATTATGCCCTATGGGGCAAAAATGGGAATGGGGAAGGGTAAGTGGGGATTGGGGACTTACCGCCCCGCCAACCTCGGAATGGGGCGGTAAGTCCGCCAACCACCATGGCGTAAACGTAGTTTACGCCATGGTGGTAAAGGTACGACCCAGGCGGTAACTTACCGCCTGGGTCGTAATGAGGCCCATGGTGTGCAGTACTGTGCACCAGTGGACCACGTGGCACCAGTACACCAGGCTGTGCCTACTGGCATCCCCCTCTCCCAGCCCCAGGTGCACCCCTGTCTAATCGTCGCAGGTTCCTGCCCGACCTGCGCACGGGGCTGGTCCTGGTGGAACTGGCAGCCGAGTATGTACTCGGTTGCTCGGATGGACGAATGTCCTGCATTGCTTGCACCAAGTCGGACAGTACGTGCCGCACTGCGGCCAGTTCAGCGCATATGTCCTTTGAACTGGACTCAATAGCTGACCTCAGGGAAGCAGCACAATCACGCATATCCTCCCTAGCACTACCACATTCTGTGATATGCTGTGTCAACAGGCCAGTGAGTTGTTGTTGGCGCCTTATAATGTTCTGCATCCCCTCTTGGGTGTTTGGGGCTGTGGTTGATGGTTGAGGGGTGTCCAAAATACTGTTTTCCTCCTGCACAGGTGTGGTTGGGCTGGGAATTGCCGGCCCCGAGTTTGCCAGAGATAGCCCGTGTATGCTGTTGTCAGGCAGGCTGCATGGGGACAGGTGGGGGGAATGCAGGGGGCCAGTGGGGGGAGTGTCAACATGCAGCACATCCCCTTCCTTGTCATCCGAGATTGCTGCTGTTGGTGCTGTTTCTCCAAGGGTGCTGCTTGCAGCCGATGCAGTTCCTTCAGCGGCCAACACTTGGCTGATGCTGGCTGTTGTTGGTGCCAAAGTTGTGGACATGGAACACATTGGTGCTGTGGCCTGTGGTGTGCTCTTGGCCATTTCCTGTTTTAGGGGTTTCCTTATGCCCCTTGAAGTGGAGGGCCGGTGTTGTCCCTCTTCGGCCCTGGCCTTCTTAGCTAGGGTGGCACCGGTGTCGTCATCGGCGCTGTCTGATTGTGTGCCTGTGGGGGACCAAAGGAGGGAGAGGGTTAGTGATGGGTCTACGGGCATTGAGCATGCATTGTGGTGGCTGCATTGATATGGATTGGTGGATGAGTCACATTGGAGGGAGTGACATATAGGTTGTCTCACTCTTGGGTGGGTGATGCATGGAGGCATGTGGGTAGCTACAGAAATGGGGTGCATTATGCATGTGGACAAGGTGATGCTCTGCACTGCCTGTAGGCAGTCTTGTGCCAATGTGTCTGGTGGACCCTGGTATGCATCATTGCACTTCCCATTCATCTGGACATCATCGTGGTGGTTTGGCATAGTTAGACTTCAGACACCTACCTGCATCGGCTGATGACGGGGCTCCTCTCTCCATGTCCCCTACTCCCTCGATGGACTCCATGCCTATGGTGGAGGCACATATCTCCTCCCATGGCTGGAGTTTTAGGGGTGCCATCCCAAGATTCCTGTTTTCCGCCAGTATGCTCCTCACGCAGAGATGTAGATCGTCCAAAACACTTGCGGCATTGTTTTGGGGTGCATGGTGTTGTGCCGACAGCACTGACGCTCTGGTAGACCATAGCCCAAATCTGCTTTTTCCGCAGCAGCGCCGGTCGGGTCATCTCTGTTGC
Organism: Ambystoma mexicanum; assembly: GCF_040938575.1. Lineage (NCBI taxonomy): Eukaryota > Metazoa > Chordata > Amphibia > Caudata > Ambystomatidae > Ambystoma > Ambystoma mexicanum. Next base: position 298,964,826 of record NC_090928.1, on the reverse strand, counting down.
AAACACGACGTCTGCATGTTCCTGGAGGGTTTCTGCCAACATGGTCAGCTCCTCTCTTGTGAAGCGCTCCTGGCGCACCCGATCTTCGCTTTTCTTAACAACTTTTGGCATCCTGATATCAGCGGGGTGGTGGTTGAGGTGTGTGAGGGTTCTGGGGGTCAGATGTCTCCTGGTTACAGAGGATGGCAATGGATTGTGTTTTTAAAGATGGCCGCCGTGCTCTTTCCCATTCCTGTGCGATGACGCTACTTCCGGATCCGCTTATTTACGGTCACCGCTAATAGCGGTTCCTGCTATTTGCGGTTACTGTTATTAGCGGTAACCACTAATGCCGATAGCTAGGATGCCGGAGGTGCTATTTGCACTGCATATGATGCCGGTAAGTGGGATTTTTAGCCCTTTAGCGGCATGGCAGTGATTTCATTAACGGCGTGGCGCAATGCACGTGCCCGCGAACTCGTAATGGGACGCTTTTAGCGGTCTCTTGCCAGCACGGACACGGTAATTGTGCCATGCCGGTAATGACCGATACTTACCGCCAGGGTCATAATGATGCCCGTTGTCCGATTGGACAGAAAGTAAAGGGCTCTTGCACTTGACACAGACTGGTTTTAGGAAAAAGTGTAACACCACACACTACATACGTGTCTTACTTACTTTGATTTCAGACACCCTACCCTAATTTGGCACTTTATATTCGTTTCGTACACTATAGTTCTGCTTTTGATTGTGTTAGCCGATCCAAACTCTTGTGCAAACTTAGGAGATGGGGTATAGATCCATCTATTTTGTATTTATTTATTTATTGTTTGCTTATACAGGAAATAAATTCTGTTTCAAAGCGCCCAAAGCATTTCCTGAAAATGGAAACACATATGTAAGGGGGCCAACTCTCGCAAGAGGGGAAACCTCACTGGGCAATTCCCTACCAATAGAGGACTAAAGCAGGGCTGCGTCTTTGCTCCCTTGCTATATAATCTTTATGTATCAGACTTTGTACAAGTGCGGAAATCCATTAACAACTTTCCTCCCCGACTTGGTAGTGAGGCTATCCACTGCCTTCCATTTGCGAATGATACAATGGTACTCCACCGCACTGCAGTTGAATTGCGGGAGCTAATGGGCTCTGAATCAATGTCGAGAAGACTAAGATCATGACCATAGGAAAGAGAGCCTATGGCAGTCTGGCGTTCATCTGGCGATTGGGTTCCACCAACCTAGAGTAGTTATGGGAATATAAATACCTGGGGTTAATTGTCAGAGCGCAACCATCCTTCGCTTACCCAGCCAGGGCCTGGGTGATACAATCCCATCCAAGGCCTGGATGAAATGGCTGTCAATTAGGAGCGTCATTGATAACCTAGCTGGTGCATCCATAGAAGCAAAGATTAGGGTTTACAGAATTTCTGTAACTTCTGGAATCTTGTATGCTCTAGAAGCTTTCCCAGCAAAAGCACTCACTGGTTAACAGCATTAGAAGCCAAGGTTCTCTGCTCGCTCCTGGGGCTACCAGGTGCTGTACCCGTGGAAGCGATTAGATTGGAGCAGGGACTTCAGTCTCTGGACTCCATCTGGAAGGTAGCAGTCTGCAGGTTTTGGGCCAAGATTAGATTTAATAATCCAGGAAAAATAGCCCTTCCTAGTCTTGGACTGAAAAATGCCCAAAGGAAAAGAAGCAGCACCTGGTTTAAAGTCATGGAGACACTTTGCTGATATCGGAATGAGAGAATTACCTGTAACAGCTGCGGGCTGTTATCAGTCTGGATTTGAAAAGCAATCCAGACATTTGGATCGTATACAATCCTTGGGCTATCTGGCCGAGCAACGTAAATACCTACAGTACTCACAAAAGGCCAGTTTACAGAAAGCCCTTGCAGCTATTTAATTAAAATCCAATCACCCGAGCTCATACGTTTTGTATTACACTTAAGATTCAATATCTTGTCATTATTGGCCAACACTGGTGTGTGGGGGGACATTGCTAGGGACCAGTGATTATGTATATGTTGTGTCAAAAAAGTTGAAACAGCACATCAAGTTCTCATACAATGTGCAACTCTGTGCCCTCTGTACAACAAGAGCTATCCCAAATTTCGTAACAATCAATCTGACCAATTTTGGAGCACCATATTTGCTGCCCAATCACTGGTTATAACCACTGTGGCATTTCACATCTGCCAGATTGTGAAAGTGAAATTGATTACCTCTAATCATATATAAACTGTAATCAGTCACATTCCCTTACAGTTAGGTCTGCAGCTGGAATAGGCATTGATACACAGTATATGTTATCTTATTAATGAATAACATATTGTTTTTAGGCACTGTATGGTATTCTATTTATCATGTGAGCGATAGCATGTTTTTATATAAATGTACTATATTGTTTTTCATTTTAATTGTGTAGTGTGAAAGGTTGTTTTCAACCATATGCACTTAACAAAAAAATTAAAAAAACAGTAACCACCACCCTGTCCAATTTATGCAAAGTTAGAATTGTCCAGCATTTTGGCTTTTAACTGCATGCCTAAGCGTGGTGTATTTGGGGATGTACGGATCACTAGTGAGCAATTGTGGAAGGACACCAGGCTGGGTGAAATGTAATTGGTTACAGTACACATCAATCCATGACCAGCCTAAAGATACTGATCCTGATTAGAGTAACCCGAGACCCGTAGAGATCTATTAAAAGTCAATCACCTCTGCAGTACGCCCAGTACTGTCAAGGTCAGACGTGATACGTGGGTTATCAGCAATATCAATGTCCACCTCCCCTTCCTCCTCACCTGTATCTTCTGAGGACACTTCTCGCCTGGAAAGCTTCTTCTTTGATTTTATCTTCTTTGAGAAGAGATACGGTCGTCCGCGGTAAGAAGCCACCCTGATTCCCTGCTAAACAGGGAAACAGCCGACCCCCTTCCCGCAGGGACCAATTTGAGAGGAAAAAAGCATCCGCTTAAAAAAATAACTCTCTGTGGATATAGCAGCAACTGAACTCGTCCAGAACGTGATGGATGTAGCAGCAGATGGACTCGTCCAGATCGTGATGGATGTCAAGGTAGTCCGGACTAGATGGCAATAGCTCCGAGGCAGAGGAGCGGAAGACAGCCTCTTGGACAGAGGTACAAGTTCCACAATGCAGCAGGAAAACAAGGTCCGGATCCGATGCAGAATCGGAGAAGGAGCGGATGGCAGCGTTCAGGACACGAGAGCGAGTTCCACTACGTAGTAAGTATACCGGGTCCAGGTACCGGATTGCAAGGGTACCAGGAGCAGATATGAAGAAAGCAGTCCGGAAGGGAAGCCACAAGCAGGTATGTAAACCACGAGAGGAGAGAGAGAGAGAGGGGGGAGAAAAGGCAGGGCAGAACCGGCACAGGCAAAGGGATCCACGCGCACGGGGGAAGTGAAAAGCAACAACACTAAAGGCAGCGGAGTGAAAGTACGAAGGAGCACGGCAACAGAGCGAAAGAAACAAAGTTGCAACACACAGAGCCCAGAAAGGGGCGAGGCTAAATACGGAAATGGGGAACCAAAACAAAAAGACTAGACCGCCAAACCAGGAAGTGGGAAGGAAAACCCCAGCACCACCTAATGGCGCCGCTAACGCCAAGCGTTCCATAGTCGCCAGCGATCACCCAAAGGCGGCGGCGTGACAAGTACTGTCAATCCCCAGCCACCCCAGTTACCCATTTACCACTGCGCAGTATGCGAACAGCAGCCCCACGCATCATTCTTTTTCTTCATCATGATGTGCACCAGAATCGTTTCAAAGCAATTATCTAATAAAATAGGGGTCTATAATCTGTGGTTCTCCAGATGTTTAGGGCCATGACTCCCATCATTCCCCACCCATTGTCTGTGGTGGCTAGGACTGATGGGAGTTGTAGTCCAAAACATCTGGGGAGCCAATGTTCGCAGACCCCTGAAATAAGGTAAGCGGGTGCATGTCTATCCTACTCACACAACTACACCACCACGGCATGCATTCACTGGCATTCCCTGCCCTCAACCTGTGAATTCTAGCTGGGCTTTGTGTTTTTGGTAAGCATTATACATTTGAGTATTGATTAATCACTTTCAGACGTCTGGCTTTCCATGCAAGCAGTGGCATGCAGCATGATTTGTTTGGAATACAAGAACATTAATAAAAACATTTCATTTGAAATAGCAATACAAAATGTACTTAATGGGATTCGTGGGGTGCAGTAAATGGCATTTTTAACCTGTGCCATCAGATGCTACACATAAGGTCACCATGTGACTCCTTATGATTGGATGTTTTATGGTGCTCTGAAGCTGCTAGTTTCAGTAGCATGTAGTGCCTTTCAAAAATACTAAAACAAATTGAAGCTATTGCCTGCTACGTCTTCTGATTTCCACACTAGCAGACAATGCATTGCAGTTCATGAGGTTTAGGGCAAACACCTGTGCAAATATCTCCTCTGGTGGTGTAGTCTTAGTTGCTTACAGTTGTTCTGAATACCTTCTGGAATTGCTATGGGTGGGTACACAGTACTCAGGAATCACAGTTTCAAGGACTAACATTCTTCATGCCGCCTTCACCAAGGACGATGTTGTTTAAACCAGTCACAATAGTCTCTAACCCCGACTTAATGATTTCTGCACCTTCTTGCCAATCCACCCATTCCCAGAGTTGCACCTTCCGCTTGCTTTCTTGGGCCATCTGACTAGGCTCTACCCTCAATGCTGGCATTTTACTTGCTTTCTGAATCCTGCTTGTTTTCACTTTGCATTTCTTGACGGCCTCTTGCTTGCATGCCTTTCAAAGGCCTGTCCTCTGCACATAGACCGCATTTTCAATTCTGTCATGAGCTTTATTTTTCTGCGGCAAAACCTGCTCTTTTCCTATGGGTGCAGCTTTCCTGTTTCCAGTGCCAGCTGAGCAACACCTGTCTGGATTAGATTCAATGCCTGCGGGTCAACTACTGTTGCTTGCTTTTAGGATAGTACTTGTTGTGTTCATCCATGAGCTACCTGTGCACTGTCTGGTTCGGTCATTTGCTTGTTCTGCATTTTTGCCCGACTGGCAACAACAGAGGTTGTTTGTCTCTGAGCCATGCCTGTTTCTCCTGTGCAATGGTAGTTCATACTACTGTGCTAGCGTCCTCTGTTTTCGTTGTTTGCTTATTAACCTTTGAATAGACCAGGCTCTGCTTGTTATGCACCTGATTTAGCCCATTTAGTGGGTAAAGGGAGATTGTGCTGGCCTTACTGGTGAATCGGGTTGTAATTGCATCAGTGCCATGGGGCTGAGGGGAGCGGTCAGACGTTGCATGACTCCTGTAAGCTTTTCGATGGACTATTTCCTTTACATCACCACAAGCGGCCTGTGTTTTGGCCATTCAGTGGCTTGAAACCCGAGTCAATCTCGAGCCACCCACTTGGCTCGAGTAGTGCCTAGCATGCCCACGTCTACTGCGTAATGTCAGACTCATCTGGCTTTGGGGTTCAGAAGACTTTTAAAGGTGGGGATTTGCCTCGTTGTGGATTTTACTAGTTGAGCTGTTGGGCTTCATTTTTATTTGGAAGGAGGCTGCTTCTTGCTCCCCCACGCTTCTGCATGGTTTCTGGCGTTTTTTGGAGCTGTCACTTTCCAGTTCCATTGTTGCCATATTTCCTTTTTTTATTGGGATCCATTAGGCTGCAATGGAGAGTTGTGCACATGACGGATAGGCCGGCTCAGCCTCTTGATAGTATTGTCAGAAAATGTTACTCCTTTGACATAACCATCCCTGGGATGTACAAGCATGTGAGCCAAGTCAAAACTATATTTCTTAATGCTCCTTATAGTAATATTGACAACCAGCTGTCATTAATAGGATCCTGAGATTTCCTTTGTATGATTTTTCAAAGGTTTCTTTTCCTCATCGACAGTTGGTTACAATGTGCACTTTCTGCTTAGGCTTTTCAACATGCCCTACTTTCTCGACATTTGCGACAGGCATTCTCGTTTTCCTCACGCTTGGATGCCTCATCCTTCTGCAATGCACTGGTCAATGTAGACTTCTTGTTTGCTTTTTCAGTAATGAGGATTGGTGGGTGTACGACCCATGTCTCTTTTGTCTTTTTTGCCAGTGTTCCTTTTGGCATTCCGGGACAATGGTGGCCATCTCCATCTCCCTTGTTGGAAGCTCTTTTCAGAATGACTATTCCAACATGTCCAAATGTATGCCAGTGTTGCAGGTTTTGTTGGGGCCATTGGTGAGAGACTATTATCAGGGTTTGGCAACAAGAGATTGCACTCACATAGACATCTATTAATCTCGTGCTTGCGGTTTTGCCGATTGGGATTTGTGTGGTTCGAGGGAAGGTAAGAAGAATGCTGTAGGTTTTGGTGGCTCTATCTGGGATTGGTAAATGATATGACTTGGAGATTGTCCCTGGGTTAACTGTCAGAAATGACTTATAAGAGATATCATATTAAAAGGAGGTGGGTAAATGCTGATTTTCACCAGTGACAGATAGCTTCTTGGGAAGGCTAGAAAATATGCTCTCTCTGGAATTTTCAGCTATCTCCATCTTCTCTCCTACCTCTAGTCTTCACCTTCTCCCAGTGCTTCTAGCCAATACAGATTGCACATTACCTAATAGAATCACTGTTGTTTTGGGTGCCAGTGATGCTTTTGACAGTACTGGGGGAGCTGGGTTTCTAAATCTAGGCCATCCCTTGAATAAAGTGGGAATTCCCTTCTTAGAAATCGAGATCTGTTTTAGAACAAGAGATATTTGGTTATGGGAAAAGAAGAAAGACGCGAATACCCATAGATTCTGTAGGCTAGGAAACAGAACATCTAAAGCACTTGATTCTTGATTGGGAAACGATTAATTTATGAATTGTAGGCTTTGGTCTCTGTGTAAACAATGTTGGCTTTGTTACAAGATAATCCTCTTGTGAAAGACTTTTTACAGGTAATTCAATTGCAATTACTTTGGCAATGTTGCACTTCACTTTATTCATCAGATAAATCTGACTTAAAGGAAAATAAAAGGTTGCTATTTTACTCTAATTGTATATGTCGGCTAAATGGTTATTTTATGTTTGTGTTTTAATCATATGGGTAATTGTACATTGTATATCTTTGTCTAATTGCTAGTTTTTTTTATATAATATGATTAGCTTTTAGAGATGAAGAAAAATGTATTATGCAGCTCTTGGAGATGAAGGAAAATGTATCATGTTTCTTTTATTTTTGTATAAGGTTTATTTTAAACTATTAATACACATGCACACGCACGCACAAACACACACACACAAAAAGCGGTATTGGTAATTTTCAGATTTCCTAACAGCAAGCTTCTAATTCAAGCTGGCCTTCAGGTAGGCATTGCGTGGTAGGTACAACGAGAACATTGCTTTACTTGTTCCTTCCGCAGGTCAGAGGGCACTTGGCATCAGCATCTCCTCTAGGCTGATTGAGGGTCTACATTACAGAAGATGCCTCTTTGCTAATAAAGAGTGTTTAGGACTAAGAGCACCTGATTTATTACATTGGTGAGTAAGCTTTCATTGATATACAGATATTGACGGCAGATAAGGTTTGCAAGGCTCATCTACGCCTGTCCCTTCCTATGACCACTGCAACAGGGTAGTTGCTGCTCTTTTACCAGCTATCTGAGCTCTTTCACGACGGTTACTTCTATCGCTTTACCTTTGGGAATCTTTCACCCCTTTAAAAGATCAATATCTGATCATCATTGAAAGGTGTAAGGGGTGCAGTCCAAGCTCAGTATTCATGCAAAATTTAGGCTGTGCCTTAAAAGAGGGCTGAGACTCAGCTGACCAAGCGGTCTTTTTCTGCTGCTGCACTGCATGCATGTTTGTTCCTATGCACCCTCTTGGAGGAACGATGACCCTGTAATCCTATACATATTGTAATGTCCTTTTGTAGACACTTCCCTGAAATACAACAATTTGGAGCAGATCTCCAATATTTCTTCGTTAGGTTAGAAATGCATCTTAAAATTCAATGACAATTTTGAAGTGCTGTAGATCACTTTGCAAGTGGGGGAGGCGGGATCATGACACAGCGGTCAGTCTTAGACATGCTCATGATGGCACATGGGCCTCGTGAATAAACACACTTACTCCTTGAACGATCAACATCAGGATCTGCAACAGCACAACCGAAGAGCTGTGCAGTGATATAGGGGCAGACTTGACATCATTGTTATGAGGCTTTAAAAAATCTGATGCATTCATTTTTGGGAAAAGGTAGATGTCACTGTCCCAGTAGTTATTGCTATACTTGAACTATTTATTTATTTATTTTTACATTTATTAAGTGCACAGAACCCGCAGGCATCTAAGTGCTATAATACATTAAACTAGTGTAGACCTGTTGTACATCAATATACAATTTCATATCAGGGTGGCAATAAAAGAAAAGTATAAATGGACACCTCCCTCACATCTCTTACAGAATTTGGATGAAGAAAACCTCCATATACCCTGAGAGAAATTGCATTTAAACTGAAATCTGTTTCGACACAAGAGAACAAAAAAAACATTCAAATAAGTCCCCCTTCTTTTTCCCACACCACCCACTCGGCTGATTCCTCACAGCCTGTCCCAGACTCTTAAAGCATGTACTGCTCCATGCTTTTGCCCTGCCTCTCATCTCTTCCCAGCCCCCCATCCCTGGGGTCATACTCAGGGGTGGCTTATCCATAATAGGCAACAGAGTGAGGACCGACCACCCATTATGGAAGAGTTAAGCCAGCCCAGGGAACACACTAACATATCCTCAGCTGCTTTATGCAGATGAAGGCATGCTCAGGGGCTGGCTATGGCTGTAGATGAAAACATGGTTTCCCTTTGCAGGAGACGCCCAGCATGCATGCCCAATGGACTATGCAAGGCTAGTTGTGTTTTGCCTTCACACCCTAACATGGCCCACTGGGGATTGAACTGGGATACTGAATGTGCGCCTCCCCGCACATTCAGAGGGCCAGGAGTGGCAAGATGGTGGCACTGCAGCTCCACTGCGCATGTCCAGAACTAGTAAGCTGTCCCTGCTTCCTATTTGTATGGTGCACAGGAGCTGGAAGGCTATGGTGGCATATCAGGAGGTAGTGTCTGTAGTCTGGTGTTAGAATATAATAATAATATGCATCTTTCTTATCCCTAAACTAATCCCTTTTTGCGATCAAAATACCATTATTTTAGTAATGTTCAAAATGGGGTCACATTTGTCAATCATCGAGTAAAAACAAAATGGAAATGTGTTCATGGCTTCCTCTGTCAGTCATTACAAGAAAAGACTGGGTCCGTGAAGAGGGCATGTTTTAGCCGCCTGGCCCTCACTCATAAACTTAGGTTAAACAACATTAAAGACAGGTCCTCCAATTCCGCAAAGTAAGAAAGGCTGTACCAATATGGTTCCGTTGTCTTAAGTAAATTCTATGTAAAGATTGACTGCACTAAGTAGAGGTTAGTTACACATTGAGTCATAGGCCCTCATTCCAAGTATGGTGTTAGTCATGGCGCTATTTGAGCCATGACTGCCTCCCATACTGATACCGACTCCGGTTTGGTTTAATGGGGATTTACCGGTCCATTCCGACCTTGGAGGGACCGGTAAGTCCCCATTTACCAAACCATTCCCCATTCCCATTTGAGCACCCATAGGGCTCAATGGGAATGGGGAGGGCGCAAATAATGGCCTGGCATATGCCAAGCCTATTATTTGCATCCAGGTTCCTTACCGGGTCCCGTCCTTAACACCTGGTCAGACCAGGCATTAAGGAAGGGACCCGCTAAGGGACCTCGTAGTAGGGCGGGAAGGGATTACTCAGAATGAGGGCCCTAATGTTCAGCTCTTCAACTTTGTTAAACGCATGAAAGGTATTTTTTAAAGGTTGTGGAAATAGGGTAAATATTGTTGGAACGAAGGGCAGGTGAATTGTGTGTTTAAGGCCTCAAACATAAGTCACTGTCTGTGGACTGGTGAAAATAATTTTTAATTAAAGCCATAAGCAAAGTGGAGACTCTTGACATAACAATGACATCTGTTGAATATGCAATTTGTTCTCCCTTCTGGGGATTAGGTGTAACATTGTGTATGAAGTCTGAGCATGTTTGTGTTATTATCTTTTGCAAATGAATAACAAATGACCTATGTTGATGCAGTCTCCTTTTCTGTATAAAATGTGACGCTGTGTACCATGCAGGCACTTCACTTCTCCACTCTCCATGAAATACTGGTCGTGGATGAACCTGAAGTCCGCTCGAGCGTATGATATGCTCAAAATAAATCTTACCTTGCAATTTTGAAACTCGGTCTCAGATACTTTACATTGTTTGAATTATAGTGCTTAGAAGTCTCAAAATGGTGCCCAATGTGGGGCCCCACCGAGGATGGGGGCACATTTGCTAGACATGACAGAGGGGAAGCTGCTGAATGGACTGTTTCGTTTCGGGGATCCCTGCCATCATAGAGATTTCATTACTCGCAGCTGACACTAGCCTCCATCAGCAGACTTCTTTCCATAGACGGCCTCTCTCGGCCAGGGCCCTTCAAACTGCACACAATATTTTGCCCAGACCACCTGAGACAGAACTTTGTTAGTAAGAATAGCTGTTTTGCAGGTAAGACTTGGTTGGTGGGGTTAAATTAAAGATATTTGCAAATACCTTCTTTTGTCAGGAAACATCAGAAGGTTTTATGATGCCTGGTCACAGTAAACTTTGTAAATATTGGTCTGGACTTTGTTGCAATCGCTCTGTGGCATACGAAATGTATGTCCAATATGGATTAGGGGCGATAATATTCAACAGTTCATAGCACAAAAAGACTAAAGATACGGCTATGTTACGATGGCCAGAAAATGGCTCTTTTGACGTATCCATAATTCAGCAATTAGAATCTGTATTATTGATATGATATGATATGGCATTTATAATGTGCCTATACACAAGTGTTTCAAGGCGCGACGAGGCCAGGGAGGGGAACAAAGGGAGGACGCACAACGATCCTACTAGGCCAGGTGTCATTCAGATCACGCAAGTGCGAGGGAAGGGACAATGAGTACATGGGAATAGGTAATAACAATAAGTAAATAAACAACCAGCAAGTGGCAAGTGCATAGGTAAGTGCAGACATCAGGTGTCAAGGGTAGGACCCTCCGCCTTTGATGTTATCTGCGATTGGCGCAAGGAAGCCACGCAGAAGATCAAACGCAAACAGACATTTGTTCGTAGACATATGTCACAGGCTGATAAAGCTTTAGTTAATGATCAGCAAAAATACCAACAAAATAAAAAAGCGATAGACAGAGATTGTCAGTTACAAAGAACAGTAATTTACCCCGTTATACCTACTACTACCCAAGATCTCATAATAGAACAGATTCTTAATAACCCTCGCCAACATCTCCTTCCCTCTGTGCCTCCTCCTCTTTATGGTCAACCACAGAGCCCGTTTGTAGTAGGGCTCCCGAGCCCTAAACTTTCTCCCACTCTTCCTGATACCCAAAATGTAACCCCGTCAATAGAAGGAATGACATATCAGATGCCAGCATATATCCTCCCAGTGAATATATACATGGCCCATTGACTAAAGGAATGGCACGGAAATTAGAACCTTTTATTACGAATACACAAGCCATTTTAATGCCTACCCAACGAAGGAAATTGAGGGAGCAGGCTATTCGGTTAGTGTCGAGTGGAGTCAGACAGAATGTGGTTGAGGAAGTACTTGAAACCCAAGGTCCTGAGCGACTAATTTTGTAAGAATGTTTGGGTGACGAGATTTGAATCCAATGGGAACAAAAATGTTCTATGACAGTTCCTATGGAATTACAAAATTTGAATTTAGCTGCCATCTCTTGTCAAACGGAGGATGCCTTTTCACAAGTTAAAGGACTTTGGGAGATATTTGATGAAATGAAGGGACTGGAGAAATCTCGATTGGAATTGGAACCTGAATATACTTCTGAATATGTCCAACAACCCGCTATCATCACAGCATGTAAAGAATCTCGTGTGTTGGATGAGGAATTACACTTAATTACGCGTACCGCTCTTAGATGGGCCACCACTCTGACCCCTCTTTCGATCATTTGTAGTACTTTTTGTCAGTATGCCCCCCAGATTCAGATGCATGCTGTGAAAGTAATGTTCGATGTAATTACGCAACAAAATTAGGACGGCCAGGTAGAGAATTCTGCGGAGTGACAACACTTGAAACTAATAATAGATAGTGTATCCATAATGAGTATTTCAGAGCAAATCATCCACCTAACGGCACTTTTAATATTACAAAAATCTCAGCTTCCTAGACAAGAGGTTTACATACCACAGCATATATCAACCAAACAGAGACATTACGCCATTTATCGACGTTTTGACCTGACTCTTTACACAAAAAATGCTGGACAGTCCTTTGACAAAGGATCAATCACGTCTACTTGTTACCTTTCTTTGTCCTACCCAGGTCGCTATATCTTAGTACTTTGAACAAATAGGTACTAAGTATCAAAAAACTTTGACAAAACTAAACCAAAAAACAGTGATTCATAATTTTATTACATATACATCACGCATATCTAAAACATGTAAAATTGTAAAAAATTCCTAAAACCTTATACAAATCTAAAATACAATTACAAAACCATACAATACCATACAAAACCCAGTGTTGTATTTCAACCTTGTAACCTCCTGCCTATACAGAACTGAATAGTGTATAGTGCCTACAAGAACATTACCTTTCCTAAAGAAAGCACAATGGTCGGTAGTCCACAGGTTCCCTTTTAAATACTGGATACCTTGTGTTTTCTACTCTGTATATTAATACCCTTCATAATGCTACTCAAGGGTTTAGTCACAACTGAATTTACAATGTTGTTTGTGTATTGTCACTAACTCACAATGCCACGCTCGATGCTCAGGGAGACCCTGTCCTTGATGATAAAGGGAAACCAATTATGCAGCCCACTAAATATGATACCCAATTTGTTCACGTACCCTTTTCCAGGCAAGAATTAAATGCATAAAAACAAACAATCCCTGACATTAGGAAAATCCTACAGGATTTTATAAAGAATAAGAGGACATTTTGAGCACCCCTATCTTTACTAGGAGGGATTTGATAACTCTATTCTGGGTAATTTTACCATTGGATATTTGGACAACAATTAGAAATATCACTAACCCTGCGACTTTAGGGAGGACATGGGACACACTTTTTCAGCTTGACGCTAACAGGACAGCTGGTGAAAGGCCCGCTCCAGCAGTACTTAACCTTCCCACTATGATAGTTACACAACTCAAAAGGGTGGTACTCGAGAAATAGATTATTAAAGAAGACCGAAATAGTCAAGGGCACTTAAGGAACAGTTGGATTCCTTGAAATTGCCTGAATCTGTTACATTGATTCAATATTTTGACAATTTGCTTATAGCAGCTCCCACGGAGCAACTTTGTAAACATGCAACTTGTGTGCAGTCATAATGTCGAAAATAAAAAGTCGAATGACAAAAATGTCGAAAAAGAAATGTCGAAAAAAAAAAGTCGAATTATTTTTTTATTTACATGTATTTTTTGGGTTTGGTAAGTATAAAAATGGGTAGAATAAAAAAAAAAGAGGGGGTTGGGGGAAAACCCCATTTCGTAAAAAATACATATTGAAAAAAAATGGGACTTTTTTTTTCGACATTTTTTTTTCGACATGACGTTCGACATTTTTGTTTTCGACCAAATGACTATAAACCCATGCAACTATATTGTTATTGTCACATCTAGCCTGCCATGGTCATAAATCATCTTTGAAGAAATGTCAGTATTGTAGACAGGAGGTAGAATATCTTGGATACCTCCTGTCTAAGGAGGGTAGGAAACTAGCACCTAATAGAATTCATACGATTTCTAACATGCCACAGCCAAAAACACAAAACAGGTTAGAGCGCTTATAGGTGCTGTGTCCTATTGAAGGCAATGAATACCAAATTTCACACTTATTGTCAAACCTTTGATACAACTTACAACTAAAAATGACAGGATCCAGTGCCATGGACTGTTGAACATCAAGAGGCATTTGTTTTGATGCGCACAACGCTTTGTTCTGCTCCCGTTTTTAGGACTTTGGATTTCAATAAGGAATTTATTTTGCTTGTGCATGAAGTTGATGGATGTGCTTTGGCACTTTTGACACAGAAACATGGAGGAAGGAATAGACTGGGCAGCAATTTTTCCTCCACGTTAGACCCTGTTGCATGTGCTTTGCCTAAATGTTTGCGTGCAGTGGCAGCTGCAGCTTTGTCCATAAACAATGTGAAGGTATGGATTTAGGTCACTCTTTAACCGTAATGGTACCTCACTCGGTCGATGTCCTTTTAAATAGGAGTCTGACCCAATATATGATCCGAAATAGTTTGCACCAATAATGAAATGCTTTTAATATTTGAGTTCAAACTGAATTTTGTTGTGCTCAGTTTGCAATTATTGCTCAAACAATTTCACTTGTATAATTCTCTTAGATTCCACTGTGTTAATATCTGTTCACTGGTTCAGTCAATTGTTCTGACATCTTCAAATGTTCAGAAATTCAAATAGAACATTATTGGCACAAACTATGGATTCCGGTCTTCTTTAATACTTATGTTCTCTATTGGGCAGCCTCAGTAGAAGGAATGCATTTTTGCTGTCCTTTTCCGTTTATTTACATCTAAGTCATATCATAAATCCATCCAACATAAGGACTCGCCCAAGGTTGCTACAAGGCTGCTTACTCCCATTTCACACTGAGAAAAAGATAGATTAATTGGGAAAAGCTGGCCGCATGTGTCCAAAATAAAACTGAAGGGGTAACAGAGTATTTTAATATGTTTGAGCAAGTATTTATTGATTTTTCAGGACAAGAAATGAGTATGTCAGCAGGGAAACAATTATTTGTAGATACATTTGTCCGGCAATTGTTACCAGAAATGTGCCTTCTTATAATGCAATTAGAGAGTGCTTGGCAGATTAAAACCCTGTCAGACATTTTGCATATGGCTCATTATTATAAGAATAGAGTAAATATGGGGAAAAAGAACGCAGACAAGAAGAGAGTGGATCTCAAGAAAAGAGTGTTAATACAGCAAGTACAACAGGGGACTAGGGGAGGGCCATTTAGTGGCTCAATAGGAAGAGATGTTGATTCATTTGTACCATTTTCACTGGCGGGGCCTAATCCGTGTGCATATTGCAGACAGGAGGGCCACTGGAGGGCACAGTGTCCGGCCTTGTTGAATAGGAGAAGTGGAATGTATCAAAGAAGGGAAGAGGACGTCACGGAGGACAGGTAGGAGGTAGGGGCAGATGGGTACCACCAGGGCCTGCGGCTGGCCCTGCGGCAACTACTACAGTCCCTATTAACTCCAATTGTTTTGATTATCCAAGCAAGTCTTTTGTCACTACTCAATACAATATTGAGGATTTCTCTTGAGATTTCTCAGAATAGGACAGCCCTCAAATGAAAATGAAACCAATCCCTATCCCTGTGGCTCAGTCAGGACCCTGCGTTCACATGAGAGTTGAGAAGCAGAAGCATCGATTCCTAGTAGACACAGAGGCGTAAAAGAGCTATATAGATCATGCTAAGGTTCCAGATATTCCTTTGAGAAGGCATACTCATATTTCAGTAGGATTTGCAGGAACACCTGCAGTTAGTAAAGTATCAGCCACAGTGCCTGTCCTTTTAGGACCAGCAGCCAGTGAGATACTGTTCATATTAACTACAAAGTGTGGAGAAAATGTGTTGGGGTTAAATTTGTTGAAAAAGTTGTGTGCTACTATTTACGGAGTACACATTACAGTATGTTAGTCGAAAATGAATCAGTTTTTAGCAAAACCTTTGCCACCCGAGTTTGATAACATCCCTGATACCTAATGGGCAGTATCGGATAATGATGTTGGTCTTATATATATTGCCCCAATAAAAATACAAATACAACAGTGAGAAATGTATCCACGTATTCCTCAGTACAAAGTATCCCCTGAAGTTAATTCAGCCCTTGAAACAGTTGTCTCAGACTTAGTAAGACAAGTGATAGTAGAAGAAATAACGGGGAGTATGTGCAATATCCCAGTTTTGCCTGTTTTTAAAAGAGGGGGCACTTGTCTACCATATAATCTTGTTATTGATTTAAGAGCGAATAATAAGATTGTAGTACCTCGGTTTCCAATAGTTCCAGACATTACCACCATTCTTACCATGATGCCACCATTTGCAGAATATTGTTCAGTAATTGAATTGAAAAATGCATTTTTAGTATACCATTACATCCAGAAAGCAGATTTTTATTTGCTTTCTCCCTAGGTGGGAGAGCATATACTTTCACTAGGATACCACAGGCATACACAGGAAGCCCAGGTATATACAGTAGGGCACTTAAGGAACAGTTGGATTCTTTGAAATTGCCTGAATCTGTTACATTGATTCAATATTTTGACAATTTGCTTATAGCAGCTCCCACGGAGGAACTTTGTAAACATGCAACTATATTGTTATTGTCACATCTATCCTGCCATGGTCATAAATCATCTTTGAAGAAATATCAGTATTGTAGACAGGAGGTAGCATATCTTGGGTACCTCCTGTCTAAGGAGGGTAGGAAACTAGCACCCGATAGAATACATACGATTTCTAACATGCCACAGCCAAAAACACAATACAGGTTAGAGCAGTTATAGGTGCTGTGTCCTATTGTAGGCAATGAATACCCAATTTCACACTTATTGTCAAACCTTTGATACAATTTACGACTAAAAATTACAGGATCCAGTGCCATGAACTGTTGAACATCAAGAGGCGTTTGTTTTGTCGCGCACACTGCTTTGTTCTGCTCCCGTTTTAGGGACTTTGGATTACAATAAGAAATGTATTTTGCTTGTGAATCAAGTTGATGGATGTGCTTTGGCAATTTTGACACAGAAACATGGAGGAAGGAATAGACTGTGCAGCAATTCTTCCTCCACTTTAGACCATGTTGCATGTGCTTTGCCTAAATGTTTGCGTGCAGTGGCAGCTGCAGCTTTGTCCATAAACAATGTGAAGGTATGGTTTTAGGTCACTCTTTAACCGTAATGGTACCTCACTCGGTCGATGTCCTTTTAAATAGGATTCAGACCCAATATATGACTATGGCCCGACTCACCAAATATGAATTGATATTGTTTGCACCACATATCAAAAATAAGCGCTGCAACACACTCAACCCTGCTGAGCTTTAGCCATACCAAATCAGGGTAATGGGTACAATGAGGCAGCCGACTATAATTTTATCTTTGCAACTGAAGAAGACACCCAGGATTGAATTGATTTGCAAGATACCCCCCTTCCGCAGGTGGAAAGAGAATTATATTGTGACGGGTCATGTGTTAAAATGCCAGATGGAACTACAACTGCAGTTTATGCGGTTACTACTTTAAAATCTATATTGGAGACTAAACAAATACCCTTTATTTCAGCACAAGCAGCAGAAATCCTAGCTTTGAGTTGTGCTTGTGAATTATCGGAAAACCTTTCTGTAAATATTTTTACTGACAGTCAGTACGCTTTCGGAGTGGCACATCATTTCGGAAAACTATGGGCGGAAAGGGGATTTTTTACTTCACATGGAACTAAGATAAAACATGGTTCCTTAATATTATGACTGTTGTCATCTCTAACGCTACCAAAGAAACTAGCAATATTTAAATGTGCTGCCCATCAGAAAATAGTGACTGAAATTCATAAAATAAATGATTTTGCTGACTCCATAGCTAAAGAAACAGTTTTAGATTGTACCTTGGAATGTATAATGCTGAGAATATTAGAAGGGCTCAGGATTTCGGATGTATGGAGGAAACCTCTGTTAGCATTAAAGAAATACAAGCAATGGCCACTGAAGAGTAAATAAGGAGATGGGAAGACAGCTTTGCTATACAGGATGAAGAGGGGTGTTGGGTCACAGGGTCTAAAAACAGTGGTGGTTACCCAATGCCTATGTACCTCTGGTTGTGTGTATGACCCAAGGACCCACCGACATACATGCTAAAGCTATTCGTAAACAAATGGAAAATGTTAGGTGTAAGTCATTGATTAGCGCAACAGCTGAGAATGTGGTTAGAAACTGTATAATATGTATACGATATAATGTAGCACGAGGGACTATGGTCTCCCCAGGAAATTTTGATCCCCTACCTTCCCATTTGAAGTTTTGCATTTTGACTTTATTGAATTAGAAAGATGTAATGATGTAAAATATGTGCTAGTGGTGATCTGTGCCTTTAACAAATGGGTATTGGCTTTTCCCTTGAAAGATAATACAGCCATCTCCAGTCTTGTTGAAAGAATATTTCCCCACGTTTGGATGAACCAGGCTCATGTGGTTTGATAATGGCCCTCACTTTATTGCAGAAGTAATACGAAATGTGTGTAATGGATTGCAGATCAAACAGAAATTTCACACAGCCAACCATCCTCAAAGTGCAGGGTTAATTGAGCGCCACAATGGAATTTAAAAAAAACAAAATAGCTAAAACATGTGTGCACACAGGACTTAAATGGCCAGATGCTTTACCTTTAGCATTACTCTTTATGAGGACTACAGTTGCATCCAAATCAGGGCTATCCCCTTATGAACTAATGTTTGGGGTGCTCCGAGACCATGATCATTGAAGGACATTGAGCACCCACTGCTTGTTGATTATTGTAAACAATTGACTGAACAATTGCGTTCTATCCACCAGCAGGTAAAAGATAGTTTGCCGGACACAAATTTGCGAGAAGGACATCGGGTGAAGCCTGGCGACCTGGTGATGGTCAGAAACTTTCAACGAACCACTGCACTGGAGCCACATTGGTTAGCACTATACCAGGTGTTGTTGGCCACCCAAATTGCAGTTTGAATAGAGGGTAAAAGGCATTTGGCCCACGCTGCTCACATCAAATTGGTTCCTTTGCCCTCCCCCTCTGATGGAGAGCACCCGCCTTTGTCTGAAATGAAGGATTCTTGCACCCCTGTGAGTCTGTCAAAATCAGAGATAAAATCTTCAATACAGACACCCATCTTGTTCAAAGATCATACTATCCCGGGAGCAACCAGATACAATCTAAGATCCAGGAAGGAACAAGAGTGCCCACAGGAAACCTAGAAAGTGCAGATCTGGTACTGATGTCAGTCTGTGCTCACTGGAACCTACAAGTGCGGGTTTGATATTGAGGTCGGCCTTGAACCAACGCAAAATCAGTGTGTACTGATCCCTGCGCAGACCAGGAGGTAACAGGGCATCTAAGGACTGAAGAAAACTTGCATTATGGAGTTGCATCCATTTGGTGATCAAATTCGAATGAAAAACAATGAAGTGACTTTACCTTCTCTCTGACAAAAACTATGGACAAAGGAAGATCGAATAATAATATTGACATTTTGTACGATTTTAGTGGTAGGACTTTCTACCTTTTTCTGGTTCCTTGAACATGATTCTGTGCATCTTTTTAAATACACTTCTTCTCAATGACACTGACAGGCCGATTCATGGAATTAATGTGCGCCGAAAATTTCGGCGCAAGCGTGCGAAAACGTGCGAAAACGTGCGATTCGCAGTGAAAGAGTGAAAATCGCAGTGCAAGTGCAAAATCGCAGGGAAACCAGCGCACATCGATTCATGGAAGTCCGTGCGCGAGAAAAATATTGGATGTGCGCTGAAAAAGGGAGCGGCGCACGCCGGCGCACAGGTCATCTAACGGCGTGCACCAAGGCCACAGTGAAATCGCACATAGCGCGGCGCACATAACAAAAGTAGGCGGAACACGGGGCGTAACACTCGGAATGGGGAACAACGCGTGAAAATATGGGCGTCACGGGGGAAGTACAGGAGGAAAGTACGCGGAATGCCCACACGCTCACCTACAACACGTATTCATGGAATCGAATAGGGCAAACCAGCGCACGGGCAAAGACGCACACAGGCCCAAACACGTCCGCCACAAGAATGCAGGCAGTAGCGTCCCTGCGCCTGAAATAAATGTGCGCCAAAATGTGTGCTAACAAAAAGCACCAATATACAGCTATGAGGAATGTCCCATACTGTGGCCCTCTAGGACAAATGACGTGCAAAGGGGTACGTGACAAACACGGACACCCGCTGCGTGAAAAATAGCATGTGCGTGCATTTCGGGGTGCGCGGGAAGTACCACACGCGATTGGCCTGGGTACGTGTATTTCGGGGTGCGCGTGAAGTGTCACACGCGAATGCAGCAGGGTATGTGTATCTCAAGGTGCGCGTGAAGTGTCACACGCGAATGCAGCAGGGTATGTGTATTTCAAGGTGCGTGGGAAGTTCCACACGCGAATTCAGCAGGGTACGTGTATTTCGTGGTGCGCGTGAAGTTCCACACGCGATCACAGCAGGGTACGTGTACTTCGGGGTGCGCGGGAAGTTCCACACGCGAATTCAGCAGGGAACGTGTATTTCGTGGTGCGCGTGAAGTTCCACACGCGGTCACAGCAGGGTACGTGTACTTCGGGGTGCGCGGGAAGTTTCACACGCGATCACAGCAGGCTACGTGTATTCCGGGGTGCGCGGGAAATTCCACACGCGATTACAGCAGGGTACGTGTACTTCGGGGTGCGCGGGAAGTTTCACAAGCGATCACAGCAGGCTACGTGTATTCCGGGGTGCGCGGGAAGTTACACACGCGAATACAGCAGGCTATGTGTATTCTGGGGTGCGCGGGAAGTTTCACACACGATCACAGCAGGCTACGTGTATTCCGGGGTGCGCGGGAAGTTCCACACGCGATTACAGCAGGGTACGTGCACTTCGGGGTGCGCGGGAAGTTTCACACGCGATTACAGCAGGGTACGTGTACTTCGGGGTGCGCAGGAAGTTTCACACGCGATCACAGCAGGCTATGTGTATTCCGGGGTGCGCGGGAAGTTCCACACGCGATTACAGCAGGGTACGTGTACTTCGGGGTGCACGGGAAGTTCCACACGCGAATACAGCAGGCTACGTGTATCCGGGGTGCGTGGGAAGTTCCACATGCAATTTCAGCAGGGTACGTGTATTTCGGGGGTGCCGGGGAGTACTACACGTGAATTGGCCGTGTGGGTCCTCCCAGGTGTTCCCTCTACACCCTCCACGGCCCCTGCAGGCAGCCCACACCACAGGGGACTACCCTGCACCCCTGGTCATGTCCCGCAGGCAACAAATCCACCATGGCCATGCCCCCCAGCCAACCCACATGTCACCATGCACTACTGATCACCAACGCATGTCTCCCAGCACCCCAACCCCCCAGCATCCAGAGGCACCCTCCACCAGGCCCCCACTCATGTCCCACACATGTCTCTCAGCACCCCCACCCCCCAGCAGTGCAGGGCACCTGCCAGCAGGCCCCCACTCATGTCCCCCTGCACCCCCACCCCCCAGCAGTCAGGGGCACCCTCCACCAGGCCCCCACTCATGTCCCCCTGCACCCCCACCCCCAGCAGTCAGGGGCACCCTCCACCAGGCCCCCACTCATGTCCCCTGCACCCCCACCCCCCAGCAGTGCAGGGCACCTGCCAGCAGGCCCCCACTCATGTCCCACACATGTCCCCCTGCACCCCCACCCCTCAGCATCCAGGGGCACCCTCCACCAGGCCCCCACTCATGTCTCCCAGCACCCCAACCCCCCAGCAGTCAGGGACACCTGCCAGCAGACCCCCACTCATGTCCCCCTGCACCCCCACCCCCCAGCAGTCAGGGGCACCCTCCACCAGGCCCCCACTCATGTCCCACACATGTCCCCCTGCACCCTCACCCCCCAGCAGTGCAGGGCACCTGCCAGCAGGCCCCCACTCATGTCCCACACATGTCCCCCTGCACCCTCACCCCCCAGCAGTGCAGGGCACCTGCCAGCAGGCCCCCACTCATGTCCCCCCGCAGCCCCACCCCTCCGCAGTGCAGGGCACCTGCCAGCAGGCCCCCACTCATGTCCCACACATGTCCCCCTGCACCCTCACCCCCCAGCAGTGCAGGGCACCTGCCAGCAGGCCCCCACTCATGTCCCACACATGTCCCCCTGCACCCTCACCCCCCAGCAGTGCAGGGCACCTGCCAGCAGGCCCCCACTCATGTCCCCCCGCAGCCCCACCCCTCCGCAGTGCAGGGCACCTGCCAGCAGGCCCCCACTCATGTCCCACACATGTCCCCCTGCACCCCCACCCCCCAGCATCCAGGGGCACCCTCCACCAGGCCCCCACTCATGTCTCCCAGCACCCCAACCCCCCAGCAGGCAGGGACACCTGCCAGCAGGCCCCCACTCATGTCCCCCTGCACCACAACCCCCCAGCAGTCAGGGGCACCCTCCACCAGGCCCCCGCTCATGTCCCACACATGTCCCCCTGCACCCCCACCCCCCAGCAGTCAGGGGCACCCTCCACCAGGCCCCCACTCATGTCCCACACATGTCCCCCCAACCCCCAACCCCCAGCAGTGCAGGGCACCTGCCAGCAGGCCCCCACACATGTCCCCCCAACACCTCATGACGATCCACAATCATGGTCCCCATGCCCCCTCAATACACCCCCCACGCCACACCAGTCCGAACACACCACCAGGTATGACATCCACCCCACCAAGAATTCACCACCACATGATGAATCCCAAATGGCTAGTCTGCACATCCACATATATCCGTCAAACCCACTCAATGAGAGCATGTGAATGATAAAACACACATTGTGACATGCATGAAACCAAAGCGAGAATACCACACATTGAAGTACCAAATGATAATGCATTAAACAGAAAAACAAGGGAATGAAATGGAACAGAAGAAAATGGAAATAAGAAATGAAATCCTGCATGTCCAATAAATGAAAAAGATGCATGAAATCCAAATGAAAAGCAATCCAAAAGCAAGTCTCCAAAGTGTTAGTCTGAGAAAATAAATCCAAGGTGCAAAAATAATAAAAAACCATTGATCCATGGAAAAAAAAATTAATAATCCAAATCCATTGTCAAACTATTTACAAAGTGAACATCCAGGGTCCATGTGCCCAATCCTTAAAATGAAACCTATGAAATAAAACCCTACCTAATGAAGAACTATATACAAGAAGTTTGGGCATTGTCCAACCGCCCCAAAAAATAAAAAAACAAAAGTAAACTTAACCCTAAAGAACTATTTACAAGGGCAGCGGGCTAGTCCGACGGCTCACTTCTGGATGTTCCGGGCCAGGGCATCATCGAACTCCTGCTCAATGTCCCAGAGGCGGTCCTCTTCCATGGCCCCGAGGGTCCGCAGGGACGACGACATGTTCTCCTCCAACTCCCTGCGGATTGCCTCGAGGCACTCGGCCCGCCTCAGGGCCCTCCGCATGGAGTTCTCCGCCCTGACCATCGTGAGCCGTGCCTCTTCCGCCCGCTGCCGCTCCGCATCTATGGTGTGGCCCAACCGCTGCCACACGGAAGACACTTCCCGTCCTGGGTCCTCCTGCCCTCCGGCCAATGCCTGCCCCTCCGATGTCAAAGGCCCCGAGCCATCATGGCTCCCACCTCGTTGCTGCTGCTGCTGTGCCTGTGCCCGTGCTCCTGCTGCCTGCACATCCTCCTCCGGCTGGGGTGCAGTCATTGATGTGGCCACCCCTGCTGGACGTCCGACTCCCGACTGTGGCAAGGATGTGTCCTCCACCAGCCTGGCCGCACGGTCAGAGGCAGCTCCAGAGGGCACCCAGGTGACAAATGGGTGGAAAGATGGCACGGAGGACGACTGGCGCATAGGGTGTTCAGTTGAGGAGGGTGTCGGAACGAGCTCCAGCAAACGGAGGAATCTGGCCTGGATGACCCGTCCCAGTAGGCCAACGCGGTCAACGAGCCATTCGAGATGACGTGCAGTCTCCTCATGAAAAGACTGCAGGTCACCTCGCATGGCCCGTTGACGCAACGCCACGCCAGTCAGGACAGGCTCAACCCGTACCTGGAAAGCCACGTCCGCAGGCAGAGGAAGGCCAGTTGTTGTAAGCTCATCCCCTGCCTGAAAACGGGTCTGGACGTAGGCATCCCTGCTGGTGCAAGATGATGCAGTGACAGGATCAGTGACAGGATCAGGGACAGGATGACTCCGTGCCATCTTCCCCCGTCGGGCCCTGCCCCTTCTGCTGCCGAGGAGTCCAACTCTGACCTCCGCCTCTTGGACCTCTCCTCGGCAGCTGCCGCCTGGGACGTGGCACCGGACTCCTCACTCCCCGACGAGATGACAACCTGGGAGGGGAGCCGGGCCTTGCGTCTCCGGCTGGCGGTGCGATCCCTGCCACTGTGCTCCACAGCACCTTCTCCGCCCTCTTCATCAGTTGACGCTGCAGACAGGGAGAAATAAAACACAGGCATCAGGGCACTGTACAATGGACTCATACACACATGACAGTGGTACATGAGTGGCATTGGCAAACCTCAGACATGACATCACAATCACCAACACACATGTCATTTCAACTCGCACACATGAGCTATACCACAGCCATATCGCAACAGCCAGCACCATCCATACACATACAACAGCATGAGCAGGCAAAGGTGAGCCAGACATCACATGCAACACAGGGAGTGGACTACACATGCACACACACCACCACACTTGCATGCATGTGTACACCTCCGCCAACTGTCGCAGTGTTGCGATCGGCATCCATGTCACATCTGCCAATCAGTCTTCCACATCCCGGTGTCACATGCATCCATGTTGCATCACTATTGCACCCTTGTCAAATACACACACATGCACATGTACACGGTGCAGATACATGCAGCTGAAACCAACATCCATGTGTGACATCACGACCATGCCTACTTACATACACATTCATTCAAACATGTGTGCACACACATCTGCATTTGGCATGCAAGCCTACACACACACGCACCATCCATGTCTCACACATGAGAGCCCTCGCATGTGTTAGCCTCACGGCCCTGTACACACACACCCATACTTGGCCCCATAAAACCACATGTGCAACCTGCACACTACTGGCACACCACCACACGCACAGCTTACAATCAGTATGCATGTACACTTACTGCTCGACTCCAGACGGGTCTGCCTCTCAAGGACCTGGACGTGGAGTGCTGGGGATATGCATTCCAGGACCCTCATCTGATCTTCCGACAAGTGGCCCCGGCGCCCCTTAGCATCCGCTGCCTTCAAGAGGCGCCAGGCCTTGTTCAGGGTCCTGGACCTGAAGTCCTCCCAGTGCTTCTTGACATGATGGAATTGTCGGACTGCCACCCCCTCCGCGTTGATGGCAGTCACGATGTCCGTCCAGATCCGAGTCCGTCCTTCCTTGTCGACGCGCAAACCTCCGAAGAGGGCATCATACTGCCCCAGGACTAGCTCCACCAGGACACCAACTTCGGTAGCAGTGAAGCTGGTGCCCCTCTGCCTCTCTGGCTGGGGGTTGCCAGTGGTGCCAGATGGTGTAGTGCCCGACATGGCAACCCCAGAGGCAGGAGTGGGTGGGCAACTGGGTCCTGGGGCTGGGCTGTGGAGCGATGGAATCCCAGTCGGGAGTCTTCGGTTCCAGCAGGGGTGGTCACAGCAACAGCACCCCTGGCTGATGTGCAGGCAGCAAATGGCAGGGCACGTGGGCAGCAGGCAGTCAGGCAGCAGCAGATGGCAGGTGGGAGCGTGCTCGGGGCTCTGGGGGGCAGTGATTCGGCCTTCTGGGCAGGAGCGTGGTCTTCCGTGTGCTTACGCGTGGCCAGCTTGATACGGAGTGATTTGGCACGTGAAAATCCAGCACCTCTGCGTGTAATTCGAGGAAAGGCCCTTAGCGCGTAAGCGCATCAGCACACGTACGCGAATTCATTGGGCCAAAGGCATTTCGAGTCGTGCTCGCTGTTACCTCTGACAGCTTTTTCTATTTTTGTCTTTTTTCTGGGCCTGTTTCCTCAAACAGCGTGCACTTCTTCTATTGTCCTGTCTCCTCAGACAGCGTACAATTCTTCTTTTGGCTGGGGGTGTTGCCAGCGCGCACACGCGCATCTTTTTCACGCTATTTTTCCAGGCAGAAGGTGAGTCGCGCACATATTTTACATCTGTGCTTGCCCCGTGTGTCACGTACCCCTTCAGAGGTCATTCTAGGCTGCGTGTGACACGCATACGTTCATTTTTGTGTTTCTGGGTGCCACAGCGTAGTGCAGGTTTATTTTTCCACGCACGTGGTCTAGGAGGGGTTGCATGCACGTTATCTCCCTTTTTTGGGGTGCCTGTGCGTTGCGTGACCCGTCATCTTTCCCCAGGGGTCACATACAGCCTTGCTAGAGCACTGGGGTATGAACTCCATCTAGTACCCTACCCCTTTGACCCCCAATTGCCCAGGACAATAGTTTACTGCAACTCCCATACGCACAACAACATCAGTGCCATGGTTGGGAGGCAAGCATGCGGTAAGGGTGGCAAAGGTGGCCGAGCCTCAAGAGGTGGGCGTGGTGGATATGGTAGGGGACATGGCCGGGACTTGCAGGGTGCCCCTAGCCCCCCATGTGTGGAGGACCAGTCAGGGACACCCATGCCCCCCCCCCTGGTTGAGGGTAACGTGGCTGACACCATCCCTGCTCAGTTCTTGTTGGACCAGCCCATTGTGGCACCAGACCTGGCACAGGGTGACTCCCAGGCTGACTTCCAGGTCAGCAGGTCTAGGCCACGTGTGGCGGTGCACGTTGGTGTCACCAGGCCACATGGATCAGGGGCAGCTATGTCATCTGCTGCCCCAAGTAGGCAGGGTGTGGAGGCTGCAGGGGCAGCTGTGGCTCCATCCACCCCAGCTCTCACTCACCCAGCCAGGACAGTGTCGGTCCCAGTCCATCCTGCTGACGTTCCCCCTGACTACATCACACTTCAGCTAATGCCTGCACCAAGTCCCATGCTCAGTGCTCATTCCCACACTCCTAGTACACAGTCCACTGGGGCTCCTGCCCCTAGTGTCCAGAGCGGCATAGGACACTCAGGATCCCCACCACCTTCCAAGCGGAAGAGGAAGAGTGCTCGTCCAGTACAGGCTGATGCCCCAGACACGGCTACACAGTCCGGCACCTCGAGGAAGCCTAGCTTCAGTGAGGCTGAACGTGATGCACTTGTGGAGTATGTGTCCGCACATGACCGGGAAATGTTGATTACTGCAGGGTGCAAGACGACACCTGCTCAACGTCAGGCACACTGGCAGACGATCGCGGACATCATAAGTGCCCTTGGAATCATGAGGCGCACTGCTAATGATTGCTACAAGTGCTGGAATGACCTAAAGCGCAGGGCAAAGAAAAAGCTGGCCTCAAGTCATGCCGCTACTCTAGTGACTGGAGGTGGGTCTCCAGCAGAGGACATTGAACTCACTCCACATGAGTATGTTGCTGGGACCTACGTCACGGAGGAACAGATCCAAGGCGTGGGAGACCTGCCAGATTACGAGGCATTGTTCGGTGAGTGCACATGCATGTGTGTGTCATCCATGTGAATGGTGTGTGTGTGAGGGCTTCTGATTGAGTGCCAGGTGAGGGTGTGTGTGCCTGAGTGGTTTGGGTCACCCATGTGCTTCATCCAATACATTCTGCGCACCAGGATTTGGGTATTGCAGTATCCCTTCCGGCAACAGTAGACATTTAGCCCAACATCACGCCAGTTGCCCTTGAAGTGTCATCTTGCCACAACATTGTTGCATATTTTTCTGTGTTCATTCAGGCTGATTGTTTGCATTCCACCACTTTCACTAGGCATTTCTCAGGCCTATTGTCACATGTGTGACATGGCTATGGTACATGCCATCTGTGTGATGGCATGTGTCATGTATGTGTTTTGGACATGTCAATCACAGGCCAATGTGTGATGGCACTGCTAGCCAGCATGCAGCAAATGTGTTGAGCTTCCATCTTGGCGTCATCAATGTGTGCCATTTGCCTCCCCTTCATATGAACGCAGTGATGGTGCATGCATGGGAGGGTTATAGTCATGTGGGACATGTGTCAATGAAGTACTGGTTCTGTTGCTTCTCAACGCTAATTGTGTGCCACGGTGCTAATGCCTGTTCCCATTTCTTTTCTTTCATGTCTTTGCAGGGGATGACGCACTTGATACTGCTGGGGTTGTGGAGATGGTGCAGACCCAGGAGGGGTCTCAGGGCCGACCGGGCACCAGTGAGGGACCTGGTGTGGTGGTGGGTGAGAACCCACACTTGCTGCAGACCATTCTCTCAAGGGGTGACTCTGGGTGCACATCCCCCGAGCTCTATTCAGGTGTCGATTCAGATGATGAGACCTATGTGCGGTCGCAGGTAAGTGTTTCTGTGAGGGATTCTGTTCTGTCCGACTCACCTGCACCAGGGGTAGAACCCTCAATGGGGATGTCAGTGTTGGTAGGTCCGCCTTTGGTGGTTACGGATGCTGGGTCACACTCCACAACATCTGATCCTGTTCCTGGGCCAGCAGATCAGAGGGGGAATGCAGTCCTGCAGCCTCAGGCAGTGCCGGCACAGCAAGGCGCAGTTCGCCTTGCCCCAGACAGGTGTGGTGCCCGCCGACGCGGTGGCCGTACGCCACCTGGCAATACCGCGTGGGAGCAATCCATATACGGTATGGCAAACCAACAGGCAGCATCAGCTGAGATGATGGCTCAGGCCATGGATAGGGTGGCCACTTCCATTGTCCCCCAAGAAAGGCTGATGGAGCAACTACAGCAGGCAACAGACTACATTTGCCAGTCACACAGGGAGGACATGTTGGCGTCCAACAGGGACAGACGGGCGGCACTGGAGACTCTGTGGGAAGCCATTTCTATGGAGTCCCAGGGCCACAGGGAAGCCCTGAGGGTGGAACTCCGTCACTTCAGGGTGACTCTTGTTGAGCTTGAGGCTTCAACTGACACGAGGACATAACAGCAGCTGGGGCGTCTCATACGTACGCTCTCAGCTGAGATGCAGGCAACTCGGGAGGAGGTCCGGGCATCCCGTGAGTTGTTGCATGGGGACCTCCGCATGATTATCCTCCAGAACCAGACCTTCCACACCCGCATGCTTGCTGCCATGGAGGACCAGACTAGGGCTTTGCGTGGGCTGCCTCCCATAGTGCCACCACCTCCTGATGCAGCTGCAGAGGGTGGGGAGAGAGACAGCAGCGATTCTCGCACAATAGGGTAGCCGTGCAGGCCATGAGCCCATGGAGGTGTTTTTTTCCCGCAGAATCCACACAGGTGGGTTTTGGTGTACACCCTGTCCTCGGACCTCCTGGGTGGCCTCCCCCCC
The DNA here is from genome assembly GCF_040938575.1 of Ambystoma mexicanum. NCBI lineage: Eukaryota > Metazoa > Chordata > Amphibia > Caudata > Ambystomatidae > Ambystoma > Ambystoma mexicanum. The sequence goes on along the minus strand of NC_090928.1, from coordinate 298,935,555 downwards.
GGCCCATACATGGGCATTTTTGATTTTTGAATTTCTTTTCAGTGTGTTGCCTTGTGTGGCTCCCGTGGGCATCCGCTGTATTGTGGTTGGGCACATGCAGGCTTGTCCTGAATTTGGGATAGATGCTTGGGTTTGTGAGACACACACCCCTCCTGCTTCTCGTTTCCATGGGCTTGCAAAGGGTGTGCCCAAGTGACATTGACTTACACAGCGACGTTGGACTCCCATGTGCTGTGTGGTCAGTCTGTAGTCAATACTGTGTATACATTCCTAGTGCACATTGTTGTTGTATTATACACTGCATGGTGTATTGATATGTGCCTCTGCATCCATCTCATCCTCCTGATTTGCAGGTCCATTCCTCATTTCTTCACAAGGCCGTCTACTTTGGAGATGGAGTACATGTTGTAAGCAGTGCACCTACACTTTTGCGTGGCGCCAACACTGTACAGTTGGAAGTGGTCGAAGTGCTGGCATTATCAGGTAGTGAGACTACACATTTTTTGAAATTCGTACTGTCATGGTTATGGTAGGCATGAGGTTGTGTAGCTGATTTGTATTATTGCTAAATATTTGCTCATGTGTGTTGTTGGTCCTGCATTACTGTGAGCATTTAATGTGTGGCCAGTTACCATTAGGGACACTGAACTTTGTGACACTTGTGTCATGTTGTGGGGATTACTATGTTTGATCTCACATTGCATGACATGCCATGGTGTGTTGTCTGGCGGTGCCGGGGAGGGGTTGGGTGACATGGCACTGTTCTCATGTTGTATTTTGCAAGTGGGTATTCATTTTTGCTGCATAGAAGTGTGTCTTTTGATGACACTGCATTGGTGGTGTTTGTGTAGGTAGGGATGCACACATTGTAACACTTCCAGGTGAACAATCTCAGGCTGCTATGGTTGTGACAGTTGCTGTCCCTTCATTCATCATCATTGTCTGATTGAGGCATCATTGATTGTCAGATGGTATGTGCCAGGGCTGTGTGCACTCCACAGGGGTGTGATTTCTATGTGAAGTAATTAGCCACCAGCTGCGTACGGGCTGCCTCACCCCGTGCCCTTTCCCCTCCCATGCGCAGCGGGCGTGCATGTGGTTGGGGATGTGGGGGCACCACCATGTCCACAGCCAGGCCCCGGCGTGTTGCAACATTGTGCAGGACACATGCTGCCACTATGATCCTGCACACTACTGGGGGAGCGTATAACAGCTGCCCGCCAGAACGGTCAAGGGAGCGAAAGCGTGACTTGAGCACTCCGATTGTGCGCTCCACTATGCCCCGGGTTGCAATATGGGCTGTGTTGTATCTTACCTCGGGAGGCGTGATGGGGTTCCGAATTGGCGTCATCATGTGGGTGCTCAGAGGGTAGGCACTGTCCCCTGGGGAGGTGGTGATGGGTATCATTAGTGGGGTAGTGACATTACTCTGTATCTGCATGCATGCATGTGCAGTGGCATTTATACTCACCGAGCAGCCATGCATCACCATGCCGCCCAGCTTCCATGTCCCGGTTTAGGGTTGACATTCTGTAAATGAAGCTGTCGTGGGTGGACCCTGGATAGTTGGCATATACTGAGGTGATGATTACCTTGGCATCACATACTACCTGGATGTTGATGGAATGCCAGTGCTTGTGGTTTCTATAGATGTGCTCAGATGCCCTGGGGGGACGTAGAGCCACATGGGTGCAATCAATGGCACCTAGCACTTTGGGGAATTGTGCCACCCCATAGAAATCCTGGGCGGCAGCCTGCCTTTCTGCAGGTGTTCTGGGCAGGTATATGTGCCTGCAGACTGATGGGCGTGCAGTGATGATGGCCAACACCTGGTGTAGGCACCGTGACTGCGTGGCGTGTGACACCCCCCCACTATGGCACTTGTCCGCTGAAATGATCAGGTAGCCAAGAAGTGCAGTACATTGAGGACCTTCTCCAGGGGGGTGAGTGCTTGGGAGCAGAGGGTGGGTGATGTGAGGTCATCCTCCCACTCACTGACCAGGTCGAGTATTATGTGAGGTGGAAACCTGTACCTCCCATACACCTGGTCATCAGGCATCCCAAAAAGGCTGGTTCTGGGTGTGAAGATTCTGGCCCTGACTATCCTCCTCCTCCTCCTGCGGTTTCCCACGGCCACTGCTGCTAGGAACGGTATATTCATCCTGGCGTATGAGCTTGTTTGTTGTTTGCGCGCACTTTTATGCTGCGCGTGTCGACGTACGCCTGCTTCCTGCGAGTCGACGTACGCCGGCTTCATGCTGGCGTACGTGTTTCCGGATTGGACTGTCTTTTTTGGCGCATTGTAGGCGACCGTGTAAATCTTCCCGCCCACCACAGGAATACACGTAGCCCGCTCTCCCAGGCCCAGCAGCGTGTGAAACTTCACGCGCGCCCCTGAAATACATGTACCCAGCCCAATCGCGTGTGAAACGTCCCGCGCACCCCGAAATACACTTACTCTGCTGGAATTGCGTGTGTAACTTCCCGCGCACCCCGAAATACACTTACCCTGCTGGAATCGCGTGTGGCACTTCCCGCGCACCCCTGAAATAGACGTACCCAGCCCAATCGCGTGTGGCACTTCCTGCGCACCCCCGAAATGCACGTACCCTGCTGAAATCGCGTGTGGCACTTCCCGCGCACCCCTGAAATACACGTACACAGCCCAATCGCGTGTGAAACTTCCCGCGCACCCCGAAATACACTTACTCTGCTGGAATTGCATGTGGCACTTCCCGCGCACCCCTGAAATACACGTACCCAGCACAATCGCGTGTGAAACTTCCCGCGCACCCCTGAAATACACGTACCCAGCCCAATCGCGTGTGGAACTTCCCGCGCACCCCGAAATGCACGTAGCCTGCTGAAATCGCGTGTGAAACTTCCCGCGCACCCCGGAAATACACGTACCCAGCCCAATCGCGTGTGGAACTTCCCGCGCACCCCTGAAATACACGTACCCAGCCCAATCGCGTGTGGAACTTCCCGCGCACCCCAAAATGCACGTACCCTGCTGAAATCGCATGTGGCACTTCCCGCGCACCCCTGAAATACACGTACCCAGCACAATCGCGTGTGAAACTTCCGACGCACCCCTGAAATACATGTACCCGGCACAATCACGTGTGAAACTTCCTGCGCACCCCTGAAATACACGTACCCAGCCCAATCGCGTGTGGAATTTCCTGCGCACCCCGAAATGCACATACCCTGCTGAAATCGCATGTGGCACTTCCCGCGCACCCCTTAAATACACGTACCCAGCACAATCGCGTGTGAAACTTCCCGCGCACCCCTGAAATACATGTACCCGGCACAATCGCGTGTGAAACTTCCCGCGCACCCCTGAAATACACGTACCCAGCACAATCGCATGTGAAACTTCCCGCGCACCCCTGAAATACACGTACCCAGCCCAATCGCGTGTGGAACTTCCCGTGCACCCCGAAATGCATGTACCCTGCTGAAATCGCGTGTGGCACTTCCCGTGCACCCCTGAAATACACGTACCCAGCACAATCGCGTGAGGAACTTCCTGCGCACCCCTGAAATACACGTACCCAGCCCAATCGCGTGTGGAACTTCCCGCGCACCACGAAATGCACGTACCCAGCTGAAATCGCGTGTGGCACTTCCCGCGCACCCCTGAAATACACGTACCCAGCACATTCGCGTGTGAAATTTCCAGCGCACCCATGAAATACACATACCCGGCACAGTCGCGTGTGAAACTTCCTGCGCACCCCTGAAATACACGTACCCAGCACAATCGCGTGTGGAACTTCCCGCGCACCCCTGAAATACACGTTCCCCGCTTGGCGTTTGCTGTTTGGCAGCCCTGTAAACTCGTCCAGGGTTAGCGCAGCCCTTTGCGCTGAATTGGGACTTTTGATGGATTTTCCTTGCGCGAGGGCGTTCTTGGGGGCGTAACTGGCGCTGCTGCAGGGTCGCTGCGCCATTCTGCGCCACGGCTGGTTTTGGAGGCTAAAATCCATGAATACGCTGTGCGATGAAATGGATTTTATCGCACGCGGCTGGCGCAGTCTATCGCACGGGAACACTGTGCGCCAGCCGCGTGCGCCACTTTTGTGCGAAATTCCATGAATTACCCCCTGTAGCTATTACCAAGCTCCCTTTTACCCCTCATGTCTTAACTCATAATCATCATCCCTTGGATGTGTTTCAAAGATATGGTTACCGTAATAATTCATATGTACAGGTTTTGGATAAAGTTCAAAAAGCTATTAATAGAATTAATTGCTGGCTTTGTTCACATGTTCCGCAGAGTGGAGATGGCGTAGGGATACCCTATTATGCAGTCCCAGTTAATAGATCAATATTATGTGCTGTACTTTCTTTGTCTCGCAGTAGGTTGATAAATGATTGGGATAGAGCACGTGCCCCTGCTGGAAGGATAATGCTTAACACTACTATTAAAAACCCTTAAATATGTAATAACACCCTTAATAGCAATTGTTCAAGTCTTAATATGGTGTCTAATCTTGCCTGGAGATCCTTTACTTCTTATATGAATGTTACATATCCTTTATTCCAGGTAACTCATACGATAGAACTTCTGTTTGCTATAGGAAGGGATAAATATAATATGCAATCCTGTGATACTATTGTTGACTATACCAATTATACTAATTTGCTCCTTCCTTATGGGAATTGGTATTATGTTTGTGAGGACGGGAAAGTATATAAGTGGTTGAAGAAGGGTTGGACAGGCATATGTTGTCTTGCTAATATATTTCCTGGAGTTTATGTGGCCTCTACAGATAATATATACCAGCGTGTAAAATTACAAAGAGGGAAAAGAGAAGTGGACCAAACTGATACTGATGCCCAGGTAGTAGCAGATTTTGGGAAAGGAATAATACCATTGTTAGAGGTTGCTCTTAACTCCAGAAGCTTTCATACACTCAGTAGTGTGGTAGAAAGCATGTTGAACAAGACTGCAAATATATTTGTGAATATAACAACGGAAGAGAACGCTATTAGATTGTAGATAGGATGGTGCTGGACATTCTCACGGCTGTGAAAGGAGGGATTTGTAAATTAGTGGGCTCCTCTTGCTGTATCTACATGCCTGATAGCGCTAGAGATATATTTGATGCTATTGATCGATTACACGTATTGGGGGAAGCAGTGCATTATAAGGTCGGACAGGGGAAAAGCTGGTCCCAACGGTTTTGTAGTTTGCTAAAGGATTGGGGATGGAAATTATTGTCTTTATTGTTAGTGGTCTTTGGTTGAATGTTCGATTGCAGTTGTTGTCTTCAGTGCAATCCTGTATGTTGTTCCTTTATGTATCAGAGCTGTGTTAGGGTAGTAAAAAGAATTAAGCCCCTGCCCAAGGATAGTTACACAATTAATACTATGATGATGGAAGAAATGCAAATTCAGAATGTAATGGACATAGATATTGAAAGTATAACTAATTTAGGAGGGTTTGTTAGAATATAATAATATTATGCATCTTTCTTAGCTCTAAGCTAATCCCTTTTTGTGATCAAAATAGTTATTTTAGTAATGTTCAAAATAGTGTCGCATTTGTCAGTCATCGAGTAAAAACAAAATGGAAATGTGTTCATGGCTTCCTCTGTCAGTCATTACAAGAAGACTGAGTCTGTGAAGAAGGCATGTTTTAGCCGCCTGGCCTTCACTGATGAACATAGGTTAAACAACATTAAGGACAGGTCTTCCTATTCCATGAAGTAAGAAAGGCTGTTCCAATATGGTTGCATTTTCTTAACTAAATGCTATGTAAAGACTGACTACCCTAATCAGAGGTTAGTTACACAATGAGTCCTAGTGTTCAGCTCTTCCACTTTGTTAAACGCACAAAAGGTATCTTTCAAAGGTTGTGCAAATAGGGTAACCATTGTTGGAATGAAGAGCAGGTAGATTCTCTGTTTAAAGCCTCAAACATAAGTCACTGTCTGTGAACTGGCAGAAAGTGCTTATAATTAAATCCATAAGCAAAGTGGAGACTCTTGACATAACAATAACATCTGTTTAATATGCAATTTGTTCTGCCGGAGTCGGTGCAGAGTCTCGTGAGTCTCTGTTCTCCTGGAGGTGTTGCTGAGGACTTAATGTGGACTGCCAGTCCTCTTTCTGTTTCCACTGTTTGTGAGGGGTGTTGATTCATAAAAACCCTTACCATCTGCGGAGCGGCGCGGTGTCGGTGCAGAGTCTTGAGTCTCTGTTCTCCTGGAGGTGCTGCTGAGGACTTACTGTGGACTGCCAGTCCTCTTTCTGTTTCCACTGTTTGTGAGGGGTGTGGATTCATAAAAACCCTTACCATCCGCGGAGCGGCACGGAGTCGGTGCAGAGTCTTGTGAGTCTCTGTTCTCCTGGAGGTGCTGCTGAGGACTTACTGTGGACTGCCAGTGCTCTTTCTGTTTCCACTGTTTGTGAGGGGTGTGGATTCATAAATACCCTTACCATCCACGGAGCGGTGCGGAGTCGGTGCAGAGTCTCGTGAGTCTCTGTTCTCCTGGAGGTGCTGCTGAGGACTTACTGTGGACTGCCAGTCCTCTTTCTGTTTCCACTGTTTGTGAGGGGTGTGGATTCATAAAAACCCTTACAATCCGCGGAGCGGTGCGGAGTCGGTGCAGAGTCTCGTGAGTCTCTGGAGGCTCACGAGGCTTGTGAGGCACCTTGCCGTGTGCGTCAGTGCAGTATGAATCGGGAGAAGATTTTACAACGAACAATTAATTATCCACAAATGAGATTACAGATGCGCCGCACTGACCGAGGAGAATCCACGAAGGAGATCGACATGATGAATTGACCAGAAGCGACGTCCTGTGACCCTCAAGTAAGAAAAGCATGGGGATGTTCCTCTCTTCCTCCTCGTGTAATTTCTTTACCACGTCAATTAACTACTAAGCCCATAATGCATTCGGTCGTGCTTACAAAAGATAATGCCGCTACGAGAGAAGTTGAACACATGCCACATCCGCCACACAACATTGTCGTTACACACCAAACTCACAGAACCTTGGAAAAAGGCGATTCCAGGCTCCATAATGAGCCCTCATTGTTGGGGGCGAGTGTGTTGAGTTTGGCGGGGGGGTGTGGAGCGGCCGCGCCGGCTGTTGGTGTGCTAGAGATGAGGCTGATGACGCTGCGTTGGCTGGCTGCCAGTCGGGTGACCAAAGTGAGCAGAATCCGCGGGGGAGGGTAGATTTCACCGTGGTGGCTCATCAAGGAGGCGATTCGGTGGCTCCCCTTTCGCAACTGAAAGAGCTGGCCGCGCGCGCTACCAAGCAAAATTCTGAAATAAAATGTCAGGCGCGCGATGGTAGAGGGAGGCACCCGACTTCTGAAAGCACCGGTGCTTGGTTGGAGAGCGTGATGACTTCTCTGAGAGGCTTAGAGAATGCCTATAACTGTCATGACAAGGATACAGCCTGTCCCGTATCCATCCGAGAGCTGCTTGAAAATGACAAGGAAGTTACTGTAGAGTCATTGATGTTGGATACGCTTGTCACAAATCCCATAAACAAATCAACGTTGGAAGTTTGGACTAAATGCAATGTGACATTAGCCCAAGAGGAGGCGGGGATTTCTACTCCACAGGAAAATGCACAGGGGGAAGCAGACTCATCATCCCTCGTAAAAGAAAATACACCAAGAGAAATTGTGGAATCCCCTGTCAAAAGACGAAATTCGCTGGCCATCATGAATAAACTGTTGCTAGACCTAACAGAAATGAATGGAACTCTAACTGCGAAACCTTCCGTGGCTAACGAGTTGAAACCTAACTTGGAAGGATCCAAAACTGAACCCTGGCAGGATTTACAATAGCCAATGTTCCCGGTAAAAGAATCCACTCCGTGGAAACTCTGGACAAGTAGGGCAAGGAAAAGAAGGCGTGTTGCATCAAGCCTGTCTTCCTTTTGAATGCTCGCAGAACAGACCTAGGCTAAACAACAAGAGCCCTCCATGCAAATCAATCTCAAACAACCAAGGGGGGAGTCCTCTAGACAATGACCCTGTCATCTTGAGCACCGAGGAGCGGCGTGAGTCATTTAGCAATGACGAATCTCTCTCAAACCCAGCTGAGAAACAACGAAACAATTTAAAATCGAAACGAAAAAACAACAGAGCCTCATCAAATCAAATCGTGAGAGATGCTCATGTTCAAAAATTAATTAAAGATGCGCTGAGTGATTTAAGACCGTTTGTCATGTCCTCATTGACAATAGCGATGGCTCCCATGCTCAAGATGTATGAGCAAATCAATGAGAATATAAAAGATCTGTCAACTCTGTCTGCTCTGATGAATTCTAAAATGCCCTTGGTTGATCCTCATGGATCGGCTATTGTAAAAATATGGGGAAATATCCAAAGAATTGACCATTCTATGAAGGAATTAGCAGATCAAAAGAAATCAAACATCGAGGATAAGAGAGTCCTAGGTGAGGTTACAAGAGAAGCATTGGGACTCCTAAAACAAAGTCAAAAAACAAGAAGGGTTGAAGCAGATTCAGTGGTGATCACACCTGAGAGTTTGCTGCCAAATTCGGCATTAAATAAAAAGACAGTTAATGCCGATTTCATTCGACAACCTGTGAGACTCAATGCTAATCCAACATCACCATCATCTAAACAAACAGACAATGATAATGTGCAAAGCCTCTCAGAAGATGTTGAAATCAACAAAGGAGCTAATATGGGAGTGCCTGGTCTTACTCTGGCCCAACGGCCATCTATCCTTCACCCTGCCATGGTTGCCATGGATGTTGAATCTACAGTTCATCCTACATTGTTGCAATCAAACATTCCAAACCAATCTGAAAAGAAGAAGACCGCAACTAATATCCGTCACATACCTTCAATGGAGACGCTTCCATCCACTTCTGATAATGCTGATGGAACTATAAAGGATGGGGATATCAGCCCGCAGGACCTTCAGGCAATTCGAACCACTCTTGTTCAACTGGAAAAGGAAATGACCGTAAGTGTTCCTAAAGACTTAACTGTAAGCGACAAGACTCCTACAGTCAATGAAAATGGAGTTGATTGCCTTGGCTCACGTACTGGAAGCCCCTCAAATCTCAAAATTCAACTAAAGAGAAAACATACGACATATTTCTAAAACCGAACTTGGCCAACCTAAATCAAGATCTGGGGAAAAAAACGAAAAATCAAAAATGCAAAAGGAAACGAAATAATCGGGGCTCAAGAAAAATTCCTTAGAAACTTGAAGGCAGTAAATGTGTTCGTAAACACAGAACAGTCTTGTGAAAGTCAGAAAAGACTTCTGCCACATCTGAAATCAAGTGAGAAAATAATCGTTGAAGAAACAATCACTGAGGATGAAAGTGCGGAGATTTTACAAAAGGAGCTGATCAATCTTTCAACATATGAAGAAGAAATCTGCATTGAAGAAAATGAAGAGCAAGCCGCTGAAAACTCCGCAGAATCACCCGCACCCCATCCTGATGATAAACCACTGGCAAAATCCATACAAGACTTGACAAAAGGTGGACGAATCTGCCAACTAATACTCCCTAAGGATGGTATCAAAGCCTCAAACACCCCACAACAAGAGCCCAAGTTCGAGACCATGGACGAGAAAAGGAAGCGGCAAGGAGCTTTAAATGGAATGGGCAAAACCACACACGAAAAAAAAACCTGGAGCAACATACTAGAAGATACAAAGGGGAAGGATGCCGCTGAAACACACGGGCCGTGCATTCCAGCTCGAGATTGCCCGAGACAATCTTGTCCGAGGGATTTCATGGTAAAAACAATTCTTAAAGAAAACGAAGGAGGACGGAGCCAGCCCAGCAGAAAAAATACCCTGCAAGCTGAGAAACACAAAAAATCTGGAAAAAACGTGTTGATTCTGGAACGTATCTTGGATTCAAAAGACGGTCTAACACTAAATAGAAACAACGTACTATGCCTACTGCACCATATGCCTGGTCTTCGTTCTATAGAATCTAACGACATCCAAACTGTCGAATTTGTCAATGACCAGCAGAATGACAAAGTACGGCTTCATATTGACTCAAGATTAATATGTGACCTACTCATCAATGCGATCCACTTCTTGTTGTCGCTGGGTTTCGACACTCATTCACATCCTGCGAGTTACTCACAACCAAACTACAAACCTCCCCCACAACCACGATCACCATCCACCTCATATATAGACCCCCAGACCTCCCTGGGACCTTCGAAGAAGACATCACATCCCTCATCACCGAAATTTCCAAACCAACCGCACAAATCATGATCCTCGGAGACTTCAACCTCGGCTACCAACACCCAAACGATGCACATGCTGCATCCCTAGCCAATGTCCTAACCGATCATGGTCTCACTCAACTCATTGTACTCCCCACCCACCAAAAAGGCAGAACCCTTGATTGGGTAGCAACCCACAATTGCAACACAACCTGCATAGACCCCCAATCTCTGGCATGGACCAATCAGGTACTGCCCAATAAGCACCCCATGGCACCAGCATGCCCCACCAGGAATAAACGCAACATCACTGCTGAAGCCCTACTACCACTGGTCTTTCCTACCCTCAATGCTCTCCCAGCTAACGCTGACTTAAACCTGCTGATCGACACCTTCAATGATTCCATGGCCAGAGCAATGGACACCGTTGCCCCCTTGAAAATACGCAAAGTTAAACCCAAAGCTCATCTGAACTCGTGGTACACCCCTGAGCTCAAACTACTCAGGAAAGAGAAAGCTAAGGCTCACCACACCTGGAAGACTAACCCCACTGCGGAAAACAAATCCAACTTCACTAACTTATCCTCACTTTACAAAAGTGAGATAATCCGGACCAAAAAAGATACATACAACACCAGGATCACTCAGGCAGGATCCTCCACTAAAGAATTATTCAAAATTCTGAAGGAACTAGAAAACCCTATTTCACCTCCAGAAACCTGCCTGAAAGACAAATCCTGGTGCACCAACATCCAGAACGCCCTCAACAATAAAATGTTAGGACTCCAAACTAAAATCGAACACAAACGGCAACAACTCTTCAACAATAATGTCACCAACCTTAGCCTACCCACACCTAACAACACTAGCGCAGGCTTCTCGTTCACAAAAGTCACCATCCCGGAAGTTCAAAAAATCATCACCTCCCTGAAACCCTCTAACTGTAAAGGAGACAGCTGCCCGGCTCAGATCATAAAAGATGCAGCCAGAGAGCTCTCCCCCTTCATCACCAAACTCATCAACCTATCCTTCACCAATAGCTCTATCCCCAGCAACTTAAAACAATCATGGGTTCTCCCTCTCCTGAAAAAACAATCCCTCAACCCGGCCACACCCTCAAACTACAGGCCCATCACCACAGTCCCCTTCCTACTGAAAATCCTGGACAGAGTCGCCTACATCCAAATTCAGGAATACCTAGAATCCAACCAACTGCTAGGAATACGTCAATCTGGCTTCAGACCTCAACACGGAACTGAAACCGCCCTTGTTGATCTCAAAAGCCAGATTGATGAAATTAAAGACAAAGGCAATGCCGCAATCCTACTCCTCCTAGACCTCTCAGCGGCCTTTGACCTGGTCAGCCATGAAGTCCTCTGTAATCACCTTGCCACCGCAGCCCACTTCTCCTCCCCTGTGATCACATGGATACAATCCATCCTGGCAAACAGAACCATACGAGTCTTTTCCACTACAGCTGCAGCAGACCCCATCCCCATCATATGCGGGGTCCCACAAGGTTCCTGTGTATCCCCCACTTTGTACAACATATTTACAAAGTCTCTATTTGACCAACTGGACCATCTGGGTGTCACCTACACAAACTACGCAGATGACACCCAGATACTCCTCACTATCTCTGGTAATTACCAAGAAGACTCCGCCCAGATCAACAAAATATTCTCCATCATTCAGGCATGGATGGCCTCCCATGGTCTCTGCCTGAATGATGAGAAGACAGAGCTCCTAATCGTCGGCTCCCCCAACACTCTAACTAAACTTGACCCTAGCTATAATAACATCACCATCGATGGTCATTCCATTCCCATAGCCAAAAGCGTAAAAACCCTTGGTTTCTATTTAGATGCCAACACCAACCTTAGCAAACACACCAATATGACCGCCTCAGCCGCTGCCTATACCGGCAAGCTCATTAGGGCCAGCAGACCCTTCCTATCACCCAACAGCTGCCTCACCCTTGCCAGGGCCCTAATACAATCCAAACTGGATTACTGTAACAGCCTGTACCTAGGTGCTAATCAATCCATACTCAACAAATTGCAGGTAATACAAAATAACGCCTTGCGCGCAGCCCTCAACATTCCCAGACAAGAGCATATTTCTGCTACTAGGAAAGCCTGCAAATGGCTGTCCATACGCCAAAAAATTGATCTAAAAACCATCTGCCTCACGTACAAAGCCCTCAATCACCTAGCACCACCTTATCTAGCTAATAAACTCACCCTGAAACCTGCCACCAGATTCACCAGATCCTCCAACACTCTTTGCCTATTAGTGCCCAGGTTCCACCTAAAAAGAGCTGGAGGGGTAAGCTTCACAGTGCTTGCCCCCCAACTCTGGAACTCCCTACCGCTTAACATCAAAACTGTCGAATCCTTCCAGATCTTTAGGAAGCAGGTCATCAGCTGGCTGCTAAATAACACCACTAACTCTAGACCCGTGCAGTAACTGGCTTAGACACTACTGCATATGTTATGTTTATTGACCACTGTATATATATGTATACATTATGAACTTGTACGAAGTATGCAACACAAAGATACTTCTCAACGCTGTAACCAAATTCTTAAGCGCCCTTCTACCTCTGGGTTTGGAGCGCCATACAAATAAAATAAACAAACAAACAAACAAACATCTCAGATAACAATTTCCAAAGACACATCAAGAAATGGTGCAGAAGCAGATAAAACTCGACCAAAAAATATTGAGAATGTTGTCGCTGCCCAAACACCAATAATGATAGAGCAATCAGATCAATTATCAGATGGACCGCAGAGTGAAAAAGATAGCAGTGGCAAAAATCAAACACGATTCACGTTTGGCGAACAAATCAAAATTACGATAAATGGAAACACTAACACCCTGTCTAATGAAAATAATCCAACTGAGAGTGCAGAGAAGCCAACTATGAATACAAATTGGAATTGGTTGGCAGGTGTTTTAGGTAACAAATCGAGCTAATGCCAACTATGGCCAGTTGGCCCTATAATAAACATCTTATCATGGAACATGAGAGGTTTCGTACATCTTTTTAATGACACAAGGAACTGGAGTGATGACTTAACTATCATCTGTTTCCAAGAAACATGGCTGGCTACCTGCCCATTGTCAGATGCATTCGAAATAGCAATAAATCCTGCCATAACAAGAGCCAAGGGTCGTCCGTCTGCTGGTCTCTTGACCATGATAAGAAAAAACTTTGGCTGGAAACTAATAAAAACATTAAATCTATCTCCATTCATACAGTACACTGTGATTTCCGCAAAGAATGAGACAAATAACATCACAGAACAAATCCACATCATCAACATCTACTGGCACCATAAAAACACGGGAAGATACAAGTTAAAAAAGATGGTGTGTGACCTGATTGATGAAATAAATAGTGGTACTCATAATTCAAACATTATCTGTTGTGGAGATTTCAATTTAGACTTTGTGAACAAATCCAAGGTAAGTGGATCTAAAAATATAGCACAAAAACTGGTCAAAAAATGGTGTACTGAACTTGAGGAAAGAAATTTATACATGATGAACGGAAACATCAAAGGCGACATCCCTCCTGAGAAAACCTGGAGAAGCAGGAATTAATCGTCCACAATAGATTACTTCTTCATATCAGATAGCCTACAACAACGAGCCGTGTCCCTGAACATCACAGTTGATTCAAATAGTGACCACAGTCAACTAAAATGATCACTAAAAATGACAAACATCAAGAAACCTCAACAATGGAATAACCAAGTTGTCGCCGAACCTAATAGATCGCGGCTAAAGATAAATCCTCAAGATGTTAAGATTCTGACAGAGTCTTATGAGAAATATGTAAAAAATGCCACAGAAAAGAAGCTTGAATACAACTGTCTACTAGAGAAGTTTATGACTATAAATAAAGGAGGGATAAGACCATCTTTCCAACCGAAACACTACTTTGATAAACAAGTACTCGAAAGAAAACAACAACTTCGTAAAGAACTAAGGCAGCACAAAAATCTAAAAGCCGAATATCAAATACAGGTGATTAAAATCAGCAAACAAAAATATAAAAATTGGCAAATATCCCATAAAGCAATTATGTGTCAAAATGATAGTGAATCAATGCTTGCCAGCCTCAACAATAAAAACTCTTCTGAGTTTTGGAAATTAATAAACAGCATTGATTGCAATCAAGACTCAATTCAAATATCTATGGTGTGTGAAAAAGACTGGATTAAACATTATAATACAGTCTACGAGAAAAACAGCACCACCATTGACCCACCAATGCCTCAGCTTTCAAAATGGGATCTTCAGTTCGACAGAGAGGACATACTATCGAGCATCAAACAAAGTTCCTCCTCCAGGGCGCCAGGTCCTGATGGCCTAACAAATTTCACACTCAAACAAAATCCTGAAGAATGGGCCAATTTTCTATCAAAACTGTTTGCCGTCATCGCCAATGAAGGAAATATACCATCTAGCTGGAAAACTGCGATCATCATCCCAATTTTCAAAAAAGGCAACAGGGCTGAAACGAGAAACTACAGGCCAATTGCCTTATTGGAGGTGTTGGGAAAAATATTCGCAATTTAACTCCAGAAACAACTTCTCAAGTGGATTCAAGATTCTAACCATGTGGACTCCCGTCAAGCAGGCTTTGTTAAGGGAGTAGGCTGTGGCCTGAATCTCCTTTTGTTGAATATACTCAAAATGGATGCAATAAAAAGAAACAAAAAAATCTATCTGGCATTTGTGGACCTGTCACAAGCATTTGACAGCATTCACAGAGAATTACTCTGGAAGAAAATGTCCGAGTGGAAATGCCCAAGCAGCCTACTCCTAGCAATAAAAGCATTACATACCAACACCAAGATAACAATAAGGCTGGACAAAAGGGGAACTTTATCAACTCCAATAAAAACATACCGAGGAGTAAAACAAGGGTGTCCCCTGGCCTCGATTATCTTTAATCTTTTCATTTCAGACCTTGGCGATGCATACAAAAACGCAAACACCTTCTCGCCAAAAATTAATGGAAATGAAGTCCATTGGCTACTGTATGCAGACGATCTAGTTCTCCTGGACTTGATCCCAATAGGTCTGCAACGTAAACTTGACATTCTAGCCCAATACATCCGCCTAAATGGCCTCCAAGTGAACACGAGAAAATCAGAAATTCTGATATTGCAAGACTTGCAAAAGAACAAAGAACTTGTTGGAAAGAAAAGGTTCACTTGGAAAATGGGCGAAGACACGATTCAACAAAAAACACAATCAATGTACCTAGGTATGGTTTTGAGTTCAAACATCAATGATGCCCCATGGGTGGAAAAGTCAAATCTAAATGCAGGCAACTGACAGCGCAAGCCTGCATTGTAAATATGAAATATGGGAAACGTTCACTAATACCAGCTTTGACTTTCTACAAAATTAAGGTCATCCCGGCCCTAATTCATGGAGCTGATTGTGCCTTTGGATGTCCTGCGGAAGTCTGGGCCTCACTGGCACACTCTTTTTGGTCCAAGGTATTGCAGTTACCTCCAGGAGTTCCAACGGCCTGTATAAGATTTGAGCTCAGCCTCCTATCCATTAATGGGAGAATTACGTGGAATATGTTAAATGAATATCGCAAGGCCACAGCTGAGAAGCCACAACTACAATACAACATCTTAAAAGATCTAGCCAAAGAGTCTGGCAACACTGTCCTCCTAATGTGGTCCCATCGTTGTGAAAAAAATCCTCAGCGACATAGGAGCAGACAAAAATATGCTCTGAGAAAATCCAAATAAGTTCAAATCATTGCTTTGGACCCAAGATTGGATCGACACTGGTGATACGTGCAAAAAACATAGAATCATGAAGCTGATGCCTAATGAAGAGAGAAAATTGAATGGGACCATGCCATATCTTCAAAAATTCCCAGACAAAAATCGAAGAGCAATTTTCATGAAATATCGCCTCAATCAATTGCCCACTCGAGAAAATTTGAGCATATGGAAAGATGCCGGCCTAAAGTCTCAAATGTGTCGCCTTTGTGATAATGACATCGAAACCTTGAAACATCTAACATTAACGTGTCCTAAGTTGATACATGAACGCACAAAGCACCTAGGAAGTTTCATTTCAGCAAGACCAACGATGTCCATTGAAGGCTGGTGGAAACAACTTTCTCAAGATTCGGACCGTAGTCTAACATTCGAGCTAACCTTTTTTCTGGAAGCTATGGTGGAAAAACTATTAAAGGCAGAAGCTAACCTAGAATCCAACAGCCAAAGACATTAAAAATCGCTAAATCATGTAGCGCATGCTGAACTAAGTGCCAGCTCTTATCGATTTCTGGAAAATATGCTATGGACTTCATTATCAATATGTGGTTGATGATTAACTACCTTGAAAAATGGTTCCTGCAGGGCTTCTGGTGCAGGGTAGATGATGGCCCTACGTTTGTTTCTGCCTCTTCTCAAGCTGTTATTCAGATTTTGTTTCATTCTTGTTCTTCTGTAACTTACTTTTTTAAAGGTTTGTAACAAACCAATAAAGAAAATAAAAAAATAAAAACTAAAAATGTGTTCTGCCTTTCGGGGATTAGGTGTAACATTGTGCATGAAGTAAGAACATATTTGTTTTATTATCTTTTGCAAATAAATAACAAATGACCTATGTTGATGCAGGCTTCATTTCTGTATAAAATGTGACGCTGTGTACCATTCAGGCACTTCACTTCTCCACTCTCCATGAAATACTAGTCGTGGATGAACCTGAAGTCTGCTTGAGTGTAGGATATACGCAAAATAAATCTTACCTTGCCATTTTGAAACTCTGTCTTAGATACTCTACATTGTTTGAATTATAGCGCTTAGAAGTCTCACTAGAGCTGCATGTAAGAATAAAACATTATGTATGCATTGGCTTATATATAAATATATGCATGCATTCAGGCGTTTCTGTCTAAGAGCCTGTGCTTGTACATGTGAAAGTGTGTGACGTTTAAAAGTACAATTAGTGTGCATGTTGTAGTGTATGGGTGAGCTGAGTGAGTGAATGAGGTAACACTGTGTGTATGTTTGGGTGTGCGTACGCATGTAAATGACGCAGTGTTTTTATGTTGTATGGGTATGCCCATGAATCAGAGTGTGTGAATGCATGCATGGTGGCCTCTGATGGGGACAAAAGGGTTACATTGGTGCAGCGTCAGCCAGCATGAACATTTCTTTTTAAATGGCACACTTTTTAAAGGCATTATAGCAAAGCTAAAATTAATGTTTTTACATACATGGGGGCTGGAGGGGTGCACATTTGTGCAGCCAGCAAGGATATATTTGTGTACTACAGCATGGCATTTTATACTGCCATTAAGGGCAAAGCCAACATGATGACATGTGGGGGGCGGTGGTACATTTATGCTATCAGGAAGGATATGTTTTCTTAGTGTGGCATGACCTTTTTTACAGGAATTAGGGCAAAGCCAAAAGGAGCATGTTTTAAAGTGGGGATACTGACATATATTGGCAGAGTCAGCATGGAAACATATGGGCACAACCAGCTTGACAGTGTTTTTTTTTTACACTGGCAGAATACTGGTGTATCGTGGGCAAAGGAATCATAAAAAAAGCATTGTAAAATGTTCCTGTAAACTGTAATTGGCTTAGCAGCCAAAGCATGTGTTACCCTACAAAACCAATCATAAACTGTGTGGCTTTTTACCCAATTTTTCACATAAAGGGTGCTATAAAATGCACCATGTTAACACATTATTGAAAAAAATTCTCGGGGGAAGAATTTTCCTCAGCTCACTTGGTTGGTTCTGGCTCACTTAATACGTTCGGACACTCCCGCATATTTATGTGAAATGTTTAGGCACCTTGAATTAAAAAATTGACCAGCCACCACTGGTCACAGTGGAAGTACCTTTTCTGTTACCCCGCTGAAAACTGACCAACAACTAACTGTGAAATCCATGGCCCAGTACAGCCAACCAATATCGCCTGAACACCGTTCTGAAAAAGGGTTATGATTCCCTGTTACCCATATGGAGCGTCCATGTAGGCGAGAAGTAGACGGTTGAATGCCTTGTTATTGGGCTAGTCAGACAATAGCCCAGCTAAGGTCATTTCTGAGGATCAAAGCAGAGGGAAAACTTAACACAAATGTGCCCACGAATTCAGAAAAGCAAGTTGACTTAAAATGAATATGAAGGACGGCGTAAACAGGCACTTAATAAACCGAAACATTTAAGACAAAGAAATGTAAATGCAGTTTTATTATTTCACAGCACGTAGCGGGCCAAATGTGCTTTTAATAAACATCACTGTACATTAACACATTTTCAATGTGCACAGACATTCATCGTTTGGTTCTTTACTCTGTTTCACCCTCAGCCTTTGCCATTTTTCTCACTGAGGCATTAACTGGATCTGGGGACTCCCCCCCGTAACACCTTGCATTGAGACGGTAGCCGGGGGCCGAACCAGACAGAGCACGGTATGTATAGCTTAATGACGATGTTTAATGTACCACTTGACGACAGTGCTATAGTGGTTACGGTATCAGGCCCCTTCACATATTCCCTTTAGTGGAAAAAAAGATGGATTCAAGGTCCTTCAAGATCTGCCTTTGCTGCTGCCATTCATGATTTGCTGCAGGAAGGATTATGGCTCCGGGAAGTGGGGAGGTTGACCTGAGATTTACAAAACAATCTTGCATCTGGTTTAACAGCTGCACGGGCAGTAATCAAATGTTCGGAGAGCGCGTCATATTTGCGTCACGTGGGCTGATCCAGATTGCTGCTGAGATTGTGCTTAAAGTTCTTGCAACGCAAGAAACGAGAGCGTGAAGGAAAAGGCCTGCGAAGAGACAAGAGTATGGCTGTGGGCCCTCCTGAGGGGGCGGCATCCGATGGAACAGGATATTTGGCTTTGCTCGTTCTCACTGAAGGGGCTTTTACGTTGTTTAACATTTGGAACACCTTCAAAGTTAAGGCAGACACAAGGTAAGCCTCATTCAAGTCTGTATGTACCAGAAAATAAAGAAAACTTGGAGAGATCATGCAAGGGCAACACACACTGTTTTTAAATTTACAGCAAAGTTACCCAAGGAAAAAAGCATGTTTACATCACATACCAAACGACAGCCCTAACAGTCATTTCAATCCATGAACGTCTGCTTTTCTCAATGGTTGGACAAACTCAATGTTTTTAAGGTTTTTATTGAAACAATTTCCAGGAATGTCAAAAAACATTGCAAAAGAACAGAAACATAGGTTAAGATTTTTTGCATAGACGTCCTGCGGTAGAATTGTCAGCCGCTGTACTCCATGGCTGACATTGCATGTCCATCGCTAGCATCGTGACTGAGAGCAGGAGGAGTATAACCACAGGAGCACGCAGCAGTCTGCGAGGAGGATTGCGTAGAGGCTCCTTTGGCCATTCAGGCGTTTGGACTTCTGAAACCGAGTCAGCTGTAAGACCAGCAAAATGATGAAAATGGCAATGTTTAGAATTAGGAAGAGTCTGGTGTAAGAGGCTGACATAGACGGAGCAATGCTTCGCGCAGGTGTTTCCATCTGCGCTGATCCGTGCCGGCCTATTCTGTACGAAGCACTGTTTTTGAGTTTTACGTATGGCACATCCACAAAATCTAAGAGGTCTTTCATCTCTTCGTCTTCATTTACAGGCAACTCGCCCTGGGCCATTGCCATAGCCTTTTGGCGCGTTTGCTGCTCATTGACTTCGATTTGTGCAAATATGTCAGGCCCAGCATCAACAAACTTGTAAGCCCGAGCTCCTTTCCTGCTCCTTTTGGTTTTACTTTGCTGTTTCTGATGCTCTTGGGTGATGGTGAATATCTTCTCGATGGCCTCCTCTGTCTTTCTTTTGTCTGAGAACCTCAGCAAACGCTTGGCCATCTTTCTAAAACTATCTGTGTTACCCACATTGGATAAGATCTGTTTTTCCATTTGTTGGAAAACTCCCTTGAAGTGCTGGAGATTTTGATCCACGATTCTGACATAGTCCTTCACCTCATCCACCGGGGTGTTTCTGATAGCCGAGGTTTTGCCAAACACAATCTTTTGACGGTCTGCGTTGACCTCGGCAAATACTGATTGACTTGGTGTTTCTCCTGTGAAGAGGTAAGCGGCGTACGCATGCTCACTGGTTGCTAGGAACACATCAACTTGCTGATAGTCCCCACTGACAGTGAAGCTCTCTACGTCCACCGAAGGCCCTATAAATAAGTACACAGCCCTCGTGACTGGTTTCCTGAGACGGGTGGTCACATTAACATAATTTGTTCCATTGTATGGATAACCGCGTGGATACGGTATTGACGCAATCACAGCTTTTTCACTTTGTCCTGTGTCATCCATCCAGAACATTTTATACATGCCGTCCCTGTGCCTAAGAAAGGCGCCATGTACACCATCTATAGATGCTTCCTCAAATGGCATGTCCACATTGTGAAAGAAGCTGGTTGCTGTTTCTAAAGGGCTACCATGATCCAGGTGGATTTGGTCCACAAGAAGAAGAAGCTGTGGGTGAAGAAGAACAAGGTTCCTCTGGATGTTTTTGATTTTAAGATCGGGGCTGTACGCTCCAACTCCTTCCCCCCTAATAAAAACAACACCCCCTTTCTCCGCAGCCACAACCACCCGCCCCTGAGAGTCTGCCGCCTGTCCATATTTGTACTTTAACCACTTTGATGAGCAGTCTTCTGTAACCTGCCCTTCCCATGGAGCGAAGCATGTCTTCGAGACGGCGGGGGAAAACATCATAGCGTTGTTCAAGAATGTATACTTGGGTCCGTAGAGAGCTTCTGTTATGAAAGGTACCCCGTTTGGAGCGAATGTAAATGAATTCTGGTCTGGATGTTCATGGCCAGCATTGAAGTTCCTCCAGCCTTTGATCCAGTCGGGGTACTTGTTTTGGTGCACAATGTCATAAATTGCACGTCCTCCTAGCTTCCCCGACTTGAAAGAAAGGAAAGGTCTGTTGATTTCCGCCGGCAGTGCACCGCCATAGGTCACAACTCCCCAGTCCTCAAAATAATGCAATTTTGGTGTTCCAAAATCTGGTGGAGGCGTGGATTGCAAAGTTGCATCGTACCTGCAAATGAAGGAGAGCACAATTAGAAGCCAAAAACAATATCATGAATAGTTTGACTATGTACAAGCATACAAATATATATGTGCAAGCTCAAAGAACCAAGGTAGTGTGTAATACACTGACATAGAGCAAGTCCGATGCCAGTGCATAATTTGGGGGAACTGTGATGAACTACTGTATGGTTGAGTATCTTAAATCTTGTTTACGACATATGTCGACTCTATGGCTAAAGAGAATGAGACCAACTAAAGAGATGAGATTTATATAGCATTTCTGTTTCAGGGATCACATTAGTCCTTTCGAAGTTTGTGGGTTTCCAGATCCTCTATGATCTACCAGTTGACAATTCATTGAGTATCTCCTAATGTACAAAACAGACAGTCACACCCATTTTCTTATCTCTATTTTGTTGTAGGTCTCCAGTTGGCATTGATTTGATCCCCACAAGGGCAGAGCACCCGAGAAGAACATCCGCATCCCTGGCAGAAAACATGCACCATATGCATAACCAGCAAATGGAGGGCGAGGTGGGATTTGCACGAGGACCTGCATAGTTAATTTAACAAAAGAACCATTGAAAAGGGGCTGCATAGGGTCACACAAGATCTTGTTTGGTCGTGGAAATGCAGATCTAGATTCAACACCTGGCTTGAGCAGCCGGCCGAGGAAAGTGAAGGAAAGTAACCGAGTCAGCGTTAAGGGCAAGGAGCATGGCAGTGTCAATGAGGGGTAGGGGTGGCAATCCGAGTGTTTCCTTGATTCCCAGTGTGCAAGCCCGGGGATGTGGAAGGCTTGGTGGTCCATGGCAAAGGCGGTTTTCTTGCAGAGAGTTTGAGAATTTTAGTGCTCATAAATAGGCGTGGTAGAGGGGAGAGGAAGGAGGGAGGGTAGGATTTGTGTGGGGATGTGAGGAGGTTGAATGGGTTGGAGCACAAGTGACTGTTTTGGACGATGTAAATATTGTGAAGAGAATAGGAATTATGAGGTAGAAGGCAGGGAGGAGTAAAGAGGGTGTCTGACCAGGATGAGTGTGGGAACTGTGTGTATTTATTTATCAGAATTTTCTGTCAGTGCTGGCCCTACCTAGAGGGCCTCAGGGTGCCTTACAAGAATCTAAGGTTGAAAATGTGGGAAGGGAAACTGAAGTTACAAAACATTTTCAGGATAGGATAGGAAGATTAGGATAGACAAGTAGTAGCAGGGGAGGTGGAGTGGCAGGTTTATGTGTGGTGAAACAGGTATGTTTTGAGGCTCTTTCTGAAAGTGGTGATGAAGGGTGCAGTGTGGATGTGAAGAGGGAGGGTGTTCCAGGATCTGGGTGCCCACTGAGCAAAAGCTTGTTTTTGTGTGCATGTTAGTTTGCAGAGTGGAATGTGGACATGCTGGCTTGCTTGTGTAAAGAGAAGAGAGAGTGAGAGCGTGTGTTAGGGGACCCGTTATCATTTCAGTGGTGGAAAAGCTGGTCCCATTTCTATTGCTGGCTCCTTGTCAAATTATAAATAACCAAAAAGAAAGCTTTGAACTAATCATAACTACTGTACTCTGGGCAGCATGCACGCTCTCTGTGTCATTCAGGAAGGGAACCAACCCTAAGAATATCAGTCTTTGTCCTGCCACAAAACGAGAAGTCCCGCCCGAAGTGCTGGGCAGTTGAACAGGAAAACAAGCAACCCCAGGCATGTTTCTGCATTCAATTATCCCTGCCCACCAAGTGCTGCAGCTAGCACAGTGCATTCAAAATAGATTGTTCCGCTGGTGGAAACTTCATTTGGGCAAACGTTGGTGCAAGCACAAACTCGTGTTTCATTGGTGCAGGGTGGGTATTTAGCCTCAAACATCGGTTTTAAAGAGATGTTTAATCTGCTAAAGGCAATCCAGGGCGGTAATAATTCATTGGTTTAACCACTGCTGAAAAGTTTAGCTGGCATGACAGTAGTTCAAACAGGACTATATTTCAGCTTTTACCCCTGGGTGGAGGGATATCCCAGGCAATATATAATAGGAGGGGTTTGTGGGGGGAGAGGTATGTTTAGGAGCATATAGTGGGAGAGGGTGGTCTAGTGGGAGCGGTTCGTCAGTCATCCTACTGTGGTGTTACAAGACATTTATGTAAATAAAATTGGGTGTTTTTAAAACATAATGTACAGCTGGGGCAACTGTCTTGGAGGATGGCAGATGTCAGGTACCTTTGGAGCAGATTTTACTTTATAAAATAATTAGGTGGAAGCTGTGGGAGCCGGTCAGATAGCACAGTGAGTAGAGCCCTTGCTTTGGCAGCGGTGCCGACACATGTTCGAAACCCGGCAGGGCCAAACTCAGCCTTGCATCCTTTTTAGGTCGATAAATGAGCACCACACACCACTCAGCCTTTCATCCTTTTTAGGGCGATAAATGAGCACCACACACCGTTCGAAATAAGCAGCGCTCAGATGCCCGATGGTTTATAGCGCTATATAAAATGCAAAAATAAATAATTGAAGCCTTTAGATTGCTCTGAACATGGGTTTGTACCATCTGATACCCCCAAGTTCCAAGCAATCTGATTGGTTGTGATGCGCCACTAGGATACTTACAGCAGTTCAAAAGGTGCTCATAGGAAGAGCCAGTCTTTTATACTGTTCCCAGGTAAAGGTTTGCTGGCTGCCTTCCATCACCAGAAAACACAATACAGATTGTGTGCTCACTTGAGTGATAACTTTGTATGAGCTGTGCATGCAATAGGATCAGTCTTTTTTCCAGCTCATTTTGTTAGCCTCACACTAAGGAAACCTAATTTGTTTCAGCGGCAGCTCATTACCTGTCTCCATATCTGTCCCCATATCTGCAAGCGTCAGATCTCTCCAATAACGTTTGAATGTTACCATCAGGAGCAATTAGTTTGTATGTGAGCTATCGCCAACCTTGCCCATTGACTGGTGGAAACATTGCACAACTTCACTCAGCATAGATACATCGTCCACATATCATTGGTTTGCACCTCCCCCCACGCCTTCACAATCTGCATTCCTTTAGGTCATGCCTAGCTGGGCTTCATAGCAATCAGAGCTATGGTACGACGTTCTTTCATCGCCTGATTATTTTTCGATTCGTTTTTTTGCCAAATATTTTTTCTTTGAAAAAGCTCATAGAAAACTATAGGGGTGGGGAGTGGGTAAGGGTATAAAAAGGGTATGGGGGTTGAGAATAGACTTTAAACTATAGGGGAGGGCATTCGGGAGGGGACTGCCAGAAAAAAACATTTTTGATGAGTTTTTTGAGAAAAAGAATTCAGCAAAAAACTCATGGGAAAATAATCCGGCAATGAGGGGACATAGAATCAGAGATATGTCAGCGTGCACTCCTGCCATGCAAGTGGCGATGTGGGTCTACCTCAGGAAACGCATGCTTTAGCGAGCTTTGCTAAGGAGAGCTGCCCCATTTACTTCAGCCCAAGGAAAACAAAAGAAGGTGTGGTGGACTAAAGGAGGGGATGGAGAGGCCAGATGGGTTGCATATGCTGTTGTCGAACTGGCTGAAGACAGAAGCCACACGTTTTGGATACCCTGGACTTGAATATTCCGTGTTTGTGATTGTCCAGGAATTCTGTTTGTTTATGGTATTGCTCCATGTGCATTGCATAGATGTTGTGCCTTCAACCAATTCACTATTTTGCTGAACTTTAAGGGGGTCATTGTACATTAAATGTAACATTCATGCAGAGGACCTCCAAAGCCAGCGCTTGCATGCTGTTTGGGCCCTGCAGTCAATTCTAAACATTCACAAACCGGGCTGCAAACATAAAGGGGCTCATTTTGGAGTACCCCGGAACATAAATGGAGGCGCTACAGACAAGCTTAAACACACAGTTAGACCCATCTTAATGCCTCCATTCACGCTCTGGGGGATTTTCATTGTTTTTGAAGGCGAAGTGCGGTGGTGGAACGGGAGTTACGTTTCCACCTCTCGTTTGCCCTCCGCCTTCAAAAACAACTTGCTTTAACGCCACCATGAGAATCTCATGCTGACGTACAACCAATGATTTCCTATGAGATACGCCTGGTTTTTGCACCAGCATTTCCATAGCAAATCATAGCAAATGCTGCATGACATGCGCACATGGCATGCAGCATTTATTGTAATTGCACTGTGCAGTTCAACAAATATGGCAATTGCTGTGGCCCCCTAAAACTGCATGGTGGGTGAAATGTTGTGGCATTTGCCACTTTCCTCCGTCCAAAGGCAAACCCCCTGAGAAAGGCAGTCTCTGGTTCAACCCGCTGAAGCCGGGTCATGGATTGGGAACAGTTACCACTAAGCTGCATCTGATTGATGTGTCCAAGACACTGTCACAGTTGGAAGTGCTAGTTCGGTCATTGATGCCATTCTATCGCAATATCCATCACTTGTGAGTCTAACTATGTGAGTGATTCATGGGTAACCAGGAGCCTGTTACAATCTGCACCAATGCCTGTGCATTTGCTTCTAAAAAAAACAATGATGGAGGCGGTCTCCACAACCTCTCTAAATTGGCAAAGTTTGGAAGTCTCTTTGAAGCTTTCCTGGGGCATTGCCACGAGGTGATCCAAAGGGAACACAATGTTTTTCCTAGGGTAGCTAGAGAGCCCATAATCTCCACTGTGCCTCGAGCAGAGAGTATGTTAACCGGTTGGCATGATAAGTAATGCGAAAAATGCTAAGGACATCCGCACCAAAACCTTTAATATGCCCTCTTCTGGGATATGACCAGGTCAATAGGATTGTGGATCATTGTGAATTACTGAATAATCAAATGATATTTGAGGGTTTAACAAAAAGCCATTCCAAAGCTTAAGTCAGCTGTACAAAATAGAGACAGCAGGGACACAGGATCCTGATTGTATCAGGGGACTCCATTTGTCTTGATTTCATTTGGGGTATTGATGCCTCCCTGAAGTGTTATGACTGGTCCATGTCTTAGCCGATTATGTCAATACATCAGCATGGAGGATGTCATGGAGGAGGGAGCCAGGGTTCGTTGAGTTGTTTGCAAATTTGTTTTCCAAGTATCAGGACTGATGTTGGGGAAAGTCACAAACACGAAATGCCAAATGCCCTGAAAAGGTGGGGATTGAATGATTCATTTTCCTCAGGAGTCTAATGAAGTATTGCATTTATGTTTCCAACTTCTTCCAGAAATTTAAATTTAAAATATCCTGATCTGATTAGATGCAGCAGATTCGGTGAAAGGCCTCCTCCATAAATGTAATAAGATACATCCAACTTGAAAAACTGTGACGAAATAGATCAACATAATCATACACACAGTATGTTATACAGTATCTCAAATTACAATATCTGGATGAAAGAGACCCCAACGCTTAAAAGGGAACTGTCTTCTTATTTGAACAACAGTATAATACTCATTCCAACAAATGAAAAAAACAGAACAAGGTCAGTTTAGCCTTGAAGAAGAGCCGAATCGGGGCTTGAAACACGAGTTGGCTGACAAAAAGATTGTCTTCAGCAAAGCTACAGTGCAATACTTTGTGTAGATATTCTCCATCCCTGTCTAAAGTCAGCCTTGATTTAAACTTTGTTCTTTACAGGAAGGCAAAGGACTTTTTCAGCAATATTCTGGTACAATGTTTTTATTGATATTCTTCATCACTGTCTGAAGTTTGCTCTGGTTTAGTCTTTGTTTTGATATATGTATTCTCTTTCCTAAGTTGCATCACATTATACATAGTCACATTAAGAAAATATCATAACTGAATTAATCAATTTCCATTAGAGAATTTAATTTGGCGCTTAAGGTGCAAGGAACTATTTGATACTTTTGTAGCAACAATGGGATAAACCGTGGAGTGGAGAGTCAAGGGTGCAGAAGAAGAGGCCATCAAGCCAATTTTGGCCTAGAGAGTTTGGGCCTCATCCCGAGTTGGGCGGTAGCCCTTAAATGCGGCGGTAACGCTATTACTGCTGCATTTTAGGGTCCGCCCAATCAAAAGTCTGGCAGCATTTACCCCCAGCTCCAAGATGGATGTAGATGCGCCAATTTAATGCCCATTTTCAGGTGCAATTAGCGCAGTGCTATTAGCGCACGGTAATTGCACCGAAAATTCCCCATTAGTGTTTACCTCCCAACACGTGATCTGGCGGTAATACCGCCGGACTTGTGGGCGGTAACGCAAATACAGTTGGGCGGTATCCCACTTGGGATACTGCCCAACTCGTGATGAGGCCCCTTGATTTAAAGCACATGGATTATTTGACTGCAAAGTGCTTGATGATATTGTACTGCTAGAAGGACGCTATTGTGGGTGATCTACACACATTCAAGAGCCTTTTATTAACCACTCACTGCATTGGGCCCACAGGAATGACTAAGGCTATCTCTGATTTTCTGAAGGACAGCATTTAGCAATGGAGCAAGGATAATTTGAGGCCTTTGACAAATATGTGTAGCACAAACCTGCATGGCCATTGGGGCGTTATTTGGGGAGCATTGTCCTGCCGGAGCATATGCACCTCTACAATGAGATCCGGCTGGGCTAACCCCAATTTGAAACAAATGGAGAGTGTTGGAGCACGAGATGGCCAAAGCATCAGAGTGACGAGCAGTTGAGGCTGTCATGCACTTCTTTTGGCTTTGCACTGAATGTAAAAGGTTGAGGAGGGAACTGCTGAACTGGTAATTTGTGTTACTTTGCAGTTCCTGTACCTTTCTTGAAGCTTAGGGCTAAAGTCGCTTCTGGTGTGCAAATTATCCTCAAAGGCATGCAATGGGTTCTGTTAACATGTTGGAAACCCAGCAAGAAATATTCAGCGTAAAATGGGACGTATTTTAAATTAAGGGTTTAACAGTTTCAGCTGGTTTGCGTTTTGTAATGTTGTTGTGCCAGTTCATTGCTAAAGTTTTGTTAATAGATTTCATTGTGTTTCCAATAATCAGATCGGGAGACATTAGTTTGATTAAATGATAGTTAAGCAGTGCTATTTCATAGACTTTACAGTACTTAAACTTTAGGAGAACTTCAGAAGAGACCTCTATTTTTAAATAAACTATCAGTGTATAATGGCGTAGAACTAAACCTTAGCTGTTCATGGATAGAGCGTCCGGGTGTGGCGTGAAAATATACTGTAACAACACTTAAAAGACACATGTCTAAAGGCAGAACATGATTTAAACAAAAGATAGATAGCTTGTATCAACAGTTACACACATTAAACATCAACTGTTAATTATACCATGTAAAAAATATTACTTTATTTAATCCATATTTAGCATAGAAAAATACACATTATCAAAAACAATTAATAAAAACACTGTATAAAAAAGTTACAATTCAAAAACTGTGAAAAGCAACTCCTTCAAAGATAGGCGAGGATCTAGATAGATCTATTTAGTTTAATGTTAGAGAATCTAGTATGTGTCTCTAAATCGAAATTGTCATTTTCTTGACATCTCAAAAATGTCAATGGATATAACATATGCCATTGTCATGCACTCGACATGTTTCAGTTCTCTTAGATTGATCTGAGAACTTTCTTCACGAGTATTTGTCACTTGCTATTCATAAAAACATAAAACATATACTGTTATTGTATAAAGCTGGAGCTTTCTCCGGCGTCTTGTAGACAGTGTAAATGATGTTTCTTTCTTACTATGAAACCTGTTGTAACTGTTGATAAAAACAATAAGAGAGAAAGTAAGCTATGAATGCTTTGTTTGATCTCTGAGATTTAAATATTAATCTGGGTTAGACCTATAGGTATCTTTACCTGGGCTAGTCCGTGGAGTAGGTTGAGAAGGCAGTTTTGAATTAAGCAAGATATGTCATCTTTAAGGTGTATATCCCCCTGAACGTAGGGGTGGTCCACCTGCAAAGAGATTTTCATAATCTTTTAAAAGTTTCTGAGAGATTGTAGAGGGGAGCCATCATCCAGTGAACTCACTATGTTGGTATATGTTAAAAGAATGAAAAAAGAGTGAAATAGGTAGTTAATTATTAACTTTGTACACCGGAATAATCTGTGTTAAGGAAATGTCAGCCCGATCGTTCGTTTATTCGTTAATAAGACTCTCTTCTAGTTACTAAAGGGCCCGTTTGGTTGGAATACCTAATTTATTACCTTTTTCATCAGCTGAGTATCACGTTCTCCATCTCCGCGTTCAATCCGGGTTTGAAGCTGTCTCCTCTCTCGTTCTAATGCTCGAGTGGTATTTTTAGGAGATATATCTGCCATCTTGAGTAGTGAATTCTCACTCTGATTAAGTCCTTTCTTTATTGTTGTTCCGGCTATGTTTTTAGATAGAGCACAGGAGGAATATCGTACCGAATCTCACTGGTGCACTCTCCCCAGCATATAATCCTAGGCCAGCGACCCGAGCCACTAGAACCCACGTCTCCATGCTACAAAGCAATCATGGCCAATATCCACGTATAGTTTAGTGTCACGCCCTTATGCCAAAATCGCCATCTTGAGTGAGTATAGGATGGGCGGTAATAGTCTTTTCTTTATTGCCTACATGACTCCATGCCGGTTGTTTTATTACATTGCAATCTACTGCCGTGTGCCCAAAAAGTATGACTAGCTCTTAAATTGTATTACCCTGAATATATAGGGTAGTAAATAGAATAACGCTTGGAGATGATCACAAAGATCCATCTCTCGAGGATGATGACGCATATTCGCTTCCTTTCAAATTTGAAAGTGTTGCAGAGTATAATCCCCCTGGTGGATGCAGCGTAGTATTTATACTTCAAAATACAACCTGGATGTCACAGAGAATGGATTCCAAAGTCTCCCTGGTATACGGACTCTGCATAACATCACAGTGGACTATAATGTTTCAAGTTCTCAGATGGTTCTATCTTATGATACTGCTTACTAATTCTCAGAAATGTGTAATTCCTGGATATAAATATGG
Source organism: Ambystoma mexicanum (assembly GCF_040938575.1). Taxonomy (NCBI): domain Eukaryota; kingdom Metazoa; phylum Chordata; class Amphibia; order Caudata; family Ambystomatidae; genus Ambystoma; species Ambystoma mexicanum. The sequence continues at coordinate 298,905,351 of NC_090928.1, read as the reverse complement.
ACTGATTGAGCTTCCTGAATTTTATATAATTTCAGTGGTCGTCACAATGATGGGTACAGATATTAACAAAAAGAAAAAAGCTTTAATCGAAAAAGAGCAAAGCTTGATCTTCTTAACTAAAAGTGATAAGAAAGGGTTGAACGAAGCGATCGAATGGTATAAAATATAAGCTCTTGGTAGACTTCGATCCTAAGGACGACCACTGAAATTATATACAATTCAGAAAGCTCAATCAGTCCATATTTATATCCAGGAATTACCCATTTCTGAGTATTAGTAAGCATTATTATAAGATAGATCCATCTGAGAACTTGAAACATTATAGTCCACTGTGATGTTATGCAGAGTCCGCATACCAGGGAGACTTTGGAATCCATTCTCTGCGACACCCAGGTTGTATTTTGAAGTATAAAAACTATGCTGCTTCCACCAGAGGGATTATACTCTGCAACACTTCCAACTTTGAAAGGAATCGAATACGCGTCATCATCCTCGAGAGATGAATCTTTGTGATCATCTCCAAGCGTTATTCTATCTACTACCCTATATATTCAGGGTAGTACAATTTAAGAGCTTGTCATCCTTTTTGGGCACACGGCAGTAGATTGCAATGTAATAAAACAACCGGCATGGAATCATGTAGGCAATAAAGAAAGGACTATTACCGCCCAGCCTATACTTACTCAAGATGGCGATTTTGCCATCAGGGTGTGACACTAAACTATACGTGGATATTGGCCATGATTGCTTTGTAGCATGGAGACGTGGGTTCTAGTGGCTCGGGACTCGGGTCTAGGATTGTATGTGGGGGAGAGTGCACCAGTGAGATTCGGTACGATATTCCACCAGTGCTCTATCTAAAAACATAGCCGGAATAAAAATAAAGAAAGGACTTAATCAGAGTGAGAATTCCCTACCCAAGATGGCAGATATATCTCCTAAAAATACCGCTCGAGCATTAGAACGAGAGAGGAGACAGCTTCAAACCCGGATTGAACGCGGAGACGGAGAACGCGATACTCAGCTGATGCGAAAGGTAATAAATGAGGTATTCCAACCGAACGGGGTCCTTTAGTAACTAGAAGAGAGTCTTATTAACGAATAAACGAACGATCGGGGTGACATTTCCTTAACACACAGATTATTCCGGATCACAAAGTTAATAATTAACTACAAATTTCCCTCTATTCTGGTCTTTTTAGATATAAATATTGACCCATGGCATCCAAAGACTCTTTATGATTGAGCGACGTATACTGACATACGGAGGAAGCTCTCCAACATCTATGAAATCATAGGTAAGCTATATCTCCAGAGTTGGTATTTTTTTAAAAATCCCGCCCTTCTGAAATAGCGGTTTAACAACCTCTGAGCTTACACAAGGGATTTATATTCTCCCTATATATATTTCTTTTTTACAACAGTGAATCTAGAAGCTCCAAAGAGGGCAGTATCTACTGCGGACTAAGGAGTCAAACTTCAAACTGGAAACAAATTAGATCCTTGATACTACGAGTTGAATTTCCAACCTTGGAAAAAGGTATTTACTCTTTTTTCATTCTATTAACATATAACAATATAGTGAGTTCACTTAATGATCGCTCCCCTCTACAATCTCTCAGAAACTTTTACAAGTATATGAAAATCTCTTTGCAGGTGGATCACCCCGACATTCAGGGGGATATACACCTTAAAGATGACAACTCTTGCTTAATTCAAGACTGCCTTCTCAGCCTACTCCACGGACTAGACCAGGTAAAGATACCTATAGGTCTAACCCAGATTAATATTTAAATCTCAGAGATCAAACAAAGCATTCATAGCTTACTTTCTCTCTTGTTGTTTTTATCAACAGTTACACAGGTTTCATAGTAAGAAAGAAACATCGTTTACACTGTCCACAAGACGCCGGAGAAAGCTCCAGCTTTATACAATAACAGTATATGTTCTATGTTTTTATGAATAGCAAGTGACAAATACTCCTAAAGAAAGTTCCCAGATCAATCTAAGAGAACTGAAACATGTTGGGTGCATGACAATGGCATATGTTATATCCATTGAAATTTTAGAGATGTCAAGAAAATGACAATTTCGATTTAGAGACACATACTAGATTCTCTAACATTAAACTAAATAGATCTATCTAGATCCTCTTTGAAGGTGTTGCTTGTCACAGTTTTTGAATTGTAACTTTTTAATAGTGTTTTTATTAATTGTTTTTTGATAATGTGTATTTTTCTATGCTAAATATGGATTAAATAAAGTAATATTTTTTTCATTGTATAATTAGCAGTTGATGTTAATGTGTGTAACTGTTGATACAAGCTATCTATCTTTTGTTTAAATCAGTTCTATTAACCCATTATAAGATAGAGCTGATGGGATTCCCCCTAAATTTAATGTAAAAGCAGAACATCACATATAGTAAGTGCAGAGAGTGGCTAGAATCACAGGGCCAATAATCCAACCACAAACTCTTCCAATAATCTAAGGTACAGCTATATTTTGTCCACCCCATCACAATACTGGAATCATTCCTAACTGTTTAACAGAGTAATTGTGATGTATCTATATGTGTATTTGTTGCCATGAAAACCACAATGATAATTCACATTTCTTATGAGAAAACAGTATATTTTTAATTCAAGGTCGGTGTCCTAAAGCCTTGTTGTCCCCAACGCCTGACCTTCCTGTTTCTTGCACAGGCCAACGGCGCAGGCCAAGCAGCACCAGCAAATTAGATCTCCTAGCATTGCGACCTACGTATGGGATTCACAAGAAATGTTATCTTTCCTCCTCAGTACACACTAAATACTTGTTCCTCTTACCAAAGAAATTCAGTGTGCAGGGTGCTCCAGCGTTGCCCCTTGGCTGGAGTCCCTGGTCCTTCCACCACTCGGTTCCTTCGGATCTGCTCGGCCAGCCAGTTCCCACTGCCATTGCGCATCACAAATTTGTCCAAGAACACTAACTGACTTTCAGGACCATAGAACCAGTTGTAGTTAGAATCTGCAATGGCCACGGTTCTCTGAAAACCTTTGGTAATAATAAACAAAAGATAAAGATAAATATAAGATGACTGCAGCATCAAAATCCATCCTGCAAGACAACATTTGATCAACTGGGCTGAAAGTAAGATTTGCCATTTAAATGTCACATGTTGGTGTAGAAAATTACAATGCATGCTTTACATTGAGACCTAAAACCTAAAGACCGTTTATGGCATAATAGCTACAGCTAACGAAGTGATACATTAGAAAGTTGTGTCGTTATCTCTCCTTTGACTTGAAAAGGTCCTTAAATATGTGTACTTTCTTTGCCAAAAAGTAGAGGTTTGGGAGGGACTGAAAGTCTCATAAAATCACAATTGTATGAATCCTCAATATTTGTGGGGTGGGTGGGCTCAAAGAATGGCCCAGTATACCTCAGTCTTCCAGGACACTCAGAAATTGGGATTGCATTCCATGACACTTCAAAATAGTACATTTTAGTACAACAGAGTTTTCTCAAACATGATCAGTTGTTCAGGAAAAAAAGTCCAGGTTGTTCATACTAAAATGGTGTACACAGTGCATGCATGGCTGTCCCGGTTAGGCAGAGAGCGAAGGCTGCTAGAGTAGTTGATGGAATGGGCTTTATTTGAGGGAGAAGTAGAACATTAAAATAGAATTTAGTTTAAGGAAAGGTAGAAAACTAAACTACGATAGGCCATCTATTTGTGACTACTGACCACTTTATCCCAGTGGCCCCCTTCCCTTGAATGACATAAACCTATGTGAAATATCTTGTCTGAGTGAAGAAAAGAAAATACTAGCTGCAGAGAAAAAGCCTTATAATTCTACGTCAGCGAGGGAGATTACCTGGTTGCATGTGACATTATCGTTAAAAAAAACTTGTTGAGGAAACGTTATTTGTTTGGACCAACTTAACACCCATCCCAACATATATTAGGACTGGTACAATTATATGTAATGTAATAAGGCCTTTGTATAGCACCTTTTCCCATTGGTATGGCCTCAGAGCTCTGTAGGTAAATGCCCTTGGAGGACCAAGGTTCGATGTCTGAGAGATTGGTCAGAGGAATTTAGAATGCGTGTGTGCATTTTAGCCAGTACTCAGATAGGTTGGGGTGTCAAAGTCCATGAAGGCGACCCATGTGGGGCTGGCATTGGGAATGACTGCTGTGAAGGGTGTCTGGAGAGTATGTGAGTCAAGGAGACTGATTATGTGACCAACTAGACCACATTTCTATCGTGGGACTTTGCTACATTCTAGTGGCAGAGGTATATTATAAGATGTGTCATCACAAACTACCTCCAGTCCTAGAATATTTGAGGACAGTGCTGGATAGTGCGTTCCCAAAAAGATTATTTCCCCAACAATGTTTTGTTTTTACGATGTTACTTGATACCGATTACAGTCAGTGGCTGTAACACAGTGTGCCACAGACAAAATACTTGTTGCTTGCTGCAAATAAAAAATCTTAAGAGTTCTTTACAGGCCTGATAATTAATGTAGTCGCTGTAATGAAATGTGCAAGGCACGTAGCATCCTCTTCTGGCTACATGGCGTGACTATTTTGAGAGCCAACATGTCTGAAGCATCTAAAAGTGCCATGGGGAGAGGGAGGCATGATGAGGATGTTCTGCCCACTGTGTCTCAGGGGCAGGTTGGTGAGGAGTTGCAGATTGTATCTGCGGATGAGCTGGGAGAAACGACACACAGAACAGTGGTGCAGAATATGGGATATCCAAGGGCCCGCTCCCCCATCACCAGCATTCACTGATGATGAGTCTGAGAAAAATGATGATGCCAACCAATAAGCAGGTGACACATCAGAGTCCAGGCGGCAGCACACCGTTTTGGGAAGCAGTGATACCAAGGCGGGAACGCAGATGAACAATGTCACAGTTAGAGAGGCAGGAAGGTCACCCTCTCCTTTAGTAAAAAAAAAAAGAGTAGTGGGAAGGAGTCAGGACGAATCCTATCTTTTGGGAGAGCGCAGCGTTGCGTGGACATGGGAAGCGAACCTCCAGTGAACGGCTGATGGACGTCTCCTAGCTCGTTGTCCATTTGAAGTAGGGTGACCAGATTTAATAGGTAAAAAAAAACAGGACAGGGCAATTTACAAAAAGTAGAACTAACTCTTGAAAGTGGATGTCAAGGCACTACACTTCAGTAGCGTTTGGAGGAGAAGGAGGTGTAAGTGTTACTGTTGGAATAAACACATTATAATTAATTGATCACACACTACCACTATCTCAATTCCTAAAATGCAGCATTTCTCCTGTGTGAGATTGTGCATTCGTGCGTGCCAGCTATGAAGATCTACTGCCAAAAACCCGGACCACTGGGGTTTCCAGTGGAAAAATTATCTTGAGAAAGGGGGACAGAGCACCCAATACCGGGACAGATCCGGTAAAACCGGGACATCTGGTCACACTAATTTGTGGGGGAAAGACCCCTTGAGGAGGTTATTTGAGGCCCCCTGGCTAGGACTGAAGTGCGTCAGCTGCTGATCGCCTGACATTGTTTCTACATGTGATTTTGGACTGAATGAGTACTCCGCACAAGTTGGCACCCAGGGCCTTTAAAACGCCTCGCTAGTAATCAGTAAACATACTGTAAAGGTGTGAAGGGCCCTTAACTTTCAGTTTCATCTTTGCGTGTAGACTTGCATCCCTTTTCTTACCAGTTGTACGTTTAGAGAAAGCAATTTCTATGTGTATATGTCATGGGGTGGTTAGTGTGGATGAATGATAATGTTTTTTTTTACTTTCTTTATTTTCAATATTTCAAATGATATTTACATAGCATCGCACCGAAAAAGAAGAACACAGTAACGTAGGCAAAGTGTGTAAACCAGTTCATCAAAGACGGTGTATGAGTGTCACAGCGCTTAACAAAGTAGAATCCGTAATACAGAAGGAACATGTACATTACAAATTGAATGCCCAACTCAATTCCCTGCCAACCAACTGACAGCCAGTGATCAAAGTGATCGGGAACGGTCAGGAGCGGTCTTCCACTACTTTTTGTTTCTTTCTGTTTACCATTCCTCTACGTTTTACTACCATGTTCACCATTCTGTACAGAGGATTTGTCCATTCATGTCCTTGTGCAAGTATAGAGTTGTAACCGGAGCCTTAATTACTAGTCACTTAGACTACTGCAATGCTCATGCCACAACAACTTGTCACATGTTGCACTGTGCTTCCGCCTACCCTCTCCCCTGCCGAGACCAGTTCCACTTCCTTTTTTCAGTACACTTCTGCCACTGCTGACAGCAAGTAACATTTGCTTACAGTGCTCACAGAACCACTCTCCCTTTGCCCAACCCATTCATGCGATGATACGCAACAATTAGCCCTCCCTGGAGTGCATGCAGGAGGTATCTCGTAAATCCTGTAGAAATGCAGCCTGCGCGCTGGCCACTCCTCCTCCCTCCCCTTTGGTCCTTCGCCCTGTAAGAGCCACCCATTTCATCATTTGCGTGGACCATTCCTTAAACTTAGGTAGGGTTCTTCTTACCCAGTTACGAGCACTTAGGCGTTTAAACAGCAACTGTGCCACCAGTTTACCCATCAATGTAGCGGTAGAAGTCAACTGCACCCCACAAATCTAGAGGAATGGGGAATGGAGAGGATTTTTAGAAAGGCCACTCCTTTATTTCCTTCACTTCCTCTCTACCCCATGTCCCTCTTATCTCAAGCATGGGTTTTGGTGTGAACATTATAGGGCTATGTAAAATCCTTGGGTTGTTTCTGAAGCATGGGGGCCTGTTCTTGGGGTTACAAAGTAGCCTTTCTAATTAAGGTCCCCTTCCAGCCTTCTAATTCGGAATTAGAGAGACTGAGCCTCCTTACGAGTTCGGCAGTGTAGTACATGTTGTGTTGTATTTCCATTAGAACCGCTTTTTTTGAGGGAACAGAATTACCACCAAATTTACCACCATACCAAATTCAGAGTTTAGAGGTGAAGTGAAGGACTTACTTCCAGCATGTAGCTGGAGGTAAATGCTCCACTTTACCTCCAACAAATCAGCAGATTTGCTTTGGTCACCTAACCCTCGTAGTTCCTATATTCTGCACCGACCAGAGGAGAAAGCTGTACTAATTAGTAACAATGACCCTAGTACACAAAGTTATGTTTCAGTCTTCCAAGAGTAGAGGAGGCAGATGAGGCCAAAAGAAGCCTTCTACTGGTCAGCCCAGCTGCCAGAAGCAAGGCATGGTGGCTGCATCCACTGACTCACCCAGAAGCCTGTAAACTCACTGGCGTGTTTAAATGGAACATGAACAGCTGATGTCCGCCGAGCGCCCGTCCAAATCTGGAAGTGAAGTGTTGATAACTCGGAAGGATAGCTCAAGGGCAATGTGCTCGCCTTGGAAACAAGACGACACGGAGCAACACAGGTTTGATCCCCAGGTCCGCGCTTAGAAACAACTGGGTATTAAGCGCGTTATAAATAGCCTACCATAACAATGCATTAAATACACACAAATATCACTACTTTCAATATCGATGTCAACAATATCAAAGTGGTAAAAGAGGTAAAAACCTTCGTTTTTTACCTAGATTCATCCCTCACACTGAGTAAACAAGTCAATGCCATGGCCTCTACCACAGCATATACTTGTAAATTGATCAGGGCCTGTAAACCCTTTCTTTCCAAAGAAAGCTGTATTATCCTAGCCAGAGCCCTCAGCCTCTCTAAGCTGGATTATTGTAATGCCTTGTTCCTAGGGGCGAGTAAGTACATTGTTAATAAAATCCAAATTCTGCAGTATAATGAACTCACAGCACTTGGCATACCTAGTAGAGAGCACATTTCGGAGTTGAGGAGACAGACCAAATGGCTCTCCATCAATGACAAAATTCTGCTTTAAACTATCTCTCTAACCCACAAATGTCTCAATAAAGCTGCCCCACTTTACCTCTCAGAATTGTCAAACAAGTCTCTTCACGCCCTACTAGGACAGTTAACTCATTCTGTCTGGTCGTTCCTAGATTCAAACTAAATAAAGCTGGGGGGATCAGTTTCCCTGTCATGGCGGCGCCGCTCTGCAATGCCCTCCCTCTCCCCTGAGAGCGGAACAATCCTTCCCTAACTTTAGGCGCGATTCCATAAATTGGATCGTAGCTAAGGACCTCTAACGTACAGTGGATAGTCTAAACCACGCCTCGTTTGTTGTTATACGACTCCATGGCTTTGTAATTACTGCCACTGACTGTTAATGTATCTTCCCCTGTACGTTTATTTCAGTATCCCATGTATTAACATGTATATAATCTCTGTATCCCTATGTATACATTAACTGTGACTATTGTAACTCATGCCAAAGTATACTTGTAATCCTTGTACATGCGTCTGGATACCTTCAGGTTTGGTGCGCCATATAAATCAATAAACAAACAAACAAACAAACATGTAACATTGCGTGACTCTAACCAAGAAGCCAGGGCACACCCTACAATGGTTGAGTAGTTAGACACTTGGACAAGGTACAGTGGGCAAGAGTGGAACTCAATGGTTCAGAGAACTACTTGTGGAATTTCTTAACAGCAAGGCCTTGATGCGGTCGAGCAGATGTGGTTTAGGCTGGTGTTCCACAGTGCTGGCACGTGACAAAGGAAGGCTGGTCTCTTGGTCTATTTTTTATGAGTTTTTTTGTTTCCAGGCTGCCAGTCTTGTGGCTTTAGGAACTGCGCTGGCCTCTAGAGACTACCAGTTTTTCAGCTGATTATGACGGTGCTGAAGTTACTGCGGCCTTGTATGTGATACAGGCTTAAAGATTATCCTGGCTGGTATTGGTCGTTAACGCAACACGCTTAGGATCGGGGAGATGTGTGTTGGCAATTGCACAATGATTCCATTAAATGGTGTTACTTTTCATGAACATGGCATCTAATAGAAAGTAGAAGTGTAAATGTAAAAACCACCAGAGACCAGAACTAGAGAGGAGACCATCTCTTTTTTCTTCGTCCCGAATTTTAGAAAAAAGCATTCTTATAGATTGAGACTAGGATTTTTCTCAACATTTGAAAAATAGCACCTTCAAAGCTAATCAAGCCATTGAGCAGGACTTTGTCCAGAAAAAAAGCCCTAGACCTTGAACATTAGTGTGGCAGGGCAGACAGCCAGTAAATTCTGGTCAAGAGTTCACATCAAGAGTGAGCATAGGTTTCCTTTGCATGGCAGACACAGGCCCTCATTCCAAAAGCTCTACAGTGGAACCCGTGGAAAGGGCAGGACCTGTAGCATGCTTGTGGTTTCTGAAGCATTCATCGCGCACATGAGAACATGCTGTGTATATATGCATATATCGGAAGATATACACAAGACAGAGATCAGTAGACCCCATTGCCACATTAATTTGCACACATTGTGCCAAGTGCAGGAAAACAATCTATGAAGTCCCACCCATTCCACGCTGATGGGATTTGGGACCACCGTTGGATTCGGAGCCTTGGGCTGATTAAGTAATGTATAAAGTAGCACAGCCCTCTAAGACAAAGGCAATTTCCTTTAGCAAAAGGCTTCATGTTGAGCTAATTTGCATACCCACGATGCATTTGGCTCTGAACTGGAGGGTAACTTCGGGTGATGGCTACTGTGTGAGCTGAAATGGTGTGTTCTACTTTCTCCATTACATCAAATGCACGAAAATGTACTGTATTCATTAATGTTGATGCACACTGGCCAGCAGTGGAAAAGGTGTGCAGCCATTTAAGAGTAAAGTAGGCTCAAAATATATTCAGCCAACCCATAGCCATTTTACTCAATCAGATTTCGAAAAAAACAATGGCTGAACCATTAAGGAAATAAGTCTGGCACTGCAGGGGGTGGGCGATAGGCGTGTGTGTGTAGGGAAGATTTGGAAGGAAATAGAGAGAGGTTCACACAAACAGCAAGGGCGAAGGCAGGCCAGAGAACATCTAGGAAAGGGGACCGAGAGGAGCAGGGAAATAGAGAGTGGCAAGGAAATGCGAGCCGAGTGGGGTGAGAAAGAATAAGCAGACTGAAATGAAAAGAGTGACTTGGAGGGAAAGGAAGCAAGCCAGAGTATAAGGGAATAGAAGGTGGAAAGGGGAGCAGAAAGGAAATGGGAATTGAAATGGAACTTACCTATGCCTCTGTTTTTTTCTGATTGAAAACAACCATGTAACTAGTGTATCCTATCCATCCTAAGAGTATGTATCCAAGTGAGCCCTCTGTAACAGTGCCACGATGCCTCAGGCCCGATGCGCGCTTTATCAATTTAAATACATAAATAGAGTGAAAAACGACACGCTTGAATGGAACAGGAATGAGGGAAAGGCGCAGTTGGATGGGCTGGCATTCTATGCACATTAACTGAGAGGGAAACATCAGCCAGAAGACTAAGTAATGCAGAATTATTATGGGCAGAGTAACTGATGGGGACTGGTTAAGTGCACGTTCATTGATGGAAGGTCACATTCATTTAAGGAATGTGCATGCTTATTTATTTATTTAGATGTTCCTTTGTAAAATAGGGCTTTCCACAAAAGATGACGGGCAATTGGGCTCACAGAACCGTTCTTAGGGCATAACTTGAACATCTGGGGCTGTATTACAGAAACTTGGCACCAGTGCAAGTGCAATTTTCCACGGTGTTAGCTCTAAGACTAGAAACTGCCTCAGTGCTAAAAATATTCCTTCAATGCATGTTTGCACTAAGGCAATGTTTGCCCTAGTGCTAACATGGACTTGTATGAGCACTAGCGCAAGCATTGCCAAAAGAGAAGGCATCCTGGTCAAAATGTTGCCGATGTTATTATCTGTATTGCGATGTTATGGCATTTCCGTTATACCATGTAAGTGTTCATGCTAAGTCATAGAGGTGGGTTGTTTGGAGAGAAGCGATGAGCATTGCAATGTTGTCATGTTTTAAATAGTATGCATAGTTCTACACTCACCAACACTCCACCCTCCCCCAGGCTCTCCCCACCAGGCAAGCATCTTCTTGTCAGGTTAAGAGATTGACAAACAGGTGAGATTTCTGTGTTCTGAAATGCACAAAGCTGTTTGTGTGTCTCAAGTCCCTGGTGGGGGGGCAATATCCGGTGCGAGGGTGATCGTGGAAAAAGCACATAGGTCCTTGGCGTTCACTTAGTGCAGTGACCAGCTGGGGCGTTAAGACTCTGATCTTTTAGGTAGCTAGATGCAAAGTCTTTCAAGCACTGGATACTGACCAACCACCAGCCACCGCTCCTGCATCCTGCCCTCAGGACCATTCCATGTCAATGGTAATATATTGTTATGTCCTCCAGTGACTGTCCCAGGCAGAGGTCCTCACTCTTACCCCTTCACCACCCGTTATACATCAGCTAAACTACTTTTATGTAAAGGCACCTCGCCCTAGAACTGCCTGCGCTCTCTGTTATTTATTTATTTGTGTATTAGTTTCTAATGCGCCTACAGCCCACAGGCATCAGGGCACGCACCAAGACATCCGACAAAAACATCTAGCACAGGACATCAAGAAGAGTAAATGCAGAAAGAGGGAATTCTGTTCAAACAGTAATGTTACTGCCGACTTAATAAGTCATTTCTGCTCAACATGACACCTGGTTCTTCAATAAATTCTACCGAATTAATGGTGACCCACTGGCAAAACGCTTATGATTGCAAGATGAGGTGAGAACGATTGCCATTTCCTAAGGCCAAATGTAAGGCTGCCGGTGGCCGTCTGGACTTTTTGAAGTCTTTTGAAAGAATATGCTGTCGTGTCCATTAACGGTGTATATGCATTATTTAGCCACGAGGGCCACATACTTTCAGGAGTTTTGTCTGCAAGAAAGCGGATCTGACGTCACCCCTGCCTGGGAGTTTACCCAAGGTCAGCATCCCACTTTACTCCCAGAAATTGCTCTTTATGGGCAGGAGTGATAGCAGCCATTTTAACGCAGGAACTGAGCTGGTGTTTGCAATGAATGTGGAAGGATTGGAAGGCCCAATGTGTTAAAGGCCAACTTGCCACACGCCCATGGAGAAGGACAGGCCGATTAGTCTTCAGTATGGACTATCTCTCAATTGGTCAACACTGGTACCCCATAGCTTCCTGAATCTGTTGGGGATTTCACCCCAGGTCCGGCAGGAAACAAACATACATGGCAAAACAGCATTTAATAAAGAGGACTTTCCAAGTGGCATAGCGATATGCCATCCTGATTTTAACCGTTTTGTGCACTGTCCTAGCAGGAATAATGATAAACAAAGATGTATGCTAGCAGACCTCCTATGATGACAGAGAGTAAACTGGTCTATTATTACAAGAGAAAAACGTTATGTTGTCGGTGAAAATGATGACCAGTGTCAAGCTGAAATTGACGCCCTGATGAAACATACAAGTTAATAAAGTTCAGTCTGCATTGGCTCAGTCTACGTGAAACTGATGGTTTTGCAACAGGGCGAGGGGTCAATTTTGATAAAGTGTTTTGTTTGCACACAGCGCGTAAATGTTAGCATTGTAAAAGAAAATGGCATTTTGTTTCATAGCCTCTTAATCAGTTTATCTCTGTGGTTCATTAACCCCTGGGTTCATGTTTCTTCTATTTTGTTGTTATACTATGGAAGCATATTTGCCATTATAGGAGTCATTATGAGGCTCTTTGCATTAATGTTGCTTGTACAGCTCACGAGACCTCAGTGCTAGCACTGAAGATCAGGATAACAAAAAGATCACTGAACAAACAAATGGTTGCCGCTAAATAATTCTGTCATTGCTCTTTGAGGCCTGGGTGCTGGGAGGCATCACGTGATCTGGAAAGTTACTGCCATGTGTTGAAGGTGGGGAATGGGCATTTCCAAAATGCTCTGAATCAGATGATCAGTAGAGCAGGTGCAATTGTGTCAATGACGGACTGGTGCAGAGATGGAGACTGGGCTTAGCAAGACTGTGCTTCCAAAGTGGAGCAAGGCATTTTCCCAGGGATAGTCCAGGCCATCTTTTGTGTGTCTTATCCTAAAATTCGGTTTTATTCTTATAACCACGCTGTAATCTATAATGGTGAGGGTCCCGTGGGTGGAAGCAGGTTGCTGTTAGATAGAAGGATAGAAGAGGACTTACTGTCCTATTGCATGGCAATGCAATAAACTGTCTCTGTCCTTTGCTACTCTTCGCAATATATTGTTGTGAGCTTCATTTCTTCGACAATCACCAACGATGTTAGTTAGTAAACTGTTGGGGGCTCACAAGAATACAACATGCCAGGGGAGAGGCCTGGTGACTACTGCACCAAGCTTAATCCCCAATAGAGTCCCACATGTTGACAATGGTATCTGTCTTGCTCACAGCATCACAGGCTGCATGTGTTGGTGAATGAATGGGAGCAAAGATGCAAACAGTTTTAATCCAGTATTTGCTGTGTGCATGTCTAACAGGGACAACACTAATTCTCAGAGCATGCTAAGTGAGTTTTTAGAGATATGATATGATATTGCATTTATAATGCACCTGTTCACAAGTGTTTTCTAGCGCGAAAAGACAAGGAGGGGGAGACAGAGGGAGGACAAAACAAGGATCTTACTAGGCCTTGTGTCATTCAGATTGCGAAAGTGCGGGGAAGAGGGAAGAGGAGAAGTGCCGGGGGGAAGGGGAAGGAAAAAGTGCAGGTAAATCAATAAGTGCAGACAGTGGGTGGCTCATAAGTGGAGAGAGAAGGGAATATAGGGTTGCAGATACAGACCCTTAAGTGCTGGGGGAGCCCGGAGGCAGTGCGAGGGAAACTGGACATGCAGGAATCTGGACCCGAGTTCAGAGGGTATCCAGGTGACTAGTGCATAGAGCAGTAAGGTACCTTAGCAGGGGAGAGGAAGAGAGAAAGCGGAATTGAAAAGGAAGGTCTTGAGTTGCTTCCGGAACCAGAGGTGGTCCTGCTCAAGTTTGAGAGCGGCAGAGAGGCTGTTCCAGAGGGAGGCCCCAGCCGAGGACAGAGATCTACCACCCACTCTCTGCTTGGAGAAGCGTCTGACCCTCAGAGAGTTGGAGGTGGATTAGCAGAGAGCTCGAGACGGAAGATGTTTTGGAAGAGAAAGTTGGAGGTAGAGCGGTCCCAGGCCTGGATATATGGTTAACCCATTTCTGAAACAGCACAAGTGAGTATACAGGAATGCACAGCTAGTGAAAGCCCAGAATGATGGGACAGAAAGGCCACACTGAACACTTTCCCTGGTTTATTCAGGACCAGGAATAGACTCCGACAAACACTCAGTGAATTTGTTCAGTCAATCTCTGAACAGGTCACACTTTGCAAAGTAAAAGAAGTGTGACAGACCTTTCTTTCAAAAATGTTGACTGTTAAGATTGGGGCAAGGTCATGACTGTTGCAGGATGATGAATGTGTTTGCAAACAGTGATTTATAAAGGACGGAACACTTGTTGCTAACAGCTGTTCAAAAAAACCAAAATAAAGTTCCCTGCAGCTGGGGCGGAAGTTTCTCAGATATGCGCTAGTCATGAACTCACACTATTTCAATATTAACCAATGAAACTGGAACTCATTTAAGCAACATCAGTTATGCTTAGCATTTGACGGAATCTGCTCCAGTCCCAAAGGCCCCTGTAAATATAAATGCCTGCCATGCACTCTTTTACTGTAGTATTAATGCATGTACGCTCAGGGGGGGTGAATGCCTGCAGGCTTGACATGTGAGGAACCCCTCCAGCCCTAGCAGACCTTTAGTGGGGAATGCAAGCCAGTCATGAACTCTCCCTAATTTAATATTCCTAATCATCCGGATACCCATGGAAGTAACTTCAGAAGGACCAAGGTTGGCATCATACTTGTGTCTGATATTTCACTGGCTCTGCCACAACCTGACAAGCTTTTTTGGAGATTGACAAACTGCTGTGAGCACTCAATATCACAATATCACCAAATGCAATACTTAGGTAATCGATGAATGGCTTCATCAAACATGCTTCACATGGGATTCACAATGTCCCAGCTCCATGAGCCTTATAGAGGTGCATGTCTACCATGTGCTCTTATTACCGTGATAACATGCGATTCATTATCCCATTGGTCTGCATAGGGTTCGGTCTGCGGAGCAAATTCACAGTTAAACACTATATTGATTTCCGCGGGCAGATTAATTTCTTCCAAACCCGTATGTAATCCTGCGAACTCAGGTCACACACAGATTTCTGCATCAGATTTATGAACTGAGACATCTTAATTCAGAATTTAATATAACATTTACGGATACACATCATTATATTTCCTCTTACTAACCACAGGTTTGGGGTTATTTGATCGAAAACATTTGGTCGTGGAAGATTTCGTCCAATTTTTTGTGTATAAGGTGCACTTTGCCGCTCACATAATAATAATTGTTTGTTTTATAACATGCTTAATACCGAAGAGGTTTCCAAGCAGGAATCTGGGATTCAAACCTCTGTTGCTCTGCGTCGTCTTGCTTCCAAGACAAGCACATTGCCACTGTGCTGTACTAAATAGGCTGGTGGAGGTCCCCACACTCCCTTCGTTAAACTCCCCACGTTAATTATTCCTCTAAGCCCACCCCCCACATATATATGCGGAAAAATGGATTGCAAAAAATGTGACAAAATCTCCTGCAACCAAATGTTGAGCGCAGTAATCTACCATTCCCCTAACCACTTAAGTAGCCTCACCTTCAAACACCCACTTGCTTTCTGCATGCAGTCTTTCCGCACTTTGACGGTATCCTTTGAAAGATCTTCATTACTAATCTTTGGCCTGAGACCCAACCCATCCTAAACACCCCCTAGAGAATCAGGACCGGGACTCTGGAAGGGGATTCTGGCAGATTCAGAGTGGATAAGTCCATGAAGTGCATTAGAGGCGGTGCTAGGGGGTGGGCTAAGGGGGCTGTTAGGCAGAATTATATGCAGTAGCCTTTGGGAACACCACACACAATTAAGACTACAAGTGACAGTACAATTTCACCTTTGGTACAAGCCTGTACTACACAGTTAAAGTGGTAGCAGTAGCAGAGCAGCCAGACTTATCTCAAGAGTAAGTGAGGAGTATCAAATAGTTACACAAAGGACAGCAATGTCTATGATTCAGGCAAACACTGACTCAAGGTTTTCAAGTAAAAGAATATACATTTATTTCACTCTTCAGTTGTATAACATTACACTATGATAAGCAGTCTAAAATCACTCTCTTAATACACCACACCACTTCCCTTAACTTCCGAACAAGTTAAGCTCACAAAATGAAGTGTGAGCAAAATGGCACTCCAGCAATTTAAAAGGGAGGGAAAGCCAAAAGTTAACAGAAATGGATCCACACCAACAGGTAAGTACTCAGGGCAAGCGAACAAGAGAGACTACAATGATAACATCAGATGGAAAAGGCTTAGTGCCAAAGTCAATGGTTCAAAAGTCTTTTGCTCAAGATAATACAGTTCATGGTAGTTTGCGGTAAAGTTCGTGGCACGGTTTCCAGACGAGGTTGGTTGGTAGAAAATTTAGTTCACAGAGAAGAGAAGGACAAGCCCTTGGTTTGGAGAAAGAATTCAAACACTTTCACCGCGGTTGAACGAAACGCACAACTGGATTTACGCAGTACATTAAAACGGAGAGCGGGTTGTAGCTGAGGCAGACGTTCCTGGTAGTTCCTGCAGGCTCACGGTTCCTGAAGCGACTGTCAGACTGATCAGAAGTAGGAAGACTGGAGGGTCCTGCACTACCCAGGGAAGAAACCAGCAGCAGAACCAAGCAACAAATAAAAGTTGCGCTCCTTAAAACCCAAGCAGTGTCTGACCTTTCCTGGCTATCCGGCCCACTGTAGCTCTGTACAGCGAATTCGATCAGAGGAGGGGTCCTGGCTTGCAGGTTGGGTGAACTGGTTGGTCCCACCAGCTCAAGGGAAGACGTTTCCTGGAGGATCTTCTCTGTTGTCGGATTCTGGGGATTCGGACCTGCAGCAGGGCTTCACCGGGCGGTTCAGTCGTTGTAGGGGTCCTCTTCTTCCAGTTCCTCGTTGGTTCTTTTGTTCCAGTGGCGACTCTGCTCTTCCAGTCCCAGAGACCTGCATTTTATGCAGTTTTCCCCCATTCATACGGCCTGGCTGTCAATCACACAGCACGGTGGCTACCCAGACTCTCAGGCGCCTAAAGGAGGGCTTCTGTGTGGAAGCCTGCTAAAAAGCGATGAACAAAGGGACCAAACCTGGTTTGGTGCGCAGAGTAAAACACGAGAAAGACTTTAACAAAAAGAAATGGTGAAAAAAACCCAGCCAGAGCCAAAGTGAAATGTATTTGGTCAAGTGTGTTTATATTTGAGGCTAATATAATAGCCTAAAACATTACCACGTTTATATAAGATAATCGCGGTAGAAAAGTTATGGTAAATACCACTGCCACCAGCCAAGTCTTAATGTAAAGGGAGCGAAACAATGCCCCAAGAGGCACAGACAAAAAGGTATAAGAATTAACCCTTTCCAATACTCCGTGGAAGATGGGATGTACTGGGTCTGTGGTTTAAAGTGACTAGGGGCAAAGTTAATGGCAACTTTACCCTTTTCTGGGGGACTGTAGTCAGCCCAGAAAATGGAGTCAGTGGGACGTTTAAAAGACAACCGTGTGTCACTGCACTGAAGGTGCTGTTTAACACACATGAGAAATATGGTGCCCTGGAGTAGGTGAGGCTCCAGTGCCCAATATCACACAAATAGTAGAAACACACATAGCAAAACACATGTAAGAGTGGGAAAAAAGACTCACACTCTTACCAGGTGAAAAGAAATCCTAGAAATCCAGCAAAGCTGCTGATGGACTCAGTAGGTAAGGGAAATCAACCATTTATGAGAATTCTCCCTAACACTCCCCTCTCCCCCCCCCCAGACTAAGGGACAGGGGCCCTCATTACGACCCTGGCGGAGAACCATGGTGCAATTTGCACCATGGTCCATGGCGCTAAGCTGCCAACTCCGCCATGATGGTTGGCGGACTTACCGCCCCATTCCGACCTTGGCGGGGCGGTAAGTCCCCAATCCCCATTTACCCTTCCCCATTCCCATTTTTGCCCCATAGGGTATAATGGGAGTGGGGAAGGCGTTAATTACGCCACCGTAAATTACGGTGGCGTAATTAACAACAAGTCCCGTAGCGCCATGGATTTTTCCGCCTGCAAAAAGCAGGCGTAAAAATCACCATGGCGCTACGGGAACTCGTACTCTGGCGGAAAGGGGCGCCATGGTTTACGCCGGCGTAAACCCCTTTCCGCCAGGGTCGTAATGAGGGCCAGGGTGATTTAATCCACTCCTGGGAGAATCTCTACCTCTAGTCGGTTAAAAACATCCTAGAGAGACCATCAGCATTTTGGTGGTGACATCCTGCTCTGTGCTCAATGGTAAACTCAAATCCTTGCAGGCAGATTGAGCATCTTAGAAGTTTTTGGTTTTCCCCTTTCATTTGCATTAACCATCTCAAGGGCTGGTGGTCAGTTTGAATCACAAAAGTAGATCCATACAAGTATGGTCTAAACTTCTTCAAACTCCACACAATGGCAAAGCATTCACGCTCTATGGTGGCCCACCTTGTCTCTGGTTCCTTCAGTTTCCTACTGATGAAGCAAATGGGGTGTTGCCTACCTTTCTCATCCAGTTGACTAAGGACTGCACCTATACCAATATTGAAGGGTTGCTGGTAATCAGGAGCTCTTAGGACTGGAGCTTGACAAAGGGCTTTCTTCAGGCTTTCAAAGGCTTGAGTGCACTCCTCATCCCATCTAACCTTTTTAGGGAATTTTGGAGAGGAGACTACATTCAAGGGAGAAGCTACGGTCCCATACTTCTCTATGAAATTCCTGTAGTACCCAGTGAGACCTAGAAATGCTCTCACTTGGATTTGAGTAGTAGGGGTGGCCCAGTTTTGCACAGCTTGTACTTTGCTGGGCAATGGCCTTATCTCACCTCCTCCTACCTCATGACCAAGGTAGACCACTTTACTCTGACCAATTTGACATTTGCTTGCCTTTATGGTCAGATGGGCCTGCTCAAGAGCCTGCAAAACATATCCTATATGTATTTTCCACGTAGGGCTGAACACTGCAATGTCATCCAAGTATGCCATGCAGAAGTCCTACATCCCATTCAGAACTTGATTAACCATCCTTTGAAAGGTAGCAGGTGCATTCTTTAGTCGAAAATGAATAACCTTAAACTGGTAGAGGCCTGCTCTGGTAGAAAATGCAGTTTTCTCCTTGGCATGGCCTGTCAGTGCTATTTGCCAATAGCCTGAGGTTAGGTCAAATGTACTGAGGTACTTGGCTGAACCAAGTCTATCCACTAGTTCATCTGTCCTTCCAAAGGATGGGCATCAGTCTTAGTGACTGCATTTAGAGCTCTATAGTCCACACAGAATCTCAACTCCTTGGATCCTGCATTTTGTACTAGAACAAATAGACTAGACCATGGACTTGTAGAGGGCTCTATAACCCTGAGATCAAACATCTTGTTGACCTCTCCTTTGATGTGGGATCTCACATGTTCTGACATTCTGTAACCTCTGCTTTTTACAGGTAAACAGTCACCAGTGAGAATATCATGGTGGCCCCAAGGGGTCAAGCCTGGTGATGGTGAAAACAGGGAGGCAAACTGATTCAACAAAACTTTGCACTCCTTCTGTTGTTCAGAAGTCAGCTGAGAAGAGGGGTTAACTCATATCTGCTCATCTAAATGTTGGCCTCTGAGGAGGTCAGGTAAAGGTTCACTCTCCTCTTCCTCTTGAGCTGAAGCTAGAAGCAAAGCTCCTACTTCTGGTCTCGAGACATAAGCCTTTAAACGGTTGGTGTGAAAGACTCTGGGAGCCTCTTTAGGTCTGCCTAAGTCCACCAGATAGTTCACCTTACCAAGTTTGCCCACAACCTTGAAGGGACCTATCCATTTGTCCTGCAAGGCCCTCTGCCTTGTTGGCACCATAACTAACACAAGCTGGTCTTGAGAGAACTCAACCATGCTGGCCTTCTGGTCATGCCAATGTTTGACCAGAGCCTGACCTGCTTTTAAGTTATCACTTGCTTCTGCCATCATGTGTGACCTTCTCCTCCGGAGACCTATCACATAGTCAGTCACTCTGACTGGCTTGGGGGAAGGAACACTCTCCAACCCCTCCTTGATCAGGGCCAATGGACCTCTGACTGGATGGCCATAGAGAAGTTCAAAGGGACTGTAACCAACTCCCTCCTGAGGGACTTCTCTATATGCAAAGAGAAGGAATGGCAGTAGAAGGTCTCACTTTTTCTTAAGGGGTTCCTCTAAAGTACCTATCATGCTCTTCATAGTACGATTAAACCTCTCTACCAGTCCATTTGTCTGTGGATGGTAGGCTGTAGAGAACTTGTAAGTGACACCACAGTTTTTCCACATGGCTTGCATGGCTTGCGTGTAGTGGGACATAAAATTGGATCCCCTGTCGGTTATCACTTCCTTAGGAAACCCTACTCTGGTAAAAATACCAAGTAGAGCCTTAGCCACAGCCTGGCCCATAACAGTTCTCATAGGTATGGGTTCTGGGTATCTCTTAGCATGGTCTACTACAACCAGGATAAACCTGTTCCCTGCAGATGTGGGAGGGTCAAGGGGACCTACAATCTCAATGCCTACCCTCTCAAAAGGAACTCCCACCACTGGGAGAGGCACCAGGGGTGCCACATTCCTGGTTCCACTCTTGCCAGAGGTTTGGCAAGTGTGACAGCTCCTACAGCCTGAACCCATCTTAGGCCAGTAAAAGTAGAGAGAGCCTTTCCTTGGTCTTCTTGGAACTCAAGTGACCAGCCAAAGGTATCTCGTGGGCTAACTGTAGGAACTGGAGTCTATTGGCAAGGGTCCCTACAAGTCTTTTGCAGACCCCAGGGGTAGACTCAGTTGGTTCACTGTAGAAGAGGCCATCTTCCCAGCTTAACCTGTGCTTCCCAACTTCTTGCCCATCAAGTTGGTTAGCAGCCTGTTGTCGAAGACTTTCAAGAGTAGAACACTCTCTCTATCATTTGCTGAAGTCTTCCCTGTTGGGTCCACCTTCTGCCAGTAAAGATTGCAGCTCAGGATGGTCAACAGGGTCAAGATCCCCAACTAAGACAGTGTCTTCTTCCAGATCTGACTCTTCAGATACTGGCTCAACCACACAAGGTTGCACCTCACACTCTGCCTCAGCAGGTGGAGAAGTCACAGGTGTGACTTTGGACAATCTTGGTGATGTCCTGGTTGGTAGCACAGGGGTGCTGTCTGTCTTTTTCCTGGAGGTCTTGGGTTTTCCCTTAGTCTCATTCTTTCTAGAAATAGCAGTGAGCAACTCCTGTGGAGTGGGAGTGATAGTTTCCTCCATCAACTCCTCTGGAGAGCCTCTCAAGGTTATCTCCCTTGCAGACCTAGTGAGCTCCTGTCTCCTCTTACTGGGAGGCCTGGGGGTGCTTGACACTACTCCGAGAGTTTTCAGGTCATTACCCAACAGGACTCTCCCAGGTACTTCACTCTGCACACTAGAAGATATTTTGACAATCATATCATTACACTGTATGAGAGCTGGTAACTGGGGAAGCATTTGCACAGGGACTCCAGCTAACTTGGTGAGGTGTTTGGGTGCCTTAGCAACATCCTCTACCTTGAAAAAAGATTCATCCACCACAGTTATGCTGGCTCCAGTGTCTCTGATGGCAGGAGTCTCCTGACCATTTACAAGAAAACTATCTTTATAATACTCTTTAGTATTATCTGGGATGGAATTATAGACATCTAAATTCTGTTGTTCCCACAAGCCCAGGGACACTAAAGAAACACTAGCTGAGACTCTCATGGGTTCTTCAGCTAGTAGGTGAAAGTGTCCACTTGCCATAGGGATTTCTTCCTCTGGGGAGAAGGCTAAGGAGACAGTGTGGACCCGTGAAGGTTTACCCTTGCATCTGGGATCCCCTTTCACATGGTCAGTTGATCCACAAACATAACATTTCCCAAATGTCTTAATGAATGGGGGTTTGTTCTGACCTCCATCTGGTTTGGGTCCAGATGGTGCATTAGCCTAATTTGGTTTCCCTTGTGGTTTACCCTTATGTTGTTGTTTGGGGCCCTCTTTTGGATTGGAGGTATTAGAATTCTCTTTGTTGTCTTTCTTTGGTTGTTTCCCCTCATCCTTTTTCTGAGTAGCCCCAGAATCCTTGTGAGTAGCCCTGTTGGCAACCCACAAGCCAGAAGCCATAGCTAGCTTCTTCTGATCTATCTCCTTAGAATCAGCCAAGTGCTGTCTGAGCTCAGGAGAGCAGACACCAAAAGTAGACTCCAGCATTACAAGATTTCTCATTCCTTCATAAGTGTTTACTGTGTAATCCTTAATCCAACCATCTAAGTGTTTCAAACATTCACATACCCAGGTAGCCCAAGGGGTACCATCATGCTTTCTGAGGGTCCCAAATCTCTTAAGGTACGAGGAAGGGGTCTTCCCAAATCTAGCAATTAAAGCTAGCTTCACACACTCATAATCCATCGGATCCACCTCCCCCAACTCCATCACAACATCAGATGCAACAATGGGTAGCCTAGAGAAGAGCCAGGGAAGCAATTGATTCCCTGTGAGACCTTGAATACCATGGTTATACTCAAACATGCCAATCAATCCAAAATATCAAGCTTAACCTCATACATACCCACAATTTCTCTAGGCATTATGGGCCTCTTAGGACTAGACGACCTAGAGGACTGTGGGAGAGAAGCATTTTCAAGAGACAATCTTTTCATTTCTAGTTCATGATTCAACTCCATTTCTCTGAGTTTCAGTTCTTGATGTTTTTCTTCAGTTTGAGCATCTAAACGTTTGAATTCCAGTTCAAGCCTCATTTTCTCTAGAGCAATGAATTCAGGACTGAGTGTAGGACCTGTGGGGGTCCCAGTGGACAAGGGTTGAGGTTGCTGAGCAGGCAAGGGAGCAGAGAGACCTACATTAGGAGACACATCTACTTCTTCCAATTCATCAATAACAGATACATTATCATCCTCAATACTTTCCATATTTGCTAAGGATTCGGGCATTTCAGACCCACTCCCTAGACTTGGACTCTTTAACAATGTTTCAATAAATTCAGACTTTTTGCCTTTGGCAGAGAGTTTCCTTTCTTTACACATGTTTCTTAAAAATTCAGCAGTGTAACTCAGGAGGGTCTGCTGACTGTGGCTTTCCATATCAGACATGATTAATATTGCTTGTTAGTGATGTTAGCCTTGTGGTTAGTTGATCCAAGGTAATAGCAGCACTCTAAGTGTAATTACTATACTTCGATCCTCACCGCTGTACACCAGTGTTAGGCAGAATTATATGCAGTACTCTTTGGGAACACCACACACAATTAAGACTACAAGTGACAGTACAATTTCACCTTTGGTACAAGCCTGTACTACACAGTTAAAGTGGTAGCAGTAGCGGAGCAGCCAGACTTATCTCAAGAGTAAGTGAGCAGTATCAAATAGTTACACAAAGGACAGAAATGACTATGATTCAGGCAAACACTGACTCAAGGTTTTCAAGTAAAAGAATATACATTTATTTCACTCTTCAGTTGTATAACATTACACTATTATAAGCAGTTTAAAAATCACTCTCTTCATACACCACACCACTTCCCTTAAATTCCAGACAAGTTAAGCTCACAAAATGAAGTGGGAGCAAAATGGCACTCCAGCAATTTAAAAGGGAGGGAAAGGCAAAGGTTAACAGAAATAGATCCACACCAACAGGTAAGTACTCAGGGCAAGCGAACAAAAGAGACTACAATGATAAAATCAGATGGAAAAGGCTTAGGGCCAAAGTCAATGGTTCAAAAGTCTTTTGCTCAAGATAATACAGTTCAGGGTAGTTCGCAGTAAAGTTCGTGGCAAGGTTTCCTGATGAGGTTGGTTGGTAGAAAAGTTAGTTCAAAGAGACGAGCAGTACAAGCCCTCGGATTGGAGAAAGATTTCAAACACTTTCACCACGGCTGAACGAAACGCACAACCGGATTTGCACTGTACCATAAAATGGAGAGGGGGCTGTAGCTGAGGCAGACGTTCCTGGTAGTTACTGCAGGCTCACGGTTCCTGAAGCGACTGTCGGACTGATCAGAAGTAGGAAGACTGGAGAGTCCTGCACTACCCATGGAATAAACCAGCAGCAGAGCCAAGCAACGAATAAAAGGTGCACTCCTTAAAACCCAAGCAGGGTCCGACCTTTCCTGGCTATCCGGCCCACTGTAGCTCTGTACAGCGAATTTCAACCAGAGGAGGGGTCCTGGCTTGCAGTTTGGGTGAACTGGTTGGTCCCACCAGCTCAAGGGACGAAGTTTCCTGGAGGAACTTCTCTGTCGTCGGATTCTGGAGATTCGGGCCTGCAGCAGGGCTTCACCAGGCGGTTCAGTCGTTGTAGGGATCCTCTTCTTCCAGTTCCTCGTTGGTTCTTTCGTTCCAGTGGCGACTCTGCTCTTTCAGTCCAAGAGACCAGCTAGTTTTCCCCCATTCATACAGCCTGGCTGTCAATCACACAGCTGGGTGGCTGGCCTGGCAAGGCCAGTCCCCTTAGCCAATCAGACAGGAGTGCGACTTAGGTTACCAAAGGAACCCATGGCAGGGGTCCTAAAACCCCTCTCTCACATCCTGCCTACCCAGACTCTCAGGGCCTAAAGGAGGGCTTCTGTGTGGAAATCCGCGAAAAAGCGATGAACAAAGGGACCAAACCTGGTTTGGCGCGCAGAGTAAAATACGAGAAAGACTTTAACAAAAAGAAATGGTGAATAAACCCGGCCAAAATGAAATGTATTTGGTCAAGCGGGTTTATGTGTGAGGCTGATATAATAGCCTAAAACATTACCACTTTTATGTAAGATAATCTTGGCAGAAAAGTTAGGGTAGATACCACTGCCACCAGCCAAGTCCTAATGTAAAGGGAGCAAATCAATGCCCCAAGAGGCACAGACAAAAAGGGATAAGAATTAACCCTTTCCAATACTCCATGGAAGATGGGGTGTACTGGGTCTGTGGTTTAAAGTGACTAAGGTAAAGTTAATGGCAACTTTACCCTTTTCTGGGGGACTGTAGTCAGCCCCAGAAAATGGAGTCGTGGGATGTCTAAAAGACAACCCTGTGTCACTGCACTGAAGGTGCTGTGTAACACAGATGACATATATGGTGCCCTGGAGTAGGTGAGGCTCCAGTGCCAAAGATCACACAAAAAGTAGAAACACACATAGCAAAACACATGTAATAGTGGGAAAAAGGCTCACACTCTTACCAGGTGAAAAGAAAAATTCTAGAAATACAGCAAAGCTGCTGAGGGACTCAGTAGGTAAGGGAAATCAGCCATTTATGAGAATTCTCCCTAACGGGGTCTTTTGGTTGTAGCCCTGGTTAGAAGCTCTGGGGCTACAGCCAAAAGGCTATCTAGCCCTGAGTCTTGACAGTCCCGACATTAGCGTAGCCCCAGATCTTTTCCAGACTTAGCAATACCCCTGCAGTACATGAAGACGTGCAAACTGAATCAAATCCTCCTTGGGCAGAAAACAGTCCTGCAACCCTTTTGAGATGAGCAGGGGCGTCTTACCTACTGAGGTGGACAGTAGTTTTTTTCCCGCCAGAGACCCCTATTTATTACTGCCTACCCTAAAACACAGTAAGGGGAAGATTACAAAACAGACTCCATCTCCACCCGGCCCAGTAGCAACACTGGCTGTTACACCTCTATCCAGTGCACCACTGGAGTGATGAGCGGCAATGAGGTCGATGGACAAAGAGACCTCATGGTCAGCCTTCCCCTGATGCTGTGCTTACTTATTCCTATAGACCAGAAGGTGTTAGGAAGTCTCAGGAGTGATCCTCCGAAACACCGCCCACATTAATACCTGCTCGAAGCATGTCCTAATATCAGCAGTGTTTCACCTCACATCACCAGCACAGTAATCCAAAGAGGAGCTGCAGTCCCGGAGGTTGGAGGGTCGGGCGTTCCAGTTATACAGGCCAGCTTGTAAGTCAATCACCAAAATATGCCTCAACCAAAGTAGCCTACCAATCATAGATATAATATATTCCCTCAAAGCATAACAGTTAGATTCCAGAGCATACATCGAAAACTCCCGAGGAGTGAAGTGCCTGTGCGGCTAGGCCACATGTAATCTACACAATGGATATTGTTTATGCTGGCTAGTTTGCTCCTAGTTGCCTTTAAATTACACAGCTACCGAGCTGTTATCTTTTTTAATTACATTTGTATTGAAAAATGTATGAGCAAACAGTAAAATACAATACAGAAAAAACATGTAAGTGCCATGCCTGAGGTCAGTCCATACGCAATTCTGAATCCCACAACAGCTCCATCATTTCCAGTCCTTGTAGTGCCAATAGGGAAATACTCAGCCGGGCGGCGCATTAATCCATGGATATACTGTCCCTGTTTATCAAGAAGGGTACGGATTCTGGGTATCCATAGTAGACAGTGGATCAGCTTGCATCCTACACCAGTGCACTTCCTTGTAAAAGAAACAGCTTTCAAGGGTGACAAAGGACCCTGCTTTATAATAGTGCGGTAATGAATCGCAGAATTCAACGCAAGTTTAAAACATATTGCAATATATTTTCACTACCCTTTGACAATTGGTTCAGGACCTTTCATCCATATCCTAGCAACACAGTGGGACTCATTACGAATTTGGACCTCCAAACTCGGGTCCGGGTCCCACAAAAGGGGATTTACTGGGCCATTCCGACCTTGGAGGGCCCGGTAATTCCCTTTCGCGGGACCCGGAGCTGGTACGTCCCCATTACCATTCGGCTCAATGGGAATGGGGAGGATGGTAGCAGCGGTACCGTACATAACGGTACCGCTGCTACCATCCTGGACTGCTCGTGGGTGCTGCTCTGCATGCCTGGTCTAACCAGGCGTCCAGAGTGGCCCCCGCAAGCAGACTCATACTGTGGTGGTATGAAAGGTGCTGGTGCCTTACCGGCACCGTTCATCCCGTGGCCGCCACAGTTGGAATGAGGCC
Source organism: Ambystoma mexicanum (assembly GCF_040938575.1). NCBI lineage: Eukaryota > Metazoa > Chordata > Amphibia > Caudata > Ambystomatidae > Ambystoma > Ambystoma mexicanum. The sequence goes on along the minus strand of NC_090928.1, from coordinate 298,878,340 downwards.
TAGTGTTTCTGCAGGGCTATCTCCTACCTCTACCAGGTATGTCCCAGTTCCACTCGAGAAGGCTTAGCAAAAGCAAAGCCTCGATTTGACTCTCAAACACCTTTCAGGTGGACTGGAAAACTCCCTCTCAGAAATTCCCAATACCAGGGCACCCCAACCCTAAATGAAGAAACCCGTTATCCTGAGCTTTACATCTCAAGCAGCAGTCTTCCCAGGATATATCTTCTGAGGACGTCTAGGAGTTAAGTAGGTACGAACCTACAAAGATTTAATTTGAGCCTGTAGTTCAGAAAGATATTTTTGGTCAGACCTCATATATATTTCCACTGAAGGTCAGAAATTAGAGCAGTCAGCTCATTCTCCCATCTCTCCCTTACAAACAGCTCCTCAGATCCCCCTCAACACTATGATAGAGCACTGAAGTGAGTCCCTATCGTTCTCTTCCGCTTAATCATCTCCATTAATGGAGGAAATGATTTTGGATCCTGCGGGAAAGAAGGGGGCAACCCTCTTAGCATATTGTGCAACTTCCGGTACATTAATACATCAATCACAGAGTGCCCACCTCAAACCCTTAATTGTTGCACTGACTCTCTGAATGAACGTAATTAAAGCCTCTCCATCAATTCAATGCAATGTCTTTCCGCAGTCCGAGGAATACCCAGAATATGAGGGATGGGTAGCAGCACTGAATACAACCGCTCATATCCAATTTCCTGCGCCAACTTTACCTATGCCCTATGCGTACATTTCATAGCATTGATGCCACTGCCCTCACGCGGCACCTCCATAATAATTACAGAGGATAAAAGCTAAAGTGCAGAGATCATGCTTTTCAAACTTAAAACAGGTCAGATTGGATTTTCAACCAGTATGACAAATAATGTGCTTGAGCCACCAGTTACTATCTATACACATCTGGAGCTCCCGATCCCCCCATTTCCAATGGCGCAGTCAATATCTCCCATTTGACGCAGTTTTACCACCCACACCGATTATATACACACGCTGTGGAGCTTTTGAAATAATATCACCAGTCGAGTTATAGGGATATTACTTAAAAGGCAAAGGAACTTAGGCAGAAATACCATATTCAGCAAAGACATCCTACCAGTGAGGGATAATGATTAATGACTGCAAAGCTCCATTGCACAATTAACATCATAACCGGGTCATAGTTCAATGTACGGAGCAAGTTCCTATCTCTAGACACCACAGCTCCTAGATATTTAATATTCTCTTGCCTCCTCACAAAATCATGAAGACCAGCCCTGTGGTGAGTCCCTGATGTTAATGGGAACAATTCTGATTCTTATCTTGAAGCAAGAGTAATCTCTGAACTATTTCATATCTTGCATAATCGCATAAAGGTTTTTATCTGGATTCTTCACGAATACCATAATGTTGTCTGCAAATAATAAAACTATTAGCCTATGAGCATACAGAGTGCTCCAAAATGATCCACTCAGCATTTGCTCGATTGCTGCTGTAAGGAGGTGTGGAGACAGTGGACATCCCTGTGCCAGGTCCCATAAGCCTCTGGGAAACCCTACCATTCGTATACACTCGAGCCATGGGTGAAGGTTACAAGAGCTTACCCAGAGACACAAATCCCTTGCTCAACCCTATCCGATTCAAAACTGTAAAACGGAAGGGCCATGCTATAGAATCAAATGCCTTCTTGCCATCTAACATAAGTGCCACTGCAGTGAGCTGAGGTTCAAGCTGGTCCATCAGAAAAAATAATTATTATTCTGATGATATTAATCCTCAGAACTGGGGACGCCATAATGTAGTGAAAACTACTGCACAGTATACACAATTATCTTTATATATAAAGCTGAATGTATGTATCTGAGTGTGTATGTTTGTCTGGCTATACAAATCCACTCCATTGAACCCACTGCTACCACATTTTGCATGGATTTCTCATGTGTCTGAGGAAGGATTGTAGTCTATGTTTGGGTGCACAAAATTCACTCCGTTGACACCCCATTTACTGATGCTCACCCCGATTCACTACAGTAGGTGTTAGAAGGAGGCACCATTTGGAAAAGTGTCTGAAGCTAAATGTTCAATGTGTTGGTTATTTCTTTGAAATGTATTACTACTGTATACAGTTCGAAAGTGTTTATTAAAGCATTTTTAAAGGGCATTAAAAAAAACATTTTAAATTTGTTTTTATCACGCCACTCCAAATATGGGAAATGGCAAGGTTACAGTTTACTTAAGTTCATTCACGAGAAGAAAGCACAATCAATCAATCTTTCTTGGACAGTTTCTCAAATGTGCTGAAGCTATTAAGTGACTGAAACATGCCGCACAAAAAACGAAAATCACTTGGAAAATCTCCATCTGATACAAAGTGAAAATCAATATCAAGAGCTTCTGAAACACAACAACAAACAGCAGCATGACTTGCCAACCAAAGGTCAAGAGCAACTTTCTCCAGGGTAAATGAGATGCCAGAACGGACTGAAGCAAGACTTGCTGACATGAGGGCAAGAGCAACATCCTCCAGGGCACATGAGACACCAGAGCAAACTGAAGCAAGACTTGCTGACATGAGCACAAGAGCAACATCCTCCAGGGCACATGAGACACCACTCGAAAAGGACATGGGCAACGCAGGGTACCCTAGCTAGTTATTGATAAACATGTACGAAAATGATTGACGTTCTGTAAATCTTCACTATAAGCATGCTTTATTGGTGCAATTGTATTTTCATGTCTGAAGTGGTAGAAACTGTAGCTAATGCATTTCATACATTAAGTCCATCGTCGGTCTACCTGTGGCACACGCTGCTCGGTGGAATCACATCGGAGTGACTCTGTGGCCATCTTAGGGGAGGCAGATTCGGTCCTCTTTGGAGGCAATCTTAGGTGAGGCCTGACTCGGCCCACCCCGGCCACCATCTTTGGATGGGACCTGAAGGGTGAGGACCACTTGGAGGAGCCAATCACTCGTACGGGAGACGCCAACTACCGGTGGGTCTATCGTGGTTGCTAAGAGCAACCAGGGAGCAGGGGTGCAATTCCACAGATGGATGAAATCCTAACAACCTGATCCTGTCTGGAAATAGAGGGGAGTAACGGCAAAAGCCTGTTACCGATTATCTTGGTGAACATTTTTTTCCCCCACCAATCGGTGTGTTTTAATTTTCAGCTCGATTTTTTGTCTACAAAGAAGACAAGTCTGCCTACCCGTTTAAAAGTATTAATGTTGAATGCAAATGCGGTAAGCCATCATCAGGGTACATTTTGCTCCTACTGAAATATGGGCTTTGTGTAATAATGTACAACTTAATTGATGGCTGTTTTTCTATGTTGTTTCCCTCCCTAGGGTATATGTGGTACACCACAAAGAAGCAAGAATTTTATTTGGGTGCTAAATGTGTTATGACCTGCGTTTGTTCGATAAATTGCCTTTTTCTTGCCCCTGAAGACGTTCTTTCATATTTCCAACTAGAGATAAAGAACGAAACATGTTGGGTTTTTAAAGATGTTGTACAAATAACCAACATTTAGCAAAGAGGTATTTAGTTGATTAGAACCACATGTTAATACGCATGAGGATTCATTTAGCAAGGGCATAAGATGTCACAAGAGAGTATCCTATAGATAGGGACTGCCTTTTGTTTAAACTAGGAGTGTTTATCACTACACGGGGTCTCTTATATGTAGTAGAGGCAACCAGTTTTTGAGCACAGATGGTTGCAGTATAGGATTTTATTCTTGTATTTTTAAAGGTGAAAATTTATGAGTATTGATTTAATTGCACTTTAAATTTGAAAAATAGAAAATGAAATAAATTGTGTGTTTTTATTAGATAGGTGCTATGCACCAAGTTTTAACTATCATATGAATATGTTCATGAAATGTTAAATTTAATAAAGTATTAGAAATGTATGTACTACCTGAAAGCATAATTCGTTGGTGTGTTAAGGTAATCTGATGAGTGGAGTGCATCGTCCTTAGGAAGGGACAACATGGAAGCCATGAGTTTCTTCAGTTTGGAAACTGTCGTAAGCAGTGCTATGGGGATGAATCTCAGGGCTTTATACATTTTCCCCAGAGTCTTTTTTGTGTTATATGGTGAACATTTTACTATCCACATTGATTAATTAAATGGGATGAACATAACTGTGCCAGCTTTTCCTGCTTCAAAAGACATGCAATCCAAGCTTCCCTGGTGAAGGCAGGAAAGATCCCCTTCTTTAGAGATTCGGAGTACATGGCCATAAACTGTGGTACTAGAAGATTCAAAATGGTCTTATGGAACTCAGCGGGATGCCATCTGATCCTGGAGTTTTACCACCCAGGTTTCCAAGTATAGCATTTTTCATGTATGTTTAGGATATGGGTGGATTAGGAATGTCCCACGGAATCACATCCAACCAGAATTGGCCGGCCTTATCCAAGAAGGCCTTAATAAACACAGCATCCCTTTCCAGCCTAAACCTGTAAACATCTGAATAAAAGTCATAAAACATTGCTTTAATATCTTCATGATTACTACACTGTCTGACCCAACTGGTTGTTGCACAGCATCAATTGGGCTCACAATTCCTATCCTCTTGTGCTGCCCATTCTAATGTCCGTCTGGGTCTTTCATCTTCTCCATACTGTCTGGCTTGAGTCTCCCTGAGCAAAAGCCCCTGTTCTATGGAATTTCTTCTACTCAGGAGTGTCTACAACCACGTTTTAGCAACCTCTGGTCCCCAGGCCCCTCCCCATCACGACGCTCTTCACCCCGCTCCAGGATGCTAACTGGGGTACCTCCTCCGAAGCCAGGGCTCTGGTCTGGCAACATCAACTGGCCCCCACTCTCTCCATTCCTTGTTGGCCACCTCGTCATGCCTTTATCTGAGCCAAAACCCCCACATGTCTACTACTAGCCCCTGTCAATGACAGGCCTCTGCTAAGGGCAAGCACGGCCAGCATTACTCCTCAATTTACGTGGACTGGGAAAACTGTACCCTCTGCAGTTCCAGATGCAAAACTTCTCCTCAAGCGCCTGAGGCCTCCCCGACCTAATATATAGCAGGATAAAAGAGGTTTGGCAGGAAATTGTAGCAGGACTAAATCAAGATCTGGCAGTTTTCCATGCAAGCTCAGCCCAAGCAGCCACATTGTCGTGATCTCGCTAGCACCTTCTTAGCTCTTATCTTTTCAGCAACATAATGTATTTGTTTATTGCTTGCAAAAATCAAAATTAAAACTACTATGTTTTTTCATAAAGCTCAGGAATATGCTGGATTACACATATACATTACATCAACATAACACAAAAATAAGTCAGGGTTCAACCTATGTCTAGTTATGACACCCTCGAAGACCCTCCCCAGAATGACTTACTTTTTATATTTTATTGTAATCCCCTTGGGAGGTACATCTATCCTAAATTCAGAATACAATATGCCCTTTGCCAGTGTATCTCAGGAGACTCTGCACTCTGGTACTATGAGCCGATCTTCCCATCCACTTGTTCTTTGAACTCCAACCACCATCATAGCCTTATTCAGGAGACTAGAAATCACACTCTTCCACTGTTTCTTGGATGAAAGGCTTCATCTCCTTTTCTTAACTTCTCTTGAGTGGATCTGCTATGTAACTCACTTCCTCCTAACCTGTGGCAAACCTTTTTCCCTGTTGCTTCCCCTCTCCATCTTTATCTAGTCTTTCTTCCACTTCTCTCCCATCCTTTGTAGCCCAGGGTATTACGTCAGTCAATTAAAGTGTGGTGGTAACCAGGCTTTCTGTGTTTCCTCATTCCCTGTTTTCTGTATGCACTTAACCTTTGGAGTCTTTTAGTGCGATAAGCAACTGTAAAATAAATAATACATTAATTAAATTGATGCACAATCTGTTGCAACATCCATTTCTTCCATGAAGAACTGAACAGCCTTGATAAAGAGACGGTGCTTCCCCTCCTTTAACGCAGGGACTTTTGTTGGATACCACACTGACATTTCCAGGCCCTTCTCGAGATCTAAGAGATATTCTGGTGCGCTGGCTAAGGATGACGCCGCTGCAGGGACCGGAGTTTCCAGGAGGCGGTGCTCGTTTTGGCTGTTTTTGAATCTTTGAGGGTCACTGGCACGAGTTCAAGCACGGACAGGGAGAGGCTGTCGTTTGTTCTTTATCAGTGCTATGTTTGAGGACCGCAGGTTGGTGTTCCCTTTCTCTTCGTCCTCACCTCCCCACACCAGCCCCTTCTTTCTAATGGATCGGAAGGTGGTAATGGTTCTACCGGGAGGTTCATGATTAGGGATACATGAAGTAAATGGGGCATAGTGTTTAACTAATTCTAAGCAAAGAATTGTATGTCTCTTTATAGGTTGTCACTCTTAAGTGGTTACATGTCTTCATATCAAATTTTTTTATATTGAATGAACATATTTTGAATATTTTATATTGAAAACTGTTATAGTGAATGCACTTTTTTGTTGTTATTGGGGGGACCGCCACCTAAACCCCTGTTTTCCACCCCCTAAAAACACACCCGACTGTTTCCCAAAAATATTTAACGCTTTACTGCGCAACTAAATTCATTCACTATAACGTTTTTCAATATAAAATATGCAATATAAATTCATTCAATATAAAATATTTCGATATAAACACTGTATACCGCTTAATTGAGCTACTGTGCACTTCGCTGAATATTCTTTCAATAAAAAGATTGACACCAAAAAAATAAGCCGTCTCCTTGTTTCCTGACATTCAGTACCGGGCTATCTACTTTGAATGCCAGATAAATTGTTAAGAGTCTCGTTCATCTAGAACAGGGGTTGGCAAATGTTGGCTCTCAAGATGTTTAGATTACAACTCCCATCAGGCCTAGCCAGCATAACCATTGGTGAGGGATCCTACGAGTTGTAATCCAAATCTTCTTGAGAGTCACAAGTTGCAGACCCCTGTTCTAGAACATTGGTTCCCCTAACCATGTGAATATGTTTTTGTTTAGTCGGTATTCCAATGCCTTTCGACAGTTATGACCCTGTTCCTTTTTCAAGCAGTAATAAAAAAGGTTTCATGTTCTTTATATGTAGGGCCGGGTTTCTTGGTCACAAACAAATTGCATTGAAGTGAAATATCCTTGCCACATGCAAGACTTGACTCGAGGGTCTTTCCAGTACCTCTTCTCGTTTCCTACCTGAACTTCGTGTGCCTTAATCACACATTTGGATGTCAAGTATTTCGCACAGCACTTCAAACGCACCACAACAAAAAAGGTCACGCCAAAAAAGGTCACGACCTGCGTGATGACTCTCAGCCGCCAGCAGGCACAGCAGACACATGAGGAAATGCATGTATTCACGCTAAAAGCAACCACATCTGTACGCTTGGGTCACATTCAAAACAGGTCAAGGCAAACAACACCAGGCCGGGCTGGGAAAGGCAGCATGCATTGCAATCTCGCACCGTGCCTCACACCGCATGCTGCCACTGGGTCTGGCACCTCATGCACAGACAAGTGGCACAAAAGCAAAGAACCACTGCTTTTTTGGTAGTGGCCCATACGTCAAGAAACGTACATTTTGTTCTAGTCCATGTCAAAGAAGAGTAATTAAATGCTTCTAAGGAAGTTCAAATGAAGAGAATAGGGCCTGTTGGTCTTGTCCTTTTGACTTCCTGTTGTAGTACCAGGGCATCCTATACATTATTTAACTTTAGCCTGCCTTTTCGCCCAAACTTTCTACTTCGAATGTGGAAGGTGCTTGAAATGCCGCTTCTGCCCACCTCTTTAATATGCCTCGTATTCTTGCACATAGATGCCACATTATGGCCTCTGCACTCCCCCCCGAGTGTTCAAAGCCTACTCCTAGACCTACTTCTAACCCCAGAATGCTCCTAATAGAGTGGACCTCCTTTCTGCGGGAGCTCCTAATAGGTTCCTGCCCTCCGCCGCAGGAGGGCTGATATCCCTCGAGTTCATGTGGTGTCTGGGGAACGGGGATCTGTTTAATCGGAGGACACTGTGGGCATCTTCAGCCATAAAGAGAAGAAGTCATTTGGTTCTCACTAGGCCAGTGCAAATGCCAGAGTTAAGCTTGGTCAACACAAGACTGATCATTAGCCCTGAAGTGAATGTTTGAGGCATTACCAAGTCCAATAGTGCACACAACTTGTATATCACATGCAGTGCTTTAAATGGGCCGGTCCTACCCGGCACTGAGTACCTGCACTGCTTATTTTTGAGCATTTGAGTGCCTGCACTTCTCAACGCCTGAAAGAGATTACTGGTACTCAACTATGTGGCGAGGTGAAAATGAAAGCCTGAGGAATTACTTTAAGTTGTCTATTTGTTATTAGCAGGGCCTATTCTAATTAGTAAATGTTTAAGTAATTAGAGTTGTGATGGAACGTTTTCGACTGAAAGCTCGCATACAGCTCCAGTTACCTATCGAATTTCTTACTAGGCAATGAAAGCGAGCAATAATAATGTATTTTGGCCATCCCGCGAGGCCCAGAGCAGCCGTTTGCAGTCCTTTCCCCCCCGCACCCGCTTCCTGCTTCCCAGCTCCCTCCCGCCTCCCGACCCGCCCCTGGACCGTGATTCGCTGAATCACTGCACTGAATAGAGTCTAACGACTCGTAGCCCTCCACCTGCTCCTATTGCGTACCAAAGACGGTGAGTGCATCTCATCTGCTGCGCTGCCCCATTTTATGTATTTTGGCTCTCCCGCGAGGCCCAGAGCAACCGTTTGCAGTCCTCCCCCCCCACACCCGCTTCCTGCTTCCCAGCTCCCTCCCGCCTCCCGACCCGCCCACCACCCTTCAAAATGGCCATCCTCCATCTAACACAGACCATTACCGACCGCCCCCAGGGTAGCCTTCTGCCCGTGCAGCCCCTGTGGCTAAGGACCCGAGGCAAAGGACGCTCATACAGTGGACGGCGCCTGATCGTATCTGCAGGTATTCGCAGGAGAAGCAAGAAGCCAACAACAAGTAAGTGTGGCAAGGGCAGGGCCAGAAGCAACAACTTCAGGCCATACTACCCTACCACTCATTTAACAAAGCATTACCACCGTAAATTCATTATATTTGCATTTAGTAACTCTGTCCTTTGCATGTTAAAGTTGCATTCACAAGTGTACCCAATAGCCTATGTGTGTATTTAGAAGTTGTGCCCAATAGCCTCTCTGAGAAAGTTGCATTTAGAAGTTGTGCCCAATAGCCTCTCTGAGAAAAGTTGCATTTTAGTTGTGCCCAATAGCCTCTCTGAGGAAAGTCCAATTTAGAAGTGTTCCCAATAGCCTATGTGTGTATTTAGAAGTTGTGCCCAACAGCCTCTCTGAGAAAAGTTGCATTTAGAAGTTGTGCCCAATAGCCTCTCTGAGAAAAGTTGCATTTGAAGCTGTGCACAATAGCCTCTCTGAGGAAAGTCCAATTTAGAAGTGTTCCCAATAGCCTATGTGTGTATTTAGAAGTTGTGCCCAATAGCCTCTCTGAGAAAAGTTGCATTTGAAGTTGTGCCCAATAGCCTCTCTGAGAAAAGTTGCATTTGAAGTTGTGCCCAATAGCCTCTCTGAGAAAAGTCCAATTTAGAAGTGTTCCCAATAGCCTATGTGTGTATTTAGAAGTTGTGCCCAATAGCCTCTCTAAAAAAAAAACTTCATTTAGAAGTGTACCCAATAGCCTCTCTGAGAAAAGTTCCATTTAAAGTTGTGCCCAATAGCCTCTCTGAGAAAAGTTGCATTTGAAGTTGTGCCCAATAGCCTCTCTGAGAAAAGTCCAATTTAGAAGTGTTCCCAATAGCCTATGTGTGTATTTAGAAGTTGTGCCCAATAGCCTCTCTGAGAAAAGTTGCATTTGAAGTTGTGCCCAATAGCCTCTCTGATAACAGTTGCATTTGAAGTTGTGCCCAATAGCCTCTCTGAGAAAAGTTGCATTTGAAGCTTGCCCAATAGCCTCTCTGAGGAAAGTCCAATTTAGAAGTGTTCCCAATAGCCTATGTGTGTATTTAGAAGTTGTGCCCAATAGCCTCTCTTAGAAAAGTTGCATTTGAAGTTGTGCCCAATAGCCTCTCTGATAAAAGTTGCATTTGAAGTTGTGCCCAATAGCCTCTCTGAGAAATGTTGCATTTGAAGCTTGCCCAATAGCCTCTCTGAGGAAAGTCCAATTTAGAAGTGTTCCCAATTGCCTATGTGTGTATTTAGAAGTTGTGCCCAACAGCCTCTCTGAGAAAAGTTGCATTTAGAAGTTGTGCCCAATAGCCTCTCTGAGGAAAGTTGTATTTAAAGTTGTGCCCAATAGCCTCTCTGAGAAAGTCCAATTTAGAAGTGTACCCAATAGCCTATATGTGCATTTAGAAGTTGGGCCCAACAGCCTCTCTGATAAAAGTTGCATTTGAAGTTGTGCCCAATAGCCTCTCTGAGAAAAGTTGCATTTGAAGCTTGCCCAATAGCCTCTCTGAGGAAAGTCCAATTTAGAAGTGTTCCCAATAGCCTATGTGTGTATTTAGAAGTTGTGCCCAACAGCCTCTCTGAGAAAAGTTGCATTTAGAAGTTGTGCCCAATAGCCTCTCTGAGGAAAGTTGTATTTAAAGTTGTGCCCAATAGCCTCTCTGAGAAAGTCCAATTTAGAAGTGTACCCAATAGCCTATATGTGCATTTAGAAGTTGGGCCCAACAGCCTCTCTGAGAAAAGTTGTACTTGAAGTTGTGCCCAATAGCCTCTCTGAGAAAGTCCAATTTAGAAGTGTTCCCAATAGCCTATGTGTGTATTTAGAAGTTGTGCCCAACAGCCTCTCTGAGAAAAGTTGCATTTAGAAGTTGTGCCCAATAGCCTCTCTGAGAAAAGTTGTATTTGAAGTTGTGCCCAATAGCCTCTCTGAGAAAGTCCAATTTAGAAGTGTACCCAATAGCCGATGTGTGTATTTAGAAGTTATACCCAATACCTCTCTGAGAAAAGTCCAATCTAGAAGTGTTCCCAATAACCTATGTGTGTATTTAGAAGTTGTGCCCAATAGCCTCTCTAAAAAAAACTGCATTTAGAAGTGTACCCAATAGCCTCTCTGAGAAAAGTTCCATTTGAAGTTGTGCCCAATAGCCTCTCTGAGAAAAGTTACATTTGAAGTTGTGCACAATAGCCTCTCTGAGAAAAGCCCAATTTAGAAGTGTTCCCAATAGCCTATGTGTGTATTTAGATGTTGTGCCCAATAGCCTCTCTGAGAAAAGTTGCATTTGAAGTTGTGCCCAATAGCCTCTCTGAGGAAAGTCCAATTTAGAAGTGTTCCCAATAGCCTATGTGTGTATTTAGAAGTTGTGCCCAACAGCCCCTGTGAGAAAAGTTGCATTTAGAAGCTGCGCCCAATAGCCTCTCTGAGGAAAGTTGTATTTGAAGTTGTGCCCAATAGCCTCTCTGAGAAAGTCCAATTTAGAAGTGTACCCAATAGCCTATATGTGCATTTAGAAGTTGTGCCCAACAGCCTCTCTGAGAAAAGTTGTACTTGAAGTTGTGTCCAATAGTCTCTCTGAGAAAGTCCAATTTAGAAGTGTTCCCAATAGCCTATATGTGCATTTAGAAGTTGTGCCCAACAGCCTCTCTGAGTAAAGTTGTACTTGAAGTTGTGCCCAATAGTCTCTCTGAGAAAGTCCAATTTAGAAGTGTACCCAATAGCCTATATGTGCATTTAGAAGTTGTGCCCAACAGCCTCTCTGAGAAAAGTTGTACTTGAAGTTGTGCCCAATAGTCTCTCTGAGAAAGTCCAATTTAGAAGTGTTCCCAATAGCCTATATGTGCATTTAGAAGTTGTGCCCAACAGCCTCTCTGAGTAAAGTTGTACTTGAAGTTGTGCCCAATAGTCTCTCTGAGAAAGTCCAATTTTGAAGTGTACCCAATAGCCTATATGTGCATTTAGCTGTTGTGCCCAATAGCCTCTCTGAGAAAGTTGGATTGAAGTTGTGCCCAATAGCCTCTCTCAGAAAGTTCCAATTCAGAAGTGTATCCAATTCCGATGTTTGTATTTAGAAGTTGTGCCCAATAGCCTCTCTGAGAAAGTTGCATTTAAAAGTTGTGCCCAATAGCCTCTCTGAGAAAGTTGCATTTACAAGTTGTGCCCAATAGCCTCTCTGAGAAAGTTGCATTTACAAGTTGTGCCCAATGTGTGTATTTAGAAGTTATACCAAATAGCCTCTCTGAGAAAAGTCCAATCTAGAAGTGTTCCCAATAACCTATGTGTGTATTTAGAAGTTGTGCCCAATAGCCTCTCTGAAAAAAAAAACTGCATTTAGAAGTGTACCCAATAGCCTCTCTGAGAAAAGTTCCATTTAGAAGTGCCTATGTGTGTAGTTAGAAGTTGTCCCCCAATAGCCGCTCTGAGAAACTTGCATTTAAAAGTTGTGCCCAATAGCCTCTCTGAGAAAGTTGCATTTAGAAGTTGTGCCCAATAGCCTCTCTGAGAAAGTTCCATTTAGAAGTGTTCCCAATAACCTATGTGTGTATTTAGAAGTTCTGCCCAATAGCCTCTCTGAAAAAAACTGCATTTAGAAGTGTACCCAATAGCCTATGTTTATATTCAGAAGTTGTGTACAACAGCCTCTCTGAGAAAATTGCACTTAGACGTGTGCCCAATATCCTAATAGTCTAATATCATCTGTATAAGATAGAATCTAGTACTGCCTAATAGTGCCTAATAGTCTAAAATCCCTTTTATCCAAAACTTAATCTAGAGGTAGACCTAATACCACCTCCGGTGTACAGTCAAATCTAGAAGTGTACTTAATAGTACCTAATACCCTAACATCATCTCCATGTACAGTTGAAGCCAGAAGTGCACCCAACAGTCTAATATCATCTCGGTGCAAATTGAACTTGGAAGTGTACCTAGTAGCGAGCTCCCACGGAATTTAGAACTACAATCAGAAAGCCCTCCTAAACTCCACCTAAAAGTCCAACTAAAACCATACCTGGAGCGTTGCTACATTCAACTTCTCCTTGAATAGCCTACACATATTCCAGCTTATTGGAGGAATGCTAGCCCACTAAAGAAACTCCACCAACTGCGTAACTATGCTGTAGCTACAACTAAATAGACTGCCTAACTTGCATAGCCTAGGGTCTAGCTACACCCCAAAACGGCCTAATATCTATAAACTATAAAGCCCAATAAACTTAAGTTTCAATTGAGACCACTCCTAACAGCTCGTACTAAGCATGAGTGCACCCACTCCAACAGAGTCTGTTGGAAACGACCACCGTGGACTGCCCTCACTTCCCGGTGTACCTTCTGCCCCAAACCACCCCACCATCCTTTGCACTCCCTACCATTCCACTCTCCAAACACCAGCCAGAGGGGCACGATGGCGAGCCAACCACCCTAAAACCACTCCGTCCCGAACCCCACCACCGGCCAGCCCACGTTAACCATGCCCTCTCCCCTCACTATCTTAGCGGGCACATCTTGCCCAGCAAGCATCCACCTCCCGCTCTGCCCACAAACCCCCACCACCTTCCCCCCCCCCCCGAATACACCCCTTCCGGTCCCTAAAAACTGGACCCCTAGCAAGAACCGAAGCCGCATCCCTCTCCCCCTCTGACCCCCGTTCCCTCTCTCATACTCCAATCGCAACAAGGAAACTAAAGAGGAATCGCACCTGGTCCCCCTCAATCTCTCAGCACTCCTCGCCTCCCCTGTCCCAACCCACCTCCACTTTCCCCCAGTCTCCTCCGTCCCCCGTAGCTTCCCCTGCCCTGAAACCCATCTCCCTCGACTTCTCATCAACTGGAATAGAAACTCCTAATCGCCCACACCCCACCTTCAAATTCCCTGATCCAAATCCGATCATCCCAACTCACGCAGCCACCCAATCCCACCCGAAGCCCGCCAATCCTTCTGCCCGCCCACTCTTCCCACCGATCATCACCCACACCCTTCCTCCCCAGCTTCCTCTCGCTCCGCCACTACCCCTCTCCACCCCAGCCCCGAGACCAACCTCGTCTGCCGACGTGAACTGCATCCTTTTTAATGCCCGATCTGTAGCAAAAAACAGAGAGCGGATGAACGTATGGAGCGGAAGAGTGTATGGAGCGGAAGAGTGTATGGAGAGGAAGAGTGTATGGAGCGGATGAGTGTATGGAACGGATGAGTGTATGGAACGGATGAGTGTATGGAGCGGATGAGTGTGTGGAGCGCATGAGTGTGTGGAGGGCATGAGTGCGTGGAGGGGGATGAGTGCGTAGAGAGGGCACAAAGCAGATGAGTACCTGGAGCGAACGAGTGCCTGGAGCGAACGAGTGCCCAGAGTGAACGGACATGTTGCGTAGAGTGGACGAGTACGTAGAACAAACTGGAACAGATTGCATCCAGTACTGATGAGTGCGTAGAAAGGATGAGTTCGAAGAGCTGCTGAATGCGTATAGCATGGGCCAGACAAAAGCGCTTGCATGGGGCAGACAAGAGAGCATGTGTGGGGCAGACAAGAGTGCATGCGTGGGGCAGACAAGAGTGCATGCGTGGGGCAGACAAGAGTGCATACGTGGGGCATACAAGAGTGCATGCGTGGGGCATACAAGAGTGCATGCGTGAAGCTGACAAGTGTGCATGCGTGGGGCGGACAAGAGTGCATCCGTGGGGCAGACTGGAATGCGCGGGCAAACCGGAATGTGCGGGGCAGACTAGAGCGCGCGGGGCGGGTCAGAATGCATGAGTGCGTGCAGCAGACCAGAGTGTATAGACCAGACGTGGGTGCATGGAGCAGATAGGAGAGCACGGAATGGACTGGAGCGCATAGGATTGCATGACGTATATAGTATAGTCTGGAATGCAGAGAACGTTTGAAAGAGCATATAACCCATCATATCACACCACCACGCTTACTCTCTCCTTTACATCACCACTCAACTAGAATGCAGAGATACTATGACACCATTCGGTATAACTGTTCTCATACCAACATCCGCCGCTTACTCCACATCACTCTAAGTAAACACTGCTGGTTTCACACCCGCCAGCCAGGCGTTCTCCTCAGGCCTAATGCAGCCAAATCCGTTCTAGATAAATCCTGCCAGAACAAACACATTCTCCTGATCTTTTAACCACCACACCTATCGCTAAGAAGCAGCTATCACACGAAGACCGCACGAGCTGCACACATATCCGGTGCTCACACGCACCTTTTGACTCTCTCTACTCTCTCTACTGATCTGAACTTCGGTTCCCAAGGGCGTTCAACCTACCAGCGCCTTCAGACCATACCAATGGTATATAAGGCGCTATATAAGTGCAAAATAACATAACATAACAATAATAAAACTCTCCTTCTAAAGCTTAGTTTACAGCTATAATATCTGCTAGTTTGATATGCAAAAAGGAAAGTCTCATTTAATGTAGATATTCAAACTTTCTTAACACAATGCAACACAACAAACTGGAAGTTTGTGTGAAAGGATCTCAGATACACTGCTTGGAAGCCGTAGAAATCTTTGGCCAAAAAACAAGTGCTATATTTGATCGAATTTCATACAGCCGAAAATTTCAAACAAATACACCATTCAGTGCCATTATAGTGAACAAGGGGTGCATGTGTTGCGGACTTGTCCCCCACTCCCTATACAATAAAGGTAAAAGATTAAAAAAGAAGAGGGCCATGCAGCGCCGGTTCCCATCCACGAAAGTGAAGGGAACCGGTGTCACA
This sequence comes from Ambystoma mexicanum, assembly GCF_040938575.1. NCBI lineage: Eukaryota > Metazoa > Chordata > Amphibia > Caudata > Ambystomatidae > Ambystoma > Ambystoma mexicanum. Next base: position 298,862,697 of record NC_090928.1, on the reverse strand, counting down.
GAGAGATGGGGGAGTCGGCGGCAGACAACGAGGTCTGCCACCAACAGGTAAGTAGGGGGGTGGGTGGGGATCATGATTTCACCGCGTTGCGCATTTTGAATTCGGTATTTCCGAATTCATCAATTTTTAAATAACAAATTACAAGCCTCAGTAAAACCATGGATATCCACACTGCTTTACCAAAGTGTGTGATCTTTGGCACATCATTTAATCTCACTGGGCATTGCTTGCAGACAAGAGGGTGCACCTAAAAGGGACCTGTGCCCTAGTTCCAAGCCAAAACGGCTGGCGCCAAAATTGCTGCGGCAGAATCTCCAGCTTCATTGCTTGGTGAGTACTTGCACTTCTTCTTTTTGCATTTAAAGCATTGATCACATGTATAGACATGCTGAACGCCCCCTTCATGTTCGTAGCTCACATATGACTTTGCCGAAATGGCATAACACTGCAGCCTCCCCCTCCAGGGACTGAACTTTCCCATTGCGTGACGTGGCACACTACTTGTTGTTGGGATTGCCTTCCCGGGCTGAAAAAGTCTATCCATAAAATGCCGTAAACCACGACTCTGTGCAAGGCCCATGCGCATTGTGTGTCCTCTGGGATTCTGGCAACGTCTGGCTCTTGCGTCCTCTCGCGAGACTGCACTAGGGATGAGGAAAGGGAAGATTGACAGTGACAGAAAAGTTGCAGAATTGGTTATACCAGGTAATGGGGCTGTGCAGGGTTATTTAAAACTAATTTCTGCTGCTCTGCAAAGGTGCTGTATAAATTATGGTCAGTAATGGCCCCACTTGCTGTGGCCCACATTTGTGTTCACTCTATCGGTTCAACCAAAGTATCACCGGTGTCCCTTGTCTCCAAAATACCCCTTCACTCCACGTTCCTCTTTCACATCCGATTTTTCTGAATGTCCCTAAGAGCGCTCAGTCATAATCTGTATGTTAGTTCCTGTCTCAGACCTCCCACTCAACTATTGCGGAACATATAAATGTTAGTGAGGCAGTATTCAACAATCAGCGTTTGAGAAGGCCACACAGTGGCTCCAGCATTTAACGCACCTTGAACAACCTCCTCTACTTTGCCCTGCCCAGTTGAACTAAAGCGTACACACTTCTATCAAGTCAGGTGGATTTTTGAAAGCGTATTGGGTTTCTACCCAATTTTATACTTGATGTTTCAAGGTGAAACACCTTCTACACCGTTCAGTATGAAAAAGAAACGAGAACTGTGATGCTTTAGACCGGATATGGTTCCTATCATGGCCCTGTGCTGGTGGCACCCAAGATGGCTACTTGCAATTGTCTGATTGGAGAACCGAAACTCAAGACCATCATCGTTGAACAGTATTCTAAGGTGCTCTCATGCTTACATTTTTCCTTTGTTCAATGGGGCGAAAGCAGGGGGCAAGTTGGCCACAAAATCACAGAAATAGATATGTCTCTGGATTCAAAGAAGAAGCCAATCGAAAAGTTCACAATTCTCACCTTTCAAATGATTAAAAGCATATAAATGATGAAATGATATGATAGTTCCTTTATATAGCGCCTATACACAATGTGTTCCAAAGTGCTTCAAGGCAAGGGAGGGAACAAGGGAAAATACAATGACATTCTTACAGGCCATGAACAGTAAGGATGTGAAATTAACTATCCTACTCGGCCGGACAACATTTCAGATAGTGCAAGAGCTAAGACATAGATAAGGAAGAGAGGGGGAGAGTGGGAAGGAAATGGAAACAGACAGGCGACTACCGTACTAGGCCTGACGACATTTCTGTCATGAGCCAGCATCAGGTAGTGAATGCTCTTACCTGGCAAGACGGTCCTGTACATGAATGCAAAGTGCTCTTTGAGCCATGGGTGGTTAAAGTGGTTGATGTCAAAGTGCCTTTGGAGGAGAAACATATACTGAAACAAGGAGCGGGTGGTGTAGCTGCCGTAGGCCACGCCTTCGTAAAGAGATCCGTCCGTCACATCGTTCAGCAAAACCATCGACTTCTCCATGATTGACAGCACCTGCTTGGTCCATGTGTACGATTCCAGGAGATAACCTGCAAAGGAACCAGACACAGACTTAGCAGATTTTCTTCGATTTATGTGGTTATTTTTTAAATGAAAACTGTTTATTATGTGCACATCAAAAACCAAGCAAATTGAATACATTGGGGCTCATTTAGAGTTTGGCAGACAATAAAATCACTGGCGTATGAAGGCTATTTCAAGATAGCACTTCTCCAGCTTTACATTGGGTTTCCGCTGGTGGAAAGCTGGTGGAAAATTTGCCAGTCTCCAGCATGGAGACCGGTGGATTTTCCGCCAGTGTAAACCCGGTGTAAAGCTGGAGAAGTGCTATCTTTAAATAGCCTCCATTGCGGCAGATTTCATTGTCCCCATTGTGAAGAATTATTTTGTGAAGAAATAACATTTTTAAACAAATGTAAATCTACGTGTCTGGCTAGTGCACAGGAAAGAGATACACTTCTCGCTCTCATCATGGGTCTTACATCGGTTGAGAGATGCAAGTCGCACCGGGGGAAGGGCGCTCAATCAATCAGGTCGCTGGAACAATGGGCGAGAATACACATTCTCCGGCTGCTATTTTCAGCCACCGAAGGCCCTTCCCTGGGTGGTGCTATCTTTATTTATTTTTTTATGTGGGGAGACAACAGGGAGCCTCTCTCAGTTGACGTCCCATATCCCGCCCCCAAAACAAATCACACCCCTTCCTCACCCACTCCCCACCCACTTACCTGCTAGACCGGAGCATTGTGCTCTGGTCCCAGCGCTCCTCCCGCTCCTGTCTGGCGGTCATCTTTTAAAATATTGTATTTCTTTTTTTCACGGGAGATTGGTGTCGCACAATAAACGCAGCCAATCTCTCGAAAAAATGAATAAACCATTTGCACCCCGGATAAACCCTGGCGTGCAAATGGCTTTCACTCCCACATCGGTGGCCGGACATGGCCGGTAATAGCCCGTAGCCCTCGCTGAGGCCCTCGCAAAGGCGGGGAAGGTACTTCTGTGCCCTGATTAGAGATTCCTCATAGACGTCTTTCCTTTGGAACTCAAGGTAGTTCCACGGATCTGCTCTGGGTTTTCCCTCTGTGAGAGAGGAGGATTCTGGGAAATGTTTTGCTTATTTGTTTGCTACTTCCACATGGTCTGGGAAACTTGGATTTGGGAGGTGGCCACAGGAGACCTTTCTGGCTTCGAGAACGTGATGATATCACTCTCGGGTCCTTATGACCAGGACTGGGAGGTCACTAAGTCACACACCAAGGACCCAAATGTGTATGTTACGCTCCCCATGCAAGTTTTGTTCTGTACGCGATGACAACAGTATATCCAAACCATGCTAAAACATCTAAACGTAAAGTCAACTATAGCACTTTTCAGATGTCCTACTGGGGAGCAGGATTTCTGGCTGGGTAATTTATGTGATTTACAGACACACAAGCAGGCATTGGAATGGGTGCCCCATCGTGTTCAGCCAAGAATTTATGTGCCGGCTGTTGAAATCCAAGGAGACTAATAGATGGGGGCAAGAGTGACCTCCATTAAGTGAATGGGGTGATGTGATGCTGAACAGCGCATCAAATTGCCAAATGGCAGTTCCACAAAGAGTAGTGCTGCTAGAGGGGGCCAGTTTACATCCTGGCCAATTATCTTTTGCAACATGGCCGACCCTTGCGCACCTCAGTCATGTGACATTTTGGAGAAGCGTCTGCACAACTTATATAATGTGATGCCTGCATACAGTTCACGTTTGAGTTTTACTAAAGTCAAGCCCGGTACAGAAAAGCCCATAACTGTGAGGTTAGACAAGCTCCGGGTTGTTCGTTTGAACTGACACAGATTCCAGTATGCCCGTCCGTCGGTTAATAGCACGGTTGCCTCTTTGCATAGTTATAACTTCTGCAGAGGATGTTTTGGCTCACGCGCCTGCGCAGTTTAAGCAAGGACCGGAACTCCTTGCCAGAGCCTGGATTGGGTTCCTTCATTGGACACTGCAGCCACTTGCAACTCTCTCCTTATGCATGCCGATTCAGCCAAGTACACCAGTAGAAACATCATTATATCACTTCACCTTTCCGAGAGGATTGGTTAGATGGTGGATGCGTTCCTGGACACGCATGACAACATGAAACACAGAAGTCATATAGTGCTCACAATCAATTTGTACTGGTTGACATTCTTTGACTCGCAACTAAGTCTGGCCCCGCATTTAGGGCTCACCCCAAATAGAGCTAACATGGATTTTGGGGGCACACTGAAGATTTGTTCCCACGGTCACAAATACAGAGGATATGGACCAGGACACAGATCAGATTGTCTTGGGAACACAATTCCAGTGGAGGAAGTGCTGGAAGCCGATATTCGCTATGAGCACAGCGATTGAGTTGCCTGGTCGATAAGCACTATCGTTCGAGGGTGTGCATAAGTGTGGCTGCCCTCAGAACGTCAAGCTTGCAGCTTTGTGTCAGAGGGATATCCTCACCATATTTCAACTTTCTGCTTATTTCATTGAAGACAATGAGCTCGATCCTGATTAGGTTCAGTTGTAGCAAATGGGGGGTAATCTATGCTCAATGTTTTGTGGGCAGATGCTAAGTATGGTGAAACATCAGAGTTAATTCTAATGTGCAGTGGACAGTGATCTAAGTGAGCAGGAACAGTCGGGAGCGGTGTTCCACTACTTTTATTTTTTTCTGTTTACCATTCCTCTACTTTGTACAACCAAATTCATCATTCTATACAGAACATTTCTCCATTCATGTCCTTGTGGAAGTCCAAAGTTGTAATAGGACCCTTAGTTACAAGCCACTTGGACTATTGCAATGCCGCAGCCGCAACGCCTAGTCACATGTTGCACTATGCTTCATCTACCCTCTCTCCCCTGCCGAGACTACAGTTCCACTACTTTTTTCGGTACACTTCTTCCACTGGCAGTGGATCATCTGCATTGTGGTGCGCGACTTGCAGCCTGTTTGCCCATGCTTAGATTGCCAAAGAGAGTATGCACTGATGGTGAAGCTGGCATTCCTACTGACACACTATGGGTGGGAAATCCGCTAAAAGACCTTTCATGGCTCCTTACCTGCACAGATGGTATATCGAGGCACTCCTTGTGGTTTTAAATTCTGTTGGTAGGTCAATAGTACAAGTAGCGAGAAGTGGCTTGTGAGATCGTGTCAGCTACATCTGTGTTAGGGCGCCTGTGCGCCACTGAAACTTCTTACCACAACTCGGAGTGGAAACGCAATTTCTGGTCTTTTACTGCCCCTCTCTTACTCTCCTATCTCTTTACTAGGTCTGCAGCACGGGGGTTCCGGACCTTTGGTTCACATTACTACATAAAAAGCCAGGGTCGGACTGGGACAAGAAATAGGCCCGGTCACCCAAAAAAAAGTGGCCCACCCCTCGCCTCAAAAAAGTGGCCCACCCCTCTCGCCTCATGACCCTTGACCTCTGATGACATCACTGAAAGTGATGTCATTTGACCCCACCCCTAAGTGGCATCCCAGGAAGCGATGAAACACGACCTTTCACCCCTTGATAAAACAGGAAGTGGCATCAAATAGCATTGTTCATGAGTACAAAATTACTGTGAATCTAAGCAGACGTCCAAGGCCAAATGACAATATTGTACCTGTTACTGCTTCTAAAAGAAAAGTTATAATTGTAACAGTGCCATCAGTAATGAACTCAAGAGCCACAGTGATAAGCTTGCAATGCGTTTATACAGTTCTAACTCATGCACCAGATAAAAGGTGTCAAAGACCATTTTAGCCACTGAAATCAGGCCAATACTCCCAGAAAAGAAAAATAGGGCGTAAGAGATATGCCACCTGCACAGCTCAAGAGGGCAGTGGCATGAGCAGCACCTTCTGCAAAGTGCACCCCCGCTGCAGTACTGCCTGATGGCAAGTCGGCCTGTGTGATTTACAAGAATTGCCAGCTACAAGGAATGCTCGCATTGTGAGAAACGGTCTATTTCTTAGAAAAGGACTACTTTTAATTTTCTAAGAATATGCTGGTCGGGAACATGAACTCTAAATTACTCCCTAAAAATCCTTGTATTCTCAGATTTGCAAACCAGTGACTAAGATACTGTTCTTTCCAATTCAAATCTGATGCCCTGGTTGTAATGGATCTGCTTCTTTCAAGGTAACAACAGGGTACGAGTGTGAGTATATATTGCATCTAGTCTTCAATTTATGAAACTGAGTGAATGGTGCGTTTGATTATAATTATAATTGATTTTTTATAACACGCTTAATACCGAAGAGGTTTCTATGCGCAGTCCCAGATTTCAAACCAGTGTTGTGCGGCGTCCTTCTTCCAAGACGAGCGCGTTGCCCCTGAGCTATACTACCCATGCCTATACCCTGCATACCCTAAATCCTGAGCTATACTACCCGTGCCTAGTTTTAGAGTACCCATGAGTATGCCCACTTATATTCTAGGACAGAGGTCTGCAGCCTTTGGATCCCTAGATGTTTTGGACTACAACTCCTGTCATCTCTAGCTTGCACAGTCCATGGCAAGGGATCATGGGAGTCGTAGTCCAAAACATCAGGGCTAGCCGCCAGTTGCAGAACCCTAGTCTAGGAACACACAGAGGTGGAATGGCTAGTGTCTTGCACCAAAAGATCAGACTACACATGTGAACAAAGCAGTCTCTTCCAGAGCTACCACTAACCTTGGTTCATCATGACCAGGCTTCCTGCCAGCAGTGCTACGCAGTTGGTTGGCTGATGGTTGTGCAGGTACTGGAATCCCCATCCGCGCTGGTATGACGTCTCGTACATATAGCCCGAGGCGCTGGCAATCACCTCCAGAAACTTTTCTTGCTGGGTCTTGCTAAGACGGTCGTACAGGAAATCGTAGGCTGTGGCAAAGCCAACCAACGAGTGGGCAAGTGGGACTTCATCCCAGGGGGCATCCTTCACTAACCTGGCAAAAGAAAAACACATAGGTGAGGACATTTGTTCAGGTGTTTAACACCTTAACATGATTTGCATGAAGCTGTAATACAACCCAACCCATCTTCAAACTGGCCTACAGCTCCCATGATCCCTTACAATTGACTATGATGGTGAGGGATGATGGGATTTGTAGTCCAAAACATCAGAAGAGCCAAAGGTTGCAGACCCCTGCTCCATATAATACCCTGATAGCAGTGTCACCAGAGTGCGAGCTAGTTTCTTGTACTTCAGTATAATGGCTTCACAGAAGTCTACATATTTCCTACTGTTCGGCATAAAAAGACAACGTGGGTAGAGAAGTATTAAGAGACAGACACTGTTTAGTCCCTACTGCACCCGAGCTTTGCAAAAGAAAAACAAGTTATTGTAAAAGTGGCCTAATTAGAAAACGTCTACCTCAGACCTGGCATCTGCAGTTACCCCTGCCACCCGAAACATTGACAAAACATGACTACATAAATTGTCTCTTTGTCTATTGTCGATGGCATTTAAGTTCGCCCCTACAGCACTAACACTTTAGGACACTCTAGGAAAGATCCTTCTGTTTCTTCTCTACACACCAAGAACAAGCATTGGCAAAGCCATCAGTTTTAGCTTTTGTGTAGGCGTAGGATAGGTATTTGCCAGGCACTGCCATAATGATGTCACTTAGCCATGAGATGGCAATGGCTGGAAATGGTGTTAGTGCCCGGGCATATGATAGCAGAGCCTGGACAATGCCTGTCTAATACCTATACAGTGTCACGCCGCGCGCTCGCTCGCGGGCGTCGGCGCCACTTACCTGGGTCCCTGGTCCACGGCCGCAGCAGTCTCCTCCTTCATGGAGGCTGTACCCGCGGTGGCGACTCTCTTCACGCCGACCCGCGGTTCGGATGGGCGCCGTGGACGCCGCCATCTTGCGAGGATCTGCGCATGCGCGGATCATCAGTATTCGACGTCCCGCGCATGCGCAGCATCGGAACATGCGTTCCAAGCCTCGTTTTGACCCCGGACCATAAATAGGCATCGCATACACAGGGACAACGCGTCTCAACGCGGTTGTTACTGTGTATGCGCTGCTGGAGCCCTGGTGCTAGGTTTTCGGTCCTCCAGTTTCCAGGTCTACCTTTCCTGCTCAGTCCTGCCTCTATTCTTTACTCCTTCTTACTTACTGGTCCTCCTACCCTTTCTTCCCTTATCTTCGTTACTAGCCAGTCCCTGGTTCAGGGTGGAGGAGGTTTCGTCTGGGTTCCTAGTAGTAGTGGGGACCCCTGTCAGTACTGCTTCTTCTTGCAGTTTGCTTTCCTTTGCCTGTCTTGTGCCCTGCCGGTACCTGTGCCTTACTGCCTTGGAAGTTCCTGAGTTCCTCTCCGTTTTCATCGGTGATTTCATCAAGCCTTCTCAGCCAGTGGAAACACTGTCCCGACGTCACGCTAATCCTGAGAAGTGCCACCCGTGGCGTTGGGAGTTGGTTCAGTGCCATCCTGTCATATACCGTCAGGAGGGGATTGGGCTAATTCCTCGCGTTACTCTTTCATCGGCTATCAAGACTTCGACAGACTGGCAACCTCAACTCCACGGTCTACAGGAAAAAGAGGTAAACCACGATCTCGTGAAGATTCGTTTAACAGATTGAGACGCCTTAACCCCAGTTCCGACATGGACGACATACAGGAACTACGTGAAGAAATGCGTGCCATGCGTCTTGAAATGACCACTCTCCGCCAGGAGAACAACACCCTCAGACAGGCATTGGATCGGTGTTTGGCTAGTCCCGCACAACCTGTCACACCGCCAGAGAACTCCATGGCCTACACGACTCCGATGAAGTATGATGGTGATCCGCGTCGAGTGGCTGAGTTCTGTACTCATTGTCGGATCCATTTCCAGTTCAGATCGACTCATTTTGCTCAAGACAAGGCCAAGATCGGGTACATCCTTGGCAATCTGACCGGCAATGCACTCGCCTGGGCAGCACCTCTAGTCTCTACTAACAGTCCTCTGTTGGGTGATTTCACTGCCTTTGAGAAAGCCTTTTTGGACGTCTTTAAACCACCCAATTTGGCAGCCATGGCTCAGAATCAATTAATGGAGATCAAGCAAGGGTCAGATGACATAATCCGCTACATCAGTCGGTTTCGACAATTAGCAACTGATTCACAATGGCCTGAAATTACTCAAAAAACCTTGTTTCGTCGGGGATTACGAGAGGAGTACAAGGATGAATTACTGCACATTCCGGAGCCAGAAACATTGCCTGCTTTGGTGGAACAAGTCTTACGCATTGACCACAGGTTGACCGAACGACGGAGTGAACGCCGCAGGTCTGCCAGGTATCAACCGATTCCTCTTGCACAGAACCCCGGACCAGCTGTTTCTACTGAAGTAGGTCCAGAACCCATGCAGTTGGGTGCCGTCCGTGGTCCGTTGTCCGAGACCGAAAAGAAAAGAAGACGACAGAAGAATTTGTGCCTGTATTGTGGTGGTTCTGACCACTTTTTAGGCACCTGTCCGCTGCGCCCGCTGAAGAAACAGGAAAACTAACAGGCCCGTTGTTTGAGGCGAAGGCAGCAACGGGCCGCCCTTCTGATTCCGTCCTTCCTCCCATGAACTCAGTACCTTTGTTGATCCTGAAAATCGGTGTTGCCTGGCTTGGAAAATGTGTGCAGACCTGGGCCCTTTTGGATTGCGGAGCATCCGGCAACTACATCGATGCCTCATTTGCGATTGCCAAGGGGATCCGTTTACATAACAAGGAACGACCTACAGTGGTCGAGGTGATCGATGGTTCTACTTTGTCTTCGGGTCCTGTTTGCCAACACTCTGATCCCTTGTGGCTCTCTGTAGAAGGGCATCTCGAACGTATCTCCTTGGACGTCATCAAATCCCCCTCTTTTCCGGTGGTTCTGGGGTTACCATGGTTGTTGTATCACAATCCCCAGGTCGACTGGACCGCTCGCTCTTTGATGTTTACTTCGACACGCTGCCCTAGTGATTGCGTAATCCATGAAACCTTTCCTGCAGTTATGGAGTCCCTCAATCCTGCTGACGTGTCTACTCGTCTATGTGCCACTCAATCGGTACCTCATGAATATGCTGACTACCACAAGGCGTTCTCCAAGCCTGAAGACATACCATTACCACCTCATCGGTACTTTGATTGTTCCATTGACATTCTGCCTGGTGCGATCATTCCCCACGGCAAGATTTATTCGTTGACTCAACTCGAGAAAGGCATCCTACAGGAGTACATTACGGATTGCCTGAACAAAGGCTACATTATACCCTCCAAATCCCCTGCGGGATTCCCGTTATTCTTCGTCAAGAAGAAAGAGGGCACTTTGCGCCCTTGTATCGACTATCGTCAATTAAACGAAATCACGAGGAAAGACAGGTACCCGTTACCACTCATCCGGGACATCATCGAATCTCTGAAATCAGCACAGATCTTCACCAAACTGGATCTAAGAGGGGCCTATCACTTGGTGCGGATTAAGAACGGAGATGAGTGGAAGACGGCCTTCAAAACGCCTATTGGTCACTTCGAATACAGGGTGATGCCGTTTGGACTCTGCAATGCCCCGGCAGTCTTTCAACGGTTCATGGACCATGTCTTTTCTGACCTTATTGGGATTTCTGTCTGGGTTTACCTTGACGACATATTGGTTTTTTCTGACTCTCGTACTGCACACGTAGTGCATGTTCAGGAAGTCCTCCAGAGGTTAATACACAACGGCCTGTATGCCAAAATCGAAAAATGTCAATTTCATAAGGAAAGCATGGAGTTTCTGGGTTATGTGATCAGCAACACAGGAGTACAGATGGATCCCGCAAAACTGCAAGCTATACAAGAATGGAAACCACCACATGGCGTGAAGTCGCTTCAAAGGTTCTTGGGCTTTGCCAACTTTTATCGGCATTTCATCCCACGCTTTTCTAAACTGGCCAACAGTCTAACTCGCCTGACCAGTACCAAGGTGCCGTTTATCTGGGACACGCGGGCCGAGGAGGCATTCCTGGAATTAAAGAAATCTTTCATGTCGGCTCCTGTTCTTAGACATCCAGATGAAGAAAAACCATTTGTGGTTGAGACAGACGCTTCTGACTACGCAATCGGTGCGGTCTTACTACAGCAAGATGCAGTCACAGGAACAGAACACCCGGTGGCATACTACTCAAGGAAATTGTCAGTGAGCGAGAGAAACTATGCAGTGATAGAAAAGGAACTACTGGCAATAAAAGCTGCCTTCGAGGAATGGAGACATCACTTGCTGGGTGGGAGGTACTCGGTGGTGGTTCGCACTGATCACCGCAATCTACAGTTCCTGCGCTCTTTGCAATGCAGAACTTCCCGTCATGCTCGTTGGGCCTTTTTCTTTTCACAGTTTGATTTCACTGTCACGTACATTCCTTGTTCCCAGAACACGAAGGCTGATGCCTTATCTCGTTCTTTGGAAAACAACGTTGAAGGTGTCAATGAACCAGAACCTTTGATTGCATCCAAACATTTTCTATTGATGCTGACTCCCCGGCTCCAACAGTTTGTTGAGGCCACACGTACGGATCCCACAAGAGCACAGATACTACAACGTGCCGACATTAAGGAACGTGACGGCTTGTTGTTCTTCAAGGATCGTCTGTACGTTCCCACATTGGAACTCCAGAAAATCGTTCTACAGAATTGCCATGATTCCGTCGTTTGCGGTCACCGTGGAGTCCGCACAACACAAGAACTGGTTGCACGACAGTACTGGTGGCCTGGATGGGCTACACTGGTAAAGCAATACGTGGACTCCTGTCCTGTATGTGCCCAGACCAAGATTCCTCGCAAAAGGCCTATTGGCCTTCTGAAACCCACGCCTACGCCTCCGTACCCTTGGCATACCATCGCCACGGATTTCATCGTTGACCTGCCCTTGTCCGGTGGATTTACCTGTATAATGGTGGTGGTGGATTGTTTCACCAAGACGGCTCATTTCTTGCCCTTTCCTAAGCTGCCCACTGCATCTCAGATGGCACGATGTTTTCTACATGAGGTGTATCGCCTTCATGGTCTTCCGGAGAAGATCTTGTCAGACCGGGGGTCTCAATACATCTCTTCCTTTTGGGGTCAACTGTGTCGACATTTGGACATTCAGCGAGCCCTGAGTTCCGGCTATCATCCGCAGACTAATGGACAGACAGAACGTACCAATCAGACCCTTGAGCAATACCTACGTTGTTATGCCAATGCTACCCAAGACAACTGGTCGGAATGGTTGGACACCGCGGAAGCAGCTTACAACAACGCTGTTCATTCCGCTACTGGACTCAGCCCCTTTTATTGCTCTACTGGTCTTCATCCTCGCCTGCTGCCTGTTCATCCAACGTATTCCAGCACCGTTCCTTCCGCAGATGCCCTGGTGTCCCTGATCCGCGATCAACATCGTCTGGCGGCCAGTACCTTGGCAGCGGCACAAGCACATATGAAGGAGCAGGCTGACAAGAGACGGAGCCCGGAGCCTGTCCTTCATGTTGGGGACATGGTTTGGCTATCCTCCAAGAATCTACCAGTACGCAACTTACCTGTGAAACTAGCCCCCCGCTTTTTTGGTCCCTTCCGCGTCTCTGAGCGTATTTCCTCTGTTGCCTTTCGTTTGTCTTTGCCTCGCTCTTGGAGGATCCATCCTGTCTTTCATGTTTCCCTTTTAAAGCCCTATGTGCCCGATGTTATGGGTCGTACCTGTTCCCGTCCTGCTCCGCTATTGGTTCGGGGGGTCCCTGAATTTGAGGTGCAGGAGATTTGTGATTCACGAATTTGGCGCGGTGTTCTGCAGTTCCTGGTCAGCTGGAAGGGTTATCCAGCTTGTGACCGCACTTGGGAACCGTGCTCCTTCGTGCATGCACCGCGCCTGGTTCGGGATTTCTATCTCCGCTTTCCTTGGAAACCCGGTGCTCCGGGGTTGTCCGGGAGGGGGTATGGTGTCACGCCGCGCGCTCGCTCGCGGGCGTCAGCGCCACTTACCTGGGTCCCTGGTCCACGGCCGCAGCAGTCTCCTCCTTCATGGAGGCTGTACCCGCGGTGGCGACTCTCTTCACGCCGACCCGCGGTTCGGATGGGCGCCGTGGACGCCGCCATCTTGCGAGGATCTGCGCATGCGCGGATCGTCAGTATTCGACGTCCCGCGCATGCGCAGCATCGGAACATGCGTTCCAAGCCTCGTTTTGACCCCGGACCATAAATAGGCATCGCATACACAGGGACAACGCGTCTCAACGCGGTTGTTACTGTGTATGCGCTGCTGGAGCCCTGGTGCTAGGTTTTCGGTCCTCCAGTTTCCAGGTCTACCTTTCCTGCTCAGTCCTGCCTCTATTCTTTACTCCTTCTTACTTACTGGTCCTCCTACCCTTTCTTCCCTTATCTTCGTTACTAGCCAGTCCCTGGTTCAGGGTGGAGGAGGTTTCGTCTGGGTTCCTAGTAGTAGTGGGGACCCCTGTCAGTACTGCTTCTTCTTGCAGTTTGCTTTCCTTTGCCTGTCTTGTGCCCTGCCGGTACCTGTGCCTTACTGCCTTGGAAGTTCCTGAGTTCCTCTCCGTTTTCATCGGTGATTTCATCAAGCCTTCTCAGCCAGTGGAAACACTGTCCCGACGTCACGCTAATCCTGAGAAGTGCCACCCGTGGCGTTGGGAGTTGGTTCAGTGCCATCCTGTCATATACCGTCAGGAGGGGATTGGGCTAATTCCTCGCGTTACTCTTTCATCGGCTATCAAGACTTCGACAGACTGGCAACCTCAACTCCACGGTCTACAGGAAAAAGAGGTAAACCACGATCCCGTGAAGATTCGTTTAACATACAGAAGCCAAAACGGTTGGCTTTGCCAATGGTTGTTTGTAATAGGGCTTCAGTGCAAGGAACAGATGTGAAGACCCACATATTATGCATACATCAATTGGCTGGAAGCATACTTGTGAAAGACATTTCTATTACACCACAAGATCATTTACAGCTGCCATGAATCCATTAACTTTCAGAAGACTGCTTAGAAATAACTCTGGGAGGCCCTATACACAGGGGCGTTGCTAGGGGGGGGGCTAAAGGGGCTATAGCTCCTGATCTTTTGGTTGTAGCCCCGGATAGAATCTCAGGAGCTACAGCCAAAAGACTAGCTAGCCCCCAGTCCCGACAGTTCCGATATCAGCTTAGCCCCGGGTCTTTTCCAGACCAAGCAACTCCCCTGCCTATACAGCACAAAGTTTGATGTTGCTCTGTGACAACGGTTGATCAAAGAGATCCCAGGAGGGTGTCTTTTGGGTGGCTAGGGGCAGGTAGTGGATGGGAAAGGCGTTAGGGATAAGCATGGCTAGGGCCTGTAAATGGCTGGGTAGAAAGCCAAACAGTACCCACAACCTGTATGTTGGTCCTCGCATTCCATCTCCACCCTGTAGGTACTCCAATCACTTTATTTGTCTTTTAAGTGGCGATCAAGCACCACCTAAAAGCCAAAACAAAAAAGACTAGGCTGTACCTATTCATCAAAGCCACGAAAGCCATTTACTCTTTGAAAAAACACACGCCCCACCAGCCATGTGACATTTACCTCACACTTAGAAAGGCTCTTAAGACTTTCTTTTCCCTTTCATCCTCTTTCACAATGCATTTCATGTTTCTAATAGTGGCCACTAGGCCAAAACGTGCCCCACACACTCACAAGCCCACTTGCACGTGTCATTGAACTCCCTCGCTCGGTAATCTTTTGTTTTGGAAGGCCCTCAATTCACCTGTTTTGGTTATGGTTATGCTCCCATGTGACAGATATCACTTTCCTGAACTACTACAGAATATTTCTGCAAGTCAGTGTATATGCCACGAGGGCCATCCTGAGTCACCCCCTGTATTGTTCTACTTTCTACTGAGGTTATAATAACAGTTGAAAGGCCATTCAACTCTCTCAAGAGCCACCGGTGCAACGCGCCAAGGCTTAGCTTAGGTGGATCCCCTGTTTAATCACATAACATTCACGATACAGGACCAAATCGACACATTATCATTCTAATGTCAAATAACTGTGTGCTATTAAACTCGGCAGTGTGTACTGTTGAGTGCAGTTAAAGACAGGTAAAGGTGATCGCCGGTGGGTTCCCTGCACTATTTGTCCAGTTCTGTGGTGATCAGGAGAAGATTAGTCTAACAGCGACCTTGGGAGGAATTCTAGTGGTCCTCGGATTTGGTGGTTCAAGTGAGGAAGCCACTGTTTAATTTGTAGGGTTTTAGATCAGTTCCTCGCTGCAACACAGTATGTGCACGCTAAGGTGTAAAGGAGCGGTGGACGGCGAAGGTCAGCCAGTTCCTAATCAGCTTAAGCCTGTCAATGGCGCAAGAGGAAACCTTGACAATGGATCTCTAGCTTCCGAGATTCCTCCACCTGGCCCAGTAAAAGTCGGGGGCAAACCCAAGACAGAGGGAAAAATCACGGATTTCCTGTCGAATAAAGATGAGATTGCCAATTCACCATCTGCTGCAGAATTATTAGCGGCACTTAATCTTAAAAGTGATTTAAAACTTCCAATCAATTTGGAGTCTTCAGGAGAATTAGAATTTAGAGACGAGTTAAGAAGCAATCTTGCAACTCATCCCTTTGAGTCTGTGACGAGGACGGAGGAATCCTCATGGCCGAATATCAGTGCCTTGCAAGACTGTGTTGAATGGTTGGCTAGATGTCCATCCTTATTCATCAATGATGACTCTGGAAGTTGTGAACCTTCTACTTTCTCCTACCAGTCTTCCCAAACTCTGTTGGGTTACTCAAAACTTTTAACTTCCCCTAATGAGCACAGATCTCTCAGTCAACCTTCCATGCTTGCTCTGAACTTCGTGTTGAACTCACTGGTGAAACATAATCAAAATATAGATAACGAGTTTAAAGATCATAACTAACTTTTAAATATGATAAGTCCAAAGCTACATTTTTTAGAAGCTTGTATTTACACCCAAACTAAAATAGGTGCCTCATGTAACTTTGTCAGTACCAACAAGAGAGAACCACCACAGTCACTTCCCTTGCCACATTTAGATGATTTAGATGCAGAGGTTTCATCTGGGTGTTTAAATGAAGAGTCTGAAGCAACTAATATTATTGTACAGAATCAGCTGCTGATGTATAAAGTTACTCAGGCCCATTTCGAACTCCAAGTGTGATGACATAATGAAGTCAAAAGCAAGATCAAAGAAATGAACTAAGAAAAGTAAGAACATTAAAAACGTGGCTTCAATTAAAAATATAGGGTCGAGAAATTTCCACCAGAAAGTAAGCCAGACCGTGATGGAAAAACAACCTACTTAAGGACAAACAACCTTCCGTTAAAAAAAGAGAAACTCACGTCAGTGTTGGATTCACAGGATCTTTTTCAAGGGCCAACTACATCGGCCACGAGCCATTAAAAATAAGTTTGCCTTTTGGAATGGTTCTAAAAAATCATCCAAGGATAGCGTAAGGAGACCTGAAAAATCCCAACATATATCTAATGGTGCAACATTGGAAGAGGATCTGAACTTGAGTGCCCTCGCAACATACTCCTTACAGGAAGAAATTTAAGAAGTTGAGGCTCAAATGAGCCCTCCAGTTCCTACGTCTAAAATGGTTATGCCCAATGGAAAGGGTTGTCCTTTTCTGACGCTAGTCAAATTACCTGCAGTGAAGTGTGCGGCTCCATCTCTCCAAAAGAAGGTCTTACAACGTTTTTTTCTGTCGTCATGGACCGAATTTTTAAAATAGCGAAGCAAATTGTTTTAAGTAGATAAAATGTATTAGCACTACTCCAGGAAATTCCCTGCCTTAGAACCATTTTTTCCAAGACCATCAAATTAATTGAATGTTCCAAAAAAGACAGGACTGATAATGTGCCCATTCATATCTCCACCAGACTAACTATGGAAATGTTGCTTGGTCAAGTGTCCTCATTTTGTTTATTGTGGTATGACCTCTAAAGGTGGTATGAAGATAAACGCAGCCGAAGCAGTAAGATTATCTCCAGCTGACCGGTTCACCCAAACAATACCCCATTCCAAATGGGAGGCCTAAGAGTTCATTATGAAGGTGTCGCTCACAGATCTCGGAAAGTCTCTGAAATTAATGCAAATCTGATCGACCAGAATCGAGAGGCAAGTGATTGGTCATGGCGAGTCCGCTCACTGCATCAGGATGTTCCTGTCCTTGATTATTTTCTGTGAGCTCATGCGCAACATCCTATAAAGCTGCTTTCATGGAACACTCGAATTCACTTCCAGCTGTAGGCAATTTAATAATGACGTTGACCTGAGAGATTTTGACGCTATTTTGTTGCAGGAAACTTGGTTGATAGGCAAGCCATTGATGGACAGCTATGAGCTTTTTCATACTGCTGCACAAAAGGGCTTAAAAGGCGGTCTTTATGGCAGCTTAATAATTGCCATTCTTAGTGGCCTTAATCTGACCTGCGTTAAGTGGGGATGTGATTACACTAATATCCAGATGGCCAAAAAGGGACGTCATTTCATCAAAATGCCAGGGGTAGCGGAAGTGACATCATACGACCCCTGACCCCTGATGACATCACAATTTGACCCCACGCTGAAGTGAATGCATGGAAAGCGATGAAACGCGACCTTTCACCCCTTGACAAAACAGGAAGTGGCATCACATAGCATTGTTCCTAACAGGGATGGACTGGGAACCAAAAGAGGCCCTGGAAATAATTTTCAAAGAGACCGCATATTGGACATTTTCAGCAAGCCCAAACATTTTCTTATGGGAACATTTGTAAATACCACACAAAAGGGGCCCTGGGTGCAGAGGCCTACCGGAAAATCTCTAGAGTTCACTATAGGCCAGTCCACCCCTGGTTCCTAAGTACAGTACGAAAAATATGGTTACGATATTACTATAATGTGATGTACATTTCATACAAGAATGGATCGCCATTTGTATCATTAAGATCAGTGTGTATAGGCCCATATTACCAAATTACTGTGAATCCAAGCAGACGTCCATGACCAAATGATAATGATGTGTTATTATATAGCACTTGCGCTTAAGTGCCTTATATAGAACAAATATGCATTAACCTGTGTTGGCACTCATTTATCGACCTCAGAAGGATGAAAGGCTGAGTTGAGGTGTTTAAGTACAGATTAAATCAGTGACTCACACCTGATATGTGCCTGAAATAAACCTTTAATGAGTCTGGCAATTATTGTATAGAATTATTTGGTATTCCTATTCTTTCTTATTTAGGGTCACTGCTGAAAGTGTTACACTTGTGGAACCTCGTTTTTTTTTAGAGGCCTGATCAAGAAAGCCAGCCACTCCAGAAGCAAAGAGCCACATGGTGCTGGCCAGAGCAGCAGCTTGCCTTTTCTAAAGTTTTTTTTAGGTGTAGCAAGGGAGGACTCAGGGGTTGCAGTTGCAACCCCTGGCGACCCCTAAATGATGTCCCTGTGGCCAAAACAAACCTGGTTGTATTTGACAACAACAAGAATATGTGAATGTTTATTGTTTGACATCAATTGGAACCCTGTGAGAATTACTGTTAAGTTTTTGGAAAAATTGGTAGGCATTTTAGAGGTCCGAAGGTAATTCACCATACATCTTATTAACGGGGGACTCAAACTGTATATGTGGGAATGCTGACATATCAACTAAATATATTGGTAGAGATTCTCAAATGTCTGCAGTTAGGGGAGTAAGTTGGAATGTTGTGATGAATTTGTGAGATTTACAAGGATTAAATGGGAACCTTGATTCCGATAATCCAACTCGACCTACATGGAGGAGAGGGTGACCATCATCTACTCTAGACCATATATACCTCTAGAGCTCTTTGTGGCTTTTGTATTTCCCTTAAGGTGGTGGAATCGGAGTTCAGTGATCATGCAACACCCGAGCTTGCTCTAGATCTTAAGTTAGATATCAAAACCACTTTGAAAATGCCATTTCCTTTGTTGGCGAACAACACAGTGTTCGATATTGATCTGGAGACCAAAGCCGGTGGTTAAACTGACAGAATGTATAAAGCATAACGACATACACAAGCGGGAGGCCTATTGAGATCACTTGTTGTTTTCAAACTTCTTTAAAAACTTTGTACTCGGTTTTGCGAAGGACTGATATATGGAAAAATAACAACTTGCGTTCCACAAACGCCACTTGCTTGATGAAATGGTATATTGGAGAAAATAACAGAAGCATTTGTGCTGCAAAATCGTAAAAACACAAATGATCCTGAGATGCTTAACAAGCAAAGGAAAATTAAACAGATGTACAAAAATTGTTTGCAGTTTCAGAAACAAATAATGTTACAAAGAGATGCTGAATCTATGCTATGTGTCCTCGTCTGTAATCAAAATACCACTTTTTGGAGTTTGGTCAAGAACAAGGCAACATTTCAGTCCCAAATACAAATGAATCCAATTTCTGAAGTGAACTGGATTGCTTATCTTACCAACCTATACTCTGAACTTCGTCCAATGGATAAAAATCTGTTGAGAGCTTCCATCTGGCATTTGGATTTCAAACCCAAACACATACTTCCTTTCATCAATCGTGCTAAAACTTCCCGAGGCCCTGGGCCGGATTGTCTGGCTAACGTAACCTTGAAGGGTGATCCTGAGCTCTGGGCAGACATTTTGTCTAAACTATTTAATCATATAGTGGCCTCTAATACCTCCACCCATCATGGAAAACATCATGTACACACCTGATACACAGGAATGGGCGAAAGACTTAATCCATCTAATTATCGTCCGATAGCCCTGCTTGATGTCTCCAGTAAGGTTTGTTCTGCCTTATTATTGAATGATTTAGAGGGATGAGCGGGAGAATCAGGGATTTTAGATATCAGTCTGGTTTTAGAAAGAGGTTGATCACCTCACTGAATGGACTTATTATCCACTTTTTCCAGCAACAAGCTAACCTGTCGAAACGCCCGGTTTATATTGCTTTCATTGATCTAACGACACCTTTCGACTGGCTGAACAGGAATAAATTGTGGTGGAAATTATCAAATTGGGGTTGTCCAACTTCATTCCTGAATATGCTCATGAACTTACACCAAGGTACGAAGGTGCAGGTGAGAATGGAATGGGAGGGTATCCTCACGGATACAGTTTCCACCTATCAGAGTCTGCCTCTGGGAATGCGTTCTTGCACCCTCTCTCTTCACTGTGCACATGGCTGATGTAGGGAAGCACCTGGAAAAGGCCAAGGGTTTTCCACCTTGTCTTGGCTCTGTGGTTGCACAACATCTCGCTTGCACCAATGATTTTGTTCAATTGGATCACACCCCACTAGGATTACATCGTTGTATTGAGTCGCTGGTTGCCTTCACTAAGGGCCTAGATTTAGAGATTAGCCCGGGTAAAACTGAAATCCTAATTTTGAATCCTGCCAGAAACAAAAAACTAAAATTCCAGTGGCAAATGGAGAAAGCGGGTCTAGAGCTGCTTTCTACTTGGGAATATCTAGAATTGTTAATCAGAGGCAGAACAGTGTTGTTGAATTGAGAGGCATGAGTCCCTCAATACTGGCTTTTGTGGCGTAAATGAAAAAAGTAATTCTGAAAAATGGAAGGTACTCTATAATTGCCATTTTCAAATATTACAAGGCAGAATTCATACATGGAGCTGCATTAAAAGATGCCGATTTCCCCTTATTTAAAGTGGGAGGGAAAATATGGCATCAGTGTTTGCACTTGCCTATAGGGGTGCCAATCACAATCACACAGTATGGGCTGGGGTTATTATCCATGCAGACGATAGTTTCCTGGGGGAGGTTATCTCTATATGGTAAACTATTAGCCCGCCCGATTCCTCCCTTATTTGCGATTTGAGTAGGTTGCCGACGGAAAGCTCATATGTCCAGGCCTAAATAGTTGGTGTCACACTGGCTTATCAGAGAAAATGAATGCAACCATAGAAGATCCTGTAAGAATTTCTGATGCAATAAAAAAGGTTGTGATTACATGATTGGATCTCCACTGGAATTTTCAAAAGTAGTTATAAGCATAGCTGTCAACCATTTGTGTCATAAAGGCGGGTGAAAACACCCGATTTTATTTTTGGCAGGTGAGAAGCCCACTGAAACGAATGGGCGTGCAGGAGGCTTGGTGGGTGAGTCAGCTGTTTACAAGGTGGGTGACACCCGCCAAAAGCGTGGGAGTTGACCGCTATTTATAAGTTGTTCTCGTATTCAAGTTTGGAATAATAACGTTTAAATCAAATACCAAATTACTTGTCAAGATTTACAAATGAGAAGTGGAGACGACCCTTTATGAGAATAAAATTCAATCTGTTACCAGCATGAAAGGAGGATAGCTCAGTGTCGACGCACTTGTCTTGGAAGCAAGACCGCACTGAGCAACACTGGTTCGAACCCTGGATCTGTACAAACACACAAAAAACATTTTTTTTAAAAAGAAATTGAGCCGCTAGGCCTAGTGAGATCGTTCGCCCATCGCCTTGCCTAATAATGGTTCATTACAAATGAACCATTACATTACATGAAAATTGTTGGGTAGTACACAAAAGCTGGACAATACGCAAAAAAGTTGTAGACTGTGTTCAGTGATGGACAAAACAGAGACCCATAGGCACTTATTTATAGAATGCTGCCACAGTTTGCAGCCAGTAATAGAAGCCAGATGTGCACATAATCTATCGAGCTTTTTGGAGCCTACTTTTAAGTGAGAAACTAACACCCTTAACAATTGCAGCAGCAAGATTTACACAAAACGTTGTTGGTGAATAGAGGGTTGCCCTTCTTTGCTGATGTCAGGATCCTTACAGGGTCCAGGGTTCAAGATGAATTGGCTTTTCTTTCATTTAATATATGAGCTGGAAGAACTAGATGACGCACCTATGTTTTTGATTGTATTAATGTACTGAGTTCCCTAGAATTTAGGATATGCGTTAATATACCTATGTGTTTGTCTTGTATTTTGTACTTGTGAAAGGTTTGTAATAAACCAAACACGATTAAAAAAATGTTTGTAAAAAGGGTCATTTCGCCTTAATGAGGGTTTATGGTTCACAAGCTACAACACTGCGCAACACTGACCAGTTTCATGCGAAGTGCCCTCCTAAAAGTGCAAGGAGCCAGTCTTGAATGTTGAAACTCGATGCTTCCTGATGAATGTCCATCACAGGAGCGCCCAAACACACGCAGGCGGGGCACATTTCAAGAGGATCTTACTTGCTGAAAATTCGAATCACCGGAATTCGCAGGATATCCCATAAGCACAGCGTTCTTTCAACGCTTAATACAGGGGTCAAGTCCTAAAAGAAAAGTGGGGACACTGCCCCATCTTAACTACACTTTCTCTCCCTTAACACTAACAAGAATGAAGTCTTATTCTTTCCTGTCTTTCCCCCACTAATCTCCCCATCTCTGCCTCTGTCCGCCATCTAGGCCTCCATTTCGACTCCAGCCTCTCCTTTTCTCACCACATTTCTCTTACCTCCTGAGCCTGTCGCTACCACCTCTTCAAAGTTCTCAAAATCTGATCCTCTCTCACCTTCCACGCTACCAAACTCTTAATTTCTCCCCTTATCTTTTCTCGTCTGTTCTGCTGTTCTGCTCTCCTTTTTGGCCTCCCTGCCTCTGATCTTGCACCCCTCAAATCCCTCTATCACTCTGCTATCCGTACTCTTTTTTTTTTCTCTCCTCATGACTCCATCTCCTCTTCGCTTTCCTCTCTTGGTTGTCTTCCCTTTCATTCACAGCTTAAATTTAACTTCCTCTGTCTCGTTTTTAAATCTCTTCATGATCTCGCCCCTCCCTACCTCTCCTCCCTCCTCTCTTTGTATGCCCCCTCTCGCCACCTCCGTTCTCCTGACCTCTTCCTTCTCACTGTTACACCATCACCTTGTGCCCCTTCCCGCTTCCGATCCTTGCAGCTCCTTGCCCCTCTACATTGGAACTCTCTACCTCTCCCTATCCACTCCATCTCCTCTTACTCCTCCTTCGGCTCCTCCTCAAAATCACACCTTCTTCATCACCCCTCCGGACAGCTCCTTCTTACTCCCTCTTGCTCTTCCCCTATCCTGGTTTTATTCTTTAGTTTTCGGCAAATTGTTCTGCACACTGTTCTTGATTATTTGACTCAAGTTTGATAGTTATGCTTCTAATGCATTCTTGTTGTTGTAATGTAAAGCACTTTGGCGTAAAGCGCTATTTAAAATGTAATAAATACAAAATACAAACTAGTGGGGAGCCCGGGTTAGGAAATGGAAAAACTGAAAATGGCACAAAATTGCTTTGAAGCTAACATACTATTTTCCAATAAAACACAAGGCTGCAAAATTGGCACTGTGTAGCTGCTGTAACAATCCGAAAATAAAGGTCAAAGCCCCTGCAGCATTCCGCCTTCCCTGGCGTGGACTGGGAACCAAAAGAGGCCCTGGGAATAATGTTCAAAGTGGCCCCGTATTACACATTTTCAGTAAGCCCAACACTTTTTCTCTGGGAACATTTGGAAATACCACACAAAAGAGGCCCAGGGTGTACAGGCCTACTGGGAAATCTCCAGAGTTGCCTATAGGCCAGTCCACCCCTGTGCCTACCGCGTGAATCACTGGGCTTCAGCTCCTATTCGTTGCTAAATACCCATTTGCATGAAGCCGCAGATAGGCCTGTGCACTGTGTGGACTTTCACTGGAAATGTACCCTTTTTGGTCAACTTTTCAAATAAACAGAAAGAATATTAGTCTAACTAATCTAATTGTTTACTTTTAGCAAGAGTACACCTAAAAGGATGCCAAAGGTTTTCGGATGCAAAACAAGTGAACATAGAGTTTATGAGACAGCTATCGGTCCCAAAAAACAAAAGAAATGAACCCTGCCCATGTTGTGCAACCTCCTGTTCAAAACATGACCTTGACCGGATTTGGTCCAAAAGTGGACCCTTCCAAGTTAACTACTGCAAGCTGAGCGCAAACCGCATGTGTCGTGCACTTCCTCTGCAAGTGACTCATGTTGTGCCTTAGTGCAAAAACAGGGGATTTTTGCAGAAGATGGGAGTTAGCGTTGATTCTAGGGATCTGTAGAAGCTGTGTAGAGTGACTACTTTAAAACAGTTTATTAAAATCACAATAATGTGTTTATGTATAGCACTTCATGCCAGAGTCCTCCAGCTTCAGAGTGCTGCAATAACAGGTATATATTCGCCCACTTTGAAGGGTACTTGATTTATGGACCGCGGAATGGCGAATGGCCAAATCGGCCTTGCTGAGGGATTTAAATTTGCTAAGTGTAGGATGCCCTGATTCAGAGACCAGCACTTTACTCGTGTACCTATCCGCCCTTGGCCAATCACAAAAAGTAAGGATGGGGCATCCCTGAATCCTCTAGTCAGGTTTCTTTCTACAAACTACAACAGGGTCACAATACGCATCAGGATAGTTCTTTGAAGCAGCCGCTCCAGAGTTGCACTTCTCTGCACACACAGGCAAACCCTAGGACAGTGCTTACATGTTATCTTTTACATTGTGCCGAATGACCCAAAATAGTGACTGCGTTAGGAGTGGCGGCAATGGGGCTGGAGAAGAGGTTGGAAAGTTCAGTGATTACCTCACCAAGCCTGGTGAACTCATGATGGATGGAATTCCTATACTGACGAACCTCAACACAGTAGTGATCTGTCAAAATCCCCATCATGAAGTGTGTGACGAGTAACACAATGCCGCTGCTCTGGGGGAGCTGCCCGCAAAGCCTCATGTGTACACTTCCAGGTCCTACTCATGAGCCCAGGGACACCTTGGTGTAACCCGTACCCGTGCCCGTAGATGGAGACACCGCAGCAGCTACTCCTCCAGGAAATTTGCCAACAGGCAGCTTTTCATTAGGGAATATTATTTCTTTATTTTAATTTTTAGCATGCGCTACTCGCCTATAGGCCACAAAGTGCACGCATTAGCAGCACAATCAGCTGCTTGGATGACAACACTGAAGGCAGTAGGCCCTAGAGTCCTTGTCTCTTAGTGAGGAAGAAAGATTGTCTGCTGAGGCGGACAGTGACCCTGTCCACAGGACGGGAAATGTCAGGCATAGGGGGGCTAAAAAAATAACAGCGAGCAGGGAGCAAAAAGGATGAAATTGCCTGTTTTACTGCCCGCTGCGCTTTCTAGCCTGGTTGTCTGAAGGGCTGCCCAGTTTCCTCTCGGCAGACCATGTGGTGTCCCCCTCATGTGGAAGGAGGGCCACATTTGCCTGGGACGGCCCGTGCTAGCCCAACCTGGTTGCTATGGCACGTGGTGTTGTGTGAAGGCTAGCACCACGTCGACACTGATTGGTTCGTGAAATGTGTGGGGCATCCCGCAATGCACTGGGCGCGCACCAGGATGTGTGTACCAATGTTTTTTGCAATTTGGGACTATGTTGGCAATGCTCAGTCATAGAATCGACTAAATATGAATAAGCTTTGTTTCCAGTATTATTCGTCACTTTGAAGTTTTCTGCACCCACTCAAAGACGAAGCCTGCCACAAAATCTGGAGGACAGGGGGGCTGGATGTCATTTTGAAAGCTGGTAGTGAGTGGGGTCCGTAAACCTATTGCGCTGTTGATCCCCACCCGGAGCCCGGGAGGCTGAATAGATATTACGCCTTCCTTTCTGTACACGTGCCATTAGAGCACGAGGAATCCAGGATGGTCATGTGACCATGGGTTATGAGGGAAGGTCTGAAATGGAATAAAGTTAGTTCCCTGCCACACCCCGTGTTGAGTGGTTACCCCGTCCGAGCCTCGTGTCAGCATGTATGAATGGTGAGCTACACGTGAACGGAACACTGGCGATGAGGCGGGCAAAGCCATGCCTGCGTACTTCAGACAGCACCAATCTCGACGTTGAGCGGATGCCCCGCTCGTGGTTGGAACAGTGCTGACTGCCTACATCGTAAGGAGTCTAGGCACACAGCGCTCGATCAGCGCAGCCCACAAGTAAGGCTTGCGCATACGAGCAGCCAGCTCACAACGAGGACGCCTGCAGAGCCAGGATCCAGCGCTCCATCATACCCGACCGGTGCGGCAGAGTGAACCGTAATGACTGTATTGCTGCTGGATGTCAGGCAACGATAAGCATTACCTCCGCGTGCCCACAACAGCTGCGCAGTGCAGGCCGCGTGCACACTTAGGCCTTCAACCCACGGCCTACGGCCAGGAAGATGATGTTCGCGAGGAAACCGCCCGAGCAGGTAGAAGAACCGAGCACAGGCAGCCTACCGCACCCCTCATCTCTCGGCCTGAGGCAATGCAAAAAGAGGAAATAAAGAGAGACGTGGCCTATAGCCTGAGGATGCTACAGGCCCCTTGTGCTGTGCACACTCCAGAGATCGGATTGCACAGACCCCTGCCAATAAAGCAGTACCCGCCCCAAGGCAGGAGGGTAAAGAAAGGAAAACTCAGAGGAAGCAGGGAGCACAAGCTACCTTGGGCCATCTAACTCAGTTCCAAACCTTTGGGTGCACCCAACTACCAGCTCACTGCCACAGAAGACAGATCCAGAAAAAAGCTAAATGACCCCAGCTTTGTGCACACCAAGCTCTTAAGCACAAAATAGCTGGCTGAATGATGCTTGACTCCCACACACCACAAAATGGAAGATCAAGACCTGACGCCTGCCCCTGTGCCCATAGCACAGCAGGTGAGAGACTTTGTCCTGGTGCCCATGCATTTCCCATTTGATACCACCGACACCACACATTTTTGCCCAAGATGGTCAGATGGATCAAGGAGTTCTATGTATACCGGGCTGCGCTGGGTTCACAAGATGATAAACGCATAACTGGCCTGCTCACCCTTACGGCAGGCCCTGAGGTAAAAGATAGTATATTTGAGCTGCCGGATGACGTTGAATACATCAACCTGGACTGGAAACGTATCCTGGGTGGACACTTCGCTATCCACAAAAACGTTGACTATGAGCGACGCGTATTTCACACCACCAGACAACACCCGGGGGGAACCATGGACAAGTTTGTGGTGCGAAGGAGAGCTAAAGTAAAGCACTATGAGTTTCACCAATATTCCAAAGAGGAAGCCATCAAGTCACAGGTGATATCCGGCTGTGAATCCATCATCGTCAAGAAAAGATTCCTGCAGAGGCCTCACACCTTGGCCGAAATTCTACTATAAGCACACACAACCACTGCGCTGGAACTCCAAGTTTCGTCCATGACCAACCTGCAGATCAGCCCGATAGCCACAATCGAAGAAGAGTTAGTACAAAAAGCTGGTGACACTCCCGAATAGACAGAAGAACAACAAGAGCCACTGCTTTAGGCGTGGATCTGAATTTCCATACGAGGGTGCATGCCCCGCCATCGGGCAAGAATGCTCTGCGTGCGGATGGGAGGACCACTTCAAAGCCATGGACCAGGCCCCAAGGACGCCCAGGTCAGGAGGTAGAGAATGCAGGGCACCAGGATAAATGCCCCCTCCTGCCCTCCAAGGGATGATAGGAACAGACAGTACGAGGAGGCATTACTCCAGAGATTGACGCAGCACGAGACCACTCCACTCACCATCACCTGAAGCGAAACGTAAAGGACGAAAACGTGTACACCACCTGTGTACAGCCTCCCCCTCGACGAGTGAGTCAGAATTACCATACAGTTCAGAGGGTAGGAAGAGAGGATACCTCTACGTCTTGGGTAACTCCAATGCGGTAGAGCACAGCCCGAATTTATGCCTAACAGTGGAAGGGGAGCTTTTGACTTCTTAATAGACTCTGCCGCAACAGTGAACGTGATGCGATGGCTGGCATGGCCCCCCATCTTAAGAAAGCCCAAGTGGACAAATACGCCTGCAGTGCCAAACGACCAGTACCCTGCATTGCATCCTTCGAAACCACGTGCACCTACAAGGACAAACAAGACTGCATCACCATTCACGTTATCAAGGCAGAAGCGGCATGCGGCTGTACCCTTAGTTTCCGGTCTGCAATCCAGATGGGACTCATCCGTGTCTTATACAACCAGATGGCCAGTAGGTATATTATGCAAGCAACAAAAATGGAAGCGGTCTTCCCCGACTATTCAAGGGGATCGGGAAACTAAGAGGGAGGAAAATCGTTCTCCACGTAGACACATCTGTCAAACCAACTGCACAACAGTACAGAGGGATACCATTCAACATAAAGCACCAGGTGGAGAAAGAGTTACAGGCGCTCCTTGACGCAGCCATCATTGAGCAGGCAGTCAGCCCCGCCCCCTGGATATCGCCAGTGGTGCCAGTCCCCAAGAAAGGACCAGAGGGACAGATCAGACTCTGTGTCGACATGAGTGTCCCCAACCAAGCCATTCAACGTGAACATCATCAATCCCGGCGCATCACTGATATGATGCATCTGAATGGAGCCAATGTCTTTTCGAGGCTCGACCTCAACAAAGGGTACCACCAGGTCAAGATCAGTTTAGGATCATGTTATATCACGACATTCACCACGAACCTCTGCCTATTTAGTTATAAACGCCTCAACTTCGGCATTTCATATGCAGGCAAATCTTTCAAGAGGAAATCCGGAAAGTAATCAGCCACATCCCACACTGCATCAATTACAATGATAATATCCTCATATTTGGTAAGTCACAAGAGTCTCACGACACCGCACTTCTGAAAGTCTGCCGAGCACCCAATGAAGCAAACCTCACGCTTAACAAAGAAAAGTGTGCATTTAACAAGAACATTTTCAACAACAAATTCTTCAGACACTTATTTTCTGACAAAGGAATAGAACCGAACCTAGACAAAATCAAGGCCCTAACAGCGGCCCCACGTCCCTCGAATGTTGCTCAAGTCTGTTTTTTTCTTGGCAGGGCCAGCTACTGCACTCAATGCCTCCCAGACTTTGCATCCACGAGTGTCCCACTCCGCAACTTTATGAAGAAAGACAGCACGTTTTCTTGGACACCAGCTCATCAAGAATCTTTCGACCAGTTCAGGAGATAAATAGCCTCATTGGTGTGCATGTCTTAATTCGACCCAAATTTACACAGAGAGGTCACAGTAGATTCCAGCCCTGTAGGACTCAGAGCTATCCTAGCTCAACACACAGGCAGTGATCATGCTCCCAGGAAAATGGTATCCTATTCCAGGAAAATTCTGACAGACACCGAACAGCGATATTCACAGACAGAAAAAGTGAGCATTGCCGTTGTGTGGCCGTGTGAACACTTCCACCTCCTCCTATACGGAAAGGCCTTCACAGTAATTACAGACCATCAGGCACTCATCAATATATACAGCAAACTCACAGTCCAAACGCTGCCTGCATTGCCCAGTGGGGCCTATGCCTGCAAGAATATTATTTCAATATTACCCACAACCAGGGAAAGATTTCCTGTCCAGGCATCCCCTAGCGTGCACCCAGCCAGTGGTCAACCGGACAGATGGTTATGTCAACTACGTGGTGCACCATGACATCCCTCCAACTATACCTATGACCACGCTGCAGCAGGCGACGGCCGAGGATCCCACGCTGGAACTTGCAGCAGCCTGCGTTCAGAATGGCAGATGGAGATCGATAGAGCAAGCAGCACAGTCCAAACCCAGCCATTGACCACCGGTTCTGGAAAACACTCATGAAGGTGAGAGAGAAACTGTCCATCACTCCTTTGAACTTGTTGCTAAAAGGGGACAGGATAGTGACTCTAGCATCACTACAACAGCGTGTTGTCAATGTGGTGCGCAAAGGTCCCAGAGGAATAGTGTCAACAAAACGGCAACTACGAAAGAAAGTGAGGTTCCCCGGCATGGATGAACGAATTGAAACCACACTGAAATCCTGCCACATATGCTTGAGCCACACACAAACCCCAAACCGCTCCAGACAACGCCCCTGCCCAACCATGTATGGGACGAGGTTGCTATCGACTTTTTCGGGCCTCTTAAGAATGGCAAATACGTCCTAGTAGCCATCGACAAACACTCTTGCTTCCCAGCGACAGAAGTCCTACAGTCAACCGCAGCCTCGGCTGTGATTCCAGCATTGGATAGGATGTTCTCAATTTATGGCATCCCAAAAGTGATGAAGTCAGATAACAGACCACCTTTTACCAGCACCCATTTTAGGGAATTCACCCATTAAATGGGTTTTCACCACCAAAAGGTTACCCCGTGTGGTGGCCCTGGCTAACGGCACAGCGGAACGCTTCATGGCCAACATAAAAAGGGCTGTGAGGGTGGCCAACATCACGGGAAAGCCACTGGAACAAGCACTCTATCAACTTCTGAGGGACTATCGTAACACCCTGCACAGCTCCACCGGGGTATGTCCTGCTGCACTAATCTTCAGGGGCCCCGTTTGCACATGCCTCCCTCACAACTCGGACCATAGACCCATGAGCAGCCTAGAACATGAAGCAAGGGCAAGAGATACCGCTGCAAAACAGAAGGTGAAAGAGTACGCAGACGCCTGTCGGAAGGCACACACATCGGACCTACAACTAGGTGAGGGTGTCCTGGTGAAACAAACAGCCTCCCACAAAGACATGCCGCCCTTTGACCTGTGGCCCCTGACTGTTACAGACCGGAAGGGGTCCATGATCACAGCAGCTTGGGCTGACAAAAGAATGACTCTGAATGCCTCCTTCTTTCGAAAAGAGCCGAAGGGGACTTGCTCGAATTACTGGAGGATGACAGTGATAGAGAAAGAGAAGAGTCCAGGTATACAGGAGATGAAGAAGATTTCCAGGGAGAAAGCGAACGCCTCACGGAACACCTTCGTACAGATGGTCATCCCTGCTGAAACAAAGAAACCCTGAGGAAATGGGGTAGAACATTGTTATTTTGGGGGAGGGGAGATGTACAGTTGCATCATTGGTTGAAAGGCGACATGTGCCATTAGGGCATGAGAAATCGAGGTGGTCATGTGACCATGGGTTACGAGGGTAGTTCCGAAATGGAATAAAGTTAGCTCCCCGCCACACCCCATGTTGAGTGGTTCCTCTGTCTGTGTCTCGTGTCAGCATGTATGAATGGTGAGCTACACATGAACGGAACACTTTGGTCCATTAGATGCATTGTTCACCCAACTCACCAGGGGCATAGCCAGGATTGTGTAATAAGTGGGGCCTGGAGCTGATGTAGGTGAACTCATCCTAAGGGAAGCCCTTAGAGGGAACTGGGCTTGTTCTGGAGGAGCTACCGAGGGTAGCGATGGAGAGTGAACCAACAGTGAATTTTACAGCACACTTTCTGTGATACATTAGGTTAAATGCCACACAGTTTACAATCCATTTTGTCGAGTAAGACATGACAAAGTCCAATAGACGCCAGGTCATCAACAGTGCACAGGAGCATTTTCAAACACATTTTCACAAGGCCTTTGCCCACTGTATGCCAGTATTCTGTAAGTGTAAGAAACATTTTCATACTGATTGTGCTCAAACATGTCCCTTCTGGTGCACCTTTATATGCCAATGTTCCCACATAAGAAAATACTCATGTTTGCTCTGCCCATGATGCCAGTAATGATACCATAACCGTGCCAATATATGCCATATCCCCATGTAAGAACATGCTGCTGTTGGCTTTGCCTTAATGCCAGTAAAAAAAAAAGCCATGCCACAGTAAGAAAACAGCCCTGGCCGGCTAGCTGGTACAATAGTTCTGTGAGTTGAGTGCTTGCTGCTGCAATCCGAATGTGAACTGCAGGTCGCAGGTTCAAATCTTGGGAAGGCCTAGTCAGCCTTTCATCCTTTGGAGGTCGATAAATGAGTCCCAACTTTGGTTGGGTGATCATTTTATATAAATATGTTCTCTCTACAGTGCTTTGGTGAAAGCGTTATAAAAATAACAAATCATTAACATTACACAGATGCCCCATATAAGTACACTCATCCTGTTGTATTGCCCCCTAACACCAGTAAAAAAAAAATACATCCCACAGTAAGAAAACATTGCCTTGCTGGCTGCATAAAATCCTACCCTCCTGCCTATGTAAGAACACAAATCATGTTATCTTTGACCTTAACACTAGTAAAACAATGACATGGCAGAATTTGGTCCCCTGATGAAGACGTTACACATTCTTTACACATCTAAACCGTTTGGGTCATTGAATCATGAAACATTCGGTAGAAGATGGCTACGTGAAGAGATAATATGCTTCCATCTACCACACAAAATGCGTATAACTGATGACAACTTGTTTTGTTTCTTGACTAGCTTTTTATTATGTGCTTTGATTACTGAGATGAGGATATGTGCATGGGGAAGAGTGGTTCAGTGGTTCTGGTATGCTTGTAAACCTGTAAAGAGGTTTCCATCGGTTTGGATCCATTGATTGAACGTATATATTTACTACGTGTTAACTATTTTGAAGAACATTTTCGGTAATACATATGACTATTTCAGCATACGGTTATTTTGAATAAATAGCTTGTTTCCTAAACAGATCCCCCAGATTGTTTTCTGCATATCACTGTTTTGTTCCCTGATCCTGAGGGGGGCGGCGGGTGGGGGGAGGCGGATGGACACCCAATGCATTTCTGTTGTATATGCCACAGTAAGGAAACATGCCCTCCCCCATGCAAGAACACTGACCATGCTGGCTTTATCCTTAATGTGAGGCCAAAATACCACAGTAGGATCCAGCTAGCCCGATTGCAGTACCCTCACCCCACTCCAACCCATCCTTCACATAACAACACTCAAGTTGACTTTGTTTTGCGTACACACACATTCAGGCACCCATACAGCTTCAGTCATTCACACGAGCACCCAGAACATTCACACTGCATTCTCTTTCACACGTGCACCCGGGTACCCCATTCACACTCCATTCATTCATATGCATGCACTTAGCGACGCATACATTCATACATGCATGCAATCCTCACATACAAACAAACAAAAAACGTTTTTTTCCTAACCTGTTTCCCTCTGGATCTGCTCAGGCCTTTATCTGTCTAAGCATAGCGGGTCGCCCCTCTGGTCAACCTCCCAGCCCCCGGGGTGGCCAGAGGGACAGCCTGCTTAGCGGGCCACCCCTCTGGCCACCTCCCGGGGTTATCGAACGCCTCGTCTCTCCTCCTTGGGAGGCAGAAGGGCGCTACCAGCCGTATCCAACACCTCATCTCTCCTCCTTGGGAGGCTGAAGGGCGTTCCTGGGCCCAGCCACATCCGGCCTCGGGCTCCGGGGAGCACTCATAAGGCGGGGGCTGCTGAGCTCATTCACTTTGTTGCAGCCCCCACCTGAAGTCCCACTCACCCTCCAACTGTATTAAGGACCCGGCATTTGTTTTTGTCTGGGTAGAACAGGATGGGCTGAATGGATACTGTATGGGGCAGTCACCCCTCCCCCATGCTTCTGTTATATAAAAGGTGCAATTCGATGCTAACATTTCCCTTTCTGTGACATGTGGAGTATCGTAGGATACTATTGCTGATGTTCATAAGATTTTGTAAATTTGTTGCTAACTTTTCTTTTTCTGGCACAGGCAGCGTTACAGGGTGGTCCTTGCCGGGGAGGAGTTTTGCCCTGCGGTTTCGGCTGTGAGCGGTTCCCGATGGTCGCACTCAAGCCAAATTTAGACTTTGGGCCCTGACTCCCCCTTAGGGACAGTTGAGACCCCTTCTCAACTCTATACAGTGGTCCCGGGTCTATACTGCCTGGCAGTTGATAACCAGAGGCGTCCTCTACTTTGCAAGTTGCAAACCGGAAGTGAGACGTGTCACCAGTGGACAATAATCTTGTTGCCAGCCCAAGAAATCTAAAGGGCTACCTTAGAAGTTGCTAAGGACATTGCTTTGCTCTTGTGGCTGGGACCGCCCCAATTTGTTTGCTTGACTCCAATGTGATCTTTCTGTTTCCATAAAATATACAATTGTTTCTGTGGTTATTGTGATAGGAATGGTAACCATTGCATCCATGCCTTGGGATCCGGGGAGGGGGGTATAGTGGAGAAATGCCCTGCTGTGCATCTCACAGGCTATTTAGTTAAACAAAGGAACGATAATCGTTGGGGGCATGGGCCGACTAAAGGTAGAGCCCAGCAGTTAAGCCTTTTGCTTCCACATAGAGGGTCTAGTGATACCATCCCCTGGGTAGGCTTTTGTCCTCTGCACGTTTGCTGATGCTGGAGTCACATTAACGAATATTTTCTCACCTTGGAGAGCAGTGTTTTTAGTTAACTTTAAAGTTTGAAAGTGACGTTTCGACGTAAGTAAATACACAGCTCTCTGCGGTAACAAATGTGGCAGTTTCCTGCCATGCGAGACGGGGCTGGGTCTCACAGCAGAGTGATAACTGCTACATCAAAGTGGGAGGTCTTTAGCCCTACCAAGCCCAAGCCTGGCGCCTCCCATGGCACCACTCCTTTTTCAATCCCCACAGAGCGCAGCAACAAAAGACGGGCTCTGTCCAGAGGCAATACATTAATCCCTTACATTTCCTTTCCCAAATTGTAAAACACAGATAGCCTTTTTCTGACCCAAACTGCATTCCCGTATTCTTGTCTTAAATTGTCTCATCCCAGTAGTAGTCAATGCACAGCAACCATCTTCAGTCACCCGGTCATCCCAGGGGCGTCGTGAGTGGGGGACAGACGGGCACACGGCCCTGAGGCCCTGCTGCCTTTGGTGGGCGAGGGTGGGGGGGGGGGGCTAGACCAGGCCAAGCCAGGGCAAACTTGTCAGCTGTGGAAGAGTCAACAGCATTGGGAAGCGAGCAGGCTCATGTGCTGCCTAATAAAGAGGCATCAACTCCTTTCAAAAAAAGCCAGAGTCCTATGCAGTACACAAAATGAGCCAGGCAACAACAGGGGGAAGATCTGTGGCTGTCTCTTTCTGAAGCACTGGTACGTTAACAGGCAGAAAGAAATTCTGTGCATCTGGCTATGTGACATTACGGTCTGCAGCCTTCAGATAGACATAGGACCTGATTCACAGAGCATTTTCCAATGAGATTGCACCATTATAAAATGATTCTGTGAATCAGGCCCATAATGCCCCTGTCATCACAATAGGGTGCGGGCGCATGTGAGCTTGCTTCAACAATGTTCACTAGTAATATCCCACTGGGAGCACATAGCCTGGCTTCCCTTTCTTGCAGCACCCTGTTTCTTCCAATTCCATCCTAGCAAATATAACACAGTGCAGTGCATTAAAGTGCAGTTACACATTTTCAATTCCTAAGAGTTTGTCCAATTTGCAAAAGCTACAACTGAGAACAATTATCGATTTTTGTCCGACTTTGAGTATGCAGTAACATTTTTACTTTGGGCTATTAGGTGGCAGCGCCATCTATAAGCCAAAACTATTGCATTATGGCACAGATCGGCAGAAATGGTATATTAGGAGAGACACAAAGCTTGAAGGTGTTGTCTGATCATTTGCCCACCCATTGACTGCCCAAAGCCATGCCAATCCCTATGACAATTCCCACCCAGTTCCTGCCCCTCCACGCCCAAAACACCCCCTCATGGGAACTCGTTCAGCTCGCTTTAAGAAAGCCTTACCATCAAACTTTGTCTTAATAGCTGGTCAAGTGGCACTGCGAGTAGAGCGCTCGCTTTAACATCCATGCAGAGCTTGCTAACGCAGGTTCGAATCCCACCAAACGTGGGTAATAATAAGCAGTGCTCAGATACCTGAGGGTTCGTAGCGCTATATAAGTTCCAAATTATTATTATTATTATTATTAATAGTGCCTGCCAGTGTTTTTTAAAAGCAGTCTTCTAGGATTTAATGACTTAATAGGAACTCTAAACACGATACTGGTGTAATACAAATGTCTCAACCAGGTCTTCCTTCAGTCACTCGATTTATAAGCACTATGCGTGTCCTTCACTGAAGTTCTGCTAAAAACAAGCATTATGCATGAAGACGATGGTCATTTATTTCAAACCCCCAGTCTGAGTGATCCTATAATGTCATCTTGCAATTAAGGATATACTGTGGATGAACGGTTGCGCGTCTAGTCCATGATACATTGTAGAGAAGCCAAAGTCAGGGAAGAAGGGCGCGACTGTGACCCAGGTCTAGATGTGGCACTGGAGGTGCTGAAGAAGGTAAACCACACAATGAAGCAGGGGCGGGTGAGCATACAGGATTCAGCGTTATAGTAGAAATTAAATTAAGGAACTAGTTGGGAAACAATTCACAAATTCTGGTCAGAAACCAAACGGAAGAGAGTGACAAGAAAAGGGCTGCAGACGCTACAGCTTGTTTCTTCTGGCCAGCAGTAGAACGTGCCCTTCCATTCGGATGCTAATGTACACCACTCCATGGTCAAGCCTAGGCACTCTGAAACTATGATGGTGATGTTCGGTGCAGTATAAAAACCTATTGACATAACATAAACTACGAGGGGTTTCATATTTTCATGGTGATTTCTCGCTGTAAAGCGAGGATGTGGTCAAACATGACAAAAACCTGCTCAAGGACCTGGACATATCATGTGAGGGTCGACTAAGCATAAGGAAAGAAAAGTGTTCATTTTGAAATTGCCAGATAGAGTACTTAGGGCACAGAACTTCTGAGCAAAGAGTGAAGCCACACTAAGATGTCTGCGGGCCGCATCAGAGCCTTATAATAAGGCTGAACTAATAACCTTAGACCTGACTGAACATCCATGAAATGTCACCCGGAACTTTGCAGACAGGACAATCATATGCAGTTATCACTTAACAAAAGTGTTTGAATGGGACAAGCAATGCACCAAGAAATTTGAGGATTTGGAATTACAAATAGACAGAGCTCCTGTTTTAGGGAACTATCACATTGCTGCAGGTGCCAGTTACATGGGCATCGCCACAGTTCTCATGTCATAAATTTGAAGAGTAGGTGATCGCCACCGTCTTAAGGGAACTAAGGTGGGAGAAGTGTGAATATGTGGTCAGTTAAAGGGCAAAGTTCGGACTAAAATCTTGCAAAATGTAGGGCCTAGCATGGGGGTTAGATTTCGAGGGGAGGACTGACCACAAACCCCTCAAAGAAAACCCAGAGTCTAAAGGCCTTGACAAAGTGTCACTGCGCATCAGAAATTGGGTGACCGGGTTGCAAGAGGACACCTTTAGCGTCAAATATGTTTCAAGAGAAAACAACATCAAAGCGGACTGTCCTTAAGACTGGAAATGTGGGTGGTCAGCAGAGTAAGGTGGGATGAGTACAAGATGGAGGAAATCACAGGGTTTCAGGTGAATAGGACTTGGATAAGGCCATGCAGCAGGACCAACAACTATGTAGATTGAAAGAGCTACTCAGGTCCAATAGAGTGAGTAAGGATGTTCGCAGAAGACTGAGGTATGAAGGTGTGAGCTAAGTGTTAGTGTCTGTGGCTGCTTTGAAGACGGAGGTTGCTGAGGATTTGTGCTACGTGATATATTTATGTCTGCTGTGCATTTAAGTGACAGAAGACCCGCCCACTTGAAGCGTGAGCTAAGTGTTAGTGTGTGTGCTTGGTCGCAGGTGGAGTTGAACAGGCAACAGCAGGAATTTGTTCAGAAGCGAGCAAGGGAGCAAGGAAGCATGTACAACCTTCGAAGTAAGTCAACACCGGATTGGGTGGCGAAGTAAACGTCTCCCACAATGAGGTCTTTAATATCTCTGTGACTTTACCATTTTCCCCAGGCCAGAATAGTTAGTAACATGGCGGTCTGCCACGAACCGGCGTGGTAGGTGCCGCCCAGTGGAAGGCATGTGTGAGTAACTCCAGCACAGGGAGTGGGGACTCACAAACAAGTACCTGTATTGAAGAATCACAGGCTAAAGTAGTAATCATACCCTGCAACCACTGGCGATGGAACTTAACCACATAAGGGTTTCTCCTCCCTCTGAGGCAGTGATTCAAGAAAGTGGTGTCTGCATCACAGAGAAACATGAAGCCCCACAGCTTATGAGGGAAGTCTTGTCGAAAAATGGCATAGACAAGGCACAATCTTTGGAGGTGCCAGTTTCACAGGCTACTGGGCGTGAGGTGCAGCACAAAGCCAACTCCTGGGTTAAAATTATTCCTGATCCAAGTGAAGCTGGAATAAAGGTGCGGTCTGGGAACCTGACCAACAATGGTCTTTGAACACCTTTGAAAGATCATGGGATGGAATGTGTCTCCAATATTCACATATTAATAGCCTCCCAAAAGAAAATTGAGGATTTCTATAGGTTCACTCGGGGGTTGTCCGGTCCCTGTACCAGCACAGAGCTAAGACCAACTGCAAAAGCCAGAACGTGCAATGGAGAAGGCCTAACCTTTATCAGTGACCAGAGTTTAATGGACATGGAACTATTGGGGGAACAGGATCCAATAATATCTAGTGCAAATAGTGGGTGAGTGGTGGTGCATCTGAATGCTCCAACTGAGGCGGCCCCTCCCCTTTCCTTTCTTACCGAACATCTAAGTAGTCTGTTTCTGCTGGCTCTGGTTACCATAAAAGGGGGGCATTATCCCCAAGGCAGGGTCTTCATTACTTCAGAGAACTGGACGACCAAGTCAGCTTAACTGCGCCTAAGATGTCGGCGCTAAATACGCTCCTCAGTTCTTTCTCTACACTGCATGACAATATGAAGTTGTGAATGACCACGCACACATTGCAACTTAGTGAAATCAGTCAGGAGGACATACAGACAGAGTTGAACAATTTAAACATGAGGACTCTTACTCCTAATATCCCGATATTGGTGACCCCTGTCAACAAGCTTTTGTTGGTGGATGCACACCGTGGTGTCAAATAATTCTCCTGCAATGCAATAAGTATTGACGGCTACACCGTGTTCCAGCAGATTACCACTACTGGCAGGGTTGGCAGTCCGTCTGGGGGACTAACCACTGTCGTTAGTAATCCTCTTTTAAAAGATCTTGAGAGTGTCTCGGAGGGGACCTATAGTAAACTGGGAGGGAAAATGATTCTGAAAAATATTCTGGATGAATCCACCCTGCTATTAGTGAATGTGTATAGTAAACCCTTGTATTCCAACTTGGAGACTTTTCGATCTGAGCTATCCTCGTTATGTGAAGGATTTTTGCCTGACTACGAAGGTTGGTACATTGTATTAGCTGGGGATCTAAACGCTGAATGCATTTTTGCATAAGAGACAGGCTTATCACAGGAAGTTTGGGGAATCACGGCTAAAAAGAGGTCAATTTAGAAGGGAAAAGGCAAATTGTTCTGTTCAAGGAGATGCTCTGGCTGCGCCAACCTGGAGAACTGGGACCAAAACCTATTTTATTGACTTCTTGGTGATATCTGAAAGTCTAGTGGATTCCTGTGTTGAGTCAAAGGTATGGAACACCACTCTGAGTGATCATAATCCCTTGGCAGCTACATTTGGTTTTACTGTAAAAGTAGGCCTGAATGTGAACTGTAGAGATATTCTGGTGGTAATAGAGTTGCGAGAAGGGTATCCAACATCTAAAAACGCAACAATGATCTTGTGAATTTTGTAAATGAAACTAGCTTGGAAGGGGATAGATATTATTTGAATGTCAATAGATTTGTGCTTTTCTTCGATAGGTTTGCGATTTGTGAGAGTATGTTGAGGAAGAAGGCCACTCATGCTTTTAATAAAATAGTGCAAGCTCAAAAGAAAGAGTTGCACAAAAGTATTATTGGGTTATCCAAAAGGATTGTTGATGAGTTGATATGTAGAGAAGGTAAGAAAGCTGAAGCAACCATATAAGAAAGGGTTCAAGTGTTTTAAGTTTTCCCAGCAGCAATGGGAGGGTATCGGAATGCCTCAGATTGTTCTTGGAAATAATTCTCGTACTTTTTGGATGGTCATTCATAACCTTATAAAACCCCAGGAATTCAATCAGCATAGTCCAATATCAGATGTGTGTTCTAGTAAACCTCCAAAGCACTCATTCATTAGGTTCTAAGCAAAGTGAGGGTTCAACAGCCCCATTGTGGACAGTTTCTGTATGTAGCCTGATAAAGAGGTTGGGGGATCCTATAATGCTTTTAATGCCGAAATCATTACACGGCACCCCAAGGAAGACCCAGATATAAGGGTTCTTTAAATATAAGTGCTCCACAGGTAACGTTTGTAGGTTAGGCACAGTGTTCTGCAGTGCCCCTGTTCACTTCTTGAGGGGCACTGTATCCGGAGAGAAAAGGAGTCCAACCACGGTCCCCCTCTATATTCCAGCCGGGCTGAGGGCACCACTCACTGTCATGTTCCTCACAGTATTTCTAGCATCATTCCTGGAATATACGTGCTGAAGCCATCAGGCCGGGTGTTCGGGACCTGGAGCCTTTGCCAGTACTCTGCGTAACATATAAGCCGTTATTGATCGATACATCCAGTTTGCATATTCATTAAGCACATGTTTATATGAAATGTAAAGCCTGCTTTACAATAAGAAACTGACACACACGACACAAGGAGCTGTCATATCTTTGATGTGGATTACTGCTTCGTATATATGATGTCATTTCTTGTCTCCATGGAGATGGACTTTCTGGACAGTGCGGTGCTAGCGTTTTTGGGGCTCTTGCCAGCCAGTTTGTTAAATGGGGGCAGCAAATTTTCTCTTTCCATTGGGCAGGCTGCCATTAGGTACTGGGAAATTCGTTTGAGACCTCAGGTGGCTTGTGCTGCGCCCCCTCTCCTGTGGCCCAATCAAAGTGCTGTGTTTCTCCCTCGAGTTCGTGGGGCTACTTCGTGCGCACCCTACACGCCTTCCTTTCGAAAGCTTAAACTACTAATCAGTAAGGAAAACCTGCACACATGTATTTATGTATGCAGGGCTGCAATATGCCATATCAAATGCTGTGAATACAAAATGCAGGTGCCATAGTGCCGCGACAGCCAAGGCCGGTGCACCGTTGGGGGCCTGGTGGTGCCACAGTGAGCTGGAGAGATATCTGGCCTTCGGCCTCTGAGGGAGGGTATGCGCGTGGCTGCTGGTGGCTCCTCTTGTTCTACGCGGCGCAACGTTAAATTGCCCTGAAATAAATGGGCTGGGGCCCTGTCTAGTCAATCTTTTCGATCGGACATTAAATGTGGATTTCGCTGTGACGCCGCCAACAATGTACAATTGTCCAGTGTCATCACATCGGTTCCTACTATTTTGTACTTCCCGCCACTGTCTCCGAAATAAGAGTCGTGGATATGATGGAAAGATGCATCAGTAGTGTGATGGCCCCTTTGTTGCAATCCCTCTTCTATGCTGGGCCTAGAGGCCGCTGCGGAGTGCTTGGGTGATGTCAAGCAGGCTTTGTCATAAATGCAACGTTGGGTAACATGATTACTCCTGAGAAATGCTGCACAATCAATGGACTTAGTGTGATGTGTGTAACAACATGCTTTCACACCAAGACACAATTCCAAGTTTCCTCATGGTAGGGGGCTTTTGGAAATCTGCGTTCCCACCGTTTATCCTCACCGCAATCGCAAATCAGTGCCAGGCCCTTTTCTCAGGCAAGGCAAGACTAGAAGGTCTCTACGTTGTTACATCAAAGGGAATTAGTTTGTGGAAATTCACTTCGATGCAAT
The DNA here is from genome assembly GCF_040938575.1 of Ambystoma mexicanum. NCBI lineage: Eukaryota > Metazoa > Chordata > Amphibia > Caudata > Ambystomatidae > Ambystoma > Ambystoma mexicanum. The sequence goes on along the minus strand of NC_090928.1, from coordinate 298,821,285 downwards.
TACTTCTTTTTTTATTACTTTTTAAAAAATAATGGGGTATCCTTCCCATATCCCCGATCCATTTCCCACCCATACTTATCCCACCCCCTTATGCTCCTTACCCCAAACTTACATATTTAAATCACCTCAAGACAAAGTAATTGCATCGAAATCAATTACCACGAAGTAATTCACTTCCATGTAACAAAGATACAGAGACTGGATGGTTATCTTGAGTGGACCAAGAAGGTAGTCCCCCCACACCAAAAAAGCTGCAAATGTTTCCACCCTTCTAGAGAGAAGGATGTCTCGGCGTGTTGACCTACGCATCATCAGCCTGAGACAACATTGTCAGTGGTGAAACATCATGTTAATGTTAAAGGATATTTTTACCGTGCACTATCACCACCGGAGTGGTACCCTGATGCTCTAGCGGCTCTGAAAAAAGGGAAGGGGGGCAGGGGGTAAGTTAGTGGGAATGAGCTGGAAAAGTGCAAGGGAGCAGTGATGTGCTATTGGCAGTCTCAACCCGGTTAGCTCCGTTGGCTGGACTTGGGGTGTTTTCCGGTCATTAGACGTCATGTACTGTTGTGCGAGTCTATGTGTGGTTTGTTTGTTTGTTGTTGCAGTGTAGTGACGTTTGAGCGGATTGTTGTGTTGATAGGCTTGTGGTTGTGTTTGGTTAGAGTTTGAGAGGTGTATGCAGATGGGTTACATTGTTAGTGGATTGGTTAAGTGGCATTGCTCGAATTCATATTTCTAAGTGTGGCACATGCTAACATTCATATTTCTATCTAGATGCGACGGGAATTGTAGGGTGACAGTCCGGCTACACCCAAGGGCATATTAGAATCTTCTTACACTGACTTTTATCCCTTGCGCAAAACATAATCGTGTTCCTAAAACTGGCACTCCCAATCTTTTGACTCTTTCAAATCACATCTGTCAACTGTGTGTGTCCAGGATTACTGAATAATCACCCAAAACATTGCGATTTCACACGCCCAAAAAAAAGAAACGTAAATTAATTTTGCATGCTAAATTCAAGACTTTAATGTGTACTGGTGGACAAAAAGCACATGCTTGAAAAAGACTGTTGAAATTAAAAGTTGATATTATTTTAATCACCAAATAATTAATGCAATAATCAAATAAGCACCAGGAAGGAAAGACGCAAATTGAGAAAGCTAGCATTCATTTCCCCATGGCCTGGGGTATTTTTAAGTTAGAAAGCATGTGGTTCCCGCTTTCAGAGGCTGCTTCCAAGAATAGCGGCGCTAACCTCTCAGTCAACAGATGTTCAAACGCCAGACCCACCGGCCCACGCTGGCAACATCCATCAGTGCCAAGGATTAACAGTCGCGCTTTTATTTACGCCCTTGCTTTCCGCCTCTTAGGTCCGCGGGGGCCGCCGTTCACGCGGCTGCCCACAAGGTGCGCGAGCAGCTCTGCGCCCTCCTTCACAGGTGCAGGGAACACATCTGACCTGTCGGAAAGTTTACTGCGGAACTTAACAACGTAGGAGGCATGAAACAATATTTACTTTCGAGCACTTTCTTCCTGCCCGGTGTACAGCCCTCGTCACAGAATATGTGCAGCCGGGTAAAATGTCACACGGCTTTTGCATCTTACACAGAAGGAAAAGAACGAAATAGATGCGTTCTCTATTTTACAAACACCAACTACGCTGAACAAGCTCCGACTGGGACATAAAATATAAAAGTTGCCCGCAATCACAAATTACAATGTATTACTTTTCGGGTTAAACTGTTTGAGTACTACCCAAGAGTGAGAATCGAGTAAAATGTGTTGCAATTAGTGCACTTGAAGGTATGGGGGACATTCCGAGTATGGTGGTAGTCATGGCGCTATTTGCGCCATGACTGCCTCCCATACCGGTACCGACTCCGGTATGGTTCAATGGGGACTTACCGGTGTAGTCCGACCTTTGCAGGACCGGTAATTCCTCATTCACCAGAGCCATTCCCCATTCCCATTTGAGTCCCCATAGGGCTCAATGGGAATCGGGAGGGCGCAAATAACGGGCTCGCGTATGTCAAGTCCGTCATTTGCGCCCTGGTCCCTGAACGGGTCCTGTCCATAACGTTACTGGAGGGACGCGCTAAGGGACCTTGCAGTAGGGCGGTAAGGGATTACGGCACCGGTCTCCTTACCGGTGCCCGGTGTCCCTTACCACCCAGCTCGGAATGAGGCCCTATATTTGGTCAGTCACATTGGTTATAATGAGTGAAGTAACTCATCAAACAGGCCCTCTTTGACTGGCCATTTTTACCCCAAAACTGACCCAGAAGAGAATACTGGGTCGTCCCTTAGAGCACTCCCTGAATCCGAGCCTGATCCTGAAACACTGATGATAATTTTTGCCAAGGATGAGAAACATAGCAAACTGTGTGTGTGCCCTCTGTCTGAGCCCAGAACAGAAACAGGCAGCACTGCACTCCCACAGAGGACTCTACAGCAGCCTGCAACTAAACAAAAAAACTCATGATGCCGACACAGCAGACCACCGAAGCCTAAAAGAAAGGATGCAACTTGTAGAGAAGATCTATAAAACTGAAACATGCATACATGCACGGATAGAGGTAACTCAGGTTTATGACTAAAATGACAGGGCTGCAAAGGAATCCAGCGCACAAATACTAAGATAAAATTGGTGCAAGAAGCAAAAAAAGAACCGTGCTTAGCATGAGCATATAAAAAAGCTCTAAAAATCAAGTAACTACGAATGAAAAAAAGATAACTTGAAATCAGTGTATCTTGTAGTAACGTCTTTGATGTCCTGAAGAAAGCCATGAGTTGATAAATATGGCTGAAACATGTACACACTCAAGTTGGAGATGTGATGAATTTGAGTATAAAGATATGAAAGTTAGCTATTAGACCAATGTCTAAAAAAGTGTTCCTTTCACATTGGAAATTCTAACTATGCATCCTTTTTCATGGAGATAATCACCCACATTAGTTCACATCAACATCCGCTGGCAACTGCAGGATTAGAAAAATAGTTAAAGCTACCCATTGTACTGTAAATATGATATGATATGTCATTTATAATGCACCTGTAAACAAGTGTCTCTAGGCGCGACAAGACAAGGAAGGGAAGACAGAGAAGGACAAGACAAACAATCTTACTAGGCTTTGTGTCATTCAGATCGTGCAAGTGCGACAGCGCAGAGTGCAGGGGGAAGAGCGAGAAGTGCCAGGGAGAGGGCAGAGGGGTGTGCAATCAGGGCAGCATTGCTGTGAGTAAGTGCAGCCAGGGCAGCGCAGTGCTGTGTAAGTGCAAGGAGGCAGGGGACTGTAGAGGTTACAGTTACAGCCCCTAAGTGTGCAGTAGTGCTGGAGGCAGTGCAGGGGAGACTGGTACCCAGTGAGACTCTGAGGGTAGCCAAGCAACCAGTCAGACCCACAGACAGGTGGTCAGCAGGGTAGAGAGAGAGAGAAAGCAGAGGAGAAAACAAAGGTTTTCAGCTGCTTCTGGAACTTCAGGTGGTCCGGCTCAAGTTTGAGAGAGGCAGGTAGGCCATTCCTAAGAGAGGCAACTGCAGAGGAGAAAGACCTACCCCCACTCTCTGCCTGGAGAAGCGTCTGACCCAAAGAGAGTTGAAAGTAGCTGATACACATTTATGTTACCCTTTCGGTGTTCAGTGCAAAACCTTTCAGCATATGGCTCAGAATATATTTGGTTCATAAGCGCATCACTCCATTGCTGGTGGCCACAACAACCCCATATGCATCTTCAGTTGGCGCTGAAATCACCCAGGATAGCACCCCTGAGGAAGAACCAATGTAAGCTATTTGCTGCTTTGCATACAATCAAACAGCACATTGGGAATATAAAAATGAACACATATTTTTATATTTTACATATACATGGCAGTGATTCAAGCCTTCAACTCTTCAACCAATCAATCATCATGTATTTATAACACGCACTATCACCGAAGGCATCATGGCGCGATAGGATACCAGAAGAGAGACATAACGCTACGCAAACAGGTTGGTTTTTGGCCTTCACTTAAAAGGCCCAAACGCCATGGTTTGTTTGTTTGTTTTATTATTTATATTGCGCACCAGACCCGAGGGTATTCGGGCGCAAAGGCATGATGAGGGTTGTTAAGCTTAAATTACAGAATCGACAGGATTAGGTACAGTACAGCCATGGTTACAATGCTGTATACAAGAACAAGCGTGGAGAGCGAAAACAAAGGGTACATGAAGTTAGTTAGGGGGAATGCATAAATAAAGCAGAGCATATATACAATAGATCCCAGAGAAACTGGTGCGGTATGGCCAAACGTCATGTTCCTTTAGCCAATGAATGAGATTAGATCTGAATTGTAAGTATGCAAGATCTTCCCTTAAGGCAGGGGGAAGGGAGTTCCAATGTTGTGCTGCTTTGACAGGGAAACTACTCCCACCGGATTTAGTGAGCTTAAATCTGGGTACTAGCAAGAGGTTAGAGTTAGCTTTTCTTAGTGGGCGTAAGGATGTTTGTCTAGTGAATCTGTCTATGAGGTATTGAGGGGCTGCGTGGTTGAGACATTTATGTGTCAGAGATGCAGTTTTAAGGAGAATTTTATCTTTAGTGGAAAGCCAGTTGACGGATCTCCTGAGGTCTGATATATGGGCGTTTTTGGGAAGATTTAGGGCAGCTCTTAGTGCATTGTTTTGAAGGGTCTGAGTTTTGGAAGTAATGTAGTTGTTGCTGCCTATATATAGAGCATTACAATAGTCTAATTTAGACAGTATTAGTGCTCTCGCTAGGGTGACGCAATTGTTGGGAGAAAGGAAGGGTTTGGCTGCTTTAATTAACATGCAGGTATAGGAAGTGGCTGAGGCCATAGCATTTACTTGTTTACCTAAGGTAAGCGTAGAATCTATGTAGAAGCTGAAGGTTTTGACTACTTTGGCCACAGTAATGTTGTTGGTGTCAATTATGAAGGAAGCATAATTGGGACCAAGTTTTTTAATGTTGGAGGCTGAGCCTAGGATGAGGAGTTCTTTTTTGTCATCATTCAGGTATAGTCCATGGGAGGCCGTCCATGCCTGGATGATGAGGTAAACTCTGTTCACAAAGGCCAAATACTTGTCATAATCTCCCGTTAACGGGATGAGGATCTGTGTATCATCTGCGTAATTAGTGTAGGTGATACCTAGACCATCTAGATCATCGAAAAGGGGCTTTGTGAAGATGTTGTACAGAGTGGGAGACACACATGAACCTTTGGGTATGCTACATGTAATGGGTACGGGGTCTGCAGCTGTTAGAGGAGAGAAAACCCTAATTTTCCTGTTATTGAGGAGGATCCATGCGACTGCCTCTTGGGAGAAGCAGGCTGCGGTGACCAGATGGTCACAGAATATTGAGTGGTCTACCAGATCGAATGCGGCAGAGAGGTCGAGGAGTAACAGAAGTGACGTCTTGCCTTTGTCTCTAAGTGTGTCTATTTGTGCCTTAAGGTCTAGGAGTGCAGTCTCAGTACCCTGTTGTGGTCTGAAGCCGGACTGGCGAACTCCAAGGAGGTGGTTAAATTCCAGATGGTGCTGAATTTGTAGGTATGCTACTTTATCCAGGATTTTAAGTAGGAATGGCACAGTGGTTATAGGCCGATAATTAGTTGGGATGGCGGAGTCCAAGAGTTGTTTTTTAAGATGGGGAAGGACCCAAGAGTGTTTCAAGTTGCTGGATATGGTGCCTGATGAGAATGAAGCGTTTATGAGTTTAGTGATGAAAGGTGAGAGTTCACGGGCCGCGTCTTTTATAATTTGGGCTGGACACGGGTCGCCCTGACAGTTGGATAGTTTGAGGGTGACTTCTTTGGTGGAGACTTTGCGGAAGTGGAAACTGGGGATGTCTGGTCTGTGTGGAGTTGGGGTAGATTGCGGGGTGGGTAGAATGTTCATAGCAGTCTTAGAGGTAGTGCCATTGATATCAGTTTTAGGAGCAGTGATGGTACTTTTTTTGTTGTTAATCTTCACCTGGAGCATTGTAATCTTGTTGGCCAGGGCATCTTGTATACTTGTGCACCAGTTCTTATCTTTAAGGCATAAATCAGGAGCTTGGATAGGGGATTCTACTTCTTTCAGGAGAACAATTCTTTGGTGTTGGATTTAGCTTGAGAGATTCGGGAATTATAGGAAGTTTGTTTGGCTAAAATAATCTCTTTTTTATAGAGGGTTGCTAGTTTGTTCAGGTTATTTTTGTTGACGTCTGAAGGGTCTGATCTCCAGATTTATTCACTTAATCGTTTCTTTTGGCTGATGTCTTTCAGAAGGGGCGTGAACCACGTATTTAAGTGTTGGCGAGGTTTGCTTTTTCTTATCTTCAATGGTGCAATGGCGTCAAGAGAGGCCAGCATCACTTCGTTGTAAGTATCTACCATGGTGGCTGGGTCAGTCTGATCTGAGATAGAGTTTAAAGTAGGAAGGATGAGGGGGATGAGATTTTCAGGAGTGATGTTTCTTTTATTTCTGGTGGGTGCGGTGGGAGCTACGGTCCTTTTATTCAAGGGTGGTATAGCTTCTAGGGTGAACGATATCAGGTGGTGGTCGGACCAATGCTGAGGCATTATGGGCGTGATAGTGGTTGGGCAGTTGTGTTCTGCAATCCATTCAAGGGTCCTACCTTTTATATGCGTGGGTTCAGTAATCTTTTGGGTGAATCCTAGTTCCTCAAGGGCGTTATTCATCTGTAGGGCACTGGGATCTCGTGAATCATTAAATCCAAGGTTGAAATCTCCTAGGATGAGGCATTGAGTAGAGTTTTTTAGGTTATTGGATAATAGGTTCATAAGGTCTTCCTCAAAGGAAACTAGGGGGCCTGGTGGTCGGTATATCAGGTGGATAGTGATAGTTTGGTTGTTGGCAATGGTGAGTTTGGCCGATAAGGTTTCACAGGAGTTGGAGTTGATTGGTGCGGATAGTCTTAACGTTAAGTTATTTTTAACGATTATAGCAAGGCCACCACCTCTAGAAGTGGTGCGATCCAGTCGTATAAAAGAATAGTTGTTTGGGATGGCTAGCATGATAGCTGGGCCTGCTGCGGGGTGGAGCCAGAATTCAGTAATGGCTAGGAGATCTACGTTTTCATTTTGGATTATGTCCGCTATGTCTGTAGCATGGGCTACCATAGAGCGGGCGGTTATTAAGGCACCTTTTATGCCGAGATGTGTGGGTGGGGCAGAAAGCGGCTGATCTATTTGTTGTCTGTTCGGGGAGAGGGTGGAATCTCTAAAAAGTTGACAGTTAAGTTGTAAAGGATGTTGGCCATGGTTATCCTTGTGGGGTGGAATATTGGTAGTGGACTGGGTGTGGGTGGTAGAAGGCTGAGTATTGGTTAGGGGATCATAGATACTAGGGAGTCTAGCACAGAGTTTAAGGTTCCGCTGTTGGAGACTGCAGGGTGTGGTAGCCATGGTAGCGAACACTTGAGGAGCTTGAGGTACATTTGCATGTGGTAGTTGGTTCTGTGGCTGGGGCATGTTCGGCTCGTGAAGGGTGATAAAATTCAGGATAGTTCTAAGTAGAACCGTGGAGAGTAGTGGCAAGTACATAGTATACTTGTTTAAGTAGCTGGGATACTATGAATTATAGCTAAGCTGGGCTGGTCATGTCAATCTAGGCAGGCTATGTGGCAGATACAAGCGGGCCCTAAGAAATGTATATAGTATAGTCTAGCAGTAGCTTAGCTATTTGCTATGGGCAAGAATACGTTAGCAGAGGTAATTACTGGTGTACATTTGCAGGAGCAAATGGAGATATACAGGCCATCTAAATGCGACTTAGCAAATACAAGCACAAATAGGTAAACAATGGCTAATAAGTCGATACACAGGCCATCTAAATGCGACTTAGCAGATACAAGCACAAATAGGTAAACAATGTCTAGTAAGGAGATACACAGACCATCTAAATACGATTTTGCAAATACAGGCAGAAATGGGTAAGCAGTGGCAGGTTGCTAATGGAGATACACAGGCAAGCTGGATACTATTTAGGTATACGTGCATGAGAGTATATTAGAACATGTAGACCGTGGCTGGCCCAGTTGAGGTACGGTTTACAAATGTGTGCACCGGTAGATGAGCAGGGGCGCAGTGGTTATTTATTCCAAATCTGTGCGATACTGACCGTGGAGAGGTAAAGTACATATAATAAATGTCAGCATAAAAACTAGAACACTGGGAAGGTGTAATAGTGATAGCTCATCTAGTAATGAGGTAATGTCATTTTTAGCAATGAGGGTAGGCTAGATGGGAGCAGTTAGGCGGCGGTGGTATGAGCATGGTGAGCCGGTCGCCTTAGGTCAGGCAAAGTCATTAGGGTCAGAGAGAGTGTGGATGGGCAGTGGGGATGCCGCGACGGATAAGAATGGCAATGTTACCTTAGCGTGGAGCTGATCCAGGGGGACTGGCAGACGGCAGACCTGGCATGAACAGGCAGGGAACAGGCGATGGCCTTGTTTCACTAGGGCCTTGCTGAGGGAGGGCCGGCTTCGCCTGCCGGTGTTCTATTGGACAAGGAAATTGGCGCAGAAGCCAATCGGTTCTCAGCGACGTCAGCTGGGGCTGGTTCGGCAATACGAGGTTGGACTTCAGTGGCGGACGGCCATCTTGAAGTGTGTTGGGTCCTCGTGGTGCTCAATGGTGGGAATGGGCACAAAGGATGCCACTATCAGCAGGATGGTGCTGAGAAGAAGATTTCCTCATCTAATCCTCCGGGTACTTCATATGCAATAAAGCGGAGGCTTGTGCAGTAGATATTGTTGTTAATGCGCAGAGCCTGCACCGCTTACCGCATTATGTGGGCTGAGCATGGAGACTTCAATCTGTATTCCCGCTGCTCCTGCAAGGTCGGGTGCAGCTCGGCATAGCTCCTGCTCCACGGACTGGAGGGGGAAATGGAAATGTATGCCGTAGAGCCAGTGGCAAAATAATTCCAAAGCTTTGGGCCAACAACAGAGAATGCTCTGCCTCCCAGTTGTCCTCTACGATAACTGGGAACCCTCAATAGCCCTGCATCCGTAGATCTAAGAAAACAAACTTATTTTTATAGAAAAATCATTCGACAGTTTTGAGAAATGTATGCAATATACCAGAACGAAAGTACAGACTACCTATGTAACAAAAATGTCTAATGTATATGTAAACCACATGTGATACATTCACACTAGGGCCTTCCAGACGCCCGGGACATTATTTATTTATTTATTTATATAGCGCACATAACCCAGTGGCACCAAGGCGCGCTTTTGCTTAAAGAGGTTGGTTACAGTGGTTACTTACAGAGGTGGTTATAGTCGTTGCATAATTATCACGCAGGATAATAGGTTGCAGAGGTAGCTTACAGGTTGATTACAAAGGTGGGTACAGTCATTGCCTGATTATCTCGCAGGATAATAGGTTGCAAAGGTAGCTTACAAAGGTTACAGGTTGATTACAAAGGTGGGCACAGTCATTGCATGATTATCTCGCAGGATAATAGGTTGCATAGGTAGGTTACACAGCTATCGGTCACTTGAGTAAGAAGTAGGATACAAACAATGCATACAAAGTTTGATTAAGTAATAGGTTGCAGAAACTGCGTGCATTCGTTATCCCAACCCAGACTACGTCCCTAGAGGCTTTCCGTACCCCACAGTGCAAGTGGGGCTATTCTGGCAACAGGACCAGATTAAGAAAAACCTTTAGCTTTAAACCTTAAAATATATACTTGCGGTGCCCACTCACCCTAACCTCTTACATTACATGTCCTAGCCCAGCATTTCATGCCATATCTAATTTTTTTTGTTGGTTCTTTCTGCCACGTTAGGACATTGTCACAGAGATGGTTTTGTATGAATACCACACATTTCAGCCCGTTACTATGTATAATGTCAGCTGGGACAGCGAAAACCTTGCGGGATGACAATGTCCCAACACAAAAAATGCTCAAAAACAACCTCCATTTCCTTATCGAGCTCCTAGAAGGTCAAAGTGATGCACAAAAATGGTTCCCCATTCTTAACCTTATTTCCCAGGTTGCAGTTCTCTCCAATCCCTGCGCTCTCGACATTCCTTGATGTATGGACTAGAATTTCAATAAGACACTCTTCCAAAATTCATAATGATCGACTGATGCCGTCCGACTGCCATCTCAGCCAATGGGCGGCTTCTAATGACTCCGACAGATGTTCTAGATTTAAGACCAACGAAAACGAAGTTCACAGAGGTTCTTTCATTTTTTGCTCACTGTACAAGCAAACAGAAGGGCAACAAAAATAGCAGGGGCCCCCTCGATTTCGAAAGACCGCCCGGGAACAAAAACTTTCCATACACCATCAAAACAGGTCCAGCGGCTTACAGCAGAACCCCTTGCCGGCTTAAGCAAGGGAAAGCAGGCGAATTCTTGGCTCCTCCTACGTGAATTTTGACTGGAAAGAGTTCAAGGGGGCTGATATCTTCATCTGTACAGCAGTGCTCCACAAAGAAGGCTTTGGCAAATGCTCACAAAGTTTCAAAGACTATAAAGTCGACCCAAAGCGTAATAGGATGCTTTGCTTGTGTATTGCAGAAGCACTCTAGATAGTGTTTACATCTGCATGTAAACTATGTATATTTTGTCCCCCGCGCCAGACTACTAAAGCATTCACCAGGAAACCGGTCTAGTATTGTGTAGTGCATATCTGTCCGGGGGAGTCGAAAGTCCTGGGCAGCAGCCAAAATCCTTCAATACAGCCAGTTATTTCCAAACAGGAAATTCCAGACCTGAGGATCACATATGCTTTTGTAAACCGAGCGAAAAGAAAGACTACGTGGCTTTATTTTTGCGTTATTACCACTCGAATTACAGATTCACTGCACATCCATGAAATTTCGGAAGAAATATTTCCACTTCGACAGAACCGCCATGTAAAAAGGAACTCACACGCTGTGCCATAAAATGGAAAAGTTTGGTGCGCGTGGAAAATGACATGGCGAACTAGGTGACCGCGTGTTAAAAACGCGGGAAAATGTGTGCCAGGCAGATGCACAGGAAAGTTAGAGCTGCGCATTTACAATATCATGAGCAGAAAGCAATCCAGGCAAACCTTCCCTGATCGAAGAGAGCTCTGAGAACTGCGCACCCACAATAACGCCCGGGTTAAATTAGGAAGCAGATCTCCAAACTAAAAGAATTCTGGGAAACATCACTCATGAAGAAACTGCACCTACACCCCTAAAGAGTATGGAGATTCGGGCGAGAGGAAACCCTCCTAAACATTTCCAAAACCACAGAGAGTGCAGACACACCCTATTGTCAACAGTCCGCGGGCAAGCTCGGAGTACTAGGCCCTCTTGAATGGGGTTTCTGTCTGTGCCATAATTAAGCCCTCGTTTCCCTATGGCAGGATTTGAGCAACTGAAGAAATTCTGGGAGGGGTGCAGTACAGGTCCTAATGGACTCCCCTCTGTTGAAGATGACTCAGTGGCCGACACTTAAAGGCAGCGGTGGACTGGCCTACAGAGAACTCTGGAGATGTCCCGGCGGGCCTCTGCTCCCAGGGCCCCTTTTGTGTGGTTACCTTGGTTTTCTGCTCCTCTCAGGGCCCCTTTTGTGTGGTTACCTTGGTTTTCTGCTCCTCTCAGGGCCCCTTTTGTGTGGTTACCTTGGTTTTCTGCTCCTCTCAGGGCCCCTTTTGTGTGGTTACCTTGGTTTTCTGCTCCTCTCAGGGCCCCTTTTGTGTGGTTACCTTGGTTTTCTGCTCCTCTCACCCATGCATCTATTCCTTCCATCTTTCCCTATCCCTTTGAAGTAAAGAATATGATCTAAAGCTTCCAGTATGGTATGCCTCTTAAAACAGGTTAAACGCCTTTTTTTGTTAAGTTCAACTACTTTTGAATCCCTATATAGGGACCCAGATGCTTTAAAATTTTAATTCACAATTTGACCCATTTCTTTCATGTTTTGTCCTTGGAGGACCCCCAGCAATCCCCACGGGGCTCGCCACTCTCCCCAATAGTACTTTATGAGGACATGAAACCACTATGTGACCCACCTGCCCATAAGGAACAGAGAAGGGATCGGGTTGGGGGATTATTCACTTTGGGGCCCCACGATGAGAAATAACAAAGTTACTCACCTTGTGACTACCTTACTCTTAGTGCATAGTCCCCTTCCCTCCATACTTTTGGGACATTCCGTCCTGCGGGACGGGACCAGAGCACTTTTTGAAGCATCAACAAATATTTGTTGACCTTCTTTTACTTTTACCAGGGGCCACAGTGTGTGGCTGTAGCCCCACCTTCCTGAGCACCGCCCAGGGCATCGCCCTTCAGTCCTTTTCTGTCGCCAAAGTCGAAGGACAATTGAGCAAAAAGAGGAAACTTTTTAGAGGGGAAGGCGGGCGGCCGTATGGAGGAAAGGGGACTATGGACTAGGAGTAAGGTAGTCACTACGGTGAGTAACTTTGTTATAATCCTACATCCCGTCCCCTTTCCTACATACTTTTTGGGAGATTCACGAATATTGCACTATGGAATGGGTGGATAGGAATCATTTACAGCAAAAGGTTTTTGAGCACCGCCTGGCGAAACTGGGCATCAGACCGGGAACTGAGATCAAGGCAATAGTGCTTCCAGATAGTCGAAGATGAGCTGCTTTGGCAATGGTCCCCCATTGAACATATTTGTGAAAAGCAACAGCCGCTGCTTTCCCTCGCGCCAGATGTGCATGTATGCCTTTTGGAGCTTGCAGGCCTTGTACCGTATAAGCTTCAGAGATACACAAAGCAATCCAACGCGAGATAGAAGTCTTGGATGCAGGTGTTCCTTTCGGATTCCCAAAGAGAACAAAGAGTTGAGAAGAGCCTCTGAAGTTGCAAGTTCTTTGTAGGTGAAACTTCAGTTTCCTCCTAACGTCCAAGTTATGGAGGACTTTTTCTGCATCTGAAGACGGGGTTGGAAAGAAGACCGGCAAGGAAATTGATTGGTTGATATGAAACTCTGAAACAATCTTTGCATGGAAGGATGTGTACGGAGCACCACCTTGTCTTTATGAAAAACCAAGAAAGGATGCTCAGTAGAGAGGACCTGCAGCTCACTTATTCTTCTGGCTGATGTAACCGCTATCAAGAAGGCCACTTTCCAGGTGAGGAACTTGAGTTCTACAGTGGCCAGTGGCTCAAAGGGTTTGTGACAGAGAGTCTTGAGGACCACATTGAGATCCCATTTAGGATGAGGTGGCTTGACCAGAGGAACAAGATGAAGAAGCCCAGCAAAATGTCTCTTTATGACCATATTTGTTAAGAGTGAAAGAGCAATTATCCATGCTAAGGTAATCTCCAATGGCAGACAAATAAGTTCTGCATGACAGAATGTGGATGCCCGTGGCTGCTAGATGTGATATGAACGACAGGACACAGTAAATAGAAGCTAGACGAGGCTCAGGCTGCTTGGTAAGGCACCAGAGACAGAATCAAAGCCATTCGCTTTTGTACTGGGCTCTTGTTGACGTTTGCGCGCCGCCTGAATTATATGCATATTGTCCTCTGAGAGACTAAACTGCATGAAGGATTTGAACTCAGGAACCATGCTGCTAAACTGAAGGATTGTGGGGAGGGATGCCACACTGGTTGATTGTTCTGGTGCAGAAGGTTGGGAATCTGCGGCAACCGGTGCTAAAGTTCCGAGAACCATGAGCAGCAGAGAGCAATTGTTGGCACTCCTGAGTTTCCAGAGCAACCGATGAATCAATGGCAGAGGAGGGAAGGCACACGCTAGCATGTTGTCCCACAGAATCTCGAGCGCATCCCCCAAGGAAGATGCACCAAGTCTGTCCCTGAAGGCATAGCACAGAAGCTTTTTGTTGGCTGAAGTCATGAACAGGTCCACCGTTGGAGTGCCCCTCTGCTAGAAAAGGTTGAAAAGAACATTATCGTTGATCTCCAACTCGTGGTTCACCACAGACTGATCGTTGAGGGAATCTGCTGCAATATTGTTCTCCTCGGAATGTGCACTGTCAGTAGACTGACATTGTTCTGCACTGCCCATTCTCACATTTGGATGGCTAGATTCACAAGAGGGGAAGCCCTGGTGCCTACCTTTTGTTCACATAGAACATAGCCACCAAATTGTCTGTGCGCATTCTCACTATCTTGTTGACAATGCGAGGCTGAATAGCTTTCATCGCAGAAACACGGCCAAGAGCTCAAGGTAATTGATATGAGACATCCTGTCCTGAGGTGTCCATAGGTCAAAAACCTCCAGATGATTCAACATAGCCCCCCAGCCAGGAAGGGAGGAGTCTGTCATTATTGTGACTTGTGGTGAAGCCTCCTGAAAGGAGGCTCCCACTGAGAGGTTGACAGGAGTTGACCACCATTGGAGATCCGCCAGCATAGATGACGGGATTGCTATCATTTGGGAGTCTGGGTCTGAAGCTTGAGACCAATTGCTCGGTAGTGTTAGTTGTGTGCGCCTCATCTTTAGCCTTGCCAGAGGAAGAGCCATAACACATGGCTGACCTATGGTACGAGTTGAGAAACAGACGGCCAGTGACTGACAAGTCCGTAATCCTGTCCTCTGTTAGAAAGATCTTGGCTTTGATAGTATCCCAGGGAAAACCTAGGAAATTCAGGACTTGAGAAACTGTCATCATCGATTTTTGCCAGTTTACCGACAGCCCATGTTGGACCAGTAGTTGGAGAAGGGACTGAAGATTGTTTGCTGCAGTCTATGGACAGTGACTCTGAAGGAGCCAGTTGTCCAAATATGGAGTCTGAGGAATGCTGCAATGACCGCCATAATTTCCGTAAAGCCCTGTGGTGCTGAACTGAGACCAAAGGGGATGACTCGATACTGGAAATGTTCCGTCCCTACTGAGGAGCGAACAAATTTACAGTGTTCAGGCCATATTAGGATATGATTGTAAGCATCCTGGAGATCTACCACGCTGAGCTAATCACCCTTCAGAAGAGAGGATTTGATCTGGTTGGGCGTGATCATCTTGAATTTCTCTTGGAGAAGGGCAAAGTTGAAGTTGGACAGGTCTAGGACAGTGCGCAGGCCAGGCTAGTTGGGTTTGGGCACTGTGAACAGACGAAATAAAATCCCTCCCCTCGTTCGACAGAGGGACACGCTCCACCACCTTGAGATGCAGGACCTTCTGCACCTAGGCCATTAGAGAAGGGGACGCTGTCTGTTGTAAAGGTGGGTAAGAAGGTGGAGCATTTGGAAGCCGAAAGACAGCTCGGGCGACAGACAAAACACACCGTCATCTGTCATGGTCCTCCACGCCTCCAGATGAGATGAAATCCATCCTCCCATTGGATACTCCTGGGACTGATGAAAAACATTGTTTTGTAGATTTATCGCAGGATAGATGTGGTATATCAGGCACCTATAGCCGAAGAGGAGGCTGAGGACCGGGAGAAAAACCGGCCGCCTTTTCTCTGCTGTTTGTGACAAGGCCAACTGGAGAAACGATCTGCCTGGCAGGCTCTTTGGTCCTGAAACCCTCTGAAACCTGAAAAAGATATTGATCGGGATTCCGATTTATGAGTATAGGACATTTTAAACGGGGCAGGTTTTGCTAAAACAGACTTGGCTGTTAGCCTACTCGCGTTTGTCCTGTTCAGTTCCTCATCAGTGGAGGAGTGGAAAAGCTCTTTTCCCTCAAAGGGAAGGTCAACCACTTTCTCTTGGAACTCCCTCGAAAACTTTGCAGTATGGAGCCATGCCTGGCGGGACACATCGACCCAAATCATAAGGCTCCAGGCTGAAGGGTCCACATGATGGGCCGCAGATCAAGCAGATCCTGAGCCAACACCCTAACATCAGACAGGCCTTTCTTGAAATCTTCTAGCTTGTCTTGAGCAATACAATCTTGAAATTCTGACAATTCCTTCCATAACTTGAGGTTGGATGCCGCAGGTATAACCTCTGTGCTTGCCTGCCAAAGCTGAAGCCTTACATTGGCAAAAACATTTTTCCTGATACCGTCGAGGATCTTGTCTTCTTTAGACAATGCCTGTGAAGTGGCAGTGGAGGAGGAAGATGGCTTAGATTGAAGCATAGCCGCCGCCACTACCGTAGAGGAAGGAAGTGGACAGAAAACTAAAGGAATGTCTTCTGATGACTGGAGTTTATATCAAGCGTCAAATCTTTTGGTAATGTGGTACCCAGTATGGGGTTTTTCCCAGATTTTGTGGGCTTCTGTGAGCATGTCTTTTCGAAGAAAAAGACCTGAGCGCTCTTGTGACTTTAAGGTCAGGGCCCCCGAGAGAGCTCCCTCCTGCAGGGCTGGAGGATCCGTAGATCGAATTTCTATCAATGCTTTCAAGTACAACACCCTGTCATGAAACACTCTGATAGAATGGGGCGGGTCCTCATTATCTTCGTCCATCTGCCCTTCTTCTTTCTTGGTGGGAACTGAAGGCTTTGCCAAAAGACGTGGTGTATCAGGCCCCTTTAGCTGAGGTGGCTGCACAACAGGAGTGGGCAGCACCAGAGAAAAGTGGAGGCAATGGAGGTAGAGTAGGCACTAGAGGAGGAGGCCCCGCTCGAAGTCGAGGAGGAAATCACAGTGCCTGCTGAGGCAATGGAGGAGCGGGCTGAGGCGCAAGAGGCTTAGGGTACATATCCTTGAAGAGATCCCTAAAATATGCTTTCATCGGGTCTGAGTGCATGAGGGCCTGGATTTTGCCAAAGAACACATCCTCTGGGGAATGCCTTTGCTGAGCCGTGGGTAATGGCCGATCCAACCGACCTTATCCCCACGACTCCTTAAGGTACGCTCCCATGTTGGTCCGCCTCTTGCTGGATCAACATAATTCAGAGGAGCAGATGTTTGGGGAAGCGCAACTGTTTGCGGCAGAGGAAATCTCGAGCGCCAGTCAATTGCTGGCTGAAAAGGATTTCTGCTATCCAGGCTGGGCAATGAAAAGGGCAGCTCGGCCCCCATCCCAGATCCCCCTGACACAGTTGTTAAAACCATTGATTTGGAGTGTCCGGCCAAAATGGCCACCTCCGCTGCATAGGTTGGGCTGCCATTTTGTCATTCTCTGAAGAGATCTGCATCACAGGCCTATATAAGGCCATTGACAACACAGGATTTATAAGCACTTTGGAGTCAATCTTAGCCCTCTGTGAAGGAACCTCGGCACAGCCAGTACTGGAAGACCTGGGACGTTTGTCTGCCTTTTTAGCATCAGAATCGACTTTAGCCCTCGGTGAGGGAACCTCATCAGGGCAGGTACTGGAGACTTAGGACTTTTGCCCATTTTCTTTCCCCCCTCAGCAGGACCGGCATGGAGTTTAGCCCCATTGAGGGGAACCTCAGGCTGATGCTCGGTGTCAAGATCTTCAGAATGGGGACACTCATATCTACTGGTTTTCTTCTTAGCCCCTATTAGGGGATCCTTGGGAGCCACCCCAGAGCGTTTAGCCCCTTTCCTGGGAACCTAGAGAAAAATCCTGGTATGTTTACCCCCTGACTGGGGATCCTCGGGAGTTACCCCAGTAGAATTCCCCCTGGAACGGGGAACCTCGGGGCTGACCCTGGTACCCTTAGCCCCTAGAAGGGGAACCTCGGAAGCTACTCTAGTATCCAGGTTAGATCCCTTTTGGGATACCTCAGGGTGAACCCTGGTAAGGCTAGAGCCGCTCAGACCCCTCCAAGCACTGGATGACCTCGGGAAGGAGTCACCTGGCCGGGGTGCCCTAAAGAGTAAGGATATTACTGAACGATTCCTCTTCTCATTGATGAACTGTTGAGGTTCCAGAGGTAACCGCTGGAACACGTCCTCCCACCTGACGAGCCTATGCTGAAGTGCCCGAGTGGATAGAGAGTCGCAGTAAAGACAGGAATCCCACCAATGTTCAGGGTTTAAGCACTCCAGACAAAGAGAATGAGGATCCGCACTCACGCAGCGATGCTCACAAGAAGAACAGGACACAAAACCCCGCCACTCCGGCATAGACGGAGATAAAGATGACCGCGGACCCAAAGCATGAACAGTTGGGAAAGATGGGAAAAACAAAAATCCCCACAATGCAAGTGCATCCGACCCAGACCGCGCAGAGAAAAGGACTGAAGTGCGATGTGCTGGGAAGGGCTCAGGAAGTTGGGGCTACAGCCACGCTTGGTGACCCCACGTAAAAATAAAAGAAGGACAACAAATATTTATGGATGCTTCAAAAAGTGCTCCGGTCCCATGCCACAGGACGGAATGTCCCAAAAGTATGGAGGAAAGGGGATGGGACATAGGATTATTGGCGATTTGCCTCTCAGAAGATTCATCATGAACACCTGGAAAATAACTCAAAGGAGGATCGTTTCCTCTCATGGTCCAGGCAAAGTATGAAAGGGGCATGTCTTTTAAACCTAAAAACCGGTATTTACATATTTCCTGCTGAATAAAATCTTAACTGGAGATTTCCCAGGGATCCTGATCAGATGCTCAAGTGGTCTTGTGTCTAAGTGTCTTGCATCTGATCCTAAAGACCTCGATGTAAATCCCACCTTCAGCAGTGTAGTGCTGTTTAAACCAGTCGGACTACATTCCAATAAATGAAGGGTGCAAATGGATCCAGTCTAAACGCAATCAAATTAAACGGTGCAAATGGAACCAGTCTGAATGCCCGATTATAACTGAAGGGTGCAAATGGATCCAGTCTGAATGCACGAACATAAACGAAGGGTGCAAATGGATCCAGTCCAAACACACTAACGTAATGAAGTGCGCAAATGGATTCAGCCCAAACGTACTGAAATAAAAAAAAGGGTGAAAATAAAACATGATAGAAATTTGTCTGGCAGCCTGCCCCAACATCCATGCAGGCGGAGGTTAGGGTTGTTGATGTAGCCGGGCACAGAGGCCATGAATGCCTTGGAGAGAGGAGAAATGAAGGGTTGATATGAGAGCTATCGCCCATGATTCAGAGTGACAGGCGTGATGTGGCATGCCATGTGAGGAGACATGAGGAAGCGAAGAGTGGAGTTTAAGGGGCCAGGGCATGGCGTGAAGCTATGTGACACAGTGTGATAACGTAGGGCATTATGAGAAGCGATACACATAGTGTGATGCAATGCGGCATGGTGTGATATGTCAGGGGTAGCTGTAATGTGATGGATGAGTTGTGGTGTGAAGGAGCGAATTGTGTGACAGGCGGTGCTGTGGGTGACTTGATGGGCTGGGTGTGGTGTGATTGGCCCAGGCAGCTGTAATGTGATCAATGAACTGTAAATATCGTCCTGGGAGCCTAATTACTGGTTAAGATACACCTAAAGGAGCCAGCTAGATTAGGCAATTAATTGCCTTTATGCCATAACTAGTAGCCAGGCAGACCGTAGATTAATAGGGGTTACCGATCTCTAGTAACTACTTTGGGAGTTAGTGACCTGTGAGATAAGGAGGGAAAAGCCCATGGGCGACAGGAGAGAGAGGGACATCCCTTAGTGAGACTCTACTCAAACCTGTTAATAAAAACCCTCGAACCATCTTCAAGAGCTGGTGTGTTCTTGAGGCCACCTCTGACACTAGTTAAGTGGAGACGCATGAAGAAGGTGGTTCCCAGGGACCAGTTGGAATTGTACAGTGATAGAGGCATGATCGAGCATTTTGTCACATATTGCATGTAGCCCGAAGTGTATGGAGAAGAAGCAGCCATGAGACTCGATCCCCTGGCACTGGATATGAGGTAAGGTTTGCACACGTGGGCTACAGTAAACGGGGAAGGGTGGACTATTACACCGTTTGACGAAGACTCCCAATAGATTGCTCCAGAAGTACGTTTCGGTGTTTGTCTTTTTGAGGCTCTTTCTTGTAGATCTGATAAAGTTAAACAAAAAGACAAGTCTTTTTCTTTCCACCTGGGACCAGAGTCCCATCTGATTATCCTATGTACAATCCATACTTTGGGACTTGAATCCAATAGGGTGGCTTTAAAGTCTTGAAACTAAGAGTGAACAAATAAAAAAGCACTTATTTCAGAACCGTGAAACCACTGCCATTTTGATAGAGACGGGACAATAATGTCATGGAATTAGTGACACGTTTGGTCTACTGCCAAATTAACTGACCCCATCATATAAGTGAAATCAGAAATCGCGCCACGGTGTTGGCACTTGGATAATGCCTTTTAATTGGAAGCACAGGGAGCCAGCCCGAGAACTGACAGAGAGAGTTTGTACATCAAAAAGCCCTGCGTTGAAGAGTAAGTATCCTTTGACTGGCATGTCCAGAATGGTTTCTGCTATCTGACAGAAGATATTCTGCATCGGACGCGCTACCTTGCAGGCAACTGGATATTCCATTCACTTGCTATGTGTATTATGCAAAGATGCCCGCCCAGTTTTGCCACTGGTCTCTTCCATCAGTCTGCCTTGAGGGTGCCCGTGAGAGGCTGGCATTAGAGCCGTGTGCTGGGCATTCTAATCCCGAATAAGGAAGTATAAAGTTGTCTTGCCTCTATCAAACAGTCACATGAGTATATAGTCAATCTGCACTAACCCACTTATCAGTGCTTTCTGGAAACCTCACCTGGGTCAGGTGTGGTCAAATTCACGTTGCCTAAATATACTCAAAGATCTTCGCTTTTGTTCATGTGCTAATAATTGTGTTGCTAATAATACCTGATTTGATTGTGTCCACCGCTTGCACAGCAGGTAGCCTGTTTGTAATCATAGATATGGTTCTCTCCCCGGGCTAAGGACATCCCCATCCTGTCATCCTGACATCAATTAAGTGCCGTTGGCATTTGTTGATGTTATTCTTAGTGTATTATGTGGGAGGGTTGATGCGGTTATATAATCTTTTACCCTTGTACTGTGTTTTTAGGGAATGTGTTGTCTTGTATAAACGTTATTATGCTGGATGTCAACATGGATTGCACCTGCTTAATTTGTTTAAAATTGCTTGCATTTGATGTCTTATGTGTCTTCACGACTTGAGCTAAATAAAGACATTCGAACAAGTCAATAGTTCACCATTAAAGCTGATGCTCTGTCATTCCGATAATAGGAGGGCCTGATTTAATATCAAGTCTATTTTGAATCTACTAATCACCTTGGTGTTGCCTGATCTAGCCCTAGTGTTGGCTGGAATTGCCCTGGTCAGGCAATTCCAATTCAACAGACGTCTGCAAACTGTGGCTCTCAAGATGTGTTGTACTACGTCTCCAATGATCCCTCACCATGAAATCTGCTGGCTTGGGCTGTTGGGATGTGTAGTTCAAAACATCTGAAGAGCGAAAGGTTGTAGGTCCCTGCACTACACCATATTGGCGTAACCGCGATTACACATGTCTCACTCCACACTTGCTTGAGACCAACAGCTTTAACTGGTTAATGTTATAAGGAAACCACCCTGATTTAGAAAATGACTTTTCCCTCGGTCCTACCTCACACACTTGCCCACACCCACTTCTGTTGAAAATAGCTCAGTCATTGCTGTTGTGTTACTTGCAGCCCAGGTCTTTTTCCCTCCCCACATCAAAACACGTGACCACTCGCACCTCTCCGTCATTCATGAAATGAACAATATAAAAACATATTTTTTTCTCATTAAAATATTGCATAGCCTAAAAATTAAATAAACTTTGAACTAGGAAAGTATAACACTTGCATTTTTCATCAATCTTACAATTGTATTCTTATTTACAATTAACAATGAATCATTTCACAATTATATAAAGTAGCAAAAGCCATTATTATCTGTTCCTGTCATCAGATGTGACCAAAACTCATCATTTGTAAGATCCATTTGGTTCCTGACAAATCTTTCAAACATATAAACCCTCACCTCGTCCAATATAGATCATTAACTGTATACATGCTTCAGGGTTTCTAATTTACTGTTGCAACAGAATCAAGAGGTCCTAGATTCCTGTGCTGTACCATTTCTTGCTCCGATTGTCTCCTTTGTTTCCAGTGGGGTATAATTGAATAGTAGAAATACTCTAATGTTGTGTCCCCTTGGGCATCGAGCAAGGAATGACCCAACTGACTGCGTTCCAAGCGGTGCAGGGAAACTTTTTACTCGTTTTTTCTTTATCCTATTCATCAGACAGACCCAATCTACATCTCTCATCAAGGCCTATACTCCTGATATTTTCACATATTGATCCTGAATGTCTGTTCAGGACAGGTGTATCTTTCAAGCACAGTCCTTTACTAGACCGTAAAATATAGCAGTTTCTAATCAGAACTCTGCTTTCCAATAACTTTATTGTGTACCCTCCCCTTACTCTTAAGATTGCCCCTACAAATAGTAGTACTAGTGCATCTGCTATACAAAGTAATGTTGGTATGACTACATTTATCAATTCAGCTGGTGTAGATTTGGGTAAATGCATAATTCCTTTGTACATTTTGGCTTCAGATTTTCGGACTCACGTCGTTGTTATATCACCATACTTCACTGCCGAACATGATTGTCGGTATTGTCTTATTTTCACAAATTTCAAAATTGGGGCAAATGAGTATTGCCCCTGTTTTTGATCAAATAACTTTTTGTTCAATAGTCTTATGGGTTTAAATTCTATTTATCTTTTTTTTTTATTCTAATCAAAAATAATGGCCAGGTACTTAAATGCTGTCCCTTTTAATTTAAGTATTGTTTAGTTTTAGTCTGCTTTTCTTTGGACAGTACGATTTTGGTAAACTTGTTCCTTTGCCTTCACACTGCTGAAATGCATTCTTCATGTCCTGCGTACCTTTGGACTTCACTGCACTGGCTATTTATTCAATCCAATACATTTATTTTGGCGACCTTATATCACCTAGGACTGCCTCACACATTACACCTTTCAAAGGAATATCCACTGCAAACTCAACCCTGTTTATCCTCCCCGATGGGCTTGCTTCCCATCTGTGCACTCTGGAAATACCTGCCTCTGATTGTCCCTAGGTCACTCTACATTTAATAATAGGCCCTTACCCTTTGCTTGCATCTATCCTGATCTGACCTGGACAGTCCTGGATTCCTAATTTCTGTCCCTGGCAATTAGAACAAGCAGTTGGGATTTGTCCCAGTTAAGAAACAGTATTACATAATCAACCTTTTTTAGGCAGGGGTCAACCTCGTGGCCGCGAGCCACAGCAAGAATGGAACGATTCAGGGCATGTTCAGCACCCGGCTGAGAAATTACCCATGATAGAGGTACCCATTTTTAGCCTATCATGTCCCCTAACACAGTCACAAATACACATTTTATCCAAAGGGTTGAATTTTGTTCCTACGTAGCATTCTACTTTGGACAAAACTGAGAAGGAACTCAGGAGTTTTTTTATAGGAATATCAGACTAAAAGTGTTTTCTGGTGATAAAGAAAAACTAGAGGAATCGGGCTATTATACCTTCAAACCCAAATCGATTTTCACACCCAGCGACAACGTGATACCACCGGAAATCCTTGCTTTTGAGAATGGTTCTCAGAGAATTATTGTCTATTTTTGGTACAAATATCAGCACTGATTAGAACAACATGAGTACTCAGGAACATCATGCCCTTAAAGAGCTGGCAACCAACAAAGCGATTGTGATTACATCTGGCGATAAAGGCGGGGGTATTGTTATCTTGCATACCACTCACTGTGTAGAAATGGTGAAAGCATTATTGGACAGCACAAATCACTATATCAAGATTACGTCTGACCCCACATAAAATGTAATGTCACAGCTGCAAGACCTCTACACTAAGGGTTTTGAGGCAGGTTTCCTCACACAAAAGGAGGTCATGTTCTTCACACCTAGAGTCTCACAGAATCCTGTCATATACGCTATCCCCATAATTCACAAACATTTGCCGTAGCCTGCCCGGCAGACCGATAGTTTCCTTATGTGGCTCGATACTAGAACCTAATGGACAATATATTGGTGCATTCCTCCAATCACTAGCTAGTTTTTGAGACAAGCGCTTTCATTATATATACTATGGCAACCAGCAATACATAAGAAGGATTGCAGTGTAGCCCTGAAAGAGAACTTTTGGTTACCTGCGATATCACAGCACTTTACACCAACATAACTCAACGGGAGACTTTGGAGATCGTTACTAACACGCTCAACGACTGGCCAGACCCTCATTCAGTCTCTACTGAATCCATAGTGGACCTTCTCAAAATCACACTTTGCAATAATTACTTTGTGTTTGGACAGGAAATGTATCTTCAGAAATAAAGGTAATTTATATATGCTAATAATCTTTATTTCGAACATATATCATGTTAGAAGCGTTATAAAGATTACATTTTCTTTATCTGGAGGCGCCCTGTGACAGAATTAAACACTTTCATTGATTGGCTTAACCAATGTAAGTCGAAATGTACAATTTACTTGCCAACATAATAAAGATTCTCTGCCTTTCTTGGATCTTTGCATTGGCCATAGAAATGGCACATTGTTCACTAGTTTGGACAGGAAAGAGACAGACTGTAATTCAGTGTTACGATACTCTAGCCAACATCCAAAGACGCTGTGAGATAACTTGCTTTACTTGCTTTACAGACAATTTCTGCGCAATGGACACAAATGCACGCTTTCAGAAAATTCTGAAACTCAAGCCAAGGATTTAGTAAAGAGACTCTCACATAGGGGATATCTGTGGAAATTCTTGAATCTTTCTGCCAAAAAGGCAAGACTCATGAATAGGTATGCTTTATTACAACCCAAATCGAACAACACTTGGGCAAATAAAATTGTGTGTGTTACAAAATTCTCTAAGCAAACTTCACAAATCAAGAAACTGATTTAAAAAAATTGGACTTTGGTTAGAAGCACATGATGTCTCACAAATTACCCTTTGTTTGCTCTCAAACGGGGCAAGAATATTGGAGACAGTTTAGTCCATTCTCAGTTTCAAATTGACAATATCCCTTGAAAGCATCCTGGAATTTGCATAAGATTCCTTTGGTTGGGCACTAACGTGTGGCAATTGTAGTGCTTGTGAATTCACCATAAAAACACAGTGTTCACACATTCCAATTGACACTGAAAAACGTTACCAATTGCAACTTATCATTTATATGGCCAGTTGCTGTTGTCTTAAAATGTAAGGTTGTATTGTTCTCGAAAAAAGTTCAATAAAAATGTAATTTGAAAAAAGAAATTCATTGGAATGACAACCTGCAAAAATGCTGCCCGTAGAAATTAACATCGCTCCAGAATACGCAACAGAACAACATCAGGCCCTTTGGTACAACACTTTATAGACAATAACTACAATCATCGAGCTCTTAGATGGATGGGTATAGATAAGTTAAGATCTAACAGACGTAATTACTTTGTGGGCAGCAGGCTCTTAAAATTGGAACAAATTTGGATTCACAGCTTAAAAACGCATTAAACAGGCTTAAATGAGGACCTTTAATGGTCAACAATTGTAGGAGGATTTTTACTAGCCCTCATGAGAATAACTTTCAGTTAGCAAGTTCAGCTACTGGGAAAGGTTGTGCCATCGCACCTCCACTATATTGCTAATGGCTTCTTGCAAAATTATCTAACATCTCTATGGCTGGTTTTGGCAAACGGTTAGGGTCCTCAGCCCCTTTGGTAATACGTGCTTTAATCATGTAGAATTATTTTTCAATATGGCTTCCATGCAAGGCAATTCCCTTATACACATATGTTCAATCGTTCATATAGTCTCTTCCAGCACTTCAACATAACTAAAATAGAGGCACTCCTGCGCGGGACCATGAAGAAACTAAGTGCTTGGTGTCGCCATGAACACAGCAAAAAGGAACGCATGCACTCTTGTTCGAGTTATTTCCACTGAAAAATCGCTCTCAATCTGGTAAAGCAGGTACTTTTTTGTCTGATTGCACTTTAGATGCAATTAACCGAGTTACCTTGTCAAGCGCTCTGTGCCTCCCCTACACGTAGTTCGATTGTTGACTAGTGGTAGCGCTAGTAAGGCGAACTTTGTTTTGGCATTTCCAGGCCGGAATCGATTACATTAAACTCATTGATGTCTACAAGGAGGTCAGTTTGATTTAGTTTTTAATCCTCCTATGGCTTATATATAATTATGCACCCAGATAATGGCACCTCACTGTACCAATCTCTGCTTCCAGCATATGGTGTGCTGCACGAACCGTACCTCAGGGGACAGTTAATTTCCCCTTAAGGGTTCATCACTAAAAGCATTGCATAGAAGATCAGGTGCGTGCCACCAATGGCTATGAATCATACTTCTAATTAATGGTTTTAAGGCCTTTTGAGACTGTAGCAGGCAAAACAAAAAAAACATTTATCATTATATTTTAGATTCGTTTTGAAATGCTAACATGTTGTAACAAAATAAGAATCGCCCTGACGACGGCTGGGTATAGAAATTTCAAATCCCCGATCGCGGAAACTCGAGTTGGCAGATGATTAACTGAATAGATCTTTGATTCACGGCAACATTCAGGATATGTTCACGAATAGGCCGGGATACATTATATTCTGTGTCTGGTCAAACCCGTATCAACGACACATCTTTAGAATTTCTGAGTGTCTGGTTTACACTAATCTCCAAACCATGTGTGTGATTTTGTAATATGTGTTGTCTATGTGTTTTTCGATGTTTGTTAATTAACAACAATTGTCACTGGAGATATATACATATAAATTGTTTTGTATTAAGATGTAGCACGTTTTTACTTCTTGTATTTTCATGAAAGTACTAATTTTGTTTGATTCAATAAATGCTTCAAAATGTGCAGTTATTCTATGTTATTAGTGCAAAAATGGATGAATGAAATTTAAATTGTATACAAATCAATGTGGATTAACACTCTGGATCTTCACTTTGTGTTGAGTTTTGTCCCCCATTGATCCTAGTTGGTGTATGCTCTGTGGGGTTACATCAGAGAGGCGTGACTAGTTAAGAATAAGGCAAAGATATCTCAATGCCTTGAAAGAGCCTAATTGAATGCGAAAAAAGAGTGCTGGGGCGATGCAAGTGTTTTGGTTCTCATAAATAACTTTACAAATGAAATGCAATAACATTTATTAGTTTAAGGTTAGTCGCTGGAGTACATTACTCGAATCTTTTGTTTCATAAGGCAATGTTATGTACAACTCCAACTTACTTTCTCCTTCCCCAGAGATGCAGGAATCTGATTGAGGGAGAAGAGACAAGACACAGAGATCTGCTCGGAGTTGCGGAAATCTAATGTAGACAGGAGAGATTTCCTCACTCCTTGGGGAGGAAGGCAGGGAGAAGCTTTGATTTTTAGTCATGTCCAGCTGACAATGTTTCCTGCCATTCCCCAACAATTGTATTAATTCCACATGCCCACAGTTCCATTTTCAAATATCCCCTCCTCTACAGAGCTTTCAACCTCTATGACAGTGGTGGTGCCTTTGGCCATCCAGATGTTTTGCAATAAATCTTCCATCAGCTCTAGCCAGCATTGTCAATAGTGAGGGATTATGGGATTGGTAGTCCAACACATCTGGAGAGTTGAAGGTTGCGGAACTGTTCTCTTAACATCCACACCCGCTACTTTCCTAACCTACACCCTTTTAGACAGTCACCTTCCCAAAGCCATCCATATTGCATCACATGTTTTTCAACAGATATTCTCCTCCTCTCACAAAGGATTTCAAATCAAAAGCAGAAGTAGTGTGCTTTCACCCCTACTGTGGAAGTGGACATGGCCTTCAACGGCCCGCCAGCATGAGCCCAGGTAGGCCCGACCGAAGGCCAGATAGTCCCTTTTTCCTCAGGCGGTTGGCCACCTTGTTTTTTTTTCTTTTTTCAGGCTGGTGTCACTTGCGCAGCCAATCTCCTGAGAAAAAAAAGGCCATGTCTGACCCCCACAGAAGGGGGTGAAAGCCATTCACACCCTGGGGTTTATCTGGGGTGCAAATGATTTCTTTTTATTTTCTCGGGAGATTGGCTGTGCAAGCAACGCCAAACGCCTGAGGCTAAAAAAAGAAATGGGCCCCTGACCATAGAGAAAAGGGACTAAGTCCCTTTTCCATTTCCAAAGCTGCCAGGACCAGGAGGAGTACAGGGACAGGAGCACAGAGCTCGGGTTCAGCAGGTTAGTGAGGCAGGGTGTGGGGTTGGGGTTTGGTTTTTTATTGGGTGTGTGGGGAGGTGGTGAGGCATCAGGGAGAGGCACCCTGTTGCCTCCCATATAAAAAAAAAGATGACGCCACCTGGGGAAGGGCCCTGGGTGGCTGGAAACCACGGGCAGAGAATGTGTGCAAATGCAAATTCTTCCCGTGAAACACCCCACTTTTAATCTGCGATGTTTCCAGGTGAAAGTTCCAAAAAGCATTAGAATCTAAAGAGAGGGTCACTTTAAAAAACGACTTTACCAGGCAAAGCCCTCTGTCTCTGGAAAACATTCAACGCTCATTGGCTTTTGATCCCATGTCTTTTCGGGAGGAAGCCCCATTCGTTTCCAACCGTACGCTCTTTAAATGTTCCTATGGAGCAATGCCAGCGTTCCCTTGTAATGTGCATCAACAGACACTGCATTATGCTTTGCAGCGGTGAGTGCCAGTATTGCATTCTTCGAACGATAATACTAAAGATAATAATGCCCTAATCAAGCCTTCTTACGTCTTCTCATAGCGCCTCGATGCCTGTGAGCTATAGTGCGCTCTACAAATGCAAAAAATAATAATAATAATAATTATATGGATAAACACATCTGCTGCACTATGCCAGACACCACATCATAGGGCAACTCTCACAATGTTTTCAGAACCTGAATCAAGATAAGATTTAGAATTACGGATGGCCAACTTTTTACCATGGTGCTATATTCCACTGTGGGGTTAGGTGTGGCATCTCATAGACAGCCATAGCGAAGCTTGAGTTGTCAATGATGTCACTCGACACTTCGAAGTGGAAAGGTCCCACGCATTGTATTGTAGGTATGGCAGTCTCTGGCAGTTTTCAATCCTTTGCACTGTAATATGACCAGCATTGAAGGCGCGTTAGGGTAGAGGCATGACCGAGCTACATATGACATAATGAATACCAAGTTCCCAAAAAACAAAGAGGAAAACAAATTCTCCGGCAGAGAAAATGTCATATCCACCTGATGTGATGTAATAGCAGTTGATTATGAATTGCATAATCCTCTGCCATGATATAACAGTAGGGGGATATGGCATTCAGAAAGGTAAATAGTTGCTGACTTCCTAGGGAAGCCATGCCCATGAATTACATATTCATTCTATGAAGAATACGATTCTTTGAGTGAATATCTCACAAAGCAGAATGGTGAGATTTGTCTACATGTAGGAATTAAATATC
Organism: Ambystoma mexicanum; assembly: GCF_040938575.1. NCBI lineage: Eukaryota > Metazoa > Chordata > Amphibia > Caudata > Ambystomatidae > Ambystoma > Ambystoma mexicanum. Next base: position 298,792,058 of record NC_090928.1, on the reverse strand, counting down.
TTCCCCATCTGACTTGTTATGTTAAAAGTTTTTGTACCGAGGTACAGCGCAACCAACACCAAAAAAGGCAACCTGGCGCTATGATTGAAAAACACAGGTGTCACACAAATGGGGAAACTAGAAGAGTAGAGTTTTCAGAGCTTTCCTGAAATGTAGATGAATCGGACAAGCACAAAGGGCAACAGCGAGGGCATTCCACAACATAGCGACTCTGACCGAAAAAAGAACGTCCTCCCAATTCTTGCACAGCGGACTCTAGGGACAGCCAGAAGGGAGTGGTTGGCAGAGCGCAGTGCCCGGGTAGGTATATAGGGTCGAAATTTCAACTGCAGATGTTCTTGGCAAGAAGCAGAGAAAGCCCTATGCACCAAACAAAGGGATTTGAAAGACACACGCTTAGCCACTGGGAGCCAATGGAGAGACCTGAGAACAGCTGAGATATGCTCCCAATATGGAGTACCAGTAGCAAGGCGAGCAGCAGAGTTTTGAAGCACCTGTAAGCGGTGTAATATGGCTGAGCCAGATATAAGGAATTGCAGTAATCAATTCTGCTGAAACGTAAAGCAGAAACTACTGGGGCACACAGATGAAGAGGAATGAAAGGCAGGACCTTCTTGAGTATCTTTTGTGGAAAGGGGCAGCCTGACAGACCGACCCAATCTGAGAGGCCATAGAAAGAGAGGCTGATAGTTTCACACCCACATTTTTGACTGTCGAGACCGCTGCAGGGAAAGTACCCAGCGATGACGGCCAGAAGGGCGGCAACCAAAAGCAGAGGACAGTATCAGCACCGGTCACCGTAACCTCGGTCTTGTCTCCATTAAGTTTCAGCCAATTTCTGCTGATCCAGCATCCCACGGCTGATAAGCAATCTCGCAGCTGGGTGGCATTAGCAGTATGGAGTAAGTCAAGATATGAGTATCGTCAGCATGTGAGTAGCATCTAAAGCCGTGGGAGCGGATTAAGGCAATCAGAGGCTGAATATAGATATTAAGAAGTGTGGGAGACAAGGCCGAGCCCTGTGGAACTCCGCCCAGCAGGCCACAACTGCAGAGAGAAAAGGTTGAAGTAGCAATAGCATACCTATTTCCTTTAACTCTAAACAAATTACATATTTAATTGCATAGTGAAGCGAACCAAAGATTTTATTTCCTTACATATTTAGTGTGCATGATAAACTGATGTTTTGCATATGGTACATCAGAAGAAAATGACTATGAGCAGAATAAGAGTTATCACAGTATTTGATGGCAGCTGGTGGATTTTTCAAATTTAATGTTTAATGTTTAATGTTTAAGGACACTTGTAATGCATATATCCTAATGGGAACTGGACAGGAAACCTGTATCAGAGCGCATATGTAAACCACTGAAAAGTACAAAAGGGCGAAATTCTACATAAGAGCTGACGTTTTAGTTGTTTATAAAATGCCTCTAAGGAATGCGCCAAGCATATCCCGTCGGGGAGCTCATGCCACAGGCTGGATCCTGCTAGAGAAAGCATCTATCTCCTTTGCAGGGAAGGTGTGAGCGAAGGATGACCAGCAAGTTGACGTGTGCCAACCTAAGATTCCTGTCTGGCTGATGTCCTTTCAAAAGGGAACTAAGATATGCAGGTTCAAGATCATGCTTACATTTAGAGACCCAATAGAGGATTTTAAACCTGATCCTTTGGTGGACTTCGGGGCCAATGGAGTTCCCGCCTGTAGGGAGAGATAAGGAAGGCTTTAACGAGGCAAAACATCTGGTCCACCGCCGCATTGTGGATCTTTTGGAGTCTTTGTATATGAAAGCTAGGTAAGACAGTATACACGGCATTACCACAGTCAAGATAGGTATTAATGAGAGTGTCATTGACATAAGGCAGATCATACTTGGGAATAAAAGAGAGAACGTGTTACAGAAAATGGAGTCGTTAAAAAGCTACTCTGGAGACTTAATTTATCTGGGATGAAAATGAAAGATCAGGATCCCACACAACACCTACATTTCTCCCCATGGGCGATATGACGTGGGGAGACCAGAAAAGGGGGCGGGGGGTTCCTCTGAGGCTCTTTGAGCATCTGTCTTGGCCCTAATAGGACAACCGTGTTCTTGGCTGGATTGAGTTGCAAACCATTCCAGGTCAAGCATTTGTGCACTTTGGAGCAACCTTCCAGCAAAGGAGAAAATGTTTCAGAGGTACCTGAAACTTTGATGAAGATTTGGGTGTTACCTCCGCATAAATGGTATTGCAGCTGACATTTCTGAGGGATGTTCATTAAGGGCTGCAGGTACATGTTAAATAAGAGGGGAGACAATGAGGATCCCTGAGGTACTGCACAAGATAAAGTAATAGGTTCTGATGTATAAGGTCCCATATTCACAATTTGCGCACAGAAAGAAAGCTCATGAACCAATTTAGAGTATGATCCGTCATCCCTGTTAGTTTTTGTAGCCGTGACAATACGATTGCGATATTCAAAGCATCAAAAACCACAGACAGGCCGAGCATGATTAAAAGGGCAAAATGGCCTTTGTTGGAGTTGGCAAGAATGTAACCACATCATCCCAGACTCTGTGCCTTGCTTGAGGCGGAAGCCTGATTAAAAGAGATACAGAATTTTGTTTTCTTCAATAGAGTCCTGCAGTTATAAGGTAACAATCTTCTCCAGGACTTTAGCTATCCATGATGAATCCTCAATTGGCCTAAAATTGCTCATAGACAAAGGATCCAAGGTGGGTTTTGTATGAGGGGGAGATTAAAACCTTCTTGAAAGAAGTGGGCAGAGTGCCTTGTGTGCAAGACAAGTAAACTATTTGAGTAACCATCTTGGCTATATGAACTGACAGGTTGCCAGCTTCAATGGCTGAGATTGCATCTAAGCTGAGATGTGTGGGTTTAAGTTTTTGAAGGAAGGATGAAACCACTTACCACCCAAATGGGGAACAGAAAGAGAAAGTTGCACAGACTTCAGCCAAGGCTGGAACAGGGCAATTGTCATGAGGATGACGCAGACCCAAGTGATTAAAGGTCAACATGAGCCACCATTGATCAGTCTGAGAAAGGAAGCAAATTAGGCCTTTTAATAAGATTTGCTGCAATGTCCGTTATTTTACAGATTAATAAGTGGTCAGTGAAGGTGCATATAGATTTTTCCTGATTTGGCCTGACTGAAGAAGCACAAGTGAGAAAACCTGCACTCTTCAATTGGTTCAAGGATGTTCTCCTAAGCAATCTTTTTTTTTTTATATGGACTTAAATAAGGGACTAAAATAGTGCATTTTACAACGCACAATTCAGAGAAAATTGAGTATAAACATTTCCATTTGATTGCCTAGGGCAGGGGTCCGCAACCTGCGGCTCTCCAGATGTTTTGGACTACGACTCATATGAACCTTACCTACACTATTGACTTTGCTGGATAGGGCTAATGGGAGTCGTAGTCCAAAACATCTACAGTGCCAAAGGTTGCAGACCCCTGGTGTAGGGGAACACCTATTATAGTATGTTAATATGCTTTTATATTGTACTATATTAACAGTGCAGTAGTTTCAGAGCGCGTAAGCTTGTCCGTTGAGAAGCATAATGTCCCCCACAGTGGGAATCCAGACCTTAGTCAGCTGTAGGGAAGAACATGAGCAAGAGGAAGACAAGGGGATGGGAAAGCAGGAAATATATACTGAGAGGCAAGGATGCAACATGGGAAGAGTCTTTTGTGATAGCATGGGCGCATGTCGGTTCTGCCAGGCAGACCATAGGTCTACGAAAGGGAGAAGGCAGATATGTCATTATGTGTTGTGGTATTTGGGTTGAGTTGCTGAGACAGATTTTGAGTAAAGTCAGCATGCAATGTAATGTTGGATGTACATTAAGGTTGAGAGTGTGCTCAGGCAATCCTAGAATTGTGATGGCTCATTTTCCTGGGGGTCTCTCTACATTGTACCCCAGTTCAAACTCCAGAATGTCAATTCTGTAACTACCAAGTCTGAGACAAGAGTCACATAGTCATAGTGTGTATACAGGTAAATGATGTTGGAGACAGGAGGTAAACTTTTGGTAAGGTAAACATTGGTAATTAGCAAAGTAAAATAGAAAAGGTCTGGTCACTAGATGTAAAAAAGGTTATTATTAAAAGTTTGCTCCATGTCTTATCATGCTAGAATTTATTTTAGTTCACTGTGGGACAGGGGTGCCTTACATGAGAGTAGGCTACTATCAATGTATAGTAACATGTACCCTTCAGTAGTGAGAACATTTACCCTGACGGTCCTATGCAAGCTGTGTTCATTATACGGTGTGAAAGGTGGAGGTAAATGTGTGACATATGGGGTAAATAGGAAAAGGGCCACGTTATCTGTCCTCCTCTATGCAGTGACAGTCTGTCAGTCGCATGGTATGTTATTCTATGTTATTTTGCTATGCTTTGCCTGCTACCATAAGGCTATGGCAAACTGTGATGCTGGAAATGCATTATGGAGGGACAGGGCCTCCTAGTCCTTGTCCTACCAATTCTCTGTGTGAGTTTTCCTTATGTTTTCAGCCACTGAGTTCCAGCCTGGACTTCTGCCAGTGCAGCTCTTCATATTTTCGTTTTGGTGAACAACACCCATGGGATACCCTTGTGGAACCCATGGGTGGGGGTACATCCTTGTACCCCTATGTGTGTTTTTGCGAACCTGTGTGTTGCCCACAGAGCAGAGTATGGGCTAGTGGCAGCTACATGCTGATTTGGCAGTGGCTCGGAGTAACCTCCATTTTGGGATGTCCAGGCCCTGCCATAGGAATCAATGGATTCCTACACAAAGGCAAGAAGGCCACCGTGGCCTCTTGGTTTCTATTGCTGTTTGCCTTGTTTCCCAAAGTCCTGGGAAACCCTGTCTCTGTTCCCTTCCTCCTGAGTGGCTGTTGGGTGGAAACACCATATATGTCTCTTTTCCCTTTCCCCCTGACTGGCTGTTGGGTCGAAACACCATATATGTCTCTGTTCCCGTTCATATGTCTATGTTCCCTTTCACCCTGACTGGCTGTTGGGTGGAAATACCATATATGGCTCTGGGGTTGGGTCCTGTCAGACTGACTGGAGCCTTCCCAGAGGCTGTGTGTTGTGGTTACACCCTTGGGGTGGGACCTGTGTGAATGGAGTCTGAAGTGAACTTATATTCTGTGTTATGGGTGTCTGTGTGTGTCACACTGTGAATGAGACAACCCAGACTGAAACCAACATGAATGCAATGTAGTGTGCTGAAAGGCTGGGTACTTACCCCAATCCACATTCTTTGTTATTGGGTATCTGGGTGGAGTGAATGTCCTGAATGCATGTTGTTGGGTGTCCTGACCCACGTTTGAGCTATCATGCTGCAACATTTGGTGCTGTGAGCTTAGAAAATCCAAGATGGCCAAAAAGCCCACATGTGCGCCAAAATCCAGGAGAACCACGCAGTTTGTGCGTACACCAAAATGGCTGCCTAACTTGCCACCCACCAGTGCGAGCATGATGGGCCAGGGTGCCATGAGTGGAATGGGTGCCAAAGGTAAAACAGCAGCACTTGTTAGCTCAAAAACGCTTTAAAATTACCTTTGGTTTCTCTGAATGCCAGCTGAAAATGCCTATTTTCAAACATTGCAACACATCCAAAAATCTCACTGAACACCAGCGGACATCTGGCAGAATGAAGGATGTGTGCATACAAAATCTGGGAAGATGAAGAGCCCAAAACAATGTTCATAACAAAACTGGCTGAGCTATGCATGTCAGCAGCCTAACTGAAACTGGATTAAAACCACCAAAATCGAAATGTTTAAATTAACTGAGTGACCTACTTTTGAGTGTCACATAGTTTGTAACTGTTATAATGTCATAGTTTTGAACTTAGAATCAGCATTCTAGCTGCATATGTAAAAATTGTATTGACTTAAGCTAGGGAACAAAAAGTGACATTTTAGCTGAAACCTGGCGCAAGGAAACTGGAATTCTGCCAGACAGCTACCCCCGACAGCAGTGGGGGCTTGCCCAACAAATGCATTCCCAGGCCTGGCTGCATTCTGTTGCCCCTCCCAAAAGGAGGTCACACACTCTCTGATTGAATTACCAGGGGATTGCAAGAAACTAAACAAAGGGCCCAGGAAGATGGTTTATTTGGGGGGTCGTAAATGGCTTCCTTTTGAACAAAGCTCTTCCTTGACTCAGGCAGATGGTTTATAGGGGAGGTCGTAAAGTGGCTTCCTCTTGGCAGAAACGGGGAGGGGCAGCCCCCTCTGAGAACAGGCTGAGCTTAAAGAAAGTGGGCAATCTGGTTTCTCAACCATGTGACCTGGGAAGACACACCCCTGTTGGCCAGAATATGATTTTAAGAAAGATGTATAACTCATGGTGCGGACTTGTCAAAATTATCTAAATGATACCATAATTCTTGTGATTTTTCTGCCCGCATTTTAAGAGGTTTTAGGACCCGGTGGTATGATCTGGGGGTTTACGAGCGGAAAAGAGGTTGTTAGTCTAAATGTATGCAGGTTAAAAATCTGACACTTCCTTATCTAAAGGCCCACATGCCTTGCACACAATTGTATTAATTGTGAGAAAAATCCGATATGGGGAAAGCTACTAAAAAGCGCAAAATGTTGCCATTTCTGAATGCAAGCCCCCAGGAAGAGCAGAGTTTGAACAGAGTATACCTCATGTGATATGTGATGGGTCCATGTAATTTTAAACAACTGTGTATCTGTGCAATATGTATTTGGGTCAAATATAGATTTGTGTGGAATTTGACAGGGGAGTATCCTTTCTGCAGTCCATAAAACAGCATCACCATGACTCGCATTTCCTTTCCCCTATCAAGGAAGAGAGAAAAGCTTGACCAATGACAAGTAGAGCGGGGCAGGCTTAGCTAGGCCCAGGCACACACCCATTTTCAAAACACATAAAAAGAGACTGCTGGGACAGGTAGACATTCAAATCCAGTTGCTGCGGGGGGTTTTACCGGACCACACAACATCCAGAAGATACCAGTTCCAGACTGACTCCAGCTACATACTCCAGAACCTAGAACTTATACTTTAGAACCTAAATCAGAGGCCTAAAACCACAAGCTGAGTTCTCTGCAGCAGGCCTCAAATCATTGCAAGCTACTCACAGCCGGGCGAGCTGCTTGAATCCCTTGCCAAGAACTTTTGCCAGGACCAGTGCAGAGATCCAGGAGCCGTGCAGAGACCGCTGTATCCGGACAGACCAGACCAGAGATCCAGAGTGACCCAGACCGCTGTGAGCAGAACCAGAGAGCTGACCCATATCACTGTGAAGTGCCGAGACCAGAACCGGAGTCTAGTCCAAAACCTGACCAGATCCGTGGCGAGGCCTATTTCAAATTTTTATTGTGAGTACCTAGCAGAACTGTGCAGAACCAATCTCTTAGTCAAAATAATCTAATCCAGACTATTTTAACCTAAGTAGAACAGCCTCCTAGAAATCGTGTCATCTGTCATTTGTAAAGCTGCACAACTGTCACCTGTCAATTCTGAAGCTGCAAGCTGTCACCTGTCCTTTGAGTTACTTTAAATCCGAAAAACTACCTTTATTTAATCGTCCGTATCTCTAGAACCGTTTGTGCTCCGAACTTGGTTTAACTTTCCTCTGAAAGCTTAGAATCTAAGCTTTCCAACAAGCCTGGAACCGACTTCATACTCCTTATACTTTTTCCGCAATCGCGATTCACGCACTCGCGAATTTTACCGCGATTTGCGATTTGGTTAAAAATCCAGCCACGTGTAACCATCAGCAGTCATTCCTTCCCTTGCTAAAAATTTGTTTGCCTCTTAATCACCATCTCTGAATCATTGCTAAAGTGAGCCTGAACTCATCCCAAGTATCTCTCACTCACCCTGAACCTCCTAAAGGGAATTAAAAGCATTTTCAGCATATTTCTCACTTCATTGCCACCACATTCAAAGCACTTGGGCCTGTGTTTTAAAACTCATACCGGTTTTCTCTAAGCTTGCTGGGGGGGAACTGAATTTCGTATTGTATTTGATTGCATTCCTGAGAACTGTGTGCTCCTCTTTCCATCTACTTCCATGTCTTACATTGCATAGGGGAGGGGGGTGAATTACCAGAGAAAAAGTGATTATATTATCTTTTGCTAAAATCATCTCAAGTATTTCTGTACTGCATTTTATTCCTCATTGCTTTTCCCTTGAAATCATAAAAGTATTTTTGCTACTTGATCCATCCTATACTAACTCCTCATTGATTATAAAGAAGTGTGCTAGTGTCAGATTACCCATTGTTGATTAACATTATATTTATAAGGGCGATATCAAATATTAATTTATTATAAGAGTGTGATAGATATACCGTTATTTTTCTCAAATAAACCTTTTAAACTTGCAAAACAGAACTACTTCTTGGCTCAGTGGGGTCAGGGGGATTCTAAGAGAGGGGTGTTATATAGGGGTAGTCATCCAGAACTCATGAACGGACATAAAGATATATCAATAAGGGTTTCCATTCAGTATCCCAGACTAGGCATTGACTTAGCTGTAGTGTTGAATTGAATCTTCTTACAATGTGAGCCTGAATGACTGCTGCCTGCATGAATGCCTTCTGCATGATTGGCTGACTGAGCCTCGCTCAGCTAAAGTGAATGGAGAACAGAAGTGCATATCTGGGGACCTCTCACCAATTGGTTCAGAAGATGAAGTCAAAGCTGAAGCAAGAAGATGCTCCTCCTTGAAGCCCAGCTGGTGGAGAAGTCTGCTGCTGCAATTTCTTCATGTAATCCAAAAGCTGCTGTGTTCTTCCAAAGACTGATCCAGAGAGGACCTGCAAAGGACACCTCTCCCCGAGCTACAAGAAACCATCGTGCAAACTGCTACTCTTCATCGGAAGTATTCTGGAAGCCAGTCCTGAGTGCCTGCCATCCAAAGAAGGGATCTTTGTGAGTCTTGAAGAGGAGTGCCCAGACATCTCGAGTCGAAGACGTCCATTGGTTTCACCCAGGGTCCAGTGGTGCGTTTTGTGATTGCTGAAAGCCGTTGCTGTCTACCGTCCAGAAGAGGGGGTACCCTGGCATTGTGCTGTAGGACACCCACAGTTGCGAAAGTTCTAAACTGCTTAAGAACATTTAAAGGGATATCCTGGCCATCATCACTGACCACTTTTTACCACCGGAGAGAGTGCACAGTCACTGAGTGCGGAGTGCAGAGGAAGGTCTGCCGGTGGGTTTCCCACCACCAGAAGCTAACAAAGACATCCAGAGGGGCCAGACTTGGTGAGGGTGTGAGGTCCACTCCAGTGGTCAAGTCCAGGTCGCCAGAAGCCGTCCAGAGGTCCATGCTGTGGCTGCAGCACCGAAGAACTGAAAGTCAAAAAACTGCAATAATCCGAACCCCAACACCAAAAGTGACCTAGGCACCCGTCGCCACCAGAAGTCTTTGAACAGTCCCAGGGGTCTTACTTCCACAGCAAGTTTCATCTACACAGGACTTCTACAGTCTGAGAAATCATTGACCAGAGAGCAACGTGAAGAGCAAAACTACTGCACTTCAGAAAGACATTGTTTCTATTTTTCTTTTTGGACTCAGCATCCCAGTAGCTCCTTCTTCCAAGGGGGGTCCGTCCTTGGAGGGATTCATCGACAGAAACCGAGAAACTCTGCCACTTCGCCTGCCAAGGTACCAAAGGTACTGTGACAAGGAAAAACATCTTCTAGCCTAAGTAGTCGTCCAGGGGTCCCAGATTTGTCTTGGATCCTGTTCTCCTGTGGCCTCTCAGGTACTTTGGGGTGGTAAAACCTTTTAAAGAAAGCAGAAGGTTATTGAACATTATTGGACTGGGCTGTAAAAGACAAGATAAGTTACTCCCTACCTTTTCCATTACAGGTTGCCCAGGTGGGCAGGAATCTTCACACAGAATTGTATATCTAGTCAAAAGAAAGCATTCTGCCACTGTTCACAACTAACCTGCCTTTCTTCCCTTTTCTATGCTGATACACCTCACATGCCTATTTAAAACTCTCTGCAGTTAGTGCATCTATTGCTGAATTTAAGGATTTATGGTCATTGCATCGAATTACTACCATCGACAGACCATTCCATCTACATAAAAGCATGGAAAATAACTGCAGTGAATGCATTTTTTTCTTTTTTTTAATGGGGTGGTTCCCCCCAAACCACAGTTTTTTACCCTTTAAAACCCATTTAAATGGAACTAAACCCTTTACCTTTAAAAATGCTTTTCTTCAATGCAATATTTGAGATGCAAAGGCATTCGATGGTATTGCTTTCGATGCAATGACCAGATACCGAATTTAAGTATTGTGTGGTACCACATAGAGTGTATATATTTGCCATGCTTTGAATAAGTATTTTCAAGTACAAAGTGTTATTCTTTAAATGTACATATATTTTCCTGAATATTTTATATAAATAAACTGTGTTATCACCTAACATAGTGTGTGGGGGCCTGGGCACTCACTGTACTTAACAACCTGCCTGCATCACCTCCAGAAAGCTTAAGCCTGGCTGCTCATTCATTGATACCAAATTGAGAGCCCTGGCTCGGATGTTCTGTGGATTTACCCTACCATATAGAGGACAGAAGTACAGCTACCCCCCTCCAGTCTTTACACAAAGATTGTTGCTTGCCCAGTGCCATAGTAAGACCACCTCACAGAACTGAAGAGCGGGGAGAGAGTAGGCTGCAAGCCAACAACATGAGCACCAAGGCACCCAAAGATCAGCAATTAATGACAATGCACCCAGCCAGCCAAAGTGTAGAGAAGGGGCCTGAAACATAAGTGAATGTGTTCCATAATGGACTCACAGACCAGATATATGCTGACCTGGACAGCGTGTAGACCTAGGAACCCTTTTAACAACAGTCGAGAGTGGTTGTATGTCAGAAATGCCGATTTCCCATTTGCGCAACTTCCAGAAGATTAGCACAGCTTTCAACTTTCATTTTGGCAACATTTTCTTTACTTTATGTATGTTCTGTTAGAAAGTTATCATACTGCACCAAATTACCACTGCAGTAGTTTTGGAGCCTGGCTTGTCCAATATGTTTAAAAACATGAGCATTTCTTTGGCTCAGCAGTTGTCAGGCTTTGAAGCCTTCCACAGTACTGGGGCGTCACTGTGAAACTAGGCATGTTGAAACCATGCCCAAAAAAACGGAGAACGAATATTCTCTATTTACCTTTTACTTATTCCCCTAGACCCCGCATAGCCATGAAAGACAAGGTTCTAAATAGTGGGATTTGAACCGTACCGGCTTCCTCGAAGTTCTTGAGGCCTGCCTGGAACTTTATGGTGATGGCTACAGTTGGGTGGTACAGAACTTTCCATAAACGAAGCGCCTATTCTTTTTTAAATGTATTTAATTGGTAGTTTTGCGGCGTGATGCATGCCACCAAAGCACTTGCCATTAGATGTAAATGTGAAACAATATAATTAAAAAAGACATAATCACCTGTGATAACGTGGCCTAAAGACCTACTATAGCAAAACCAGAATCATGTATCATTAACAAAAAGGGTGAATACATATATAAAAAATACAAATGAAAAACAAGTAAAACTTTCTGGGAAAAAAGAGAAATTGAAATGCAGTCACAAGATTGCAATTGGGAAAAGATAATTAAACTAGTAATAACACAGGGGTGGAGCAGGGTTAGGTTTAGATGCAGTGAAAGAGAATGTGGAAGTCCCTACAGGGGCATGTGGGAGGTGTTGGGGGAGCAACTAAGAGTAAGGTGTACAGCAAAGGCATACATTTAAAGTTGACATGCATTTCGAGTTAGGAACACAACGTATATATCCTAACGGACGAAACATTGCATGTCCCCGAAGTTAAATCATGACATGGTGTAGCATAACATAACACAAAAACCTCAGAGCATATCATTTCAAAGCAGGGCAGAGCATGGGGAAGATAGCATAGAAAAGCCACATAGCAGAAATATGGCATGGCTTAGCACAGGGTTGACCAACTCCATGCCTTGAGGGCTGGACCCATGTCGGATTTTCAGGATAACCCTGATGAATATTCATGAGATAAACGTGCATACAATGATTCTAAATGTATGCACATTTTTACTTATGAATATTAATGAGGGCTGTCCTGAAAACCCGTCAGGTTTCCAACAAAGGAATAATAATGTAACCCAGCATTAGAGTAGGTTCTCTGCACACAGACAACCTTCTCCAGGAGTGCCCTTAGCCGCTCAGACACTTCCCAGCAAGAGGGTGAGGCATAACGACAAGAGCTGTCAGCGCACGTGCCTTTGACTTCTCATATCACTCAGGCTGCATCAACTGCATTCTTTGGTCGAAACCATTGGTGCCCCAGGGGCCCTAAACACATGCTGCAATAGCCAGTAACATTACCTGGGTGAGAATCACAGGGATAACGTTGCTGGCTACCAAGTGTGCGGCACAGCACCGGCACTTTCCGATGCATAAAACAACTCTGCAGAAACTGAAGCAATGTGTCAAGCCCTGCTTCCCATTGCTGACGGCATTGATGCTCTTCATTTAAGAAGGCAATTGTATTAATAGAAGGCTAGTAAATGAAGGAAGTCGCAGATGTTATGCTATGTTAAAGTTCTTATACCATGCACTACTTCTTGGCGCTCTGGCATATCTGTAAAGCGAAAAGGACGAGGGGGTAGGTTAGTAGGACTGAGCGTCAGAAAGAGCAAAAGAGCTGTGATATGCTGTTGGCAGCTTCAGTTCGGTTTACACTGTTCGCTGAGCATCAGTGTATTTTTTGGTTGGTAGCCGCCATGTATTGTCGGCTGAATCTATGTGTGGTTTGGTTTGTTGTTGTGGTGTAAAGAAGAGCGTGCGGTTTGTTGTGCTATAGAGGCATGGTTGTGTTAGGTTCAGAATTGGAGAGGGTATGCAGAAGGATGAGTTTTTTAGTAGGGTTGGTTAGTGACAGTACCCTATCCTACCACCTCTGTTTTGATTGACTGTAACCCATATCACTTCCCTGTCATAGGTTTTGGTGTGCTGCAATTACCAATCCTATGTTGTGTGCAGAAGTGTGGGTCCACAACAGGTTAATTCAGTGGCAGTACCTTTTTCTACCCTCATCTGAGGCCCTCTATTTGTGGTCCAATTAAGTCAAACCCATATCTCTACCCTGTTTCCCCTTTTACCCTCTATAGGGACGAGTACACCTCGGTCTCCCTCCCATTCAGACACATCTCTTCTACCCTGAACTCCACTCCCGTCTGGCCTACTCCCCAGTCCTTTTCAGTTGTGTGTTCATTTCATGGTGTGTGGATGTAGTTCATTTGTCCTTTTCAGTTGTGTGTTCATTTCATGATGTGTGGATGTAGTTCATTTGTTTTCGTCCTGTTCAGATTTGAAGAGAGAGGTTTTTAGAAGGCTTCAGAATTTTAGATGGTCCTTCATAGTTTGTATCTCTCTGGGGGGATTTCCAATGTTTTACAGCTAAGCTAGAGAATGCTGATCCACCAAGTTTTTCCTTGTGTATTTTTTTAGGTTCTAGGCAGATGTCCTCGCTGGATCTGAGTGTTCTAGTAGGCTGGTATATGGTGATTTTCTCTTGCATGAATTCCGCTCCCTGGCCACGGATTACTCTGTGTGTTATGCACATTGTTTTGAAGGTGATTCGTTTTTTGACTGGGAGCTGATGTAGCATCCTTAGCGCTGGAGTGATGTGGTCCCTTCGTGAGAGTTTGTCCTGTATGCGTTGCAGTTTCCTCAGTAAATAGTTTGCCATTCAGAGGTATAAGCTGTTGGCATACTCTATCCTGGATATGATGAGGGAGATGATGGCGAGCATTTTGTGTGTGAAGGAGAGGAATGGTAGAATCCTTTTGATCATGTGCAGATGGAAGAAGCATTTCTTGATTATCGTGTTTACTTGCATTTCTAAGATTAGCTCATTGTCCATTAGGATACCAAGGTTTTTGACAGCCTTGAATGGTGTGGATGATGTTCCCAGTTCTGTGAGCCATGGGCTGTACTGGTTGCTTCCTTGGTTGTTGGATGTAATCATGATTTCCGTCCTGTCTGGGTTGGTTTTGAGGTTGTTAGTGTTCATCCATTGGTAGAGTTCTTTGAGACAGTCTATTAGCGTTGTGTTCTCCTCTTGTTATAGATGATTTGGGTGTCATCTGCGTAGCTGTAGCAAGTGAAGCTGTGTCTTTTGAAGAGGTTGATTAGTGGCATCCTATCAATGTTGAAGAGGAGCCGGGATAACAAGGATCCTTGTGGTACTTCACAGGTGGTGCACCACGGTGCGGATTTGAATGGTTTTATCCATACTGTTTCTGTTCTTTGGGACAAGAAATATTTAATTCAGAGTAGCGCTGTGTCAGTGATCCCTATTTCTTCTAGTCTCTTGATGAGGATGTTATGGCTGACTATGTTGAATGCTGCAAAGAGGTTGAGTAGCATCAATGCCGTGTTTTTGTTGAATTCTACATTGGTCTTTGGGTCGTGCCATATAGAGAAAAGTGCCATCTCCCTTCCTCTCATGAGTCTGAAGCCAACTTGTGCCTGGTCCAATAGTTTTTGATTTTCTACATGTTCCAGTGTTTGTACATAGATATATGTCTCTAATAGTTTTGCTGGATAGGGAATGTTTGACATCGGTCTGTAGTTTGACAGGTCTTCCACATCACCCGTTATGTCCTTGAGGAGTGGTTTGAAGCAGGTAGATTTGAATGCTCATGGTACTCTCCCTGTTGGCAGTGATAGATTGAAAAGGTTTATGCAGCATTCCGATGATGTACACTGTGTAAGGATTGTTTTATTAATGTCCTGTTTTTTTCAAAGGCACCAGTGTGTTATTGCATCCATGGGTCTTTCTCATCTTGTTTGTGATGTTGAATAGTTCTTTCTGAGTGTTGGTGATCCGGTCATCTTAGTATTTCTTTTTTCCAGTTCGTTTTTTTAACTGCATTGAGGTGGGGTGTGAACCATTTTGCCACTGCTTTCTTTTGTGATATGATGAGGGATTTTTCGGGAAGATACTGTCAATTGTTTTGGTGATCCATTTCTGGATTAGGTCTGCTTTTTCTTCTAAGTCAGTTGGGTCCAAGGTTGCGATCAATGGTTTTGAGGATTCTAGTTGTTCTTCTAAGTTACTGCTTTTGACAGTATTCCAGTCTCTTTTCCAGATCAGGGGGAAATCTTGGGACTGTTGGGTGCTTTTGATGGTCTTTAGATCACAAACGGTATAATGAGGTGGTCGCTCCATAGTATTTGTATTGGTGGTGCAGTTGAGATCAGTTTTTTATTGGCGAATATTGTGTCAAGAGTTTTGCCTGACATGTGTGTCACTCCTTTCACCATCTGTCATAGTCTCATTGTCTCAAGCTGCTTAGTTAGTGATTTCTGCGAGTTTGCGTTCTCTTCTTCGAACCATATTTTGAAGTCCCCGAGGATGATCATGTTATGTTTGATGGACAAGTTTGCGATGGATTTTATAAAGGTGTCTATGAAGGTTGTGTCGTAGGTGAATGAAGTTGTCTATGAAGGTTGTGTCATAGGTCGGTGGTCTATAGATGAGTATGAATATGAGGTTTGTTTGTGGGTCTGATGTCAGGGGAAGGACGAGGGATTTGCAGTTTGGGATGTTCAGCGGGTTAGTTGTTTTTATTTTCAGGTGTTCTTTGTAGCATTTGAAGTTGTCGGGTAAACAGCTGTGTAGTGTGACTTTGTAGTTGTCATCTAGCCAGGGTTTCTGTTACGAATTGGATGTCAATTCCACCGACGTAGAGTAGATCTCTGTTGCGTGTTTGGACATTGATCTTGCATTGATTAAATTGCAGTGTATTGTTTTCTTTAAAGTGTCCTGGTTTGTTCTTCGTTTGTCTGTGTGTGCTCTTGTTGGTGAGTTTCCTCATTATTCTCAGGCTGTAGGATGTGTTCTGTTAGGTATGTTTTGTCATTGAGTACATCGGCTCGGTTTCGTATTGGGTCTATGACTTCTTCTGGCTCCTCTTCTGTTTCTAGTTGCCGTTGCTGCAGGTCCCCTTGGGTTTTGGTGATGTATGGAGTGAAGGTGTTGTTTCCCATCTTTCTCCTTCCGCATGTTTCTGTTCTTTTCCTGTGCAGTAGTCCAGTATAAAAGGATTCTTCTTTATGAATGCAACAAAGGAAAGGAGCACCGACCAGCAGCATCTTCAGGGTCTAACTAGCCAAACGGCTACGGGAGAGCATCCACGACACTACATCCCACTGGTTATCACTCACTCGACATTCCACTTGCATTCAGGAAAGGAAGGCATTTACTTCGAAATGAGGTTGTGCTCTCACGCATGGAAAAGCACAGCCATGTGATGTTTACAAACATTCAGTGGTGCTGTGCCATGGGCTCTTAGCTTGACTGCTCTCCTCACTCTCTACTTTGGTCTGTGACCTGGTGGGTCTATGTCCCCACCCCAAAAATAGTACAGCCCCCACTGGTAGTATTGAGGTAAATGATATGGCTATTGACTTTTGACTCAGACTTGTTTTCATATAGAGCACCAGATTGCAGCAAGCTTTGTTAAAAATCATCCTGAATTACCACAGGACCTGGATGACTCACAGTAGTACAATGACAAACATCTGCTTTCAGCAGTAAAGCTATGCCACTACTGACAAAATGTAACAAAATGCTATATAAAAATACAATGGCTAAGGGAAAGTGCATAAAATTACAGATGGGGATACCTGCTCAGCTTCTGTTTCCTGGAGGCATTGGCTCTGTGATGTAACATAGGGAAAGTTATGGGCAAGGGGGTTGTTATGAATGATTAGTAAAATCAAGTAAGGTGGTCTTCTCTAAGGAATAAACGATGGGGAAAGTAAATGGTGAGGGAGTTGTGGTCACAGATGGTAGTGTCCTCAATTCTCCTCAGCGTGTGTCTGGCTTTGACCTTCCTCCCTTATTCTCAACATCTGGGCATTGACACCACCTCTTTACCGAGACAGTAGGTGATGTCACGTGCCAGAGAATACTGGGAGCATGGAAAGCGTTATTAAACAAGGAAGGAGCGATGGATTGGGGAAAGGGGAAGACTCCCCTCTGGCTCCTATGTTGTCCATCAATTGTCCACAAGACTCCCTTCCTGGACTCAAACATTCCCTCGTGGTGCTAGATCTGCATGGAGTCGGCAGATCACGTCATGTGGGGTAAGGAGTAAGGGGAATGAGGAACGGCTGTATGCCTAGGGGCAAAGAATGAGCAGTAGAGGATGCTGGTAGCCTTATCACTGTCCCCCAGTGCCTAGCGGTGAAATCCGGCCTCACCACTCTCGAGCAGTGGGTGCCTGCGGGAATCACTGCAGCAGAGAAGGGTGATGCCTCAGAAGTAGTACTCGCAATAGTAAGGAGTAGTAGCAGGCCCATTACAAAGTAGGGAGGAAAGGGTCAAGGATGACAGCAGCCCGACCTTTCTCATCGGAGTGATTTTTCTAACTCCCATTTGCACAACTACATGTGCCAGTTTGTTTATAAAACCCACTGTATTAAATCTCATTACTTGCGATCAAACATTTCGAATCCCACCAGACGGTCTCAGTTTCACTGGGCAAAATCACAGTCCTAGGTCGCCATGAAAACATCTATTGAGAGGTATGAGGGCAGGCAGGCAAGGTCTGTTTACACAGCCAGTGCCCACAGTTTCACGCTCACGTCTGTGACATGTTGTGCCCTATTCACTGCAAGAAGACTGGAGCAGGTGTTCAGACTGCCTGCTGCTGGAGCTTCATAACCAAGACGGTGGTTAGTGAGCAGAAGGCAATGGTGTGTGCCTGCTATAGGCGGAGGAAAGGCTTTGTAATTTCTGATAGTTGGAAACACTGGGCTGAAAATCACGGCCTCCACCCAACATAAGGGCAAATTCAACCACCTTCACAAAATATGGGGAGCACTACTCCGAGGCAGAATGATGGGCAGCTCACCTGCCATTGCAATAATAAGGACCGTGGCTAGCCACTGAATTAAATGGAGGTTAATTCACGACACTGAAGAAGCATCTTAGAAGGAACATCTGCAGGAGGTTAAGGGCGGTGCTGCAAAGCCACAAGCAGGATAAAAAGTCGGGTTCTTTCTAGCTATCCTTATCCTAACTTAGGATATTGTGGAACCCAGTGTTCCGGGATTTCTTGCGGACTACAGGCAGAACCTGACGCTTTGCAAAAGGTGAGCACTTGTGCACATTACAGTGTCTTTTTACTGGCTTTGGCCTGGCATCACACAAGACGAAAATCTGACAAGGCCACCCTCTGGGATAAATGATACCAGCCCCCACTATGCAAAAACGATGCTACTGTGCATTCAACCACTGCTGCACTGCCCCCTTACCATCTCACTGCCTTCACATTGCTCCCCCCCAACACTGCCCTTAATACCATCCCATGGAACGTGGTGTACGTGTAAGGGATCGCCAGGGTCTGCAAAACTACAGAATGTAAGGAAATGGGTGGACTCGATGCATCTACCCTACCTTTAAATTCTGGCAAAACACTACCAGACTACCTCTACATGTCTCAGATTTCAAACCCATCAACCTTCCTCAACCTTCCACCTTCAACCTCCATCCACTTAACCGCCAACTGATGAGGAAGGATGGGAAGGCTGGCAACACAGACACAGTTGTTAGGCAGATAAGAGTCATGGAAGAGGTGGAGTGGTCGAACGTGTCTTTCTTCCAGTTCTCCTCTACTTTACAAAAAAATGTTTTACTGTTTCTATACTTTTATTTTAAAAAGAAAACACTCCGGAATGGTTTCGGTTGGTGTCCAGTTAAAGGATCGATTACAAAAGGTTTGAATGCAAAAGGTGAGAGTCAATAGGATCGAAAAGCAAAGGTTCGAATTTTTTTTAAAATTATTTATATTTTTTTTGGGTTTCCATGTAGGTAAAAAAAGTGGTTTTTACCACAAAAACGGGTTTGGGTGGGAACCCCGCCCCAAATTAAAAAGAAAATTAAAATAAATTAAAATAAAATGTCGATAAAATATCGGTAAACGTCGATAAAATTTTCGGTCCTTTTGATTCTAACCAATTGTAATTCGAACATTTTGATTTGAACTTTTGACCTATAACCGTTTCAGTTAAATTAAAAGCGTAGGATGAAGTTGAAACGTGCACTTCAGTGCACTGCACAGAATTTTCCCTTGAACAGCAGGTGTTTTTGTTTGGGGTTTGGATTGCAGGTGGGAGGGGGCATGGTGATGGGGTTTGTGGGCAGCGGGGGCAGGCTTCCAGGGAACATAGTTCCACTACTTCTTTTCATACACATCGACCACTGGTTTCATCCACGTTCATCGTTCAATGACGTGGCCCATACAATGCTCCAGTCCTCCAGTTTTTATTCCCATACTTATCCTCCACCCGTTCACATCACACACTTAGTTCCCAAGTGTTAGGGAGAATTCTCATCTATGGCTAATTTCCCTCACCTAGTGAGTCCCCCAGCAGCTTTGCTGGACTTCTGGAGTTTATTTTTTTCCACTTGGTAAGAGTGAGAGCTTTTCCCCCACTCTTACCTGTGTTTTGCTATGTGTTTCTACCTGTTTTTGTGATTATGGACTCTGAAGTACACCACTTCAGTGGCCCTCTTATTTTTGTGTGTCACACAGCACCTTCAGTGCCGTGGCACAGGGTTGTCTTTGAGACTTCCTTCGACTCCATTTCTGAGGCGACTACCGTCCCCCAGAAAAGGGTAAAGTTACCATTAACTTTACTTCGTCAATCTACCACAGATCCAGTCCACCCCATCTTCCATGTAGTACTGGAAAGGGTTAACTCGTATCCCATTTTATCTGTACTTCCTAGAATATTGTTTCGCTCTTTTAACATTTAAACTTAGCTGGTGGCAGTGGTATCTACCCTAACTTTTCTACCGCGATTATATTAGATAAACGTGGTACTGTTCTTGGCTACTATATTAGCCTTGAACATAAACCTGCTTGACCAAATCGTCTTTCTTTTGGCTCTGGTTGGGTTTATTCGCCATTTCTTTTTGTTAAAGTCCTTCTTGTGTTTTACTTTGCGCAGCAAATTAGGTTTGCCTTCTTTGTTCACTGTCTTTTGGCAGGCTTCTGCTCAGAAGCCCTCCTCAAGGCGTCTGGGCGTCTAGGTGGGCTGAATGTGAGGGAGGGGTGTAGTCACCCCCTGCACAGGGTATCCTAGGAAACTCAAGTCGCACTTTGTCATGAGTGGCCAGGGTAGTTGTCTGGGCTGGACAACCCCCCTGCTGGGTGATTGACAGCCAGGCTGTGTGAATGGGGGGTTTTCGCATAAAAGGCAGGTCTCTTGGGCTAGAAGTCAGAGAGTCGCCACTGGAACTACAAGGAACCGAAGAGAAGCGGAGAGAACGACAGCTGCTGCAACTACCCCATCCCGGTGAAGCCCTGCTGCAGTCTTGAGCTGTCTTCCCTTCAATGACTTAGAGAAGATCCAGTCTGGAGTCTTCTTCCCTTGAGCTTGGTGGGGATAACCAGCTCACCTTCTACAGCCAGAGTATCCTCTTCCTTGGTCGAAATCTCTGCACACTGTTGTAGTGGTCCGGATAGCCACCTGAAGAGCCTCTCCTGTTTTTAAGGAGCGCACCTTTTATTCCTCGTCGCTGCTGCTGGCTTCATCCCTGTGTGGTGCAGACCCCCTTCAGACATCCTCCTTCACAACGAAGCTCCAGGAATCGTGGGTCTGCGGGAAAGCAACAGGAACAACTGCCAGGGCACCAGCTACACCATTGAAACAAGGTACTGTGTTCTACTTGAGGAAACTGGGTGAATCCCTTCTCTTCATTTTCCAAGGTGTGCCCTTGTCTTCCCTCCTTCTTATAACTTTTGCTTCCGAACATTGACAATATCAAAGTACTTTTGGCTACGTTGAATCTTGAACTGACTGACTGTGTGATCTTCGGCAACAGGCCCCGGTGTCTTTCGACCCTCTTGACTTTTGAACTCCTGTCTCTGAGGGTTTCTTGATTCTGCCTGCCTAACCAAAATATTGCCTGTGAGATTTGCCTCCAACTCCCTCTGGGTATCTCAGGTGCTAAGTGTGTTTTTGCCCCGGTAGCATTTCATGTCACGGATGCGCGTTTATTTAGTAGACCGAACTGTCAAAAAGTGATCGCAATCGTATTCGCGGTAACGTGTTTTGTTCATAACACCGGTTCATTCAAACACAGGGTACTTACCTTGAGACTTACTGTACAAAGTGAATTGGTTAGTTGTGGTATATTTAACGTGTGGTTTTTATTTGAGTTTAATAGAAGTGTTGTGTTTATAACTAATGTTTAATAATAAATGTACTTACATTTTTTTCCTGAAACCTTGAGTCGGTGTTTGCTTGAGTCACAGTAATTGTGGTCCCTTTGTGTAATCTCTGCTACTGCTCATATACTCTTGAGATAAGCCTGGCTGCTCTGCCACTGCTACCACTATAACTTAGTAGTACAGGCTTGTACCAAAGGTAAAACTTGTATTGCCACCTGTAGTCTCAATTGTGTGTAGTGGTCCCTAAGGGTACTGCACAGGATTCTGCCTAACACCAATCATGCAAGCTAAGTCATTCTCTCAGCTCCTCCTCGCCCACTATCCACTTGGCATCTCTCCCCCAATCCCTATTTATTTACCCCTTGTCTCTTATAAGGCTAAAAAAGAGACTTATTCCCACTGTGATGAGAAAAGTGCAGTCAAGGTGGGCCCAGCCACTGTAGTAAATGTAGCCATTGCCACTCAGTGGGCTGAGCGCTTGCTGCTGCGATCTGTGTATGATCTGCAGATCACGGGCTTGAGTTGCGACAAGGCCAACTCAGCCTTTGATCCGTTCGAGGTTGATAAATGACTACCAACTTCAGTTGGGTGATGTTGTATGTAAATATGTTCTATGCAAAGCGCTACATCATTAACACATCATTATCATTACCTATGAAGGAGCGTCAGCCCTCCGCAATGAATGATTTCAAGCCTACCCACAAGCATACAAATATAATGTAAACTCTAGCTAAATAATTTACTCCAGCTCATCCTCTGGCACAAGAGTTTCAGTAAGCAATGCCCTCAGGCATGTTACCTCTCATGGGACATTCACTACCACAGGAACTCTACTGGGCCATGATATGTGTTGATGCGTTGATATTTCTCCTGTCATAGGAAGGTGCTGGTAGGTTTTCTGATTGGCCACATTGTATCAGGCAGGCACCATTTTTCCTGTGATGCAAATGTACTTTTCCTGTGCATCCATTCTTTCACAAATTTATGTTTGGCACATACAACAAACAGAGCAGTTCATGCAGAAAGAGAATTCTCCTGGATAATGTCAGAAATGTGAAAAACATGAGCAACTTCATAAGATCCCTTCATGATTGTTATTAGAATTCTTCATTTTTAGCCAAACATTTAAAAATGTGCCATGCTTCTTTGTGTGTACAACTCCCATATAAATCCGAGTGGACAATGTGTTCACTTACACAGGGTCATATGAACTGTTCAGAACCTTATCATGTCTTTTGTTTCCATCTTTCATATATTAGGAGCTATGGTATTAGGATAGCATATATGCCATATAATGAGGAAGGAAGGAAGGAAGGAAAGAAGGAAGGAAGGGAAATAGGAAGGAAGGGAAAAAGGAAGGAAGGAAGGAAGGAAGGAAGGAAGGAAGGAAGGAAGGAAGGAAGGAAGGAAGGAAGGAAGGAAGGAAGGAAGGAAGGAAGGAAGGAAGGAAGGAAGGAAGAAAGGGAGGGAGGGAGGGAGGGAGGGAGGAAGGAAGGAAGGAAGGAAGGAAGGAAGGAAGGCAAAGATGGAAGGAAGGAAGGAAGGAAGGAAGGAAGGAAGGAAGGAAGGAAGGAAGGAAGGAAGGAAGGAAGGAAGGAAGGAAGGAAGGAGGGAAAGGAGGGAGGAAGGGAGGGAGGGAGGAAGGGAGAAAGGAAGGAAGGGATGGAGGGTGGGAGGAAGGAAGGAAGGAAGGAAGGAAGGAAGGAAGGAAGGAAGGAAGGAAGGAAGGAAGGAAGGAAGGGAGGGAGGGAGGGAGGGAGGGAGGAAGGAAGGAAGGAAGGAAGGAAGGAAGGAAGGAAGGAAGGAAGGAAGGAAGGAAGGAAGGAAGGAAGGAAGGAAGGAAGGAAGGAAGGCAAAGATGGACGGAAGGAAGGAAGGAAGGGAGGCAAAGATGGACGGAAGGAAGGAAGGAAGGAAGGAAGGAAGGAAGGAAGGAAGGAAGGAAAAGATGGAGGGAGGAAAGGAAGGAAGGAAGGAAGGAAGGAAGGAAGGAAGGAAGGAAGGAAGGAAGGAGGGAGGAAGGGAGGGAGGGAGGAAGGGAGGGAGGAAGGAAGGAAGGAAGGAAGGAAGGAAGGAAGGAAGGAAGGAAGGAAGGAAGGAAGGAAGGAAGGAAGGAAGGAAGGAAGGAAGGAAGGGAGGGAGGGAGGGAGGGAGGAAGGAAGGAAGGAAGGAAGGAAGGAAGGAAGGAAGGAAGGAAGGAAGGAAGGAAGGAAGGAAGGGAGGCAAAGATGGACGGAAGGACGGAAGGAAGGGAGGCAAAGATGGACGGAAGGACGGAAGGAAGGGAGGCAAAGATGGACGGAAGGAAGGAAGGAAGGAAGGAAGGAAGGAAGGAAGGAAGGAAGGAAGGAAGGAAGGAAGGAAGGAAGGAAGGAAGGAAGGGAAAGATGGAGGGAGGAAAGGAAGGAAGGAAGGAAGGAAGGAAGGAAGGAAGGAAGGAAAAGATGGAGGAAGGAAGGAAGGAAGGAAGGAAGGAAGGAAGGAGGGAAGGAAGGAAAGATGGAGGGAGGAAAGGAAGGAAGGAAGAAGGAAGGAAGGAAGGAAGGAAGGAAAGGAGGGAGGGAGGAAGGAAGGAAGGAAGGAAGGAAGGAAGGAAGGAAGGAAGGAAGGAAGGGAAGGAAGGAAGGAAGGAAGGAAGAAGGAAGGAAGGCAAAGATGGACGGAAGGAAGGAAGGAAGGAAGGAAGGAAGGAAGGAAGGAAGGAAGGAAGGAAAGATGGAGGAAGGAAGGAAGGAAGGAAGGAAGGAGGAAGGAAGGAAGGAAGGAAGGAAGGAAGGAGAGGAAGGAGGTAAAGGAGGGAGGAAGGAGGGAGGGAGGAAGGGAGAAAGGAAGGAAGGGAGGGAGGAAGGAAGGAAGGAAGGAAGGAAGGAAGGAAGGAAGGAAGGAAGGAAGGAAGGAAGGAAGGAAGAGAAGGAAGGAAGGAAGGAAGGAAGGGAGGGAGGGAGGAGGGAGGGAGGAAGGAAGGAAGGAAGGAAGGAAGGAAGGAAGGAAGGAAGAAGGAAGGAAGG